>NC_137431.1:32188226-32841976 GCF_964374335.1 Astatotilapia calliptera
CATAACCGACAGCCATAACGCCATTCTTTTGTCGCTGAGGGCTGAATTTCCTCTAAGGTGACTTTCACAGTCCTCTAAGATCTGTTTTTGCGTTGAAGAAGAAGAGAAAACAAGAAAAAACTCTTTTGAGAGTTTTTAAGATTGAAATTTTGTCCTGGTTTTTTACATCATGGCCCTTCGCTTTGCTCTGTCTCTGCTTCTGCAGACGGCTGACAAAACACACGTTCATTCGCCAGATCTTAACTTCAGTGATGAGAGCAAATGTGCAGATTGTTTCGGAAGCAATGCAAACAGAAACAAAACCGAGAGCGGATGTGAATTTGCACTCGCTCCATCTTCTGTTTACAATGTGCAGCCAATCAGAAAAAGCTGCTTTACGGGGAGGGTGGCTTTACATGAAGAGCGGCTGAAAAGGTTTGTTTCAAACAGAGGGCGAAGCGAGGGCCTGAAACAACACACAGTGTGACGTAAGTGAGGATTATTTTGCAGGATGTTCTCATTCCCGAGGCGTAACATCTCAACGATTTGTCACATCCCGCGGCGTTACTGAGGAATGCGAAAGGTGACCTTCCACGTTCTTATGCTACGCATCAGGTTATGGATGAAATCCAGCAGAATGACGCTCCCGCGGTAATACACGTTCCAGCCCTAAGTCGAACCTCATCCCGAACCTTAACCAGCAGGTTAATGACGTTAAATAGTGTTTTCCAAAGCAATTTTAGTAAAATGAACGAACATGTGTAAATTGATTCTAAATGGTTCTCATGTTTCCTCATTTTTCCGATCTCGTCATTTAGGGACGTGTTGGTTGCCCGGAGGCATAATATGTTGACGATTTGTCACCTAGCGTCAAATATTAAGCTTTGGGAGTGAGAACGAGTTGTATTTTGAGCTGAGAATCATGCAAAGCTACTCTAGAGAGTCCAAGGATACAAATATGGAGCTGAAAATAATAAGTCCACTTTGTGCTGATAATGAGCCTGGAAACCAGGGTTACTGTGCACAACAAATAAAGACTTGGAGAAGTCAGAAGATTAAAACCGTCTGTCTTTTGTAGAAAGGACACCCGCACAAAAGAACCGCATCTCGCCATCAGGCAGTTTCCATCTCCTGTTTGCTGACAGGCCAACATTAACCGCTTAGCCAAGCGCTAAACTAGCATTTTCATATTTCTTATGTTCAAGCTGTTGGTAATGTTCTTGTCTGTAAGATTAAATCACATCGAGCCCAGGCTCCCGAGGCTGACAGACGCACGTTGCCTTCTTTCCTCTTCCTCGTGTTTCCTGGGTTTGACTGGAACAGCTGCAGAGGTGCTGATTAATGCACAAACAAGAAAGCAAACATGTACACAGCAAACACGAGTCGTCCCACCTACACGTCGTGTTCTAATTGTCACGATGGATTTTTCTTTTCCTTTTTTTTTTTTGTTGCTGTTGTGTAAATACCCCGCTACTTGTCATTTGCCTGAGCCCTGCCCTCATTTGTGTTTGTGTCTGCCATATGGCTCTCTCATTATCATCATAACAGGCACTGATTGAATGGGAGGGATGCACAGTGAGGATTTTAATGGAAATAAATGAGCGGCCGAGTTTTGAGACGCGTTATATCATTCGGTCTGTTGTCTGTGCTTTAAAATCACTCTTTAAATCAGCTGTATAATAAATTCATCACAGAGGAAATAAAAGAGTGGTTTTAAGGACTTTGTGAGCTGCTGTTATTTCAGACCATTGTTTGAGGTTTGACCTTAAACCCACCGAGTGTATATGTACAGTCCTGTGAGGCGCTTGTAAAACCACTCACCTCTCACATCGTTGGGGAGGAAATCTGGCCTCCTCTTCTTTATAGTGCAGCTTCAGTTCATTGAGGTTTGAGGTCTGGACTTCAACCCGCTGCAGCTCTAGCTGAGAGGTGACCAGCTCCTGCGGCTGCAAAACAAGCCAAACTCCTCACCCCTGCAGCATCGTGCTTGCAGTTGGTCTGAAGTGTTTTTGTGCTGGTTTGGTTTTCTACAAATGTGGCGCCCTGAGCTCTGACCAGACATCTCCACTTTGGTCTGGTCTGTCCAAAAGGACATTATCCCAGAGCTCTTGTCGTTTTTTGTGCTGCTGTCTCATCTTTAGAGAGGAGAGGTTTCTCCAGGGGAATCCTTCCAATACAGCCATGCTTGTTCAGTCTTTTTCTGATTTCACTGTCATGAACTTCATATTTAACATGTTAAGTACGGCCTGCAGAGCCCGAGATGCAGTTTCTGGAGTTTCTCTGAGAACTCCACAGACATTGGCTTGAATTTGCTGGGATTGTTCCATTATGTTAAAACACACCTGAATTCTCCAGACCAGCAAACTAACAGAACGTCTGCTTTTATAGAGGTGCTCACACTTCAGTGAAATGCATGTACGTACTCACCGGGAGCCTCAAGTTTGGGATTTGGGCTTTCCTATTTTTGTCTCTCATCCTGAAGCCAGAAGTAACTATTAGAATAAGAGAGTAACAGAGGAGGATAACTGAATAACATCGATGCTAGATGGCTCAGCTTGAAGCTGCTGCTTTAAGTGGGGAGTTTAAGTGCCTGGCAGATGGACAGACCACAGCACACTGTAGCGGCCTGTTGTGGTAAAGAGGAAGTAATATTTGATGATTTGTTGAAGTCCCACAATGGACTAGCAAACTATCCTGGGTGTATCCCACCTAACCCCCGATAGACTCCAGCCCCACAGTGACCCTGGACCCTGAAATGAAGGTGATGTGCTAGCTTTACCCAACATTTGGAGTTTTTGGACCACACCTCATAACTGGAAGAGTTTTTATGTTGGAGGTGCAGCAGCATCCGAGCTTACTGTGTCCGATGCCACCGTCTGACACTATCATATCCAACCAAGTTCCATTAAAAACAACAGAAAATATGTAATTTCAGATAAAAACGAGTAAAATTTGTCTAGATCAAATGATTAAGTGGCTGATCTTCATTCTTATTATTAAATATCGTCACCAACTGTAGCGAATAACTGATATAGAAAGATGTGGTAAATCAAATCCCCTTTAATCATATTTCTGAATTCAGTGTTGTCAGTTTTAAATACCTAACATCAGCTTCCAGAGAAAGGAAGTGTGCAGTCACTCAGACATCTTATTCAAATTTCATGAGTTTTAATGACAAACAAATGCATAGAAGATTAAATTAATACTAATATAAGTCATGTGGGCTTTAAATCCAGACATCGTGCATATAATTACCCAAAGCAACACTTTCAAAACCACAAACGAGCCAGTTTCTCTTTTTCTTTTTTTTTCATGTCATGAAGGATTTTAATCGTCTTTTAGCGCCGTGGGCTGCTCGCCCCCTCCCCGTTAAATGTGTCCGGTGGCTCGTTTTCTCTCTTCCGCCCAGACTCTCCTCCAGCTCACTTTGACCTGGTATAATGAGACGGAGGAGAGCTAAATATATTTCATGATAATGTGCAATCTAACTGTCCTGTTGTGAGACTAAAGCCCGAGGCCCCCCCAAGGCCCCGTCCAGGCCCTAGACCCTCATCAGCGCTCCATCAAATCCAACATTCACCTTCATCCTCCCAGTCTTTGCCTCCTCTTTGGGCTTAACCACGAGAGCTATTAAGCAGAAATTTGACCCAAAAAAGCAGAGAAGAAGAGGCAAAGGGAAAAAGGAACAGCTGAGTGGAGGCAGAGGAAACGAAGAAGAAGCAAAGGTTGATAGATAACTGTGAAGGGCGAAGAAGAGGAATAAAAGGGCGGAAGAATAATTTGAGTCAATAAAAGTCGGGAAGAACGGGGATGGAAAGAGCATTTAAAAAGCAGAGTGACGGCCAGACCTCCGGATGAGCTCGAGGGAGACGAGACCAGAAGCTATTTATTTTCAGTGAATCTCACGGCCTCCTCAGATACAAATTTATGTAATTTAGTTGGTAAAGGGAAAGAGATGCACTTCAGGCAGACGGATGACACCAATTTCACTGGACTGGACCACCTTGAGCATCTTCAGCAGCGACTTGCAGGGGGTTCCTTATTCCAGAAGACAATTTCGACATATTGCTCTTATATCTGGCTTGTAGCTAATAGCAGTCATTGAATTTAATGAAGGGCTGCAAACAAGGGGAAAAATGTGCTTTGCAGGTAGCTAAATTGCTAAGATTGCTCTTTGTCTCCCACTGTGTCACAAAGTTTCAGCCGAGGAAAGACGCCGTTAATAAAAAGAACAAAGGTTCCTTCTCTTAAGTAACTCTCTGAGGTTCAGTAGCACTTGTGTTTCATACACACAAAAACATTATACATGCATACTCTACATGTGCATGCTCGCATGCAGTAAAGCTTAGCTGCAGACAAATCGTCTCCATATTTACATGCAAATTGGAAAATAATGAAAATAACTGAGGCTCCAGCTCAATTAGCTTTGCATGATTCACGGTTCAAAATAAGCCTTAATTATTTGATACTTTGCTTTCGAGATCACGCACACTTACAGCTTCCAGATGAGGTGGTGCTTTAGCTCATAGCACCAGCTCAGAAAGCAAAATGTTCTGAGTTTAGTTAACAGCAAACAGTTTGCTAAAAACTATTTCTTGCTGTTGATGAATCAAATTCATCCGTGTGTGTTTGAGTCAGAATCTGATTCTGAATATAGACACAAACATCTGCAGCAACCCATTTAGCAGCAGGACGCATGTGTTCGGTAAATGCCGCCTTCATTCGCTGCTTGCTGTGAGATATAGTGGTGGATTCAGTCTTTCATTCAGAAGCAATGCAAGGCGGGCCCTCCTGCCATTAGCTGTCGTCTTTGCTGAAACTTGAATTTAGTGTTGTGATTAAAACCTTATTCTTCATAGCATCTTCGTGCACCATCATCTGTAGCTGCTTAGTCACGCTGCAAACAGGCCCACTGGATTCTCCTGTAACAGGAATCCTGGGAGATGGCCTGAACAAACAAGCGTGGCACGTTTGGTTTCTTCTGTTGGTCAAAAGCTAAAACATACGAGCTATTATCCCCAAAAAAACCTGTTCCATAACAGTCAGCTAGTTCTCCAAGTCTGCTCATGAGCAGCTCCATATTTTTATTTCTGGTCTCTCCTACAGTAGCTTTACACGATTCAGTTCATAATAATGCTTAGTTCTCTACTTCTGGGTTCATCCATTGAGACCAGCTGTTGTAGCTTCCTTCCCTTTACCTCCCGACTTCCCTTTATCATCTTTACTTCACAATATAAAGCTCCTTGAGGCGAATGTGATAATGTTATACGAATTGAGGTGGACTTGCCTCTTTCCTAAGGTTGATTCTGTTCATCTGGACGTAGCGTTTTCTGGGAGAAACGTTTCGTCACTCATCCAGGCTTTCCCAGCCTTATAAACAGTACATTTGCACGGTGACTGAAACTGGTCTTTGATCAATGGTCTTTGAACAGTAGTTGTTGGTCAATGGTCATGACGATTTGCATATTAATGATCAATGAACTGACCTCACAGCCCATTGTTCATTCAGTGGGCTGGTTTCAGTCGTTTCAGTCGTTTCAGTCACTTGGATGAGCGACGAAACGTTTCTCCCATTGAAAACGTTACGTCCACACGAACAGAATCAACGTTTTGGGATCTACTTACCTGGATGATTGAGCATGCCGGCTGTTTTTCAGTTGGGTGAACCAAGCCCCCTCTCTGTGACCTCATATAGATCCAAGACTAGAAAAAAACACTGTCTAAACTGAGCTTTTGATGCAGAGATTACTTATACATGCCGATTTAAGATGACAATGATTTCTGACATATACAGTTTAGATCAGGGGCAGGCAACTCCAGGCTTCGAGGGCCGGTGTCCTGGAGGTTTTAGATGTGTCCGTGATCCATCACAGCTGATTTAAAGGGCTAACTGACTCCTCAGCATTTCTTGATGTTCTCCAGATGCCTGGTAATGAAATAATCATTTGATTCAGGTGTGTTAACCCAGGGTGAGATCTAAAACCTGCAGGACACCAGCACTCGAGGCCTGGAGTTGCCTACCCCTGATTTAGATGATGTAATCAGTTTAATTACACTGAACATGTTGGAGTTTGTATCCATCCCTCGAAGCTCAGATGATGTTGAGATGGATTTTATTAACTCGTTGTTGAAGAAACCCAACCTGCAGCCATTGTTCACCTGTTAAAACGAGTGTGTTTGCTTGTGATCTCAGACAAACTACTACAGAAGCCCAGCAGTTTACAGACATGTGAGAGTTGTAGCAACATGGTTGACAGGAGGCGTCCTGACTGTCACCGACTTTCCTCCGCAGTCATCTGACCTCAAACCAACTAACATTCCTCACACGAGCAACATTATCAGGTCATGCCGGGGTAACGTGGAGTCTACTGATGCAAAAGAGACGGCAGGCCAACAGTAAAGTGACAAAAAAACAACACTCCAGATTTTGTTTGCAATCGGTTTATTGTTTGGGATTATAACCACATTCATTACACGTTTATTGAAAATAATTTACCACTTAGACAACATTTCTGTTAATTATGGATTTGAATGCAGCCTGACATTTGCAGTTTGCTCGCAGTCCTTCATCTCGCTAGACAATTAACTTTGGATAGTGTTTGAATTGCTTTGACACATTGTAAATGTGCAGACACAATCTTAATTAAAATGGCCTGTTTTGTTCCCGGGAGAGAAATACAGCTTTCAGAAAGTGTCACACATCCTGATCTATAACACAAAGGCTGAATAAATAATATAACTCTTTGAAACCACAACCGGCGGCTCTTGTTTTGGAACTTCTCTGATCTAACTTATTGTTCAGACGTACTGTATTTCCCTTTGTCTGCAGTCACGACCCATCATGACGCCGCCTCGAGCTGAAGTGACAGCGGAGGTCTGATTATTATACTCTGTGGTTCACATGTAATGTTGGCTTCATTCATGGCCAACTGAAGAATGCATTCTTTCGGCCTCCATGTTTTTTCGGGACCACTTTGAGACTTTCACATTGCTGTGCGTGTCTTTATCTTGGTTCTGCTCAAATGAAACAGAAGAAGAAGACATCGGTTTAACAAAGCAGGCAGCAGACAAAACCAAGGATTCTCAGTTATTGAGGGTTTTTTTCTTACAGCATACAAAACTACAGGCAACTCCAAAAATAAATTTTTTTATTGGCTAAAAAACCCCAAATGTAATCTAAAGACTTCATTTCACACCAAACCTTATGAGGCGTGTTCACCATCATTAATCTGCTACTTTTTTTATAACCCAGTAAATTATATTCCCAAATAAGCTGGTCTTTCTTGGACTGTACAAAGATGGATTTAGACCAGGGGTGGGCAATCTCAGTCCACGAGGGCCGGTGTCCCTGCAGGTTTTAGATCTCACCTTGGGTCAACACACCTGAATCACATGATTAGTTCGTTACCAGGCCTCTGGAGAACTGCAGGAGCTAATTTAGCCATTTAAATCAGCTGTGTTGGTTCGAGGACACATCTAAAACCTGCAGGGACACCGGCCCTCGTGGACTGAGATTGCCCACCCCTGATTTAGACACATTTTAAATTGTGTTATTTCTGATGTCCAGCAGGGGGCGACTGTGTAGAACCCTGAGGAAATGAACCGAGTAAATGTTTCCTCATGAGTTTTGTTCTCCTTAACTATTTTAAGTCACGCTGAATACAATGTGCAGTTCATATTATAGATGGTGATTAAAGTTCTGACAGGCCTAGAAAGTTATTTCTCCTCTTGTTTATATGGTGCTTTTCTTAAGTCTAATGAAAGTGATTTCCACAGTTTGGGAACCACAACATTAAAAACACAGGCTGCTCTCATCTTTAACTCAACCTTTAAGCTAGTGTGTACAGCTAACAAGCACTGATCAGCTGATTTCAGAGACTTAGCAGTTGGATAAGGATGAAGTAGTTCATTAATAAGGATGGTGGTGATACAAGTGATCAGCACCATCTTGACCTGAACCCTAAACTTTAAGGAGAGACAACGAGCAGACGCGCAGGTATTGTAGGCAATACGGGGAAGATTTGCTCAGGGAAAAAATAATGAATGAAAATAATCGAGGTGTAACTACATAAAAGTCTGATTGATCGTTTCCATTTCAGGTAAAAGCAATCCTTCTCTAGATTGATCTGCCCCCAACATATTTAACTACACTATAGTACCATATCTTCCAAACAGAGGACTTCTCTCTCAGGCTAAAGTCTTACTTCTGGGTTCTGAGTTTCAGTAGAATGGGAGGCAGCTGTGGAACTAGCTCCCAGTTTGGGTTCAGGAGACAGACACCTTCTTAGGCTTCAAATGTTGATAAATATAGTTAGACCAGGGGCCCGTTCTTCGTACCTCGCTAAGTAGGTTAGCCGGATTAGATTGTTGACGATTTCGCGTGATCCTGGATCAGTCGGTTCCCCGAAGCTCATCCGGGACTTGCTGTCATAGCAACAGAGCCGTAAGCGTAAACCTGCTCGGGAGCAGGTTCACTTTATGTAAACAGGATTAGATCGCGGCCACGCAGGTATGTCCGCTTCATTTATACGAAAGCAACAGCGATATTCCACCACTGTTTCACCATAAATAAATATTATCAATGTAACTAAAGACAATGCAGCACCTGATCCATTTATTGATTTCACACAGATACATACAGGTCATTTCCTAAAAAAGGGAAATGTACTATTAACATTCTATTACATGTATGTGATTATTACAGATGTAATTCATATTTCACAGTAGTAATTGTAAATTACTTCGTGTAATCAAGATGAGAGACCACGGCTATAAAAGCGAAGGTGGATTTGGGAAGTCTGTCGCAGCCATGTCCTGTCCGTATACGCGAGCAGCCCATTGCAGAAGGTGCAAGATTGATAAGGAGAGTCCTCAGAATTCAGCGTATATTGCGGGATAGACAGGATCCTTTAGCTCAGCGCGACAGTGTGCTCATAGAGAGATATCGATATTCCCGTGAGGGTATTATTTACTTAACCAACTTGTTGACGAGGGGGTGCAGGACCACCACCTGTCTTTTTTTCCTCTGCCCTTTTCTTGGTTGCTGTTATGAACAAACTAACAGAGTATTACAGGCCAGTATTACCTTGCCAAGAGACGCAAAGCAATCTAAGAGATAAATATTACCATTCTGTAGAATACTCCTGTATTCCACTTTTACTTGTTCCCATGTTCTTGTGGGTCCTGTTGTGGCTCTAATGTGAAAGGGGATATAATATAACATATTATAATATAATATAATGCCATATGATATTGGACAATATAGTGTCATATGATAGATCTACCCTACCGCCTACTGGTGTTGGCCAGAGGGGCCGATGGCGCGATATGGCAGCCTGGCTACAACCGTAGCTGCCTCCACCAGTGTGTGAATGTGGGAGTGAATGAATAGTGGTATCGTAAAGCGCTTTGGGTGCCTTGGAAAGCGCTATATAAATCCAATCCATTATTATTATTATTATTAAATTACCTACGAGTTTGATTTGTCAGCAACTTTCTGCCAGCCCTCTCTCCTTGCTTTTGCAGCCTTTGCAGTGTTCTCTTGCGTTTTAATTAAACTCTGAAACTCCTGAAATCCCTCACTCAAGAGTTCTTGCTCTGCTGCCGGAAAATACCGAGCACGCCCCTTCGACATTTTCGCCGACCAATCAGCGGGTTGCCGATCAATGTTTCTACTATCGATGCGTAGCCCCTTTTACGACGCCCAGTGATGTCACATTCCTGCGTCCAGCTGTAGTAATCGTCAACAGCAAGTGTGTTCGGGGAACCGGATTAGCGAGCTCACGGTTAGCGCGATGATTTGATCTTGGATGTGTCATTTGATCTTGGATGTAGTAAGCGACGTACGAAGAACGGGCCCCTGGACCAGGAGACCCTGAACCATCCCTTAGTTTAGTTGCTGTAGGCTCAGAGTGATGAGGGGACTTCCCATGATGCATTTCTTGTCCTTCCCCTCTTTTCAAGCCCCATGTGATGCTACCCGTTTTCTCTCGTCTCTTTCCCCCCTCACTCCAATCAGACACAGGAAGATAACTGCCCCTCCCTGAGCCTGGTTTTGCTGAGGTTTCTTCCTGTTAAAAGGGGGTTCTTTCTCCACTATTGCCAAGTGCTGCTCAGAGGAGACCATTGGATTTTTGGGAGTCTCTCTCTCTAATACTGTGGAGTCTTTACATTAAAGTTTAAAACCCTTATCTGCTGTTGTTCAAGTGATGTTAAAGACGTAAAACTGAATCCATATTAAGCTGTGATCAACAGCTCCCAGCTGCAGGGGTGATGTCATGGTGGCTACACTGAGTTTTTTTGTGTTTTTTTTAATACACAATGAGGGTTTTTTGTACTTTTTCTGCTTTGCTGCCAAATACATTGACAGTTTGTAACTGTTGTCATGCATTAAAGTAAAAGTAAAAGTCCATGAATGAAATACCAGTAAATGCAAACCTGTAAACTGGTTCTGCCTTGTGTAATGCAGTAAAAACAAGAATAGTAATGCTGAAATTGTACAATGCTTGGTGGAATTGCTGGGACAGTTTCTAGGGCTCAGTTTGCCTTTGGGGAGATATATGTGTACATGCTGCTCATGTGAGTGTTAGCAAGTGGGGTTGACAGCTCTTGTGAAGAGGCTTTTAAGGTTGTGGGTAGTTGTGGTCTTAATGGCCCGGTACGGTCTCCCAGAGGAAGGTTTTTTGAACAGATGGTTGGTTGGGTTATAGACCTAATAGAAAAATACATCAGAGCCTCCCCAGCGGTTTAAGTTGCTGCTGTCACCTCTTCCAGCAGCTCAGCAGCCACATCACCTGACTGACAGGCTGCAGAGCAACTCCAATTTTCTGTTCAGAGCCTCTGTGGGCTGCAGCAACCATGGAACTAAAGTAACTGGAGGAGTTTAATGTGTTGTCGTGCTTGTTGTGCGCGTGCGCATGTTTGATCTGTGGTGAATGTGGGCAGGAATTCAATATTAGCTTTAATTAACTGTAAAATATATCATGAAATGAAGACAATAACAGGAAAAGGTTTCTGCAGCATGTTGGAAATCCTTTTTTTTTCAACTAGTTTGCTCTTTTTGTCAGGGCTCACCACAGCAGATCACCTAGCTCAGTATCACCCTATCCCTAGCATCTTCCATCGCACCAACCCTCTGCATGTCCTCCTTCACTACATCCATGAATCTTCTCTGTGGGCTTCCCCTTTTGACTCCTGTGTTCTCAGTGGTGGAAGCTAAGCTAAAAGACCAGCAACAGCTCAAACATACAAGAGTAACCCATGTTACCAGCTGATGCCAATATTTATTTCTTTTTTTGCGCTGCCCCCTGGTGGCAGTGAATAGATACAGCATCTAAACATGCTTCAGAAAAGCTCAGCAGTACTTTGCCCAAAGCTTTAGTTGTAATGTTTTGTGCTTGTGTTGCTAGCTTGAGAGCAGCACAGTGGTAAAATGGTTAGCATTGCGGCCCAACAGGGTGAAGGTTAAACTCTACAGGTTTGCCTAGCTGGATAATGGCTCAATCACACTAGAGTAAAACACAGTATTCTCCATGCAACTACAAAAATATAGTGTTTGTCCAGTGAATGGTCGCCTGGTTGGATGCCGCTTGTCTCCAAACTGTCTTGATGCAACTTGAAGTGCGATCATTCTCAGATTGCCAACACGCTGCGTCATGGACAGTCTGCGCTGATGAGCACCAATCATCTGCAACACATCTCTTTGCATTTTATTAACTTCTACAGTTATTTGTTCCACAGTCTTCCAGCTGCACCTGTCCTGACCTGTACAGCAGCAGTACACTGCTTGGCTTCACTCTCTTTATTCACCTTGGCTGTGGCACCTTGTACATACAATAAGATTTGTGTGAAAGCTCTGCAGCACGGAGAGTTCCCCACTGGCTCTGTAATCTCTCTCCAGGTCTTTATAATACCCTATATTACCCATAATTCCCAGCCAGCCACCAATGGGGTCGGTGTGAATAAACAAAATGACTTCTCAGTAGCAAGCAGACAGAAATTCTAGTGTGTCTGTTTTATCACAGGGATTGTAAATACTGTTAATATTTCCTTTTCCATTTTCTTGTTGTCTTATTTGTTCTCTTCACTTGGGGCATTTTTCTTTACCCACCACATTTCTCTTCCTGTTTCCTTTCCCTCCTCCTCCTCTCCCAGTTCTCTCTCCTTCACCACTGCTGCCGTTCCTTATCGGTAACAGTCGCCAGCCAACATGAAATATTATCAAGCGAATCTTCATGAGTCCTCTGAACACCACTGATTTATCCTGCTGCATGCTTCATAAATTTCTGATTGATTTTGGCTTTGGATTATGAATAAAAAGAAGAAAAAACAGAACATTGGAGGAAAACTGAGAGCGGAGATGGAAGGGAAACCAAATAACCAAAGGAAAGATGAATGCAAGGAAGGGAATTAATGCATATGGCAAATGACAGAAATGTTAAGAAGTGAGAGGAGAAAAAAATAAGAGACAGGAAGGGAATTTCTAGGGATGGGAAAGACAGGAAGCGAAGAGCTCCAAACGAGAGCGAGCAGCAGGCAGATAACTGGTTCAAGCCCTGCCATGACCAGCTGCATCCCACGACTGCGTTCACCTGGGAGTCACTGGAGAGGCAGCTGACTATTGTTATTTTAATTAATAATTAGTTTAAGAAAGTACAAGTGCAGAAACAGAATCAAATTATTTGGGAAACACTGAGAGAATCAGTCAAATATAAGGGAAGAAAAAATGAAGAAAGCAAGGATGAGTAGAAGAAGAATGGGGGATGTGAGATGGTTGAAAGGAAGAGTTAAAGACCACCTGTGGTGGAGGAACAGGTGGGTGGAGAAGAGAAAGGTGTCGGACCAATCAGCTCAGTTTACTAGTGAACGATCTCATAGCTCATCACAGTCTCGTGTATCCAGGTTCATTCTTCAGCTGCCCATTTAAAGAGTCTCTCATCTCGTGGTGTAACAGACTCCAGCTCCACAATCTTGGGCTGCAGATGGTGACAGCAGTCCTTAATCTGATGTGGACATCTGCTGTTAAACATCCTGCTGCAGCAAACAGTGCAGAACCACCGACATCCGCTGGAGTCGTGTCCGAGGGACTCACTGGAGAGGAAGCCATTATGTATTGTCACAAAGTGCATGTATATTGTATGTAGTGTTGCTATATTATATTTCTGTGGGAAACAGTGTGGAAGAATATATCAAAAAGGAATTAAAGGAGCAAAGCAGGATGAAGGTGTGTGGGCCCAAGCAGACTTAAGAAAAAGGAAACGGAGGTGATGAATGGTAATATGTGGAGCGTGTGATACATAGGGGAAGATGGAAATGTGGGAGGTGAAGAATGAGGGAGCCAAGAGGGGAGCAAACAACGATAGGAGGAATAAAGGGAAAGGGGGGATTAGAGAGAAAGGAGAGGGATCCGGGGGTGAAAATGACCAAAAAGGAAAAAAGGATGTGACGGAGATGGTGGAGAAAACAAGTGGATTTTTCTGAGGGATTGTGAATAGCAGAAGAAGAAAAGGAGGGAGACAAAGAAAGAGGAGGAAGAGAGGAGTTGTGAGATGCAGGAAAGTGGAGGAGGAAATTTGGATTTACATAAAACAAGAGTGTGAAAAAGAGATAAAGGAGGGTGAAAACAAAGGAAAACAGAAGAAAGTTTGACTATCAGTGAGGTCACATTTTTGAAAACCTCCTGATGAAATCATTTCAAAGGAGGAGGTGTGATATTTTGTCTGGAGGAAGTGGAAATAAAGCCCCAGGATGGGTTTTATCGATCCCTCATGCAGTCTGTTTGTACATGTTTACGAGGCAAATAGAGAGAGGGGAAGCTGATGAGAGGAAGAGGGGGGAGAGGCGAGGCGAACGGAGTGGTAAAGAGTGAGCGTGGAGGCGGCGAGTGTGTGTAAATGCAGGTGGGCCACATCGATCCGAGTCTGCAGGCCTCGCATCGACTGAGCAGCAGATGAGGACTGATTACAGCGCAGTTAAGAAGCACATGAAAGGAAACACTGGTAATGGGTCGGCCGGGTTCCCTCCTCCCTCGGCGACCATTAACGCCTTTGAAAATAACTCTATGAATGCGGTCGCCTGTCCGAGATGTGACCTCTGAGGACGCGGAATCGAAAACCTGTGTGGAAAAGTCTTCGATGAGTAAGATCAGTCTCTGTGCTGTCTTTTACATGTTCACGTGTGTTCACCTCCACACACCAGATATCAAAGCTTTTGTCTATATTAACGTTCGGAGGATGTTGGTTCCTGTAAGGAAAATTCAACCACAGTGATTTGACGCATTTGGATTCTTCCACTGTGGCTAAAATACCGTCACCATCTTGCTGTTTTGGAACTAGAAGTGACCACATTCAGACGATAGGGTTGTCACGAGACTGACTGTACACTGGTGGCCTCTTATTAATGATAGATTACATATAATCTGTTTGTGCCCCATCAGGGTCGCTGTGGTATATTGATCTGGAACAAGTAGCCAACATGTCACTGATGACTTTGTCATGTGCTACGCTGATTGTGCTGAATGCTGTCCGTGCAGTTCAGGTCTAAACATGGAGATCATGCAAAGCTTCCAACTGAGGAAAGTGTAATTATTATACATGGATCATCATGACTGCTGACCTGCTTGGCTTTGCCGTGCTGAGCTGAACATCTGACCGTTTATTATTTATTTTGTTTTGCTCTGCTGTTAGAGACCCTGGGGCGAAGCATGTTCGGAGGGTCTTGTTGCAGCTACCTAATTCTAAATGAGCTCATATTTTTCACAAAGTAGTAAAATGTCAAATTCAAATTCAAATTCAAATTTTATTTGTCACGTACACAGTCATACACAGTACGATATGTAGTGAAATGCTTGGACAACTGCTCGTGACCTAAAGAAAACAAAAAAAGGAAAAGGCTATGAATAAGATAGGAAATAAATATGAAAAATTAAAAAGGGTAAATTTAACTAGGAAGGAATAGAATATAAATTAAGGTTAAAAATGAAATAACTATACAACATGTGTTGTGTTTTCTGTGTTTATGGACTTCATAGATCATTGCATTCTGTTTTTATTAGCATTTTAAGCAGCATCCCAATTTTGGGAGGATTGGGGTTGTAAAAAAGAAAAAAAATCAATAAAGTGTTGGAACTTTCCAAAACACATCTTCAAAGGCTCGCTGCCCAGAATGAGTTTCCCTCACACTCTGAGCCGACCCCGTGTCAGTAACACTTACATCCACATAACTTTCAAGTGCAATTCCTATTTATATTCTGAAAGTTTTCAGAGAGGAGTTTGGTCATATATCATTTATATCCTGATTTAAAGATTGTTTTTACTCCTAAAGCCATGGTGATGGCTGTATTTTCTGACGTGTGGAGTAAAAAGATATCCTAAACCCTAAACTGTGAGTTTAATTTGTTTACAAAATGAAACAAGAAAATTATTTAACCAGAAAAATATAACTTTTGAGATTAATGATCTCTTTTAAAAGGTGAAGATGGGCAGCAGTGCAATCAGCAGTAGCTACACTAATGTGTCAACAATACGAAGCTGGAAATTTTAAATTGTATCTATTTTCCAGTATTTGCACAGATTTCAGTGGATACGATCTTATTTGCAAAAAAAGCCCAAACTTGTTGGTCGACAGGCCCCAGCTGGCAGGGAAAATATGTTTTCACCAACCAGTTGGCAGCTGGTTGCTGGAAGTTGCCGGCTGTCAGTAGATGAAATTGGTTGGAAAGAGGAAAACAGTGCTGCACCAAAATATTTCTTTGTGTTTTCTTTGGTGATTACTGCAGTTACCTGTAGTTTACATCAGCCGGACTGGTCCGGGAGTCATTTGGTACCGGGCTGCTCGGGTGTGAAATTATAGTTTTCAGGGTTTTTATCATTATTTTTTTATCGTTAACTCTGTTTCCCTGGGTCTTTTCCCGCGTGTTATGAATAAATCTTCTCTTTTTATTTTTGGTACCGTTATTGGTTTCATTTTGTTGTATTTATCCACGACACCTTAAAGGCCGGTCAGTGAAAATGTTGTCGGACATAAACTGGTCCGTGGCACAAAAAAGATGGAAGATGCCACTTTGCCTACACTTGCTAACTTCGACACAACTCTCACTTCAAAGTAAAAGTTGTCTGCTGAAAGCAGTAAGTTTCAACAGCTGTAACCGCAGGTGCAAACACAGATGTTCTGTGTTGGCATTGAACTCTTAAAAGAGTCATTGGCATCTTCTAACTACCGACAGCTGCAGCAATCTGACAGCGACCAAATCATTCCCAGGGAGGTGTTTAGTCCAGCACCGTCTTCACAACCATTTTCTTCTAGCCATTGTGAGCAATCTCTAGCAACCACTTGTCAACCCACTGGTTCCCGGGGGTCCCTGATCATTGCATAGGCCTGGGTGATTGGGGCCTAACTCTTTTGTAAAATGCCTCAAGTTTCCAGCAGAAGCACTGCAACATAAATCAGGTGTGCAGTGTCAGACTATTTTAAACAAAGCTGGCCTCGACAAGTGATGGCTGGACCAAAGGTTTCTGAGGAGTCAAGTTCAAGTTCAAATAAGCGATTGAAGTATTTTCACTAGTGGTCTCGGACCTTTAATCCTCGCCGTACTAAATGTCCATAAAGGACGTTCAGATCTCTGCGAGCTGCTTTTCAGCAGCGAAAGCCAAGAAGGAAGGAAATCAATCCGTTCCAATCTGTTTTAGAAAATGGTCCTCAGTGATATAAAGTATATACCAGTCGTAGTTAATGGCCTGTAACATTAAAATATAGTACTTCATTATAACATGAGGTGGAAATTATGCTCTAGAGACCTGAACACACCTTTCACTGCATTATTTCAATGTCAAACGAGACTACTTTTTCTGCTAGAAGCTCAGGTTTTCTACCTTATCAAATCAAGTTATTTAAATTTTATATTAACACACCTACACTCGCTATATACTCTTATTAAACTCTGAAATTGAAATCATTGTGCAGTTATTTGCACGTGTATGAGCCTTATATCAACAATCGGCCAAAAATAGAGGTTGACAGAAACCACGAGTTAATTAGACTTTTCATTTTCTGGCTCTGAAGTGAAAGTCTAACTCTTCAGACCTGTAGTTTGCAATGACTTAGTCCACTTTTGAAATTACAGACTTTTGATTGAATCTATGATATGAAAAGAGCGTAGGATGCATTATTTGGCTACAATCAAAGCATTTAGAAAATCTGCATGAAAAACATTGAAAATAACAAAATTTACAGGAAATTTTAAACAGAAAATGTGGAGAGAAAGGAAAACATAAGAAAACCAAACCTAAAAACTAAAGCACCTTCATCTGACATGTAGGTTAGCTGCATATGAATGAATAAACTGTAGACAGACAAGCTCGTCGTTACAGATACATTTACACATGAAGCAAAAATCAAGGTATAAACCATAACAGGCGTCCATCATCTTATAAAGATCATTTAAGCTGTGGGATAGCAGTGGTTTTTCCCACCATGTGAGCATGTTTAACCATGTTAGGGTTCATCTAGTTAATGGCAAATATTCTTTTTGCATTCATCATCAGATGTGTAAAATATATTTTTGTTTTGTTTTTTCCAAAAGAAAAATAAAAGTTCATAAGAGGTCAAAGGAATGTCAACACCTGGAACTTTTTTTTCCAGTCCTTCCTTGATATTTCTCCATCGTGTCCAAGGTTTGGAGTGTTCCCAAATATGTGGGTAAGATCTCCAACCATACCACAGTTTCTCCACCATTTATTATTTCCCTTATTTATAAGAACACTTGTCTTTGGAGTCCTGAAGACCCTCATCTTTTCTTTACGATTGAATTCTTTCCATAACTGACTCCCAATCCCTTTCTGACATGTGACCTCTGCCTCATTTGGGAGCCGTGTGTTTTGGTTTGCTCACCTTTTACTTTGGTTTTACTGTCATTAAGTTCAGGCACTAAAACTTACTTGTTTTGCTTTATTAAAAATCAGAGTGTTTTCTGGGTTGGGTTACAGTAATTAGCGTGACACGTCTCACTCCAAACTCATCACCCTGAGTTCTTCGCTCTGAATCATACAGTTACAGGATTTCTACCATGTGTTGTTCAAGCGCATTGCAGGAGACCAGCACTGAACTTCACAGTCGGTACATCAGTTTATAAAAGTTGGATTTGTTTTTAAGTCAGCGTCATCACAAACTGAGAAAGATGGCTCTTTAACTGAAACATCCAATGATCTTCCATAAATTCACACACATCTGTCAAGTGTCACAATAAAAACAGTGGCAGGAGCGGCCTTTAAAAGTCAGGAACTTTACCTGATGTAAATTTGGCCGATCTCTCGTTGAAGCTCTTCTCCTGCACCTTCTTCTGAGGCTGCTTTGTTTGTGCACATTCTGCAGAGTGATCCTTGAACTTGATTTTCACTTTTGGAAAGTGGAAAGAGGCAAGGATCCAAGTGTGGCGAGTGAAGATTTGTATATGTTGGAGGGGGGGGGGCTCTAGCACATACCACAGTATGTGGTGTGTGCTGTTCCCACTTAGACACTGCTGGACACTACAGCATAAATCAGCCTTAACTTTCACACCCTGCGGGATTTATAGTGCGAAACGCTGTGAATGTGAAAGCATTCTGGTCTAACCTGATGTGCTGCCTTCAGGCTTGGAAACTGTGGACTTTTCACTGAAATCTGCTGAAAATGTTTGGCATGTAGGCCAGAAATGCAGCTTTCATCGACACTAATGGTTAGGTCACTTTGAAACACAATTCAGTTAAATGCAATTTTTTTTATATAGCCACAAATCACAACAACAGTTGTCTGAATAACACAGAGAAAATCCCAACAATCAGATGACCCCCTATGAGCAAGCACTGTGGCGACAGTGGGAAGGAAAAACTCCCTTTTAACAGGAAGAAACCTCCGACAGAACCAGGCTCAGGGAAGGGCGGGGCCATCTGCTGCGACCGGTTGGAGGTGAGGGGAGGAAGGCAGGACCAAGACACGCTGTGGAAGAGAGGCGGGGATTAATAATAACTAATGATTATATGCAGAGAGGTGCATAAACACAAAGTTGATTTCTTGATGATGCACAGTGTAAAAAAGCGGGACTTATATGGAGGAATTTAAAATCGCCGGCATGCTGGAAACTACGTGCACGTGGCCGAGAAAACGATCTTGAACAGTGGGCGGGTAAATTTAACCGTTAAATTCAAATCAAATAGTTTTGTGATTTTTGTGGGGCTGTATATAAATCAAAGTCTTCATTAATACACAACAACCCTGGTTCTACTTGGGTGTCTGTTGCAGTACTGCTGGACAGATTAAAGGGGAATCTAAATCTGTGGAAACTTGCTGGTGACTCAGAAAATACGTCTCAAAAGCCCTCTGAATGTACAGCATATGCTCTTTTCAAGATGTACAAAGGGCAATTGACTGAACTGAAATGAACTTAAGACGCACACAGACACACTGCCACACTAATCAGCCTGGACCAGCACTCTTCAGCTAGGCGTCCCCGGCAGGCCTGTTTTCAGAGGAATATCAAACGTCCTGCACACTATCATTCTTTCCAATTAGAGGCTCAGGACTTCATTACCGCCACCCCTCAGGCTGCGGGCTTCAAACACTTACAGACGGACGGACAGGCAGACGTGAAGGTTCGGGCTCTTAACTCTCTTTTACAATCTCTGCTAATGATTGAGCGACGTTAGTCTCTGTGCACATAGTGACGTCCATCTGTCTGTCCCGTCTCTCCTCAGCTTCGCTGGCCCCCACTGGTCTGTTCATGCAGCATGCGGTCATGTTCTTTCTAGTTCGCTCTGCATGAGTTTTTCTTTGCTCGTGCTCTGAGAGTTGGGATTACTTTTATTACCGCCACTAAGATCCTAAAGGCAGCGTAAAACCACATATCTCAGCACCCCGCTGCACCCCCTGCTGGCCTTGCAGTGGCAGAGTGAAATACTTTATTTGTCGTACAAATTTAATTCGTAATTTTGCAACACCTGGTCAGATGTGGATACTTTATTCCTTTTAGCTTTTTTTAAAATTAAATAACATATTTTAGTAAGTGTAAAACAGCAGTTTTTATCAAATCTGGCACTTTTATTTTGCTTCTCATGACTTTGATTGTATCCACATAAAAGAGTCCAAAACAAAGGCTTAACCCTGAGATAACTGGGGGTTAGACTTTAATAATTAAATGGATAAAATAGCGCTCTGTCTGCACCCTGAACTGACGAGGAAAACTCAAAGACAACATGGAGCGTGTCAACTTCAGGTGGTTGGTCCGGTGAACCAGCAGTGCACCTGACTCCTCTGTCCTCATTTATAAAGATCTCTACAAACTCGGGCGTAACAGCTGGCTGGTGGAGTTTCCTGTTTCCTGTTTTAGTTTTTTTGTTTTAGATTCCTTATTTTCCAAGTTATTGGTGCTGTCAATCATTAGCGCACGTGAATTAAAGTCTACTAGCAGGAACCAACCAACCTATAGTGACATCACATCCTGCATTAGCCCACGATGGCGCTACACAAGCTCTAAATTCTGTAAAGCTTAGATTATACTGCAGAATAGTACACTGTTATTACACTACTTTGAAGTCCGGTGCCTGGGCGCTTGTGTAGTTGGTGCACTGGAGTTGAAATTCTCCGCAGACACTTGGATATCCAGACGGACCCTCGCTGACTTAGCAGACCTTAGCAGACTTGCTTTACACTTACTTTCTTAAATCCAGCTTGATGGGAAAAGTTCAATCAATGACAGTTTTTAAGAGGAGGACTTCATTACATAAATTAGCCTTAACATGTAATGTTTGTCCACTGGGTATTTTGAGATTCGTGCCGTGTAGTTGAATATTCAGGATGTATGTGTGGGATTTAACAGCTGGGAGTGAGTCCATCATAGAGAACATTCACGAGACGCCATCACATCCATTCTTACTCTGCAGAGCATTTACACATTTTAGCCCAAATGTTGCACTCAAAAGCTAAAACCTGCTTTCACAACGTCCACTTGCTCTAAAAATGATTTAAAGTAATGAGAAAAAGAAAAACAAATGGTCGATACAGTCGACCATTTGTACCAAAATCATGAGATTGCAGATTTGTGCTACAGCTTGGTCATACTAGTCAGTATATTTGCTTCGGTAACTGGCATCCGCATATTGGAAATGAAATCTTTGATTCCAAGTTAATTTGAAAAGGTGCTGGCTCTAAATCAGGACATGTTTATGCAGCATGAAGAACCTCGTTGGGCTCAATTTCCTCTGCTTCTCTGATAAGAAATTATCAGGTGATCTCGTCATGAAGTCTCTCTGAACATCTCTGTCCGTGCTGCAGGCCTTGCCTTTAGGCCCATGGAGTAGAAGCATGAAATACAGTTATTCTTGAACAATCGTGATGACCACGTGATGCTGTCGTGTTACAGGGATTTTAGAGGGAGCTTGCATGAATGGGACTTTTACAGCAACTAACAGAACCTCTAACCTCTAACCTCTCACAACCAATCAGCAAATACACCAATGTTTGTGTGACTATCACCAGCCAGTGTGTAGAGCTGTCTGTGACCGTGGCCTGAAGTGAGTGGATACCAGCTGAAACTAAATATTCTCTTTGTTAACTTAATATCTCTTTGAAAATTGTTATGAGAATAATAGCTACTACATAACATTAAGCTGAAGGTTATAGCTATTGTCTAAAATTAAAGATATTTCTTGTTGCATTGACCCAGGAGGAGGTCAACTTAAACCCAGTGGTGTGCAATATTCTGGCAGACACCCCGCACTCGCAACATTAACCAGAATGGGGCTTGAAAACCGAGCACTATATCCCACCATCGCTGCAAGAATGACAGAGAGGTCAGCTGCTTGCAGTGGAGCCAATTTGTCCGCAAGACAGAAGGAGGTAGCGCTCAGTTCGAGACTTAGTGGGGAGTCCTGCAGGTCTGGGATCATGTTAGTGACACAGTGTCAGCATTAGATGCTAGCCTGTGGCGAATAGTGCTAATGAAGACTACACCTGCCTCTTTCCTGCAGTGAGTTTTCTGCCATCGAGTCTCTTATTCTGTAATCTTTAAGCCAAGTTTCATCTTTCATCTACAGCATGTCTCAACAAATTTGCCTCTCCAGATTTATCCAGAAACTGCACGCGCTCTAATCTTCCAAGCCACAAGCAGCTCCTCGTACAGCACACCGTCGCTTTAGTGTCACTCTGCCCAGGATGGCAGCTTGTCACTCGGCGCGGGCTGCGATGGATGATGGCGGCTGACACTGTCGTCTCTGCCACACCAGCTTCGTTATACTGTCTCATGCTTTTGTTGCGATCACTGTCGAGCTCGCCTGTCACTCCGGCAGCATCTCTGGCTGCATATTCAGGCACGGGGGAAAAAAGTTGTAGAGAGCAGAAGTTAGGGAACGATATAACCCAGGGTAAATGATTTATATTCACCTGCAGTGTGGGAGAAATTGTCGGTGGCTTTTCACGTCTCTCCTTACAGTCTGTAATCTGCTGACTAGATACTGTACGTGAGGAGCTGAAGTGGAGGTGAGCAGCAGGGATCCATCTGTCACCTGGCTGCCATAGTTAGCTTCTCCGTTTGACTCACGCTCACGTTTTCCTTCTGCTTTTTTACTTCGAGATGTTCATTTCCTTTTTCCCCTGTTTTCCTTCCCTTTCTATATCCAGGGCTTACTTTGATCTCACTCCCCCTTCTTTACTCCCACTAATCCGCTGGCTGCATACACTATTTGACAGCCTAAAACTTACTGTCGACATGCAGAATTGCCCTCTTTAATAAAAAGCTGCTGATTTCTTTCCACCATTCAGAGGAGAAAGGGCAAAGCGTCTCAGCAGGGAGCGCTGGCTATTTATTAGAAAAGGCTGCAGGCTACACCTCCAGTCTGACTGAAATACTAAAATGGAAGAATATGCCATACTCTGCAGAGGAGGGGGAAGGGGGAGAGGGAGAATTAATAAACGGAGAGAATTAAACTTTGAGGTATCGTAGGGTCCCGGCCAGCAGGACTCTGAGGCTCCTCACCTCCAGGAGTTTGCAGATTTCATGTGATAACGGCTCAGTTGTGATTCCACGTGAGTTTGACTGGCCCCTCACTGTCATCGTCTTGGGGTGCTATCGTGTCAGTTTGTCAAGTTTCATCCATCAGTGAACTACGACTAAAGTTTTAAGGCATGGTAAAGACACAAGGAGGGCACGCCAAAGTTTCTAAATCAAAGTGTGCCCGGCAGTATGGCAAATATGTGGCCTCTGAAAGAAATTAAAATAAAGATCATGAACAAACTTCAAGTTTTGTGCTTTTTCCCACATGCAGCACCAACCGCATGATTTAAGATATTCAAAACAGCTGATTCACTGCCAGAGCCCTGCAGTGTTTTCAAGTTTGCAGAAAAATTCTGCAAAAGCACAGAAAGGAAGCTGAATAAAACTGAAAGGAAAGAGGGGAAAAAACACAATCTAACAGTAGTGTTTTGGGGGGCGTAATAACCTGACAGACCAGCTATGGACGTCAGGAAAACCAAATGTTCAAACAATCGCACTGAGACACACTTAAAAGAAGCAAAAGGTTCATCTGTGTTGTGAGGGAGAAAAAGATTTAATCACAAGATTCATATAATACTGTAAATAAATGTTTGCTATTAGCTGTTTACCGTTAGCTTGCGACTTCCGCAGCTGTTCCGTGTTATTCCCAAAACACGGATCTACTTTGTTTTCACATCTTTTTAAAAGGTTTTTTAGCTTTAGCAGCTGTTGCGTTTATCCAGCCTCCGTCTTGTTTGGCGTGCTTTTCCAGTATTTCTGCTGTTGCTATCTGCTGTTGCTTTCTTAAGTTGCAGTGCGCTTGACTTCTCAGGGCCACCGTAGTCCTTCTCCTTTCACTGCCCCCAGGACTTTACAGTAGAAACACGCTAAAGTGTCAAAGCAGTCATCAGAGCTAATTAGCTAGCATTAACTACCAAACACTCGTTCCTGGGTCGTTATGAGTCGTAGTGTAGTAAATGCCACTGACAAACCAGGTAGGAGTGGTAAATAAAAACAAAACACAGACTTTGTATAAAACCCAAACAGATTTTTTTGCCTCCACATTTGAAAAATTTAAAATTAGCTTAGCGGTAAGCGCCTCTTGCATTAGCATTGCCTCTTGATTTAGCTTGCATTAGCACTGCTATATACTTGAAATGGTTAGCGGGATTTTTATTCCCTGGTTTTGTGTTTAGTATGTTGTATTAAATTATATGTTGCACCTTGTTATTTTGATAACTGGGCTTTTTAAACCCTGTCATCACGCTCGTATTCACATTTTCAGTGCTTTCGAATCAATTACCACTCTCATTTGTCTCTCTACACATCCAGATAACAAACACCTTCTCTCAGCTTTCAGACTCATTCTGGGAAATGTAGGCAATCACCAGTTGCAGCAGAGGTGTTCGAGACAGATTGAGGGAAATTGGGTGTACCAGGAAAGTAAATTACAACACTTCATCACAAAATCACTACGCAGTGCACTGAACATCACAAATCGGTTTTATCCAACGCCGTCAGAGCAGAATTTTCTCTGACAGGATGAGAGTGGGTTTCATGCAGTTGGACGTCCAGTCAGCGGTCATAATTTCATGGTTAAAAAACCGGAACAGCAGCAAAGATTTGCTGAGCTTTCACCAGCAGTATTTTATGGATCTGTATGTGGGTGTGTGTGGCTTTCTTTGAAAGGTTACAGATCCCACGGGGCTGTTATCATCTAATCAGTTGTTAGTTGTGCGTGCAAATTAGATGAGATTGAATTGAAAGATGAATGTGTAACTGCTGGTTAATTACATCCAGCAGGGCTTTGTCTGCTTCCTATAATTATCATGTAAATGCACTTTTTATGGGGAACATATACGTTAGCGACTTACTGTGTGAGCAGCAGGTGTGTGCATGGAAGAAAGTGACATTAAATTTCATGGAAGATCAAACCCTGTATCAAACCCAGCACTGTATATTGCATGGCCATGGCCATAAAGTGAAGATCGTTTCAATTCAAATTGTACATTTTTTTATTGTGCATTAGTGGCATATTTTTTCCACCCACAGGGAATTGTGGCAGATTTGGGGACACATCTGTCGCTTTCTTTCTGTTCATGTTCATTTGAGTTTGAGCAACTAACTAGAAACCCCGGGAGCTTTCTGGGATTTGTCTCAGCACGCGCAGAATCTATCAGTGCCATCTGAAGAGGTGTAGATGCTATACCTGCTACCTGTTGTCATGGAAAGAGAGCTGACGTTGAAGGCTAACCTGTATATTTACTGCTAAATGTATGACACAAAGGGTGTCTGTGCTCAGCCTCAGAGACAGAGTGAGGAGCTCATTTACTAACATTCAGTAACTTCGGAGTACACAATTGTGACTGGGGCAATGCTTTGTAATGTACTGACATTGCACCTCTGACAGTGGGCATTTACTCGCAGCAGTCTTGAACTTCTAATGACTATTTTGTACTTTCATGTAATGTATGGTGCATATAGGTATATCCTAATATCTGCGACAAATGCTAATGTTACCAGACCTCAGGAAGGCTAACACATGCCCTACTACTGCACCACCATGCTACCAATAAACATGACAGATGCAGAAGAAAACCCACAGAAACGAAATCAGCTCTTCATTTAACTTGAATAAATTAGGAAATGTCAAGACCTTCAAAAATAAGAGTAAAACTCACATTTTAATTAATTTGTTTTAGCTGAACAGATACTGGACCTACCAAAATAAAGTTGCAAATATGACCCTTTTTAGTTCTTGCAAACCTGTATGTATCTTTAGGACCTTCAAAAATACACATAATTATCTTGAGGTCCAGTATTGGCCCTAAGGGTGTCTAGATGTAGGGACTATTACTGGACACCTTTTTCTGAGGGTGTAGCTCACAGTTCTAGTGAAGGCCACAATGTTAAATCAACTTTTCTATGATTACTGTATCTGAAGCGTCTTAAACCTTACCATCTGCCATCAAAACAAGTTTGGGTCACTGGACTCAGACCATTAAAAGCATGCTCCTACAGGGTAGCTCCAATAAAGGCTGGTGACAGTGCACCCGGGATAAGATAGATGGTTGATGGACGTCTGGAAGATGCATGCAACTCGAGACTTATATTGCTGATATAGGCGACGGAATAAAGAAAAGATTCTTCAAAAGATCAAAGAACAAAGGCAAAATTATTATCCGACACGTAGAAGCATGGTGACATCAAATCTCACATCAACAAGTGTGGCTCCAAAACGAAGCCCCAGAGGTGGCAACTGGGTCCCAAAACTGCAGGTCCTCTAATCAGTGCAAGAGTGAGTGAATCCCCGTAGACATTAAAAACCTGAACACTGTGACGGTTTTGGTCTCTATTGCTTATATTCACCTGTGTACCAGCTGGACTGTGGTTAAACTTTGGTGTCCCTAACCTGTTTCAATTTGTGTTGAGGCTTGAAATGTGCATTATCAGCTCTCAGTCACGTTGAATGAAGCTGGGCCCTTTTAGCTCTCTGCAAGACTCGAGCTCAGCTAATAGAAACTGGACTTCTCCATCAGGTTTGTGGTGTTTGTGCATCTGTAGTATATTTTTAATGAAACTCTCTGATTAAGAATATGTCTTTCTGGTTGCTTTGTTGTGGATTGGCATCATCCCTCCTTGGCTTTCTACCAGCAAAATAGTTTTTAATTGACACCCTTGGCCAAATAGCGACATTTCTATGTGGCATCCACTTCAAGTCTCTCCGGTGATGACAAGTGTTTTGCTCCTTTTGTTTGTGTTATTATCAGCGTAGTTGTTCTTACCCTGAAACTAAGTTGGATCGGCTGGTGAAAAACAAATATATCAGTTAGTACGAGAACACACAGAAGTTTTTCAGCATGTGAAAAATGTGTACAGCTTATTTTGCATTATTCACATAAATTCTTGAAGATAAATTCAGGACTTTGGTGTAGCGTTATTGTTGCTCATGTGTAGTCCACAACGGCCACCAATCACTGGAATTATTCCTGGAGGGAGCATCTTCTGGGCCTCGCGTGTCTCTGTATTTCATCACCTCCGAGACACTTCAAGACACAGATGATGGTATCTGCCCCTGGTCTGACTGCTCCCTCATAAACACCTCCACGCACACACAGACACACATATACATGGCCACGCATGGACACGCAGCTGCTCGCACGGCCACATTAATCTTTAATGGCTTCATTTATTTTCCCATTCGACCCCTCCCACGCCGGCCCGTGAACATGTCAGCGCTGTGACGTATTGCTGCTGTCTGCTCAGAATTCATGCGGCGCTTGTGACCAGAAAAATCAGATAAATCAAGTCTTATTCATGGAGGTGCACACGAATGGAGTCGTCACACTCTGCCTGAAAAAAAAGTGTTCCCACTACAGAATACCAATAATATCAGCAAGGCACAAATATAACATCTGGTGTGACAGTGCGTGGTGTTTACTGGGAGCATGAAGAGCTTCCACACCAACTTATTTCAGATTTTAGGACGGATCCTGATATTTGATTGTTTTAACTCGTATTCAACGTTCAGTTTGATGATTTAAAATGCAGATTTACATTCTACAATAAATTATTACATTGGATTCTGTAGCTCTAATGCACTTCTGGCTCTTCCACAGTGTCAGAGGAAGACAGTCATGGCAGATGGCTGCTCCTATCTGAGCCTAGTTCTACTGGAGGTTTCTTCCTGTTAAAAGGGAGTTTTTCCTTCCCACTGTTGCCAAGTCTTTGTGCATAGGTCATCTGATTGTTGGGGTTTTCTCTGTATCATTGTAATATAATTTCTCTCCATTACTTAGACTTAACCTTAAAGCACCTTGACGTGACTGTTGTGAGATGGTGCTGTGTAAATAAAACTGAACTTGAATAAGGTTTTGTGGGGAGCCTTGCTGCCATGTTTTTTACCAGCTTTCGACGGGGAAACTGAAGCAAGACTGGACTAGACTAGGCAGGCAGTGACACTGTTAAAAATACACTCAGGACCAATTACAAGGACTTTGGTTTTATGTGATTCAGCCCCAACTGTCATGGAAGAATTGGAGGTCATGAAACTCTGCTGTGAATAAATTTAGCAACAGTTTTCTTCCATTTTTTTTATTTTCAGATTTTAAATCACTTTACAAAATTACTTTGTCATTTCAAGAATGGTAGAGATTAAAAAGATTCAGATTGTTGGATCTCAGCTGTTTCTACTTTTGTTATGAAGTGGCTATATGGCAGACAGGATCTAGACCGAGACGCAGGACTCAGGAGGCAGAAATGAACTTGAACTCAGCTTTAATGTTGGTCATTCAAAAGGGTAAAAGAGAAAGTACAAAACACTTGACAATCAGCTGAAATCTCCAAGGGAAACCAGAAACGTACAATGATGAGCGAGGACATGACACCGGACCAGTGGAGACGGAGACAGCAACGATGGCGAGAGGAAACAGGTGGGAGGGCAGCTGATACTAAACCCAGAAGATGAGACAAGGGAAGCAGAACGAAATACAAAGTGAGAGTAATAATAGACTAACAAAATAAAACAGGAAATAACTAACAATGAGGCCAAGGCTCAAACATACAAACTTGGTACAGAAAGAGGGAAAAACTCCAGAGAAGACTGAGGGAACAGAATGGGAATGACTGCATGTAAATGTGAAAGTATGTTTAAAAGAGACGTTGACAACTTCTGAAGAGGACACACAAACACTAAGATATAATAGAACGCTAAAGATGAACTATACAGAACGATAATCCACCAAAATATGTTAATAAAAAATACACCTTCACTTCTAGGAAACGGTGTCTCTAAAACTGCCTTTTCTAAAAGCAGTTATCCTGGAGAATCTTTGTTGAGGAACATAAAAGTTATCTTCTTTTAAAAAATGATTCAACTGCAAATAAAACGGCAGCTCCAGACATCTGGGCGATTTGATAATAGAGAGTTTTAAAAAATGTCTGTACAATTTGAATTTTTTAAATGGGCTAATAAAGGTGGTGGAATTAGAATAAAGTGGCACTGGTTTTATCCTTTAAACTAGTGCGTTAAAGCAGAGTGACAGCCGGCAGCAAGGCAAAGAGCTTTTTGTTCTTTTTATTCCAAATGAGAGCTGGGATTTCTAATGTGAGGCTTCTGTTTTATCTTCACTCACTTCTCTGCTGGAAAGAGTAGAGGGAGGGGTGACATGCACTGAGGCTTACACTTCACTTTACATCTACGTGCTGCATCTCTAACTGACTGAGCAGGAGGCTTTTAAAAGTCACCAGAGCTTTCATGGGCTGCTGGAAATAGTTATTTGTCTTTCTCTAACCTTCAATTTCACATGAAAAAAACTGAGAAATTAAACTTTTTAAAATGCAGATTGAAAAGAATAAAGTACTTGTTCCCATTTATTTCCAGCATGGACTGAAATATTGTAAAATATATTGACACACAAAGTGAAACATCCGATGCTGCTGATCTTGTCGTGACAACTGCCGCCCATTTGGGTGAAAACCAAAGCAGAACAGAAGCAGCTTCACCTGTAGCAGTGATTAAGAGGAGAGTCATCTATCCCATAAGGCCGAGCTGGAGCACCACTTTGTGTAAACAGATTTTATTTCCCTGAATGGCTGACAGGTTGATCTGTGTAATGAAAAGGGTTCTCGAAGGACCAGGAGTGTAAACATCCACACATCGGGGAGTTTTGTGCATTAAATGCCTTTTAAATAAAAAATACACATCGAACAAACTAATCTGTTTCTGTACAGGTGAGTGTGCTGTTAAAGACTTTCAGTAGCTTCAAAACTAGTGTTGCACTTTGTTTCTACCAACATTAGCAGCATATATTCTTTATATATATATATTTTTTTATATTTACTAAGAAATGGCTTCTTTCTGTATATAAAAGAATGCCAGTGTACACTCAAATATTTATGCCCAAAATGCTCACTAATCTGTATACCATATTTTCCACGGCGCACTTAATATCCTTTAATTTTCTCAAAAATTGACAGTGCGGCTTATAATCCGGTGTGCCTTATGTCTGAATTCTGGTTGTGCTTACTGACCTCGAACCGATTTTATGTGGTAGACGGCGCTCAAAAAATCTGTCAAAAAATGTTTTTGTACGACCTTGGTAAGCTACGAAGCCGCACCTCTTGATGGATTGTTGGAGCGTTACAGCTACCATAGTCAGGAGCCTCGCGGAGTATCCTGTCTAAAACTCCGTCCCTTCAGGTCCCAAAGTCAAACGAACACTGCGGCATCACTGAGAGTTAAAAACTGTCTAAATTCTTTCGTCTTTATTAAAATGATCAGCGTTGCTGCTTTACCAGGTGTAACAATTAATTTTAGCATCCAGGCATCCATGAAAATGATGGCGCGATATGGCAACCCCGCTTCTGTGAGTCTGCCCCAGGGCAGCTGTGGCTACAACTGTAGCTGCCTCCACCAGTGTGTGAATGTGGGAGTGAATGAATAGTGGAATTGTAAAGCGCTTTGAGGGCCCTGAAAAGCACTATATAAATGCAATCCATTATTATTGTCATTAAAACAGAATTTATTAGATTTAACTGAGTTTGAAGTTAGCAGGGAGTTAGCTCGCTAGTTTTCATCTAAACATGATATAGCATGTTCTGACTGAGAGATTTCTGAAAAAATTAAGACGTACAGCTCTGCTGTCACTTCCAACATAAATGAAGACAGAAAACTAAACAGCAGTGACGTTTGTAGGGTTACTGAAGTTGGGCTAGCTGGTATATAATGATGTGCTACGTTAGCTAGCTACACAGCTATGTTAGCATAGCATAAACACAGTGAAGCTGGAGGATGAACGCTAACCTTTTTCCACTTGTTAACGTGAGCGTTCCCGATGGTTATGGACAAATGCAATCGCAACGTAGGATGTTGTAAACGGACCAAACTTCAGATCATCCATCCACAATACGAGGTTAGCCATTAATATACTGCAACAACATGGGAATAGAGCAGCTGCCAGATAATTCAACATTAATGAATCAATGGTACGGAAGTGGAGGAGGCAAGAAGAATGAGTTGAGAAAAGTTTGACTTATCTGACTGTTTTGTTTCGCTTAATGCGCCTTACAATCCGGTGCGCCTTTTTAGTCTGAAAAATACGGTATATAGAGTTGTTAAAAACAGTAAATGTAATGGAAACCGTTCAAATGAAACCTACTTGATGGGTATACATTGATTTATACCAAGTATATTTAACTTCATGGTTAATTATTTAAATAACGAAACCCTTCATTTGATATATTTGAGCTGTTTTATGCTCTTTGTTTATGTTTATGAGGACAAAGAATGTAGCAAAAAAATTGACATTAAAGTCATATACATTTACCAGCCAATTTATTAGGCACACCTTTTCAACTGCTCTTTGAAGCAATTATCAGCCACTCACTTGGCAGCAGCTCATGAATTTATGCATGTAGACGTGATCAAGACAACCTGCTAAAGTTCAAACAGAGCGTCAGAGTGAGAAAGATTTAAGAGACTTTGAAAGGTGACATGGGTGTTTGAAAATCCCAGTAGATCCCTGTCTGGCACAAACACTACCATTTCTGGGATTTATGGAGAATGGTCTGAAAAGAAGAAGATATCCGCCGAGCGGAGGTTCTCTAGGAGAAAATGTCCTGTTGATGTCAGCGGTCAGAGGAGAATGGCCAGACTGCTCTGAACAGGGAACAACTTTTTTTATAACCAATGGATTTAAGTAATTTTCCTGATGACTTTCTGGTCTTAGTCATAAGTCTTGTGTTTTATTGAACTTGATGAACATGGTGTTCATTTTGTAAATGATGGTCTTCCTCAGAGTCAGAAAAGGAGGAGGAGCAGAATGTGGCTCCAGTACTGTATCTGTCATCACCTGTTAGCTTTTGGTCTCTTGTAGGTTTGACAGTCTCATAATAGAAATGTCAAAGATTTGACGGGTTGAGAGGGACGCTGGCTTCACCTGTACAAACACACTCCATCGCTCTGAATTGAGGTTAAATGTCTGCAAATATTGTGTCTCACATAATTGGAATTTTTTTCTTTTAGTCCTCATCTGTCGTGGTACTTAAAAAGCCTGTCTCACAGCGAGGAGTGTTTGGGGTTCCAGAAGCGTGTCAAAATGTTTTGAAATGTATTTAGTCATGCCCATTGATCTGCACCTGATGCTTGGCTGATTTGATGTCCCTGAATGCTCCAGTTTACACGACCCGCTGCTGCTGCTATATTGGTGCTACGATCGATCAGGGCCCAGGGTTGAGGACCACCTGAGCATTACTTTGTATTTTAACAAGCACGGCACTATAAGTCATATGCAGGAGATTTAGGAACTCAGAATGTCAGAAACAACCAGAATATGGGTTAGCTGATGGCCTCGTTTAGGCTGTCGTTTTTAATACACGTCATAAAAACGCAAAAGTTAGTCGTGAGTGTGAATCCACATATCGGTGTTATTTTTGTCCATCCAAAGAAAATCAGAAAACAAAAATAAGATTTATGTTTTTCTCAGTTCTTCAGGAGTCTAACATAAGAAACAGCCTGGAGTCAAGAATAAGAGCTGGCATCATTCCCATCTTACAAAGGCCTGGTCAGTGTTACATAAAAGATGTTGAGACCAGTGTTTCTCAGGCTCAGATGGAAGATTTAGAAAATACTTCCTATGTTCTTGGTACCCAGGAGAAGCTTGGCAATCACACTTCTTTGCAATTCATGTTATCACCGCAATTCTCAACCTGTTCAATGCATTTTATACCAAAACAAAGTCTGTTAAGCACATTATCTGAGCAAAACCTTCCCTCAGTTCAACAATCACTCTTGCTATGTCCGATTAAGATCCGAGTGTAGTAAGATGTTTATATTGTACATCAAAGAAAAAGAACCCCAATGAACCACCAATCCATTATGAGCAGCGCTTGGCAATGGTGGGGAGGAAGAACTCCCTTTAAACAGGAAGCGGCGTCCAGTAGAATCAGAGCCAGGGGCAGACATGTTTGAGTTTAAGACTTGGGATGTTTGAAAGAAGAGATGGTTGCTGTCCAGGTGTGTGCTAAGCAACATGTTAGCATTAGCCAACACCTTCCAGTAGATGGTAAACTGGGACTGAGTGCTGTTGGCGTGTCCAGTTTGGGTGAAACCAAAAGACCAGCAGCTTTTCTCTTGAGCTGGTCCTTAGTTTGTCTGCACTGGTGGTTTGTTAGGGGAAATGTGTGTGTGTGTAAATCATTTACAACTTTTTGTGCGGTTATAAGTTGAAGTTGTTGTTTTTTTTATTGGCATGTCATTTGGGAACCACAGCTCTCTGCAAAACTACTGAACTTTACACAAATAAGATGATTTCTGCTTTTCCAAACAGTGAGTCTAAAGATAGAGGGAAGTATATATGAGTTCTGAGAACAGTGAAATTGTGGGTTATTAATAAAGTTTCGACTTTGGAGGGGACTTCATTTCTGGGTAACAGTCTCGTGTTTTCTCTTTTTTCAATAATGTTGATGTCTGAAACACACACACTGGGTTCCTTCATGAAACAAGAGCAGTTGCTTCTTTCTCTCACTGAGAGTCACTTCACAGCTTAGAGGAGGTGATGAAGAAAAGCTGAAGGAATCTAAACAGCAGACAAAGCTTATTTTTACATTATTATTTGCCCCGATTGTTGCTTCTTCTTTTTTTCATCTCAAATGTGTGTATCCGTGTGTGTGTCTACTATATCAGTGATGCGAGCTGAGCTGAGGGCCGCTGTGCCTGCTGACTGGAGCCGTATAGATCAGCAGAGTGTTGGAGATTATGTCCATTGATCGGACAGGAGGGGTTTGTGGTTTGATTCTGTGTTTTGTGATTTCAGGGGCCGAAGGAGCCGTGTTCAGCAAATCAGTGGAGACGCCGCATGTCAGAGCTGAGCCGTTCAAAGAGCTGCGGTGAGTCTTTCCACGGCACACAGCAAGCGCTCGGTCTCATGCAATACATGAACAGATGTACCCTGAGTTCACGTCAAAGCTCACAAATACTGCAGCAGTGTAGTGAAATAAAGTGCTCACAGAAAACCAGATCAATCCATCACATCGGTACACCGCACAGATGGCACAAATTATGGGAATTAATTAATGGAAAAGCATTTGAATGAATGTGAATCGGATTGACAAAACTGAGGTACACTTCAACTGCACTCCTATGGCAGGAGCGTAAAGATTACACTGCTTTGATGCCCTTTCTGACTTTAATAATACCAATAAGTTGCAAAAATGATCACCCTCTTGTATTCAGTAAGACTTCAGAGTATAACCGAGACCACAAACATATCACAAAACGCGAGGTTTTTATTCACATAACAGTTAAAAGGAGCTGAGAGCCTTTTTCACACAGACTTCTACACAATGAGGCTTATTTTGCAACTAGAAAAGTCGCCCCCTGTAGGCCATTAAAGAGAATGCAGGATTAAGGCACTTATGAGTTGTTTTACTGCAGTACTTAAGTGGTACAGCAATAAAAATTAAAACAGCTAATATGATTATTCTGGGAGAATATTCCATTTTTAATAAAAAGTGGTTAAATCTTGGCGATACTAGTTCCCTGACATTCTCCCATTAATTGTCATGGTCCTGGGTCTCTGACACACTATTTGAAGCCTGTTCTGGATTTTTGGTTTGGTTATCTGGAATTAGATATGTTCAAGGTCCTGAAACCCTTTGACTTTTGTTATGTATATGTCTTGGTTCTTCATGTTAGTTCCCCTTCGTTTCCAGTCTGTCCTAATCTCGTCTCTGTGATTGGTATCACCTATGTGAAGTCATGTCCCAGTCGTGTCCCTGTGTTCTGTCTCCATCGTTTTCTGTTTTCCCCGTCTGTTCTGACAAGTTCATGTCTTAGTCTTAGGCTGTATCCCAATTCACGGTCTGCAGCCTTAAAGGCCGCATTTCAAGGCCGATTACGTCACAGCGGTGCGCCGAAGGCTGTCCCAATTCAAAGGCTGCTCGAAATGCGGCCCTGAAATGCGTCCTTCATTTCCCTGAATTTTAAGGATGTGGCGGTGTAGACTTTGTGGCCCAACATATCCCAGAATGCATAGCGCGGCGGTGGGTGTGGATAACTTTGCTGAAAAAAAACGGCGGATGAGGGGCGGCCGAAGAGTAAACTTTAAGTAAGTACTGAATATTATGTCACTTATTTATGTGCAAATGTTTAATAACGAAGAACATTAAAACATTACTGTTGGCCACATGTCGGCAAAGTTATGTGACATTAGTGACGTTTGTACTAACTTGGTTTTAAAGCCTTTACTTTAAAATATACGCCGTTCAATAGCTGAGCTTAATCAGAGAATGATCAAAGCTCATGTAGAAACAAACAAATGAACAAAAGATTTTCTCCTTCATTTCTGTCAAACAAAGCTGTATGACACGTTTCCAGCTGTTAGTATCATGGTTGCTAGGCAACCTGGGCAGCGCAACGGAGGCTAGACCGTCCCATTTCACAAGCCTCGCACTTCCGGCCTTAGCGGTCTTTGAGTACGCGGCCCTTGAGGATCGTTGAGGCTGCGTACTTTAAGGCTGCAGACCCTGAATTGGGATACAGCCTTAGTCTCTGAGCTAGTCACTTCCTGTATCATTTTGATTCAGGGTCAGTTTCACGTCCTCATCAGTGATGAGTCTGTTCAGCTGTGTGCTCCAGGTGTGTCCACTCTGCCCTAATCTCCTCCTGTGTTCATGTCGGGTCCTCTCATGGTGTGTGACTCTCCAGTCGTCGTTTGTTCCTGTTCGGCTCCATTGTTGTTTTCGGGTTTTTGTTTCCTTCGCCTTTTTACCCGCATTTAAATGAAGCTGTGATTTTGACGTCCTTCACACTTTGATCACCACACGCTCGTTCACATGACAATACCAGTTCCCTGACATTTTCCCCAAAGAAAATCCTGATTAATTCAGCCTCGCAGGTCCCTTCTTGTAAAATTGAACAGTGAACTGTTGTAAAACAATGAACAGAATAAACCACTTAAAGCCAGATGATGACTATGATGAAAGATTTTGAGGTAGAACAGCTATCAGTCAAATTCAGCTCAGACTGAGTGTGTGGCTCCGTACTTCGTCGTTCCTCTCCACGGTGTACATGGTGTGTGTTTGCATGTGTGTGAGGCGTGGATGTCTCCGTGGTGTAAACATCTTGTTTATCATCTTTCTCCCGTCTGTGCTGTCAGATGTGATGACAGTCAATCAGAGCAGAAAGTGAGCGAGACGGATTCCTGGTGTGACTGTGGATAACGGGACGTAGGGATGTCTGCGAAGGGAAAAAGGAAAGTTGGAACAAGAAGAGATAACGTCCACACGGTCAAGATTAATACTGGTCAGCGAGGGTAGCCTTTTTCTGTTGAGCTCTTGTTTATTAATAATGTTTGTTCACCTATTTTACCTGATTAGACCTCTCCTCAGGACTGACGGGGTGTGTAGAAACTAATTGGTGTCTTTCTCACTCTCCTATTGCAACCATTAAATTTGCTCCACTTCCCATCACAGATCCGCCCACGTATACTCTACAGTAGCAGAACGCTAATCAACCAGAACAAATGCTGCGAGTGTGTGGGTGGGTGTGTTTGATGGGTATGTTTTGATGGAGAAGTGAGTCTTATTTGCCTTTACTGAAATACAGACTTTTTCACTTCTCATTCGTGTCCGCCCAAGAAGCTCGTTTGTAATTCTGTAAACCAGAGGCTATTTAGGTCTGTTTCTCTGTGCGTATCCTCCTGGGTGATGCCACCGCTTATCGCGGAGGTGCTTCACCAGGCAAAGTTTATATAAAACTACATTTAAAAAACAAAAAAGGTCATTACTCACTAGGTATAACGTAAACAGCAACAGACCTAGAATGCCTTGTGGCGTTTCCATCCCATTAGTAATGCGCAAGCTGAGTAGAAGTTTCTGGCCCTGCTTCATTTATTTGTAATGTGCATGGAGAAGAGGACATTACAGTCAAAACTAATTTAAATTCTTAAATCAGATAGATTTAAAGGTGTATTACAAATATCTGTAAAGTTATGACCCTGATTAAGGATGTGATGTGATGCTGTCCAGAGACTGAGGGCGTCAGAAAGTATGCTGACCTTTACAAAGTAGTTTTGCCCCAAAGGAAAATCAAATTTTAACCTTCCAGACCAAGTTGTGTTTGTCTTAAACCGAACAGATATAGAAACTCAGTTGCTGTTTTTTAGAGTGCCACCATAAAAACGTTGCAGTTTTCCCAGCACATCCATATGCTTACATCATTAATTATAGATCCATCAGAGCACTTTTTTATGCAAGGTAGCTCATAATGTAAACAAGTTTAACTTCCAGCCCTGCTAAACACACTCAGTACAGACTTATATATATCTTTTTTTTTTCTTTTTTTTTTTTAAGGCAAAAAGTCAATCCCCTGATGCCCTATATCTACAGTCGTGATCCAGAAAACAGTGGTTGGAGACAATGGCACCTGTGTGCAATGAACTTCGCTCTCATTGTCTTTGAAACAGCTGCTATGAAGATGAGAACCAGGTCAAAGCAAGTCCTGGTGTGTTGCAACAGTCAAAGCAACAATAGGATGGAGTCAGTCCACTATCAGTTTGTAATTGGTCAAATTGGCAGTTAAAAGCAATCTGTAATCTGCCAATTAACTGTTATAAATCGCTCATCTGTTCCCATCTGTTGCAAATCTGTTGCTGTTTGCATACACAGAAATTCGCATTAAGCAGAAATTCACATGAACTGAACCCAGCCAGTTGGCAATCTGTCTGGCAAATTTTTGCAAACCTTCACTAATCTGTCTGAGAGTGACTGCACTCAGTCCAAGTTGGACCAGGATTGTTTGGAGGCATGCTACCTCCCACCGGGCAACCTGTGCAATTGGCTTGCCATCAAAACTAGTCATCCATAGGTTGATAGTCTTGTACACTCAATGCAGTCAACCACCAGTTTGTCATACTCGTGGGGATGTTGCCGTGCTGTTTTTACTGTGACTGAATCAGAACAGCTGTTTCAAACAAACCCTGGTGCTGTACGTTTTGCAAAATGTGTTCAGTGTGGAGTTTCTCGTTGTTGCAACCTGGTCAATTACTTAATTATTTTCTACAAATAAAGCTCACTGCTTTCATTGGTATTGTTCATCTTCTAGCTTTCCATATCAATCCCAAAAGTGAAAAAGCAGCTTGGCAGTACTTCCTCATTTTATTTGGCTCCATCTACTCGATGCGTTTTAGCAGCACAGGTTCTCTGTCAAGGTGTCCTTGGTTGTGAGCTTTTGCCGACATTTTTCCTCAATACTTGAAGTAGGGTGTTGTTTTTGCACTGCAGCAAAGGACACAAAGGACGAGAACTTTCTTTTTGTAATGCTGCTACCTAAACATTGATTCTTACAACTAAAATTCGGTGTATCAAAGTAAGTGGACAGTTTCTTTACTCTATATGTAACATGTTTAACTGTTCTGGCCATGCAAAACAACCTAAACAAAGTAACCTAATGGCATCCCATAGATTAACCCAGGCAGCAGTAAGCTGTTTATTTTGCTTTATCACATGCACTATATAGACAGCAGTATTGCGTGAGCCTATCTACACATTACACCTACAGGAGCATTTACGACATCCCATTCAAATTGAGCCTTGTGCAGCTACAACAGCTTCCACTCTCCTGGGAAGGCTTTCTACAAGATTTTAAAGTGTCTGTGGAAATGTTTGCCCGGTCATCCAGAAGAGCATTTCTGAGGTCAGACACCAACGTGGGACACTCACAATCTCTGTTCTCGTTCATCCCAACGGTGCCTGATGGGGTTGAGATCAGGGCTCTATGTGGGTCAATCAAGTTCTTCCACACCAAACTCATCCAACATTTCCTTTTTGGACCTTGTTTGAAAACTCCAAAAATTCATGGTCAACTGAAGCATTAATATTTTCCTTCATTGGAACTAGGTTTAGGCTAAAGCCCAAAAAACAATACGTGGTGTGTTAAAACACTTGTCTATAAACAGTTCCAACGAGTAGTCATTTCTGACAGTCCTGTTTTAGCATGTACTTCGTCTTCTTCCATCTTATCCAACAGAAAGCAAATAACAGTCTTTGGTTCAGATCCAGTGATTTCAGCTTGCTTGTCACCATCTAAGCCTTAGTGCCTCATCTCCCCTCCAGAAGAAGTTGGCTAAGGCTTAGAGCTGTTAATACCTCAGTCCAGCTGAAGTAATAAAAGATGTAGCTTAGATAATGCTGTCAACAGACAAGAATCTTCTTTCTTCGCTTATTAACCTCTCAACATCCACGTGTTCATGTAGACACCATTTAGCAGTGGGTTGCATTTTTAACTACATGCCAAACAAACAGTTTCAGAAACTATAAAATGTATCCTTCAGAGAAACACTCTTACATACCTTTTAGTGTTAAAGTCCTTTTGTTTTTGAGATGATAAGAATATATGTGGATCTTTACTTTACCCTAAACCCACAAAGTGAAATGTGAATCATCGTGGAGAGATTTTGGGCCACTCTTCTTTAGTTTTCATTTAGTTCCTTTCAATCAGAGGTCTGGACTTTGGCTGGGCCATGGTAACACCTTGATTTCTGCTGCAGATTTCCTGCTGTTCTTGGGATCATTGTCCTGCTCCTGATCAAACTTGTGGTCTGACTTTGGGTTGAATTTATGGTAACATTATAGTAACTTAAAGATTATGGCTTTGGTAATGCACACCTGAATGCTTCACACCTGCAAACAACCAAAACTTCTGCTTTTGTAGAGGTGCTCACACTTCCTGATGATCAGCTGTTCAGCTACATATGATTGACAGCATGTAGCTGTTGAAAACTTTCTTTATCACATGACTGCAGAGTTTCCATTATTCTTTTTAGGAATATACTTGGACTTGCCTCAAGGCGCATCAACATGCCTCGAGGCGGTCCAGTACACCATTTGCAACCACTGGATTAACCTACCATGACCCCAGCAGTTACAAAGGTTTGGCCTTAACACAGCAGCACTCCAGCTACAGCAGACTTTCCAGCATTAAGCAGACTGCAGTGCTCTTTAGACGGAAAATGTTCATGTTGTTGCAGTAAATGTTATATGCATGATCTTTCTATCTATATAGCACAATGGTATTCTTTGATCTGAATTGAATGAGAGGGACAGCGGTGGAAAGACTGAAGTGAAAATGAGAAAATCTGGAGAAAGAAAAGGGGGAGAAAAGGGGTGACAAAAGTATGGAGCGTGAAGATTAAAGAATAAGAGGGGGTGAGAACAAAAGAGACGCAAGTGACAGTGAAAGAGTTTGAAAGTATAAGAAACTGGGAGGGGGGGGGGGGTATTAAGAAAAAACACAGTATGGAAAAAATGAAAGAGGATCACTTTTGTCCGAAAGTCTGAGATGAATAGAGTGACAAAAAAAAAAGAGCGTGTAAGAGAAAAACGAGACAAAAGGGGATTTTGAAGAGAACTGAAATAAAAAGAGCTTCGTGTGATAGGAGCGAAGCTATGGAGACGACTTTGATGGGATTTAGGGGTCAAATAGAAAACGACAAATAACTAATAAGAGCATTTCAGTGGTGTTTGCATTGAGATGAATTGAAAGCATCAATCACTGCTGCTTCCTTTCTGAATCATTCGTTCAAATAATAAGAAAGTGATACTTTTACATCACTGATGCAATACATCGTTTCCTAGGTGACACTCCAAAGCCTGTCGTCAGGTCACAGTCCACACAACACAAGAGTCTATAGTCAGGCGTAGTTTTTCTTCCCTCTTCCCCTTTGTTGATGCATCTTTGGTGACAACTAGCCAATTGAGAATGAAATATGGCCCAAACTATCCAATTATGTCAGAAAAAGGCGAGCGAGCTCGTTGGTGCATGGCTAAAATCTAATCTTACCCTAATCTCTCCCAGCTCCTTGGCAGGTAGCAATCGAGGAATCAAATCCTATTTCAGGATATCATATTAACCCCTAACACATTTTCGGGCAGCCAGACACACATCCCAGCCAGAGCCGCCGCTTCTTCATCAAGCCATAACCGTTACATCCATCTGCGTGGTAATACCTTGTCAACAGGATGTGTCTTTGCATCTGAAGAATGCCTTTGTGATTCGCCCGCACTGGCAAATTTGAAAGCGCAGCTTCATTTGTATCCTGACCAACTGAGAGATAAAGGGAATATATGTATGAAGCAATATAAAGGAAAGCGAATGCAGGAGGGGAAGAGAACAAAAAAGCAGAACAGAAACAAAATGGGAGCATCAGTGAGAAGAACTTTTTCTCCCTTTGAATGAAATAACACGTGAAGGTCCTCATGGAAACTTTGGTAGACTTGCATTAGCCTGATCTGTCCCTCGGTTCTTCGTGTATCTTGTACTGGGACTGAGACCATGGTGATGGACAGAAACAAAAAAGGTTAGAGACAGTCGGGAACCCAGCGTTCCCTCCAGTAACTCCAGTAACTCTTCTTCTGCCTGTATTGATTACATTTTTATAATTTTAACGTTGTTAGCACCGTTAGACACTCTAATGATGACGCAAAGGCTTCGACAGGCAAGTAAAACCAAAATAATACTGAATACTAAACAGTTTTTTAAAAATCCTAATAAATACTTAAAATATTAAAGCCAGTAAAGAAATTACATCCGTCTTCCTGTACCGTGTATGTTCTGCTGCCTTTGAAAATGAGGCTAGTTTCTGCCTGCTTTCCCTGCGACTGCACCTCCTCTTGTAACCACACGTGTTAGGTGTAGCGTGAAGCTGGAGAGACCGGTGGAGTTAAACAATATCGAGCTGATGACATGTTGTGCTGCCGTAAGTGCAGTAAAACCTTTCCAACAAGCATCAGACAGAACATCACAGCAGCAAAAGCAGGAGAGCGAGACGCAGACGGGAGCGTGTTAGCCGTCATGTCAACTCTCCTGACCACAGTTTGTGATTCGGTGAAAAACATATTGTAAAGGAAAAGCTGCTGGCAGTGCGCTGCTGCTAATCCATGACACAGTAAACCATGAGCAACATAGAACTGAACTGAATAGATCAGCCCGTGGTCACGATATCCAAACCAATCCAAATATCAGCTCAGTGCATCCCTACTAACAGGTTCATCATTTTAACTAGGCCTAATAAAACAAACTGAAAATGAAAGTGAGTCTGAATAGAACTGAATTCAGTCGGCTTCTATTTAAACCCCACAAACTCCCACGACTCCAGGACACACGCGCGGTCTTTTCCAACACCTAGAACAACAGTGTAGAGTCACAGAAACAAACCAACCCCCACATCACACAGTTCTCCCCCAGCCTATGTAACCTCAGAGAGGTGATTGCTGACTCGGTCCAGCTGCCAAATGAGGGTAATGAGCAGCAGGTGCGTCCTGGAGAGAGGGCAGAGTGAAAGAGAGACAGAGGGGTAGGAGGAGCAAGAGACGAGGAGGCGGAGAGAGAACAGCACCACACCCACACAAGGGCAATTTCAAGAGGAGGGCCCACTAGGGCCGTAACATCCCCGTGTGCTGATGGTAGAATGATGAACACAGGGAGGAAGCCAGGTGCAGCCATTTATACATACAGGTTGGGATGATGAGGGCAGTGTAGAGGATTAACAGTTTACACACTGTAGAAATGCAATTTCTTTATCGAAGCTAGCAGTGAAGCACACCTGTTCGTCATCAAATAATGAAACACAGGGCGGCTCCATCTTAAATCACCTGATAGGTCACATGACCACAACCAATGGGAATAATATCCAATCAGAACCACGTCTTATAGAGGACAAACAGCTGATCAATAATCTAGGAGTAATACATATCTCCTCGGCACAAAAAATCAGTGCTGAGAAAGACGCCAGCCTCACGGCGGTGACGATGTGCGCTGATTCTTCCTGTTTTAAGGTAAAGAAGAAGAGCATGAAGAGATCATATGGAAACAATCAAGATGCAAAACTATAGAAAACAGAATAAATAACCACACACAACAAAAACTCTGTGAACGTCCTGAATTTGAGCCTTACTTCAAGACGTTTTTGCTGCTGCAAAGAGACACAGCCTTGATAGTCATGTGACAGCGGTGCGGGCCAATAGAAGAGAAGGGGCCAAACTCCAAAGCTGTCCCACAGATTAATTTTCAGACTGCTTTTTATGCTTTGGACAGATTTAAACACTTGCTTGAGGCTCAGTGTGAACGTTCACAATGAAAGGACTTGACCTTAAAGGTGCTTTAAAATCACCTGTTCCTTTTGTATTAAATAACTCTCACGTGGACGTCCGCTCTGTCTCGTGTTTTTATTGTCCTCTAGAGTACTTCAGCACGAGGCAACAGCGCTGCAGAAACTGAAATTATAGAGCAGAAGTCACGGCGCTGCCAACCAAGCTGACCACTGTGATCTGTGAAGAAATCACAGATTCAATGAGCGCTGCCTTCAGCTCTTTCTCCTCTTCTTATATCCCATCTGCCCTCCTCTCCATCTCCAATCTCCTCTCCCTTCTCTCGCCTCGCTTTCATTTGCCGTCTTCTCTCTCCATCCTCACCCTGCCCCTCCTCCTCATCCTCATCTTCTTGCCTCAATTACCTCGATCTTCATTCACCTCTCCCTGTCACACCAGGTTCTGATCTCCCTCCTTTCATCCCTCATTCGTCCTCCCATGTCACCCTTTCTTTTTGTTTCATTAATCCGAGCCTAAGCAGTTTGAAAAAGAACAAAACTGCAACAACAAAAAGAAATATTTATTCAGCAGATAGCGCCATGACAAAAGAGATCACGACTCAAGGTGGCCTCCCTCTGCAGGCACATTTAGCACATCTGAGCATTATCACAACTCAGAGAAAAGAATTAAGACAGCACATCCAAGCCCTTATTTCCCCTCCTCCCCCCTCTGTCTGTCCTCTCTAATATCACACCCACTCCTTTCTTCTTCCTCGCTGTCCTCCACACCTTCTGCTCACACTGATCTTGGTAATTGAGAGGATGGCCTGCTCTCCAGCAGAGTGTACGAGTGACCAATCATAAAGCCCCGCGAAGCGATCAGCAGCACTCTTACTGCCCCAGATTGCCATTTAACCTATGATTTTCTATGTAGCACAAAGGCAGCCCGTTCCAACTCAACATAGCTTACACTATATTTATAACACCAAACAGCTCTGACCGCTGCAAACGGTGGCAGCTAATCAGGCGAAGGCGCCGTGGCCAAGGACAAAGGAGTCAGGCGCAGCCAACGGGGAGCGTGCAGACGCCGCCTGCAGGCTTCGGTCTGTGCAAGTTTACAGTCGATGTCATTAAAAAAAACACACCAGTTGTTATCTGAAGGCAGACAATATGAGGAGGAAGTGTGAAGAGTTATTAACCTTTGATTGTAGTTGTAGATATGAGGCAGGGCCGAGAAAGGAGAGAGAGGAAATGAGGATGTCCAAAAGTGGAATGGAAGACATGAAAGAGAGCGAGATGAAACTGTATTGATCGCTGTGGGGAAATGAGGCGGTGGCAGCCGCGAAACTAATAGGCGACAGCAAGGAAATAAAGGTAAGAGTCAAAAGACGAATAACAGGCAGAGGAATATATTATTATAAAGTGGAAGTACATAAATATCCCACAGCCTGATGGAAGGATCACATTAAAGAAGCATTCTTCACTTTGACATCTGTTCTGTACACACAGCTTCTGTTTTAAGTCTGGATTTTTTTTAAATATGAAAAACACTTTATATTAGAACGAGAGGCGAGGAGATGGGAAAGAGCATGAGACAAAGTTTCAATTCGCAGGGGTGGTGAAGAGGAAATGAATACGGATACAAGCCGGGGAGAGAGAAATATTTCATTGTCTGACTCCCCGAGGAGCAACCTGGGAGAATGAGCGGAGATGAGAGAGGAGGAAGGCCTTTAGAAGGAGTAATAGAGGAGGATTTCTTTTTATAACCTGCCTTCCACTGACACAGAATATGTCTGAGGTCCTTTGAACGCTGAACAAACTTCTTCGTCTTGCGGTGTATTCATTTTTATTTATTTATACAGGACAAGGACGAGCAGCAGCCTTTGACCTTTGGATTATTTAAAGTCAGTTTCCGTTGGATTTCCCTCAGTATCTCCTCGTTCCTGCCTCTTTCTTGTCTTTTCTGTTTATACCTTCATCCTTCTTTACCTTTAATGTCTCTAGTCTGTGTTTAGTATTTGCTTTACGATTGTTTTCTACTTTGAAGCTTAGTTTTCTTTTCATATCCTGTGCAGATTTTACTTGTTTCATGGTTTTCACTTGTGTCTAGTCCCACTTGCTGTTATTTGTCAATCAACCTTCAGTATATAAATATTCCTGTCCTCCTTCTTGTGTCTACCTCTTGTGATTTGTTAGATTTTATGCTTTTTATATTTCTTTATCAGCACCTTTTGTTGGAATTCGCTCCATCACGTGTTCTGTATTTTCTACTTTCACCTCGTGGCAGAATTGGTAGCAGTGTGGTTTCCTTGCATGGACTCAGCTGTTAAATGTGGTCACAAATTAAAATTAGAGGTTTTAGGAGCTTACGATTTAGGAGGTTTGCCTGCTTTGTATCCATGTGTTTGGGATCTTTGTCCTGTTAGAACACTCATTTGTGTTTCAACCATCCTGCTGTTGATTTGAGGTGAAGTTGTCCTCCTTCATCATTCAATCCACTTTGTGCCAAAACCACTGGCAGCAAAACATCTGTAGAGCATGATGCGACCCCCCACCATGCTTGACAGCTAGTATAAAGCTCTTGGGTTTGAAAGCCTCACCTTTGTTCTAAAAGAATACATGTTGTCATTGTGGCAAAATATCTATTGTTGTGCCATCTGACTGTAAAACTACATAAGTACACTTTAAAAGTAGAATGGGAGCCAGAGCCTTCAGTTTTCAGGCCCCTCTTCTGTGGAACCAGCTTCCAGTTTGGATTCGGGAGACAGACACTATCTCTACTTTCAAGATTAGGCTTCAAACTTTCCTTTTTGCTAAAGCATATAGTTAGGGCTGGACCAGGTGACCCTGAATCCTCCCTTAGTAATGCTGATTCTCATGATTCCCATGATGCATTGAGTATTTCTTCTTCACTCTCTGCACTGAATCATATCTGTTATTAACCTCTGTCTCTCTTCCACAGCATGTCTTTATCCTGTCTTCCTTCTCTCACCCCAACCGGTTGCAGCAGATAGCCCCGCCCCTCCCTGAGCCTGGTTGGAGGTTTCTTCCTGTTAAAAGGGAGTTTTTCCTTCCCACTGTCGCCAAAGTGCTGCTCATAGGGGTCATATGATTATTGGGTTTTTCTCTGTATGTAAGGGTCTACATTACAATATAAAGCACCTTGAGGCGGCTATTGTTGTGATTTGGTGCTGTATAAATAAGATTGAATTGAATAAAACACTTAAGCTGTCAACAGGAAAGCTAAACGCCTTCTAATATCTATCAAGCCTGAAGGTGTTGATTTTGGAGCAGGGGCTCCTCCGACTTCTAAGCAAAGTGATGCGAGTAATACATCGTCATCAACTGATAGCGTTTTGACCTAGAAGTCCATGAGAAAACAGGAGTGAGCTCTCTTGATACATAACTGTATTATACGCATGGCTGATGAGTTTATATCCTTAATCACTAGTTTGAAATCCTACTGAATGCAATACAATGGCTATGCTGTAATTTATGTTCCCCGTTAGAGTCAAACAGATGATCAAGCACGCTATGCTTTAGGGTGGGACTCTCTTCTGAATGAGTTGCTACAGCGTCTCCGGTTTTTTAGCCACATCCACCAACTGACGTGACTTTTATGTTCTGAGTGCTACCAGAGTTGACAAGGAGCTGAAATACAGTTGGTCAGGTTCCAAAAAAGTGGGTTACTTAGTTTGAAAACACTCATCGTGATACTCCGTCATCAAACTTGCACTCAAACCCTGAATTTGAGAGGCGATGAGAAAGGTCCAAAGAGTAATGAGGAGCTGGATGTTCTCAGTCATCGGCATTCAGGGCTTTTTTCTTTGGCTTGAAGAGGCATTTCAGTATTCTCCGAACCACCTCTATGGGATCAATTTTTACTCCCTTGTTTTGCAAAGTGTAAGATTAAAGTCTAGTCCATGCTCTCTTAATGTCCAGATACAACAGTTTTAAATTGTGTTGTCTCTAATCTGTTTTTATTTGCCCTCCAGTGACACAGCTCGCTGAGAATACAAATCGATCACGGCAGGCAAAAACTATAGAAATGAGCACGGGGCTGATATACAGTAATGAGTGATTCGTCAGAAATGTTCAGTAGCAGAGAAAGGAAGTTAACCGAAGGACTGATTCACACCATCTATACAGAGCACGTCTTTATAAGAGCGCTTATCATAAAGACTAAGCACGCGGTCAAGTCAATCAGCCACAATGACATTATGTTATTAACGACTATGTATTTAATTAATTACCAGCCTCTGTTCAATGTGCAGTAATTAATATGCAGTGGGGATTAACCCTTGTGGCAGAGATCAAGGGATAAAGCAAAGGAAGCTGAAGTTTCAATTTGGTAATTCGCTCATTTGCCTGGAACAGAGGTTTCTTTAGTTCGAGCTCACTGGTGTTACAAATACAGTAACTGCTGGGATTTTAAATGAAAAAACAACATGTCAGCATGGCTTCTTAGTTTAATCAAACTACTTTATTACCAAGGGTAATGTCAGGGACATTATAATAGGAAATAATTACCAATATTCTCACCAACTTCATTACGTACACCTTGCTACTTCCAGGTTGGACCCCCTTCTTGTTTCTTTAAGTCTTTATGAAATGCAACGCGATGCTAGAAACATTCCTCAGAGATTTTGGTCAGTATTGACATGATAGCATCACTACCAACACGTGCTGCAGATTTGTCAGCTGCACATCAACGATGTAGCTCTGCCATTCCACCACATCAGAGATGTGATTGAGTTCCGGTGACTCCTGAGGCCAGTTTTAGATAGCCAAGCTTTGTGATACAGAGTTATAAAGACGTAGACGTGGTCACCAACAATACTCAGGTACGCTGTGGTGTTTGAAGAGGCTCAGCTGGTGGGATCCAAAAAATATCTCCCCACCCTGACCTGAAACTACAAGGCAGGATGGATCTATGCTTTCATGTTGTTTGTGATAAATTCACCACCGAATGCCACAGAAGGAATTGAGACTGGTCTTCATGTCCTTGCTTCCCGAAAAAAATGCCAATCAACAACTGTCCAGTGCTAGTGTCCATTTTTGCTTTTCCTTGGCTGAGTTACTGTAGCTCATGGGGTAGAGCAGGTAATCTCGTGGTTTGAGCCCCGTTTGCCAAATATCCTCGGACTTGCTCTCCAATGCATCCTTTGGAGTGTGAGTCTGTGTGGATGTTAGACAACAAGCACTTAAGCATAGAAAAAAGTGTTTGTATGTATGGGAGTGAGGTATGTTGTATAAAGTGCTCTGGTGCTCAGGTAGTGTGGAAAGCGCTACATAAGAGTCAGTCCGTTTACCAAGTAGACTGCAACAAACTATCAAAGTGTGACTGAAAACAAAGCTTTATTCTTTTCTTTTTAAACAGGTATATGTGGCATCAGCACAAGCAGGATTTTCTATTTTTAATGCAAGAATGAATAACCTGTTCTAGAAGGACTTTAGAATAATAACACAATCGTACGCATATAAAAAAGTCAGTACTGTAAATTTATCTTTGTCTCCATATTAAACTCCTCTGAACTGACGTCCTGTCATTTGAAGAGCTTTAAGCTACTTTGGTCATGAAACGAAGAAAATCCTGGAATTTCTTTCCTCCCAGATAACCCGACGCCGAACTCTGAAACTAAAGTGAACTTTGCTGCTGGTTTTCTCTCTTGCCTCTTTCAACATTTCCATCTGGTGCAACTGTAGTACAGCGCCTCAGTGTTCTTTGTTCTCGGGGGAACGCAGGTCACCACCCAGGTGAATTTATTCATTAATGATGCCAGGAGCAAACTCGAGGGATGACACCAGCATCTAGAGATTGTTAGCACACATGGGTTCATCTACCATCTTATTCTTGTGCTTCTTCTGTAATCTCTGTTACTCTCACCGATGCAACTTGCATGACTTTACTCCCTGTTGTGATTTTTCTCATATAGATTTCTTATATATTGCATGTAAACAGTTTCAGAGTTCTGTTATATGGATTTTCAGAAATTTATAGTGTATTTTTTTTAAACTTTCTTCTTATTTCTAGCTTTTCTCATCATGTTTGACAGGAAGGAAAAATGTGAAAATACAGGTGTGCACACTTTTAATTTACTTTGCAGTTTTTTGCTCAGGTGAATGTTTAGTAGTACTTAGCTGAACTGCAGAGCTGGGTAATAGTTCCTCACTGCAATCGATGTTTCTACACCTTTCACATAAGTATTCCTGTAATTATTTGTGCATTTTAAACTTAAAGCGGAGTGTTCAAGCAGATACACAACTTCCAGTTCAAGACTGTGTATTTAAAGAGTGGAGGAGTTCGTTATAATCTTAGCTTTAAAATACAGTTAAAAGAAACTTTAGAGGGTAATTTACAGTAGACTAAAAATATGCACAGAGCCAGTGATTAATCACACTTTGCAAGTCATATAGAAGCTTTGATTTATGGGTTTGTTTCTTACTCCACCACCACCGCCAAAAAACTCTTCAGCAATGCCGTCTCCGAGTAGTTTCTGTCTTACCTTTCTACTTTATAAACGAGAATCCCTGCTGTAATAAATAAACCAGTCAACACATCATGTTTATCTGGGTTTTAAATGCATGAAAAAAGATTTGGAAACAGAGTCTCAGCTGAGGAAATAGTGAAAACATGCTTCAGATTAACACTCTGAGTGCACAGAGGCTAAAGCTACGGCCACACGGGGGAAACAGTGGTTGGAGACAGCAGCACTAAAGTGGTTCCTTTGGATCTGTGACCACTCCGTCGGCTGCTGTCTTCATATGATAATAAAGCAGTAAAAAGGCGGAGCCAAACAGCTGTCGCTCTCATCGGTTTGCGATTGAATGAGGTCAGTTTGGCAATTACATGCAATCTGTTTATGATAACTTTGCAAAATTTGCAATTCTGTTACTGTCTGAATCATATTCAGTATACAATATTCGGAAATTTAGTTGCTGCAGGATAGTAATTTACCTGAAGAGTTATACATAGGCACGCTGCATTCATGCATTTATACAGGAATACCACAACACAACTAGATGCTACCAATTGAAACGAGACCCTGTTCCCAAGAGCTGTGTTGCAGTCGAGCTGTGTTGCAGTTGAGCTGTGCTCATCGGCACAGACTGACTCTGCTAGAGATTACGTTAGCTGGGTTGTGTTTGCAGTCTGTGTACATTTATAGGTGATAAATGAATTTTTTAATATGTTACCAGCCTGAATTGGACCACAGTTGTTTGGAAACAGGTTGCCTCCCAACAACCAACCCAAGGTGGTTGTTGCAGCTGCTTATAATAAACTCTCCAGCCACACCAAAAGGCCTGAAAGACCAAAGACGGCAGCTAAACTCAATAACAACGTTGTTTCCAACAAAAACGCATTCACAACATTTAACCAAGTTAAGAACACTCAAAGAGGTGGGCCTATCATTGTTCTGGATAAATGAGACGCCCTCATGAACACAGAAGCTTTACAACACAAACCACTGGTTTTAAGGACAGATGACACTTTCCAAAGAAAACCTGTAAAAGAACCTGTTTCAGAAAAGTTCTGGAAAAAATCTTTGGACAGATGAAACCAAGGTGAAAAAATATGAAGTAGGAGAGAAACACTCACATTCTCAGTATACTGCATCACCTGTTAGTTACGGTGGATTTAGTTTGTATGTGTGGATGCCAGTGGAACTGCTGATAGAAACAGGATGACTTCTGATGTGTACAGAGCTGTTCTCTCTGCTCAGACTCAGAAAACAGAGCAAACCTGATCAGACAGCAAATAACGACCCAAAACAAACTGCTAAAGATCCATGGTTTTGGATTCTTTTGCGTCAAAAGATCCAATCCACGAGTTTCTCAGTGCAAAGAAATGGGATATTCTTCGATTGTCACGTTTGTCATCTGATTCGTATCCAGCAGAGCAGGTTTTGCATTATTAAATAGCAAACAGAATGCAGAGAGACCCACAAACAGGGAACAAAGCCTGACGGAGAACATCAAGCGAGGAACCTCAACATTTGGTGATGTCCATCATTTGTAGACTTCAGGCAGTCGCTGACTGCAAAGAATCCAAGTATTCGTTAGCTACGCTTCATTCAGAACAAAACCTCGCATTCTCTCGTTGTGGTATCAGCTAAAACCTTCCATGTGAAAAAAAAACCATCACGTATTTTATCCACAACCAGCGTGGTGACAGGAAGACAGGAAGTGTACAGAGCGCTCCTGTTTAGGTTTGACTGTCGTGAGGCGTTCTGACATCTCTGCAGCTTCCTGTAGAGATCGGCTTGTGCCTCTGAGTGGTTTTGTCAAGATGTGAAGCCGAGTGGGCTGAATTTTTTTTAATCCTCATGCAGAAATTTTGAACAGCCACAGCATGCAGAGAGGGGCCGTAGTGTTCGAGTGTCAGATCCACTTACTTTGTGCTCCATTCACAGCACTGGTTTCAGAGTGGCTGTTCTCACGTTTTTCTTCAATTCTTCAGACTGTTTTTGTTTTTTCATTACACGTAAGTTCAGGTCACTGTGGAGGAACCGCAAAGACATAAAAATGGGTAATAGAGTACTGTGCGCACAAGTCTTGATTTAGCCCTCATGTTTTAAATATTTAGCTAGAAAAACATGAAACGTGTGCAAACACAGATGGAAACAGAGGATAAAAGGCAAAAACAGAGCTTGTACAATTCTAACAAGCTTGAAAGTCAATATTTGGCTTGACCACTGTTGCTCACTCAACACTTGGAAGCAAAATATAGAGATAGCACAGTACTCTACATCCACTTTCAACTTTTTTCCCAATTTGTAACTTTTCTGGACATCTTGAAACCTGTGGCTTATTCTAACTACAAATTGTTGACGTCTTGGTGAATTAGGTATAAAACAAATGTTGGTATAATTTAAGATCATTGAAGGAATTGAAGACATGTTAGCAGCGATTCAGAGGTCTGGAACCTCCACTGTCATTCACAAATAGAAGTGGATAATCCATTCATTTGGTTTTTCTGTTAGCTGAACAGATGCTCCACGTACCCAAAACGGCCTTCACATAATTCTATACAACTGTTTATTCATAGAAACAAATATTTACTGGTAAAAGTAATGCTGTAAATGTCTGTAATGCAGTAGTCTAATGAGCAGATTTCCTTACATAAATATGTTAGTTTGACGTGAATCAAGTTTTTAAAACGTTTCCACTTTCAGTCTGATACTGATGAGCACTGGCTGTGGGTGTATTTACTAATAGAACTTATACAACTGCTGAATTTAATCTTTATTTTCTGATACATCTGTTAACTTGGTGCTTGGTTTCCATGTAAACCTTGAAGGCTCCTGTGCCATATGTATCATGTAAACTATTCACCACCCATCACACATGAATCGGTGCTCTTCCTTACCCTGTTAGAGTTCACTTCAGCCCCTCACCCTGAACGTTGTACCTGCCGTTTGTAAGCTGCTGCCTCTGTATGTTTCCAGGCTGGAGTCTCCCACCCGCTCTCTGCTGATGGAGGCCCCGAAGGGAATCCAGATCCTGGCTGAGGCCGGAGACATCCAGGCCATCTGCAGGAGCGAGCTGCGACTGGAGTCCAAAGACGGAGAGGTACTGTGTGTCCACCGAAGCAGGAGTTTATGGGGTTATGTTGGGTTTAATACAACTGGGATGTTATTTTCTGCATTTTGGCATGAGATCTCACCACACCAGGGTCTCGGGGTAAGAATAAGTCTGACGAGTCAAGAAAGCCAAAGAGTCAAGAGTTCAGACCCTGTTAAACCACAATTAAACATTTTACCTAAACTATCTGTTGCAATTTATGGACCCACTTCTAGCTTGATTTCTGCAGAATTAGTATCTGCAATTTTTGGTTGCTTGCTTACATGTGTAAGTGCAACATAATGTACAATATGACATATTTTTCTGAAGAGTGCCTTTGAATCAGAAAGGATCTCAGCATTTTTTAAAAACCAAAAAGCCACTAAAAGTGGAATTTTTGTGTTTTTTCTTCACAAAGATGAGAAAAAACTTTTCAACCACCAACTGCATCTATTTGCATTGACCTCCATTCTCAAGATTCCCAGGAATGAAACTAGGCTGCTATTTTTATAAAATTCTGAAAGATATTTAAAGACGACACCCACACTCCATCCACAGCCTGTTTACCACGCTGCCATCTGGCAGATAAACACAAGTATCTGCTGCTGTACCACTGAACTCGTCCTGAACTTTGCTGTGAGAAGAAGCATTTTCATCTTTTTATTCATTTGTATTTTTTTCTTTAGTAGCTTTCAGCGATTAAAAGAATAATTGATTAATCGCTGTTAAGATTTCTCTGCTTCTGCTCATCACTCTCTTCGTTATGAAAATGACAGTTTTTTAATGAGTGTTATTTGTCTCATTTGGAGTTTTGTTCATTCATTCTAATCGACTTTAACGAACTCCACCAAACAGGGCCAGCAGGCTAGTTTGAAGCTTCCCATACTAACCTCATTAAAATGGTGCCAGCAGAAGTGACTGTATGTATGAATGTATTCCAACACAGTTTCAATTAGCTAAAAAAAATCCCAGCGAATAATAAATATTCTTTATTTTCTTATACTGAGCCTTCAGGTCATCGTCGATCTGAAACACGGCGTCTCTTTTTAAGGACTAGAGGAAAGAAAAAAATCGATTATATTCACTTTCAGTTCCATGTTACCCTCTTAGATGCTGGTAGACTTGCATTATTTACAATTCAAGATAATACAGTAAACGTATTCATACATGTGCTCTCCTCAGATCAAAACCTCCTTTCATTTATAGCCAGCTTTCTGCTGATTGGTTGCCCTTTCTGATTAACATGCACGTGGGTGGGGCTGACTGCATTAGCATCACATTGCCATTGACTCTGCCTGCACAGTATGAATGCTGCAACCTGTGCAGGATTCATTATAGCGCTACATAGATTCACATAGCCTGTTTGCCCTTGTGTATCTAACTTCCTCTCTTTTAAAAATCTGTGCCTGCACTGTTAGCCATCAAGCACACAATGAGTGGTTTGAGGTAAAAACTTCTTCCTGTCTTTGAGTCCTGTTACTCTAAAAGTGGTTTTTGCACAAAGCTCTCGCTCTGCGCACCGACAACAAGTTAACAAATTAACTTTTCTTGTCCTGCGGCCATGCTGGCTGATGGGGATCCATCTCAATTCAGCATTTTCTCCTGTCCAAACTTATTTTTAGCAAACATCGATCCAAACAATAGCTGGCTTCCTTCGCCAACATGGGCCGGCGTTCTCATAATGGCTGGTGGCAATTTCCCACATGCTGGCCGTGCACCAGGATCTGTAAGAGCCTCGCGGAAAAAAGAGAACATAAGATGATTGGTGGTCTGTTTTATACTCTCTCATCCTCCTTTTACTAATTACTTCCCCACAGTGTCTCCTATGTGCTGCTAGCTTCCATTTCCATCCATCTTTCCAGTTTTCCGTCCTTCCTTCCTCCTTTCTCTGCCCTCTTTCTGTCGTAAACTTTGCTTGTTTACCCCCCCACCTTCCATATTCGTTCATCCACTCATGCTGCTTCCTTCCTTCTTTCATCCTTTCCTTCCTGCTCCTAAATTCCCCCAACCATCCCCTGATTCGTTACACACATCAGTCTTCACATTCATCACGGCCGGCTGCGCTGATAAAAGGATTTCCCTCCTTAGGTTGCACCAGTCGTGTCATGTCAAATCTGCTAAAATCAGCGGAGGAGGATTAGGAAGAAGAAAGTGTTTAAAAGTTTCCCACAAAAACTGTTTCGTACATTAAGACAGACTGCTGATATGAGATGGACACAGGGAGGGAGGGAGGGCGGGCGGGAGGCGGTCTCAGGAAGGTGCCCTTGAATCCAGTTTAGTCCAATTAAATGCAACCGCAGCGGCCATGCTGCTGCCGCGTCTTCTTACAGATTTCATGGATGTGTGGTCAGAAATGAGGCTGTTGGACTAACGGTGGGCAGTGCATATAATTAGAATCGCGTTCTCACACTCCATTAGGGTTGCAAATGTCCATTTGTCAAACCTCTGTCTAACACACATTCACGCTCCCCCTCTCTCCTCAGGCGCCGCCACTGCAATTACAGAAAGGTTTTGGCTATTAGACACCCACAGACCACACAGGCAGATAATGAAATAGAGTCGTGCACACTCTTCTCGAAGCATTTTTTTAAAGCACGCAAAGAACGACCCGTAATTCCCGAGCGCACATGCGCAGTGACTTAAGGCGTCCTTGTTACAGCCATCTGGACAGGCTGCACTTCACATGTGTAGCTGCTGGCATGTTTAATTACAAGGACGCTGCATCAAGTGTGAGCTGAACACCGGTGCTGTCATAGTTCAACCTTAATTGACTCTCTGTTGGTTATCCACCAAGGTGAGACAGACCAGTGCAGATTTACATCACAGCCCGCACCAGTTAGCAAGAAAGGCCACGCAGTCTGTCTGAGACGGGCAAGGAAGACACTGGCAGTTACACAAGAAAGTCATCACATGCAAGCACAAACTGTTGTGAAGCCCGCGGAGATGCATTTAAACATTTTCATCACGAGACCCTCGGAAGCTGTTTTCTCTCTGACAGAATACAGAGAAACAAACTAGAAGCTAAGTTCGGATGCACAAGAGTCTGAAACCATAACTGTACATACATTTACAAAAAGAAACGTTACCTTGTCGAATCTATAAACTCAACAAATGTGGGTGTTTGTTAAGTGTTGGTGTCGTTGCTCCAAAAAGTAATTTATTACACATCACACGTGAGTAAATGTCGGTCTTAGCCCATCCTAAAAGTGTTCATTTGTGGAACCAGGGTTCTCTCTTTTGAGATACGTGGACAAAAGTATTAGGCCACATATTTTTTCACTTCCCAGTTCCATTGACATGGGTGTAAAAAATCGAGCGCCTAGCCATGCAGTCTGCCTTTGCAAACATTTCCCAAAGAATGTCTTGTTGTAAAGCACTCAATGAATTCGTGCATGGTCCTGTAATAGGATGCCACAGCAAGGTCCGTAAAAGCATGGCTGGATGATTTTGGTGTGGAAAAACGTGTAGAGCCCTGACTTCAAACCCATCAACCACCTTTGGGATGAACTACAATGGAAATGGCAAGCCTGGGCTCCACATACAACATCCAGTGTCTGACCTCACAAAAGCTTTTCTGGATAAACTGACAAAAATTCCCACAGGCATGCTTCAAAATCTTGTAGAAATTCTTCACAGAAGAGTGGAAGCTGCAGTAGGGGCACGGCTTTTGGAAAAGCTAGTGTAGATGTGGCCCGATGTTTTTGCTCATATAGTGCGTGGCTCACTTGGATGGATTTACCATCATATCTTCACAAATATGCACATCAGACAAAGATAATAAAAACTGCAGATGTATGCATTATACAGGACTGATAACAACCATTAAAGAAATATTAGCTTAGCCATTAGGTGATGTCTTCCTCCTAACAGCAGGTACCTATCACCATTTAGCAGGGTGGTCGTTCCACCCTGCTAAATGGAAGTAATATGCGGTGTGTTGAGGGCTAAAAAAGCCACAGAAGTCAGCATCGGGGAAAAAGGGTAAGTGATAATATAGCTCATGCAGAGAACATTTGTATTCCTACGGGAGTCTTTTCCCTCCAAGCCGCAGGAAGCAACAGAAAACCTCTGGAGACATGAAATAAAACCGAACTGATACCTTGACCTCACCTCACCTTTACCTGCCCAACCTGTTTGTACTGTTGCCCATCACAAGCACACAGACACACGAATTTATCCCGCCGCCCACACACACATTTACACACAGGTTCTGGAGTGTCTCACACCGTCTGCCCCTCGTGGTGAAAGATTTGTTCAACAGCAGCTGTCTGAGGAAGTCAGCTGAGACTCTGCTTTAAAAGTGTTCCAGGTCATTTGATGGCGATGCCTCCCCGAGGTGCACCGTAATGGCTCCTTTACCTTTTTATGGCTGGAGAGCTCCTCCTGTCCGCAGCCGGTGCAACACCAGCCTCATACGAGCCCCGGGAGGATGGGGGGAGGAGGGGATTCATGCAGCGGTGGTTTGTGGCTGTGCAGACCGAGAGAGATGGTTTGTTCCAATCAATGAGGGGAGTAAAATGAGTTATGGGTTAATGTGTTTATGGAGCGGCTTGCAGAACAACTTTTCTTAGGTTTTGCTCTCCTTTTATTGCTCAGGAGACGAGAGGAATAACTTTTGAATGAGCCGACTGTAAACTTGTAGAGGGCTTTTTTGCTTTTTATTTACCCTGTTTGGGACTCTCTGCCAACAAAATACTTGAAAATATCCCAAAATAAAACTCTGTTCATCTGGATTTGGGGCCTCCTCAAACAAAACACCTGCTGTAGAGGGCAATTTAGTTTACAGTGAAGTCTAAGTGCTGAGGAGAAATATGATCAGGCAACCAGTTAAACAACTTCTAGTTTTACCTTCAGGTTTGATTGGTCCAAAGCACAGTGTGGTTTCCTAATAAGTGCACAGTTTTTAGTTTTCCAAATTTCAAACCTCCTAGATGGACCTAATGGCCAAGGAGCCAGACAGTTTTTAATGCTCTTGTTCAGTAGTTCTCCAGGGTTTCTGAAGGTCTTTCAAATGTTTTCTTTTACCATTTGCTGCTTTTTCAGTCATTTCCTTCAGTCAAGTCCTTGTACCTGACCATTTTCTGAGGAATTTTCTTTTGTTGTCTGCTGATGTTTGTTGAATTCTTCAATATCTTCAAGAACTTTTTACTAGCAGTCTGTTGCTAAACACATTTTTCCCATTTCTTTAGCTGATATTTTTGCAACAACAATGTAATTCCCAAGGAGCTATTAGTCACAAACACCGCACACAATGCCGAGATATGTAGTGTGTCCTTAAAAATTTGAGGAAACTGGACAAGTGGAGATCAGAAGAAGTCTAAAAACTATTTACAGCAGACAAGGAGAATCTGAAAGTGATTTCCTTAAAGGCCCTGACACAGGATGTATCTGGTCCTTCAGTTGAGCAATCTACAATTTTTTTCAAAGCATCATCAAATGGAAGTGGCTTCCTTTAGAATAGACCAAGAAGCCAATCTTAAGGATGGGAAACAGGGAGAAAAGGATGAGGTATGAAAATCTGACAGATGTCCAAGATCATCTTGACAGAACAGAGCAAAAGGCAGCCAATATCCAAAGAAAAGCGTTCAATGCGCTTCTAGAAGACTGGAGAACTATTCCTGAGGACTAAATTTCAGAAGGCTTCCCCAAAGAGCTCAGGCTGTGCTGAGGAATTAAGGTGGTCAGTCCAAATACTTTACAAATGCTGTGTTTTGCCTTATATGGTGTATTTCGATGTATCTTTGCAGGTTTTAATAAATCTCTGCACCTATTTCCAATTTTCCTAGCAAAATAGAAAGAAATGATGGGTGGTATAAGACTACAACACTGTACTGTATTTGCTATGTTTAGCATGTTAATCACAACTACATTTGGTCACCAAGAAGTCTTTCTCTTCTCTCCTGAACTCAGCCAGTCCTCAGCTAAACTGAATCGCTCTTCTTCTCTTGTCACTCTTAGCTGCCCTCAAAGTAAATCATTCACTCGTTCTCCTTGGCTTTTATTTTCCTTCTCAGGACTTCTGACTCACATAAATAGTGTCTGAAACTCCTGACACCTTCGCTCTCCCCTTCGTTGGTTGCATAGAATGTTAAGTGACCTGGATACTCAACTGCAGCAACTATCCAGTTTTTCTGACTTGAGATTTTTCCTCCCACATTTCCCAGTGTTTTCCAGCCCTTTCAGTGGACATGAGTGGAATGAATTGTAAAGGTCATGTGTTGGATTTGAAGTTAACAGCATCGCTGCACAGTAGAGTCATATTTATGATAAAAGTCACTGAGATTGCTCCTGTCTGGCATCATCTGTGCAGAAATCTCTCTAGATTGAGGCGGTGTTGTCCTACAGGATACTGCAGAGGCATGCCTTTTACCAAAATGTCATCAGTTTTAATCCCTGAAGGAGGAGAAAAGATAAAGATGAAGAGTAAAAGTAAATTTGTCAAAGCTGAGAAAAGCTGGAAACAGAGTTTAAGAGGTTTAGAAAACAGTTCTGCGTGTCTGCAGGTCAGATGATCACAAAGGTTCTTGTTGTTGGTATATACCAACAACGTATATGTATAAGATTTACACCTATTTTTCACTCATCCATCCTCAATCATACAAGTCAGAAAATCTCAGCAAGTTGATTCTGTTCATAACATTATGCAAATTATGTTAATGAGTTTGCATCAGTGCAACTTTTTAATTTATAGGATGAATTATCTGGTTTCTTTCTCCCTTGAAACGGGAGACAGTTTCTGTTTCAGACAGTAAAGATGATAAACTATGACTGATGAGTTGAGTCCATAAAATATGTAGAAGATTATTCAGGTTAAAATGAAAACCAGCAACTAAAGCAGTGAAAATGCCAAGTATCATTGACATGAAAATGAAAATTAAGAAAACAAGCAGGAATTACATCCCAGGAACTCTGGGGTGGAAATTAGTGTCAGAATTCTTCCTTCTCTAACCCACAACAAGACACAGCAGAGGTCCGTGTTTCCCTGAGCCAGGTTCTGTTTCTTCCTGTTAAAAAGGAGTTTTTCCTTCCCACTGTCACCAAGTGCTTACTCAGAGGGGTTGTTTGGTTGTTGGGGTTTTCTCTGTGTCATTGTAGAGTCTTTATCTTACAATATAAAGCACCTTGAGGTGATAACTGGGATTTGGCACTGTGTAAATAAAAGTGAATTGAATCTAAATTGAATAAGGTGTCACTGCACTGACGCATCAGGTTAGTCTGTCACTCCTGAGTCATCATTTACCAACGAGCAGGGTTACTGCTGTGACCCGTTTTAACCCCAAAAACCTGTTTCTCAAAAGCAAACACAGTCTGTAGTGCCTACGTCTAACAATCAGGAGATGAAAATAAAAAGTCAGCCAAATTAAGTGCAAAGCAGAAAGGCAGCTGAACCTCCACCCCCGCCGACGTCTCTCTGAGACAACTAAGACTCTTATCTCTGTTTAGTGTGGATGCTCCTGGCAACTGATTAATATTTGATTAAGCGGGAGGAAGAAATCAGAATATTGAGTCATTGAGTAAGAAAACACTCAGAAAATAGTCTGAGAATAATGAAATGGACAATTTCTCCCCACGAATAGCATGTTTACTTAATGCAGCTAACATTAGCTGTGCTAGCAGAAGTAGCCTTCTTTGCTCACGAGTATGTACGTACGCTTGGAGTTTCCCGACACAACCACAATACAGCCAGTCTTTATTTAGCTCTACAGAACAGTCCTGGTTAGCAAGGCTAGCATTCCCATTGCTGTTTTACAACTTTCAGTCACAGCTAGCTTCAACGAGTGGTGGGTGACTGTGTGACATCTCAGAACCAACAGTTAACTGCATTGTGTCTTAATAAAATATTAATACCTTAATTTACCAGGGCAGCATTTAGTCACCTTGCTTTTTATTTATTATGCTTTACATTCATAAAAACAGTTGTGATATCTTTCACAAACACAAAAACAAAGCTAATTCAGCTAACTGGGTTAGCTAACTCAGATGGGTCTTTGCACCGATGTGTCCATAAATCCATCTTTCTTCTTAACTACTAATCTAACTGAAGGTAGTTTGGGGGGGGGGGTGTTGAATCTATACCAGCTGTGACATCTATCGCAGGTCTAACATACAGAGCCTGCTGCCGACTATCACAGCTGACCGATTTAGAGTAACTGGTTATTCTGACATGCACGTTTCTGCATGTTCTCCGTGTGCCTGCATGATTTCTCTCTGGGCTTCAACAGTCCAAAATCCAGAACTTTTTCGCTGTGATGGGGACTGTGCTGAGCTGAACTCTGCCACCTCACCAACCTATAATTTCAAATTTCAGCACTATGTACCTCAACATGTGGATGCAAGAAAGCTAATTTTTGCAGCAGTCTTTTCCAGACTTTTCAACCATCTGCTTTTCATGCTTTGTTTCTACATCTCTACCCATTTCATTTCTCTTCTTTACTTTCCCTAATCTCACCAGTTTGCTCTTCTCCCTCTACGGCAGATCTCGCTGGATGCTCAGAGGATTCGGCTGTTGCAGCTGCCGGAGGGGAAGGCCTCCACCAGCTCCTCGTCCTCTGGGACCAGGCAGACTGTCTACGAGGTTTGCGTTTGCCCCAACGGGAGGCTCTTCCTGTCCCAGGCTGGCACCGGATCCACCTGCCAGATCAGCAACAACGTCTGCCTCTAGGACTCATACGTACAAAAATAAATAAACGCATCCTGAAAGAGAGACGGGCTAAACAGACAGATGTACACATATCGCCTGCCTTTAGGACTGATTCACAGATAACACGTACAGAAATACAAAGACTGCCAGAGCTGATGGACAAACAATCATAGATACTGTACTTACACAGACACAGTGATGGAAACACTTTACAATCACAGACTGATGTTTAGGCCCAAATGATATGTTTTAAGCTCCTGACATGTTCCAGTTTAATGCAACCTTTTTCTTTCCCTTAATTTCCTGAGTTGAAGTCGATCATCATGAGAACCTAAAAGTCTCCGCTAAGCTCTTCACACATAGAGATCATTACAAGAACAAAAAGAAACAAAGAAAAAGTTTTTTAATACAGCTGAGGTCTCCGTCACATTGGGAATAAACTGACTCTATTTAGCAAAAGGCCAGTATTTGTAATATATCTGTGTGATCCTAACAGTCATATGCAGAGATCTGTAATCACACCACACATATTTTAACACGTCAACATGGTACACACACACACATACACATTGTTTGCTTGTAGAAGCCTCCTGGTAGAAACTAAAAGGAGGATCTCCAGAGAGTTACTGAAAGAGATGCTGACGTGTTCCCTTTCTCTGTCAAGAGCATTTCAGTACGAGAATCACTAGGGTGATCACCTCCTTTTTTCCTCTGCCTCCATCTTCTCTTTCCTTCCCTGTAGCTTGCTTCAGTTGAGGTTTTAAACTTCACACCAGTGGTTCTCAAACTAGAGGGTGGGCGCTAATTTAGAGAAATGATTTTTGAAGGGAAGGACAGCCTGGAAAGACCTTTGTTTCACAAAGATTCCACTTGGATCCTCTCTGTATTTTTGATGTTTGATATAAAACAAATACACGTATATGCATCCAACAACTGTGGGATCCTAACATTTTTCAGCCTTTGAAAGAAAGTTTGAGAACTACTGATGGCGAATGTTCCTAGAGTTCGATCGGGACATAAAACGAACGCAAAGACTTTCAAAACTTTTTAAGTTCAATTTTAAGCAAACAGCATTTACAGCGTGCCTCTGTCACAGTTCCTTTATGAGTTTGTTTGATTTTGTGGGGATATGTTGATGCTAAATTGTGACAGTAAGACCGTGTGCAAGTTGCTATGCTTATCAGACTGTGAAGCCATGTTCATATCATATTGCCTTTACTCAGCTGGGCTTCTGTTCGTTTCCAAAAAATATTTGGCTTCAAAGAAACAAACTGCATGTTCTGCAAAGTGCTCAGTTTGTTTTCTTCTAAAGCAAATCTTTTCATATTCTTTGAATTTGCAGAATTTTTATTAAATATCTAAAATTTTGTCCTTCAACGGGATGTGAAGGGATTCCTTCACATCCCGTTTATTATCTCAGAATTCTGAGTTTTTCTCGGGACCCTGAAGTTACTTTCTCTTCAATGTAGTTAACTTTACCATCAGATCAGCGAGTCTAGAAAGTACGCCACAATATGGTCACCTGCAGTCCAGCAACCATCAACTGCCAGTGTAGTTACACTAGTCTCCGTCAGTGTCTGTGTAAAAATCAGAGTCAATCTAAGCGAGCCAAAAAAGAGGAATTATTATCAAATTTCAGTTGAAGGGAATGGAGCTAAACAGTTAAAATAATTGTGCATCTGGACATCCTAAAATATGTCAAAGAGCGATGTTTCAAGTGGAAGAACATGTTAGTGTGGTGGCCTCATGCTTGTATGAGGTGATCCTGAACGGTAAAGCCATAGCACGCTGATCCCGTGGTTACGTTTTTCTCACGGAAATCATTCCCTTAACATTCAAAGCATAATGAAACCACATCAGGAACGTTCATGTTTTCCACATGGGTGTGGTGGTTGGGGGTGGCTTTTATTTATATAGCACCAAACCACAATAAGAGTCACCTAAAAGCGCTTTGTGTTATAAGGTAAAGCAAATTTAAAACTGTCAGAAGAAAAATGATCAAAATTCCAACTTTTGTTCTCTAAAGTTGGAATTCTGATCTTTTTATTCCTGTTCTCTCCCACAGGGTCCCATTTCACTCCGGACGATCACTTGAACGTGCCCTATTAACGTTGGAGAGTTGCAGTTTTAGATTGTGTTAGAAGGTCTCTGGTTCAGATCTCCAGTCTAGACTCACTTTGTCGGCCTAATCTTTTAATCTTAACTCTTGTATTCCTCGTGATATGACATGAACAAGGCACCAGAGGCTGAAGCATTGATCTGTTCGAAATCTTTAAACATTTAAAGCAAACTGTGTTAACTTTGAATTCTGTGGATATTTTATTTAATCTCATGTATTGATTGTATGCTAACTGTTGTTGTTGCCTGCATAAATTCTGACCCCTGAAAAGAGAGCATCGGCTTCCCTCCTGTCGTCCTAACACTGAAGAAAATGACGAAAAACAGCAACAGCTTTGATATTTCCAAACCTCGCATATAAAAACACAAACATCCAACGTGAGCTGCTCGAACCTCGCCGGTGGTCACCCTACTTGTTTCTTGCACTGGGACATTTTTTTAAAAAGGACAAAAAAAGATTTAAAAAAAAATACACAAAAAAAACCTAAAGCGAGCCACTCTGTTGAAAGAGGGGAACTGTGCCTGTGCCTTACGTCGATGCACTTGTGGCAAGAAAAAGCACATCACCCAGACTTTCTTTGGCATCAGTGAGTATTATGATCTCTGATTTCAGTTGTGTTTCATCACAAATCTTTCCCTGTGTGCGAATGCAAAGACCTTTGTTCCATATTTGACTGTAGCGCCCCCTGCTGTCAACACCTGACTCTGCAAAAGGAAGTGCCGGCTTTGTTTTTTTCAAGTATCACTTTAAGTTCTTGTTGCTTTACATGCTCAAAATCTGAGGTTAAAACGTGTAACGTGATCCTTTGGAGTTTAATTTGCCAGTGTCTTTGATTTCCACTGCTTATCTTGAACCACTAGCTCAAAAATATCCAGTCACGTACTGCCATTTTGTCACAAGTGCTGGCGTCCAAGAGAAATACACAAGGGGGTGTTTGGTTTAGCAGCTACCCTTGGAAAGAGTAGCTTGGATCTATTCTAATGGTTGTCAAAACTCATCTTTAAAGCTGCAGGAGAGGTCATCAAATGTCATCCATCCAAATGCTCATGCGGATTTTCAGAGGACGATCTTGGAGGCGATGATCAACCAGAATCTAAATTAATTTTAAATTTTTATGGTTAAGATAAGATAAGATAAGATAACCTTTATTAGTCCCACACGTGGGAAATTTGTTTTGTCATCAAAATTAAGACTAAAAACAGTATGAAAGGTGAATTGAACCTTCATGACTGCCCAGTGGTTAGTGAAGTCTGTGAAGCTTTATTTGATTGTTTTCACCATCTTGTTGTTCTAGAAGTATCGCCCCCTGGTGGCCATTAAAAGCAATGCAGGTTTCAGGCATTTCTGGGTAGGGCTGTTCGATATAACGATATATATCGGATGACGATATAAAAACATCGTTTCATTTTACGCTATCGTTTGTTTCGTGGTGTCGCAAAATAAACTGTTTACGGCAACATTTTTTCATGGTTTTGATGGTCACTGTCGTGGCTATATTAATGTCTTAAAGTTCTCTCTTTCTCTTATATGTAATATAACCACACTACGGACGGACAAGCGCCTGTGTGTATGCTTTGTCGTTAGCAACAACGACGGTAAAACCATCGCGTGTCCGCTTGTTTATGTTCCACATAAACCTTTCACAATAAAGCTCAAGATCCTGTTGAGACTTTTCAAAATAAACTGAATCACGTGAAAGATGCAGAGTATTTACGGATGAGAAGTAAAAAAGAGCCGCCAGGAGCTAAAAAATAAACCTTAGACTCAAACGTTAGAACAGGCTTTTCCCCGCAGCACGCCGTGTAATAAATACTCACAAAGAAAACGGCGGCCGTTACAACTTAAGTCTAAAAATGTATCGTTTCATGCATCTGTTAAAACACTGGACTCCAGCTACACGACGCGCAGCTGGAAACACTTCACGCAAGTCGAGCTGCCCGAGATTCACAGAGTTTTCAGAAAATGTTACATTTTTGTGATTTATATCGACGATAGATGTCTTATATCGGGATATGAGATTTTGGTCATATCGCACAGCCCTATTTCTGGGGTGACTTTGCTTTTCAGATCCAGTTGGTGTGCCAATCTTTTATACTGTCTGTGGGTTAGACCAGCCTCACTTTTGCCGCTGGCACCAAAGGACATCTCATGTATATCACTCGGTCTTTGTGTCTTGACATTGTCAGTTCAATGTAGTGTTTTGAGATCAGAAGGAAATTCCCAAAACCATCCTACGACACTGCACAGATATTGTCGAAAGCTATCGAGAATATCTTCAATTTAACAAAGTGTTTTCCACCAAGTCTTGCAGAACTGTGCAGTATCAATATTGTCTGGCTGATGTCTGGCTGCAGAATTAAATCTGCGGCAGCAAGTATGGAAGGTTGCCTAATTACCATATCTGCAAGGCTGTAGTAATACATCAGCAAAAGCATTCACTGACGATGCGTTGAGTTCCCCCTCGGTTTCTGTTTCCGTTTGGGTCGGGCAGCCGGCCGGTGGTATGAAAACATCGCTCACCTGTGATGTGTAAATGTGGCAGAAATTGAGGCATTTTACATCTTAAAGCACATTTTAAGATGCAATAACTGGAAGTGCAAAGTTGTGAAGATCTTTCATCGATGCACCGAAAAGGAACTCGACATTTCCTATTAAACGCAGTCACAGTAGTGCGCAGCATTTATTTTATTCATGTCTCAGTTGTTGCGTGTGTCACATCCTTTTCCAGAGTCGGGTGTACCAACCTTCCTGCTGTCTCCAGCTTCTCGGTCGCTGTATATTAAAGGACCTTCACAAATATTTCACCACTAAAACTGAACCTAACTGATGTATTTGTTTTTTGACTACATGTACACAGGAGGAATTCTTCTTTTTTATACGGTTGTATATGTAAATAATGTAACCTTGTCGCTGCAGCATTAGATGATTCACACTGACAGAAGAGAAACACTGCTCTTTTACAAAAAGGAAAATCTTTTTATATTGTACATCAGTATGTGTTTTTATACCAAAAAGGGCAAAAAAAATAACAGTGTTAGAGGATGTCCACTGAGTTAGCATGTACAGAAATGTATACAATGTTCGCCTGTGGAGAACAAGCTGGTTTTGTTTTTCTGCCTTCTCCTTCCTACGCCCGTCTCTCCTGCTGAGCTCAGATGTTCCACTCACACACAGACCTGCCTTTCATTTGGTTTTGTTGCCGTTGTTGTTGTCGTTCTGTTGGGCCCGAGGTCTTTGCATTCTCTCAAAGTGTGCCGTGTGTAAATCTGTGCAACTACGAGTGAGCTTTTGTTTTGTTTTGGTTCTTCTGCTCCACAGAACGTACTGAACGACGCTCAGAGAAGTACAAAGAAACAGAAAGCAGAGACCGGGATGTGGCACAGGGCTGAGGAGAAGTGTTTTGATCGGGCATACCCAAAAAGAAAAAGAAAGGAACAGCAGCTGGTGTTGTTAACTCACAGTAAAAGGACTTAAGAAAGTAAATAATTACTCATTAGCCATCGCTCATCTCATCCAGCGGGCTGTTGCTGATCGATCTCTGTGATTGACCGGGCGGTGTTGCTCTGGAAGCAGTTCTTCCAGCCCTGTGTTTATGCTGAGCGCTCTGTACTTCTGTCTCTGGCTACGCACTGAGGTTAACATCCATCCTGAGTATTTATATTTTTCTTCATTTTGAATCTGAAACTGCCGTTCATGGAGTAGTTTTCAAAGATGCCAAAATAAAAAGGCGTTGTTTAAATCAGTGCAGTGGTCATTGGATCCTCCCTGACACGCAAGCAACTCCACAAGCTGAATTAGAAATCCTGAAACAAAGGCAAAGTCCTGGCTAATTTCCTTCACTAGCAACACATGTTCATATTTCAGTATAATTTTTAATTATAGTCTTGATAAGAATGAGCATTGACCTTTGCCAGTGTACCAGTAGCTAACTGTCCATTGATTTTATGGGAAATATCCCCAGTCTTTACACTGGAATTACAGATACAGTTAATGACGTGCCTTTTTCTGCAAGCTCCGATCACACAAGCCCTGAGCCGGGCTGTAGACTGCCTGCCAACCACCGGCTGCCAGGGGAAAGAGTATTTTTCAACCGGTAACTGGAGGTTGTTGGCACCTGTGTCCAGTCAGTGAGTCCTGCAAAAATAGTAGGCTTGTACTTGCAGACAAGTTGCCATCTTTCATGCAAGCTAATGCAACCGCAGCAATCTGCTAGCAACCAAAGCAATCACAAGCATGCATTTGATGCATCACCCTCTTTTAACCTATTTCTGCTAGCGACAGCCTCTAACTACCAACAACCACCCAACTGTTTGGTGAAGTTTCCACGAGAGACTGTCTGAGTGTGACTGAGGCCTCCTTTTTCATTTTATGACGCATGGTTTCAGAAATGTTAAAAATCCCAACAAAATGTGTAATTAAACTTTAGTTCAACAACAAAAGCTGATTCCCCGCAGGATTCGTGCTGATGGTTAGTTCATCTCTCTTTTAAAACAAAGTTTATCTGAAATGCATGTGTCTCCCAAAAAACACAATGTCATGGAGCAGTAAGTTAACAATAGAAAAGTGTAAATATAGGAGGTTTTTTTAAGGTTTCTATACACTTGGCTTCAGGCAGTTTGAGAAAAATCGGACTTTCATGTGAATCTGACAGTTATTGAGTAAAAAACATTTCAAAGGGAAACAGGAAGTCCTCTGCTCCCTCAGGCTGAGGATCGCTGGACTCAGTTACTTTTCATCTGCACTGCAAACATTTGTAAAAAGGTGAATGGAGCACGGAGAAGGTTACGCACACATTTCAAGATAATGTACTTTTATTTATATGTTACAAGGCTGACGATGAGTTTATGCCCTTGTTCTAAATCTGCATTAATATATACGCACGGATCAGGCGTGACATAATGAGCACTGATAGGGGAAGTGAATACATCATTTATCTCTTCATCATAGCACCTGTTAGTGGGTGGGAGACATTGGGGAGCAGGTGAGCTTTCTGTCCACAAAGCTGATGTGTTAGAAACAGGAAAAGGGGAAAGTGTGAGGATCTGAGCGATTTGACCAAACTGTGATGGATAGATGGGTCAGAGCGTCGAAAACCTGCAGCACCTGTGGGGCGGGCAGAGTGGTCCAAGGAAGGAACGAGTGGTGAGCCAGTGACCAGGTCATGAATGTCTGAGGATCCACAGAGAAGACTCAAAACATCACAGTGTGTGGGTCTGCATAGCTGCTGACCACACTAGAGGCACGAGAAATGGTCACGTGGGCATCAGAACTGGATTACGGAGCAACAGTAGGCGGTGCCTTAGTCTGATGACTCACGTTTTCCATTACATCACGCGATTGGTCAGGTGCTTGTGCGCCGCTTACCTGGGAAACACCTGCCACCAGGAGGCACTATGGGAAGGAGGCGAGGCAGCGTCAGGAAATGTTTGTGCTCTGAAACCTTGGGTCCTGCCATCCATATGGATCTTTCTTTGGCACGTATCACCAGCTGAGCTTTGTTGCAGACCATGTACACGCTGTCATGGTGACCGCACACCCTGACGGCTGTGGTCTCTTGCAGCAGTTTAACGCGCCCTGCCACAAAGCAAAGATGGTTCAGGAGCAGTGTTGGTCAAGTTACTTGAAAATCGTAATTAGTTACTCATTACTGATTACTTCTCCAAAAAAGTAATCCTGTTACTTGACTGATTACTTATTTTCAAAAGTAATTAGTTACTTTATTACTTAGTTACTTTTTAAAAACAGGATGCACAACCCGAGTACGTAATGAAGCAGTAGACCTTTCAGCCCAATTCTATTTTTTCTGCATATTTCATCATATAAAATGTAATAAAATTAAAAAATCTCTTTATAAAACTTGTTTTATGAGTTTTAATCTTTTAACTTTTAACTCATTGCATCAAGCAAAAATTAAGTTATATGCAACAGTCTCTGACTGGAAGAAATTAGTTTAACATTTAAACCTTTTCTGCATGTTCCAGCATATAAAATACACTCAATATTCAAATAGATGCAAGTAAAACACAGTAAACAATAAATAAAATCAAAGATTCAGCTGCACTAAGTCCTGTCGCTCTTGTTCAGCAGGAGTGGGGCGGGTGGAGGTTTGCCCGGTGATGCAGCGGTCATGTCAGTGGGGGGATCCAGGGGGTTCTCTGTGAATGTCACATTCCCGTGGCAGCGTGTTCGGATTTGAAGTTTTCATTTTCGCTGTAAAAAGAAGTTTTCAGAGTGCACAGTGGACGCTAGTGTTTTGTCACTCTTTACAGAACCAAACTCAAGTAATGTGAGTACATCCACTCTTTAAACGCTGCACGGTCATACTGTCTCCCGCACTCAAATGATCCATTGTTGATCCGAACACGACCGTTACTGTTGCACGCTCGCACGTCATTGTCTTGAGACACGCTCACAAACAAAATCACGGTTTAGTAACACAGTAAACTAACAGTAATCTAATTACTTTTTTGCAATAATAATCCCTTACTTTACTGGTTACTTGAAAAAAGTAATCAGATTACACGCGTTACTGCCCATCTCTGTTCAGGAATGGTTTGAGGAGAACAAATTCTCCAGATCTCAGCGACAAACAGGTCATGGAGGCCCGACCTCGTAGCTTACAGGACTTTTGCTAAGATCTTGGTGCAGATACCACAGCGCACCTTCAGGGTTCGAGTGGACTCCATGCCTCGACTGGTCAGGGCTGTTTTGGCAGCAAAAGGAGACCAACACAATATTTGCATAGTTTCAAAAGCTAGCCTCAGTGTTTTCTGCCTCAGAATATTTACGTCTGACTCAAAATGTGGAGAAAATGTGAAAATCTCTGACCGTACAAAGAAAAATACCACTTCACTTGCCACATCATTCTGAATACAGTAAAAATGCAACTTTTAAATGGTACTTTCACTTTGGAGATAACAATCTCTGTTAGACAAGGCAAGATCAAAATGTGAGCAGTTATACATCCTTTCAAGTTTATGCCGCTCCCATACCTACATCGTGCTTGTCATGATCGAGCGCGATCCAAGCTGAACGTGGGACTTTCAACAGTGATGCTGGATTTAATCTTCACAGAAGACGGCGGCCCACTGGAGTCGTTATCTGATGTCGTTTCCTGTTTCATCTAGTTTTCACATTTGCTGACGTCTTCTTCTTCATCATCATTGCGGCGCTATCGTTCCGACGGCATAAGTAATCATATGTGTGAAATTGGTTCGCCGAAGTTTGATGGCTTTCTTTGTCTCTGAGTGTAAAACTGGTCGACGTGCAAATAAAAATCAGTGAAGTAAAAGAGACAGGCACTCTTCGGTTTGAACAAAAAGCACTCCCTGGGGCTTTTTGCCAGGCATTAATGAGGCTTTTTATTCCAGACAAAGTAGTCCCAACTGTCTGTTTGTGTTTTTTTTAAGAGTAAGAATCTGCAGAGGGTTACTCGAGTCCAAGTCTTTCTGCCTTGGAGAGTAAAGTGGAGAACTTATTTTCAGTCTTCTAAGTCAAAGCCACTATCGTCACCAAGATGCCAAGAGGGGCAACAACTGCTCTTCCGGAAACTTTCCTGTCACTAAAAGTCAATCTTTGACCCCCTAAAAACAGACAAATGAGGACTTTTCGGCTGTTGTGAGAAAGCAGCGGCCACATTCACTCAGCATAAACTTACATTTCCTGCAGCGTCTTTTTAATTTGATCTTCTTCACCCGACCTGCACTCTGAGCTGTGCCAGAGTGCAGATGGGGTCACGCCTCCCATCTTGTTTTGCTGTGTTATCAGCTGAGAGAACCGGTGCCACCCCAGATTAAGGAGCGCTCCTCGCCTTCTTCGGCTTACGCTGCCGAGGCTGCAGAGTGATCTGTGCTGCTGAACAGCTGGAGGCCTGGAAAATGTGCTTCGGCTGGTCGGCTCATTAGACAATTTTCACAGAGCGACGGCAGAGCTCGAGCAACAGATATGCCGCAAGCAAATTTTCATCTTAGTGCGTCATTAAAGCTTTTTGTCCTGCATTAGATTTGCAGAAATTTCCAAACATCTTTCTCTGATAACCAGTGGGACGGGTGATTATGTCATTCAGCTGATCTCATTTCAACAAAGCTGATGGCTCTGAGGACGTTTCAAGGTCAAGTGTTTTGTTTATTTTTCATCCAGAAAGGTCTTTTTGACATAATGTGCCATTGTAGTAGAAGAGCTGTTTCTTCACACAAAGATGATCATTTTTCTCTCCGATTATTGTTCCAATAAAAGCTGGCAGTGAGGCAGTGGCTCTTTTACAAAGCTTGTCAGCTGCACGGACAGGAGTGAAGTCTGAGAAATGCAAAACGGCTTCACGCAAACTACAGAAAATATATTTATTAGTATGAACTGGTGGGTCAGTGAGGCTGGTCTGGTGTGGAAGTTCCCACTGAGGGACAATTTACCTGATTTAAACAGCTCATCAGCCTTTCAGCATACGGCTCACCTGCTCGAACCTGTGAGTCACTGCAGTCATCAGTTTGCATTTGAATGGGGTCAAACTGGCCGTTAACTGTAATAAATTGGCAGGAATCACAAATCTGTGGCCGTCTACATGCACATAAATGAACTGCTTACATTCAGAATCCAGACAGAACCTCATAGATTTGTAATTCAACAATTCCTCCACAATTAGTGACGTAGTTGCTGCAGGACGGCAATTTCACTGCAAAGTTTCATGACAAAATGCTTTGATATAGGAATATAACCACAATACAACCAGTAGGCAACCAGCTCGTTATTGTGAACAGGCAGGTTGGTGTTGAGTTCCGCTCATCACTGCAGACTCACTGCACTTTGCAAACCTTTGCCAGCCTCAAAGTTATTCAGACCTTGATTGTTTGGAGACTGGTTTCCTCCCACTCCAAACTTCTGGGAGACCTGTTGGTCACTGCAGCTGCTTCCAGTCAGCTCAATACAGAGAAATTCACTGTAAGTAGTGGACAACCATCTTAGCTGCAAGGAGGTCGTTGTCCTTTTTTTAGTGACTGAGTCATTATGTTTCTGCATTTGTTTTTTAACTAGATTAGATTAGATTAGATAGAACTTTATTAATCCCTCGGGTGGGTTCCTCTGGGAAATTCGATTTCCAAAAAAGCACAGCACCCACAGAAGTTACAGAGTTACAGAATATTTTATATATATATATATATATATATATATATATATATATATATATATATATATATATATATATATAAAATACACACACACACACACACACACACACACACACACACATATATATATAAATACAGAGACAATATAAATAAAATATACAAAGGGGTTAAATAGAACAAATAGGAATAAAAATAAAAATACAAGTGAATTGCACATTTCAAGTATTGAGGTCTATTGCACCATTGACTATTTACAAAAGTATTGCACAGTGAGGTGAAGAGGCACTACAGCTTAGTTGTTCCCCCCTCCTTTGTCCTCCTGTTTCCCCTCCCTCTCCCCTCCAGAGAGGAGTTAAACAGTCTGATGGCGTGTGGGACAAAGGAGTTTTTAAGTCTGTTAGTTCTTGTCTTGGGGAGAAGCAACCTGTCACTGAACAGACTCTTCTGGTTGTTAATGGCCGTGTGCAGAGGATGTCTGGCATTGTCCATAATGTCCATCAGTTTCTTTAATGTCCTTTTCTCTGCCACTGTCACCAGAGTGTCCAGCTTCATGCCGACCACAGAGCTAGCCCTCCTGATCAGTTTCTCCAGCCTGCATGAGTCCTTCTTTGCTGTGCTGCTCCCCCAGCACACCACAGCATAGAAAAGTACTCCAGCAACCACTGACTGGTAAAACATCCTCAGGAGCTTCCTGCAGATGTTAAAAGACCTCAGCCTCCTGAGGAAGTACAGTCGGCTTTGGGCTTTTTTATACAGGTGCTCTGTGTTGCATGACCAGTCCAGTTTATTGTCCACCCACAGCCCGAGGTACTTGTACTTGTTGACCACCTCCACCTCCTCCCCCTCTATCTGAACCGGCAGTGGACCTGCTCTAGACCTCCCAAAGTCCACAACCAGTTCCTTAGTCTTTGAGGTGTTGAGTTGCAGGTGGTTTGTGTGACTCCATGCGACAAAGTTCCTCACCAGACTTCTGTACTCCTCTTCCTGATCATCCCAGATACACCCCATGATGGCTGTGTCGTCTGCAAACTTCTGAATATGGCATAATTCAGAGTTGTAGCCGAAGTCAGAGGTGTACAGGGTGAAGAGAAGAGGGGACAGCACAGTTCCCTGTGGTGCTCCTGTGCTGCTGACCACTGTGTCAGACGTGATGTCCTTCAGCCTGACGTACTGTGGTCTGTCGGTGAGGTAGTCGGAGATCCAAGCCACCAGGCAGGGGTCCACCTCCATCCTGTTCAGTTTTTCCTGAAGCATACAGGGCCGGATGGTATTAAAGGCACTGGAAAAGTCAAGAAACAGTATCCTGACCGTGCCTTTTCCCCCATCCAGGTGTGAGTGGGCTCTGTGTAGGAGGTACAGGATGGCATCCTCCACTCCGACACCCGCCTTGTATGCAAACTGTAGTGGGTCCTGGGCATGTTGTACCTGTGGTCGGAGGAGGTTGAGGAAGAGCCGCTCTAGAGTCTTCATAAGATGTGACGTCAGTGCCACCGGTCGGAAGTCGCCTTTAGCATCCTAGGACACACCTTGTCTGGGCCTGCTGCCTTTCTGGGGCGAAGCTTCCTCAGTTGTCTTCTGACCTGATCCACTGTGACCCTGGGAGATGTTTGGGAGGAGGGGAGGGGGGGAGATGTCTTGCTGCTGAGAGAGGGATTGGAGGAGGGGGGTGTCATGGTGTCAGGAAGGGGGGGAAGCGAGGGAGGTAGGAGAGTGGGGATTGGACTCTGTAGTGAAGGTGAGGGTGGGGGGGTTGTGGGCTGGTCAAACCTGTTGAAGAAGTTGTTAAGTTCGTTTGCCTTCTCCACAGTCCCCCCCACTGTGCTTTTCTTGGTGTTGTGGCCTGTGATAGCAAACCAGAATACCAGTGATATGAAATCTACCCAAAGGTTGCACCTGGTCAGCTAGTGTGTGTCACTTGACTTATTATTTATTGTGAGCTTGTGCGTACCCTAGTTATCGTTTGTGTCTTGTTGTCCTTGTAATAGTTGGTATTTACTTAGTTGAGTGGTTGTTTAGTAATGAAGAAGTCTTTTCTGTGGCTCTTTGTTTCTGCTCTTGTTTCAGCTGACGTGCAGGTTGCTTTTAGTTGTTTTCCTCTTGTCTTCCTTTCTGTCCAAGTCCTGTCGTTTGTCCTTTGTCTTTCTATATTCCCCGTCTTCCCCGTTCCTCCCCAGTGTCAAGGTAACCCTCGTTCCTCATTTAGTTTTGTCTTCCTGCTTTATTTTGGTAACTTGTGTTGCGTTTCCTTCCCCTGCCTTGTTATGTCTATAGTGTTCAGCTGTGCGTCCCACCTGTTGTCTCTCATCTCGTTATCCTGTGACTGAATATATCGTCTGGTTTCCATCTGTTCAACCTGTTGTGTTTCCTCTCTGAAAATTCCTAGTGTTTGGAATTCTTGTTCTTGCCCTAGTTATTGTTTGGATATTTGGAGTAGGGGTGGGTTTTTATAATCGATTTATCGATTAAAATCGATTCTGGCTTGGATAACGTAAAATCGATTCATTAAAATCCTGAATCGATTTTTTAATATTAGCTTATTTTGTCTGAAATGCCAGAATCTCAGGTGAAAGATCACAAAATTTCAACAACCACCAAACAGCTAAGACAGTAAATGAGAGCAGGTACACGGCTTCTGCACAAAGACGTAAACACACAGCGCGGACCCGCCGATCAGAATCAGTGAGATGTCGCCTTTCTCAGCTGACGGTTGGGGCTGAAAGCCGACAGCTCGCTGATTCTGATCCGCGGGTCCGCGCTTTGTGTTCACGCCCTTTTTGCGCTGATCACAAAGGCATCTGCTGTGACGCTCACACCTGTGATAAAGTCTTGCGTGTGTCAGCTTCCTTTTTATTGATACAAAAATATGTAAATGTACTGATCTGAATTATAATATTTCTGACTGTCAAAATTTCCCAGTTTCAAATCGAATCGAATCGAATCGAATTAAATTGAATCGATTCGGGGCCTTGTGAATCGGAATTGAATCGATTCTAGAAATCAGTGACGATACCCAGCCCTAATTTGGAGTTTTGTGAGTCAGCATTACGTAGCATTTGGCTTCGACTCCTCTCTTCTCGTGTCTCTGGTGGGAGGAACTATAACACACACGAGAACACTGCTCGTTCACACTACAGATAAAAAATGGTAAATGGCCTGCATTTGTATGGCGCTTTTCTAGTCCCTAAGGACCCCAAAGCGCTTTACACTACATTCAGTCATTCACACACCGGTGATGGCAGCTACATTGTAGCCACAGCCACCCTGGGGCGCACTGACAGAGGCGAGGCTGCCGGACACTGGCGCCACCGGGCCCTCTGACCACCACCAGTAGGCAAACACGGGGTTAGTATCTTGCCCAAGGATATTTGGCATGCAGCCAGGAGGCAGCCTGGGATCGAACCACAGACCTTCTGATTAGTGGCTGACCTGCTCTGCCACCTGAGCTACAGCCACCCCTAGTGTGCTCTAGTGTGAACGCTCAAAGCGGCCCGCATGCGCAAAAGAAGACATCACACACAACGCGCTCTGTTTAGACCCAGAGCAACAGTATTGTTTGACTGATGGCCCTTAATATAAAGACTTGTTTCGGACTTTTGCTTTAAGTTATAAAGTTATTTTGTTATTTACATTTGGCCTAATAATGATCCTTATTGCTGTTTTAGAGGAGCGGTGCTTCAAAGGATAGCTGCAGATTTCTGTCAGAATCTGCAGATTATACAGTACAAATAAAATGTTCACGTTTCTCCAACGTTGTCTTCCCAGCAGTTTCACCGGATGGCCAGGAAGCGTTCACGATGTCTTCTCCGGAGCTGATAATTGGCGTCTGTCTTGTGTCAGTGACGTAAAAGACGGATTTAATGCGAATTGACCGTTCACACAGCGGTCGCTTTCTGAAACATCGGATATGTATCGGATTCAGGACCACATACGAAAGTGACCCAGATCGGATTTGAAAATATCGGATTTGTGCCGTTCACACTGTCAGACCATGATCGGATATGGGTATTGGATTTGATGCGCTTTTGCCTGCAGTGTGAACGTAGCCTTAGAAGCAAGGAAGTTGACTTGTTCTCTCTTGGGAACTGGCTGCACCTGAGAGAGGGGCGTGGCCTCTGGTATGAAAGGGTCTGCTTCCCCACACCTGATAAGTGTATGTTTTGGGGTGTTGCTATTTTAAACACTACATAAAACTCCACCCGCAGAAATGAAACTGCAGGAACGCTGTGCACCTCTCGTTGGGACGCTGTGGGAGTACTCAGGCTGCGCTCCTTGTTGAGGTGATTGGACAACAGTATTTTTATCCCTGCAGATCTCCTGTGCACATCAATACTTCCTGACCCATGCAAAACTGCATTTGTTGTAATTAGAAACATAAAAAGGTCCGTCTGTGTTTCGATAGCACAGCGGTCTGTCAGTTGGGTTTGTGCTGATCAAGGGCTTTGTGCAATGCTGGAATTCTCTCCCTCTGTGCGCTCTGAGGTGCCAACATTTTCTTTCTTCGGGCTTTGGACTGAGCGCTTGCTGGCTGCGATCAAAAACCGCTCCATTTTTCTCTCCCACAATGCTCACATGAATCACATGAATAACCCGACATACAGTGGTATCACAGTGGTTGTATTCACACGAGGGAACAATGGTCACATTCATGCATGACTAAGTAACAACTAAATGATGCGGAGAGGGTGAACGTCTGTTAAAGGGCATTGTTGTGGCTAATGTTTGATTCAGTCCTTTTATGAGCTGTGAAGGGCATCTTTGTCCTGAATTTCTGACGCTAGTATGTGCATGCACAAAAAGGTCAAAGTCTACAGTTCGGTCTTCTGATCTCAGAAGGATCATTTCTATTGCTGATTCTCATTTTCTCTTTAATTGGCCTCTTTTAGCATTTTGTTTTGGTTGCAATGAAAAGTTGTGAGCGCTAAATCAAATTGAATTTGCTAATGCTACACCTGCTGGAGGTAATTGAATCTCTAAACTTTGTTTGAAGTATTGAGAAGCCTTTAATGAATTGTTGCTCTTAACAGCAGGAGGTCTGCTGTTCAAGCTGTGGATTAATTAGCTGCAGGTGTTCAGCGTAGGAAAGAAAAGCATTCCCTGCTCTATTACAGAGGAAAGAGCAGCAATTTTATAATTACTGGTGGTTGCTTGGCAGCAAAGCAGTTGGATTAAGCTTAAAAGTATTTTAATGGCCTTTTCGATCACCCTATACTGCCAGGGTATGGATACTTTATTTATCGTTAGGGTAGCTGTGCAGTCGGTTTGGCTGCATAAATGCAAATGTTGGGACTAAAGCCTGATTAATAATCTTACATTGGTGACCGTTTTCACAGGCTATGTAGAGCTCAGGGCCTGGCACGACCCACTAGGGTGTAGTCTCCTAATAAGCAAAACAGCATTTCACTACTGTGCAAAACATAGCACAAATACGGACTTGTTGAAGGTTTGTGCTTCTATTGCTGCTGTTTCGTGAAAGCCTCCGTGCACTGGGTGTTCTTTGGCACATGTGCCAGGATGCACCAGGTTTGGGTCACAAGTCAGACAGGTCTCCAGGACTCATCATGTATAAATGCTTTTAAAAGACCCCTCAGTGCCTCATTTACCCACAGTGGGAGGGCATACTTTTTCAGCACTGTTGCAGGATAAATGTTGTTTCATGAACCTGATCAAGTAGATTTGGGTGCTTAAAGTGAACAAAACACTGCAGAGCACAAAACATGACTCATGACTGACAAACATCCAACTTGCTCCACTACCACTCCTCCAACATCCACACTTTGCATGTCTTCAAAAGATGTTTTTTCTCTTGGCACCCAGTAATATCTGCAGCTGGTGCATCAATGCACCAGTGCAGAAGGGCACCTTGGTACAGCTTTGCAATCTTTGGTACCTGACATAACACCAGTATTTAACACCCTGAAATATATATTACATGTTGCTTGATTGAAGAAAGAAAGAGCAGGAAACTAACCAAAGCACAACCAAATGTAAACAGGCTTATCCTCAGTCACTGGCATTTTAGACACTGCCGCCAATTTGGCAGCTATAACAGGTACCCATATGGAAAAGATATAAATCTTATAAAGTTTGTATCTGTCTTGTGTGAAACTTGTATGAAAAGTATATAAGAGTGAAAACAGATATAAGATCCCTTGAAAAATTATATAATGAAACTTGTATGTTTTGGATACTTACTAAAACAATGTATGAAAGTAATGAGAAAGTGGCCACTTTCATGAGTAATCACATATAAGTTTTTACTATTTCTTTTCCATATGGGTAGTCACTGTGAAATGAATAACTAAAGCCCCATTCACATAAGTCTACAGTCAGAGTTTTTTCAGTGCAATGCAATTGTTTTTATAAAGTACTAAATCCCAACAAATGTAGTTTCAAGGTGCTTTATACTGTAAGGTAAAGACCCTAAAGTAATACAAAGAAATCAGAGAAAACCCCGACATCATATGACGCCCTTTGGCGACAGTGTGAAGGAAAAACTCCTTTTAACTGGAAGAAATCTCCAGCAGAGTGGCACGTTTTCAAGCACAACCTCCAGCAACCACATCAACCAGTTGGTGCCAGTTTGCCCAGCAATCAGAACCCTGTGTGTCTGAGGCCTGAAGCATTTGAGCTGAACTAAACTTTTTTGGATGCTTGCTAATGTTTCAGGTCTCTTAAGACTTCAATGCTCTGACTCAGAACCCACACAGCCAGCAAACAATGAATTAAAAAGAACACAAAATTTATATGATGCATCCATTTTCCTCCAGTTGGGGTCACAGGAGCCTAGCTCAGCTACCATGGGGTGGGGGGCGGGGTACACTGTGGACAGTCTGTTGCAGGGCTGTGGTTGATCCATAAGAAAATCTTTACAGCCTGAGACACGATACTGGAAGCTAAGCTGTAATACAAACGAGTTAAGGGATAAAGCTGCCGGTGCGCTGTATTTGTGCTGAAACCCCAACGACGTTAGTCGTCCAAGCAGCTGGACACCACCGTTTATCAAAGTACAATAAAGGAGGAGGAAACAGTTCATTTGGTGGGGTCTATTTTCACATTTGATGCTGTAGCATCTGAGGCAGCAGGATGATTTATGTGGGAGTGAGTGGAAATAGACTACACCGTGTGGGCTCATGGAAATGAAGGAACATGTCCCCCAGTTTAAATAGGATTTTGGCCAACCATGGAGCTCAGCGGCACACAGGAATAAGATATATCAGGTTCTGCACATATATACACACACAGAGACTGCAGTACATCTTGGTTGAGTCTATTTGTCACGGGGTTTCTTTCATAAGAAAGTTAAGCTTAGGCCTGGGCCCTGTATCACAAAGCCAGGCTCTCCTGGGGTCAGCTGCCGCATGCAGCCTTACTCTGGCTATCCAGGCTCACGATCCATCAGCTGCTAACACCAGGCTGGTAATCTGCCGGCTCTATTAACTCTGTTTTTCATTCTAGCCACGAGAATAAGAAGAGTAAAGGCGCAACATGGTGAAAGGTAGATGTAAGTACTAAAAGCACTTGACTAAACATAGAAGCAAAGAAATTATTTCAAGGATTTAAAGTTTGGCCATATAATAAGTGCATGAATGAACAGAAATGCATTTAAAATGCAAGACTTTGATCTGTCAGTATGCATGTATATATATATATATATATATATATATATATATATATATATATAAAGATAGATAGATAGATATAGATATTTATGTAATAGCAATATAGCTTATCAGGAAAATGCTGAAGTTGCTGTGTTTCCTCTCGGTTTTCTCTTTTCCTTAAACACTAAAATACTGATGCTGTGCAGTATGAAACCATAAGTATACCACATAAAGATGATATACTCTATATTTTATTTAAAATGCTCGCCAGCATAAAGCCAATCACCCTTTTGAATTTAACCATGACCATATCTTTTCTTCTTCAGAAGAAGATTCGATCAAGACAGTAAACTTTTTAATTACAGGCTGATAATTCATTGAGCCCTGCTTCTCTGCTGGGCTGTAAAAGATGGAGAGGGGAGGAGAAGATGGCTATAAAGGGAGAGAAAACAAGTGGGTGATGGTGAGAGTGTGAGACCGCCGGGAGCCGTGAGACTGATGATATCCACCGAGGCTTCCTGCCATGCTGGGATGTAAACAAAGAGACAAAGGGGCCCTTTAATATCATCTGACATTAACATGAGTTTCGTATCAACACTGAATACTGATATGATTTAGAGGCCATACTTTTATATGAGGAATTAGAGTGTAACCCCAGTAACAAAATGAAATCTGATTTCTTGTTGTGTCATAAAAAGTGGCCCATCGCATGAATCTCTTTGTCACTAAAACAAGTTTTTCCCCGGAAACTGCCAATAAACGCATCAAATTCATGTTTCCTGGACAAATACTTCCATGCATGCGATCGCTTGTTGAATTAAAACTTCACAGAGGATTATGGGTCATTTTAGACTTTACACCTTAATTAATTAAATGAACCCATGAGAGACACTGGCCTGCTGAGCAAATGGAAATTAGAAATCAAAGCTACTCAGTAAATGCCTGCTCGAACACGAGTGGTAAGACAAAATGAAGTTCTTCCCAAGTCCATGCTGCAGGCAGCAGCTAGTTAGCATTAGGGACGTCAGAAAACATTCAAAAACTCAAGCACAACCTAACATTTGCTGTATGTCTGTAAGTGATCCATTAAAACTCTTCTTTGACAGTCAAAATGTATTTAACATGCTGCTGAAATGTGCTGCACTGACCTGCTGAGTGTGGCTAACAGCAGCAGCGGTAACACTAGCAGCGCTAACAGTAGCAGTGCTAACAGCAGCAGCGCTAACACCAGCTATCAGTCTTAAAATCCAACAATATTAGAAAATTACTTTAATGCAGAAGGAATCAAGACTACAGCATAAATGTGGTATCAAGTTGTAGGTAAAAAGGAGACCTTTCATATCCTTTGGACAGACACATCTCACACTGATCCTTTTCGCTAACGCCCTTTGAATGATAAGAGTGAAACCGAGGTACACTATACAATTAAAAAGTACAGCTTATCCATCACAAACGCCTGCTTTATTGTCCTTCTGGATACCAATGAGGTTCAAAATTCACAAAGTGTACATCATATTTTATTCAGCAAGACTTTAAACTAGTGATTGAGTCAGGGGAAAAAAAGCCCATCAGAAAAGCGTTTACTGAGGTCACAGAGCAAGGGAGTTGAGGGCTGTTCTCTCATAGACGTCTATTAAACGAGTTGGGAAAATGTTCTGATAACAGCCGACAAAGACAAAGTTAAGCTTGTAGATCATATTCATCATCGCCGCATTTAAACTTACCAACATTAGCTGTATCAGTCCGGAAAGTTGGTGGAGGAGTAAAACTTCCTATCATTTAATGTGCTTTTAAGAACACCCATTCCCTGAGCTATTAGCCTGTCAAGCAAGAAAACATCAGGAAAGTGAAACATTCATCAGTTTGTACAAGAGTGAAACACAACTTTCAAAGTAGCTCTGCTTAAATGGATCTCTTCACTTTGATGCACCTGATGTAGACTTCATTATGCCGTCGGCTCAGTTCAAAGAGAATATTTAGGAAAAACACCGCAAATGCAAATCTTTCTGTCGAACACGAGATCCTGAGATATCGTTCAGTAGATATTTGTTCATGTTGCCAGTGAGGTTTAGAAAGTCCTGTAGTGCCTCCGGTCACCTGTTGTTTATCTTTTCAAAATTAAGTACAAAATCAGAAATGCTCTGAATGCAGCTGAGCAGCAGGAGACATAAAACCAGTTTAACGAAGCAATTCTGGCCACAAAGAGATTTTTTCTTCGTTTGTGAGATTTCACTTTAACAATCCTTTTTCTCATCTGGATGGCAGCTCTATTCTGTTGCGAAGAAAAGCCGACAGGCCTATTAACATGTTGCCTCCATCACATTGCAATAAAACATTCAATGCAGAAAAAAAATTCTTTTTAATTTAAAGATCTTCTAGACTTCATCTTACGTGTTAAACTTCTTTCTTCCTTCTTACATTTAAGTCAAAACAGACTGACAGCTTTGGCATATCGTACTGTTGAGGAATATGATGAATAAATTCATTTTATTCAGTGTGTTCAACACTACTGACTGGTTTGTAGGCATTAATGTGAACATTAATTTCATTGATTCTGTCAGAAGGGTTGTTTTTCTTCAAGCTGCTTTCACAAGTTAAAAGCTGAACTTAGTGCCAGTCCCCATGAGCTGACATGCTTTGGCACATACCCTGTTTTCAACCTCAGCAAGCCACTTTGTAACACACCTGCTTTACCAGACGTTATGTTGAAAATCTGTTAAATTGGCAAACCTAATGAAGTGACAGTGCATCTGTGTGTACAGGACTGTGGAAAAGTCTTGAGCCACCCCCATTTCCTGATGTTTTGGTTCCAAGGAGCCAGCCTTTCTTGAGCCTTGAGCAGTTTGTCTGTGTAGGTTTTCGGTCATCCTGGTTATGGTAATCTAAAGAAAGTAAGGAAAGCGACTGCACTGAATGCATTGATCTCTCATCCAAGAGGCTTCTTCAGTTCACAACATTTGAAGAAATCCAGTTGCTTTCTTTCCAGGGTCCTTAGTCTTGAGCTAAAGTTCTCCTGGCTTTCTGAAGGCCTTTTGGACATTGGCTGCTTGGAGGAATTTGGATTTTTGTTTACAAGTGAGGGGAGAGCAAGACTGACAGACAGATTGGTGATGCAGTGATGCAGATTCTGTGTGATGAGAAAGCTGAGTGTAAACGTAAAGCTGCTGATTTACCAGTGAACCCACGTTCCTACCCTCACCTATGGTCACAAGGTTTGCGTAGTGATTACCCATACCTGGATAGAATGGACTGGTTCGTATACCGCACGTTTCCACACAGCACTTGAAGCACCAAATACAACATACCTCATTCATCCATTCACAACCATTCATACAAGCTCTTTTTTCTTCAGTGCTTTCTATCTCACTTTCACACACATTCATACTCCGATGAACACATCAGAGAGCAACTTGGGGTTCAGTATTTGCCAAGGATACTTTGGCATGAAGACTGGAGCATCAACTAACATTTAAACCACCAACCTTCTGTTTAGTACATGACCTGCTGTACCTCGTGAGCTACATCCACAGATTATAGATACAAGCTGAGGAAATTCTATTTTTCGAAAGGGTAGCTAAGAGTAGAACCACTGTTCTTGCACATCCAAAGCAGCCAGTTGAGGTGATTCGGGCATCTGTTCAGGATGCATCCTGAACGTCTCCGAGGCAAGGTGTTCAGGGTATCAGGAGGAGGACCCTCCTGGGATGATGCGTCACTGTTCCCCCAAAGGAGCTGGAGGAGGTGGTTGGAGAGAGTGAGGTCTGGGCTTCTCTGCTGAACAAAACACAGATAAGTGCAAGCGATGGAGGGATTATTAGGTAGATTATTAAATTAGCTGGGACTATGTCTGTGAAGGTTCTCAGTCATCCAGGTCATCGTAGTCAAAGGAGCTTGCAAAGAAAAGCGTCTGGACTTCTTTAAGTTACTTGAAGACGTTTCACCTCTCATCCGAGAAGCTTCTTCAGTTCTAAGGTCAAATGGTGGAGAGTCCCAGATATAAACCTAGTGGGAGTATCCCCCCACAGAGGGACAAAAGGACCCCCTGATGATCCTCTAATCGCCTGAGCCAAGGTGTGAAACAGGACAACTGTTTGCCTTTCCTGGACTGCGCTGTGCACATTGAAGAGAATGGCAACCTCAACATCGAAGTTTACCGGAAGCCCACACACACGGACCAGTACCTCCTCTTTGACTCCCATCACCCTTTGGAACACAAACTTGGAGTAATTAGGACCCTACACCACCGGGCAGAACATGTTCCCTCTAAGCCTGAAGGAAAAAAGAAGGAACACACACATGTAAAGGAAGCACTCGAAACGTGCGGCTATCCTAAATGGGCGTTCTTAAGGTCAGCAAAGACGCACAGAAAAGAAGACCAGACACCAGCGAGGGAGGATAAGAAGGACAGACACAACAACATTGTCATCCCCTATGTAGCCGGTGTATCAGGAAAAACTCAGGAGAGTTTTCTCCAAGCATGACATCCCGGTGCATTTCAGACCCAGCAACACGCTCAGACAGAAACTGGTTCACCCGAAAGACAAAACGCCAAAACACAAACTTAACAATGTGGTGTTTGCTGTACAGTGCAGCGAGGAATGCCCAGACCTCTACATTGGAGAGACCAAACAGCCACTTCACAAGCGCATGGCACAACACAGAAGAGCCACCTCCACAGGACAAGACTCAGCAGTCCATCTGCATCTTAAGGATAAAGGTCACTCTTTCGAGGATGCCAATGTTCACATTTTGGACAGAGAGGACAGATGGTTTGATAGAGGAGTGAAAGAAGCATCTATGTCCACTGTGAGCGACCATCTTTGAACAGAGGCGGGGTTTACGACACCAACTCTCTGCCATCTATAATCCAGTTTTGAGATCCCTTCCCAGACGCCTTAACGCCCACTCACATCCTGGGCCATCTGACCTCAGGAATTTGCATGATAAGGTGGGGCCAGGTTTCACAATGAACTCACCCGAAACTCTGGCTGATTGGGACCCACACCCAGTTTCACACCTTGGCTCGGGCGATTAGAGGATCATCAGGGGGTCCTTTGGTCCCTCTGTGGGGGATACTCCCACTAGGTTTATATCTGGGACTCTCCACCATTTGACCTTAGAACTGAAGAAGCTTCTCAGATGAGAGGTGAAACGTCTTCAAGCAACTTAAAGAATTCCAGACGCTTTTCTTTTCAAGCTCCTTTGACTAGCTGGGACTATGTGGAATATTTATTTCCATATAGTGGAATTAAACCTTTGGCTCTTTTTTTTAATTGCAGAAACTTTGGCTTGTCAAGACAAAAAAAGCTGCTATATGTTGACAAGTTAAACTGTTTAGCTTCATTAGTATGTTTATACACTTACTTCCCAGCAAATATAGGTCCGTCTTCATCTGGAGTGAATGTGTAATAACTGAATATACCTGTGATGCTGTGCAGGGCCTTTAGGTTAATGTGTCCATAATGGCCTCAGACTTGATCCAATTTCAGGTTTTTTTTTTCATTTTCAGATGAAAAAAATTCATTTTTATTGCTTTTTCACAAATAGTGTTTTTGACTGTTATTGCTCAATTCCCGACTCTCTCTCTCTGTGTGTGTGTGTGTGTGTGTGTGTGTGTGTGTGTGTGTGTGTGTGTGTGTGTGTGTGTGTGTGTGTGTGTGTGTGTGTGCACAACATTGTGTAAGCATGCACATGTCTTTGTGTGCGCTGTCAGTGCCTCAAACTGACAGCTGAACTAACCACCCGGCATTAATGAGTTCACACACACACATTAGATAGAGGGGGGAAAATAACAAAAGAAAACACCCTTCACGCCATAATTTGTTTTCCTGTGTCGCCTCCTGACACCGTGAAGATTGAGGCAGAATATTAGCAAGAAATTATGTCAAATTTAGAAAAGTTGTTTTGCCCACGCCAGGCGTCGGGACTGACAGACGAGGACGAGATGTACGAGTGTTTATCAGCTGCCATCGGGAAGCTCCCAAGGGGCTGTGAGGCAGACGGCCATGTTTGTGTTGGAGAGAAGAATCTTCTGGAATAGAACAGACAGAGAATCAGGAGGGAGGAGAAGAGACAATCTGCTGCTGAAATCAGACAGAGTATGGATGGATGGATGATGGAGGGGTTATTAAACTGATTATTTATGAATGAATGAATGAATGAATGAATGAATGAATGAATGATAAGAGGGACAGATGCAAGGAAAGTGAGACAGGAATGCATTAAGTGAAGCTGACGATCTCAGTGATTTCAATGGGATGAATAAACCACCTTCTTGTCCTCCCTCATCCACCCAGTCTCTCTCTTCTGTAATAAGTGTGAGGTGGTATTGAAAAGATGCCCACATTCAGAAAAAATAACAAGAGCAAACCAGCAGACTCATGATGAGTTCAGCTATACTGAAAGCTGTGTATATTTATTCTGGGACTCTATTAGAGTAGCTTTGCATGAGTCACAGTTCAAAATAATCCTTAGCTATCTCAGTGATGCAGTCCCACAGTTCATTCTCCATCTGGAACAAGCTGCTTTAGCCCCGCCCTATTGGCTGCCCTATCTTTTCTTAGAGCAGGAGGGTGGAGCTTCTGCTGCTGAGATGACCATATTAGGAATATTTGCTGTTTATGACATCATGCAGATCCATGACTAGAAAAAAACTGTCTGAAAAAAAGCATTTCAAGTTATGACAGGTTAGGTGTCTGTTTTGATCAGCTTACTATTCCAGTGTTTACATTCTTGAATTCCTGGGAATTAAGGTTTAGCTCTTACCTTAAGTTTAATACCTATTGGCATGTTTTTAGTTCGCTCAGTGTTCCCTGTGTCTTGTCTTGTAGCTTCTGTATCTGCACATTTTGTGAGAGTTATGTAACCAGTATTAGTTGTATTTTTTGTTCCTGTTTTACTTTGAAGGTTATTTTTCTTTCATGCTTTGCATTAGTTGAATGAACCTTTGTTTCATTCCACTCTTTTAGTTACCGAGTTAGTCCTCAGTGTGGATACAGTGCTGTGCGTCTTGAGCAAACCCTCCTTATATTTTGCTTTATATTGGCTCCAAGGAGCCAGACTTTAACTCTTGGTCTGGATTCAATAGTTCTCCAGACTTCCTGAAGCTCTTTTTCACAGTATTGTGTTTAGTCCTGTTCTCTCCTCCTCATTTTGTCCTGGTAGTTTCTTTGCATGATTTTTGTTTTCTACTGGATTTTTCTCACATTCAGGCTTGGTTTAGATTTTTTTTTGTTTGTTTGTTTGTTTTTGCGCTCGGCTTATTACCAGCCTAAATGAATTTAGCTTTTTCCTTCTTTTATGTCTGCATTTCCACCTCTGACATCTCACAACAATATCTACAGTCACTCAAAACTGTATTCTTTAAATTCGCTTCACTTTGGCCTTTAATATAATTAAATCCAGTCATTCTCATCAATAAGCTGCTGAACATGGTACAGACGGCCCTGTGAATATGTCCTTTATCTCAACACAAACTACTTTAAAACCAAGCTCAATCATCATTCTCAAATATACAGATGACACAACTGGATTAACAACCAAGGCGATAAAAAGAGGTGGAAGCTAGAGAAGCCCCTTGGTGCCTTGAAAGCAACCTCCAGCTCAATACATGGAAACACAAGAGACTGTTATTGATTTAAGGCATCGCTAACCCCTCAAATACCCTGTACACATCTTCAAAGAATCTATAACATCATCATGAAATGTCATGGCACCCACATTAGCAATATGACTCATTAATAATGACCACGCTACCAGAAAACATGTAAAATATAAAGTAAAATTAGGGCTTAAATTAAAGTCACCACTGAGATATGCTATTATTATTATTATTATTATTATTATTGTTATTATTATTATTATTATTATTATTATTATTATTATTATTATTATTATTATTATTGTTATTATTATTATTATTATTATTATTATTATTATCATTATTATTATTTTAATATCTATGGCCTTAGTCAAAGGAGCTTGCAAAGAAAAGTGTCTGGACTTCTTTAAGTTGCTTGAAGACGTTTCACCTCTCATCCGAGAAGCTTCTTCAGTTCTAAGGTCAAATGGTGGAGAGTCCCAGATATAAACCTAGTGGGAGTGACCCCCCACAGAGGGACAAAAGGACCCCCTGATGATCCTCTAATCGCCCGAGCCAAGGTGTGAAACTGGGTGTGGGTCCCAATCAGCCAGAGTTTCGGGTGAGTTCATTGTGAAACCTGGCCCCACCTTATCATGCGAATTCCTGAGGTCAGATGGCCCAGGATGTGAGTGGGCGTTAAGGCGTCTGGGAAGGGAACTCAAAACTGGATTATAGATGGCAGAGAGTTGGTGTCGTAAACCACCGCCTCTGTTCAAAGATGGTCGCTCACAGTGGACATAGATGCTTCTTTCACTCCTCTTTCAAACCATCTGTCCTCTCTGTCCAAAATGTGAACATTGGCATTCTCGAAAGAGTGATCTTTATCCTTAAGATGCAGATGGACTGCTGAGTCTTGTCCTGTGGAGGTGGCTCTTCTGTGTTGTGCCATGCGCTTGTGAAGTGGCTGTTTGGTCTCTCCAATGTAGAGGTCTGGGCATTCCTCGCTGCACTGTACAGCAAACACCACATTGTTAAGTTTGTGTTTTGGCGTTTTGTCTTTCGGGTGAACCAGTTTCTGTCTGAGCGTGTTGCTGGGTCTGAAATGCACCGGGATGTCATGCTTGGAGAAAACTCTCCTGAGTTTTTCCTGATACACCGGCTACATAGGGGATGACAATGTTGTTGTGTCTGTCCTTCTTATCCTCCCTCGCTGGTGTCTGGTCTTCTTTTCTGTGCGTCTTTGCTGACCTTAAGAACGCCCATTTAGGATAGCCGCACGTTTCGAGTGCTTCCTTTACATGTGTGTGTCCGTGTGTGTGGGCTTTCGGTAAACTTCGATGTTGAGGTTGCCGTTTTCTTCAATGTGCACAGCGCAGTCCAGGAAAGGCAAACAGTCGTCCTTTGTGTCTTCCCTGGTGAACTTGATGTTTTTATCCACAGCGTTAATGTGCGCAGTGAAGGATTCCACTTCTTGTGTCTTGATTTTGACCCAGGTGTCGTCCACATATCTGTACCAGTGGCTGGGTACTCTTCCTTTGAAAGAGCCAAGAGCCTTCCTTTCCACTTCCTCCATGTAAAGGTTGGCTACAATAGGTGACACGGGGGAGCCCATGGCACAGCCATGTTTTTGTCTGTAAAAGCCTTCGTTGTACTTGACATATGTAGTGGTGAGGCAGAGGTCTAACAGTGTGCAGATCTGATCGGGTGTGAAGTTGGTCCTGTCCTCCAAGGAGCTGTCTTCTTGTAGTCGTTTTCTGACAGTCTCCACGGCCTCCGTGGTGGGTATGCAAGTGAAGAGAGAGACTACATCAAAGGACACCATGGTTTCATCTGGATCCAGGGTAAGTTTCTGGACCTTGTCGGTGAAGTCGGTGGAGTTCTTGATGTGGTGGTCTTCAAGCAACTTAAAGAAGTCCAGACGCTTTTCTTTGCAAGCTCCTTTGACTACGATGACCTGGATGACTGAGAAACTTCACAGACATCTATGGCCTTAGCTTATCCAAAGTAATTTCTCCAGGTATATCTGGAGATGCAGATCATTCTGAAACCAGGAATTTGATTAATGAGTAGAATGATGGGAACTTTGAGCCTTGGGAGACGTCTGCAGTCTTGGACAGCTCGGGTTTGATGTAGCAATGATTCTTGACTCTTCTCTCTAACACTGATGCAGATTTAAATGGTGTACTTAAATCTCCCGTCTCAATCTTGCAAATATCAACTGTGAATTTTGCTTTGTAGCATCTGTGAATGCTACATTGGATTAAGCTTATCCAACATGTTTGACCGATTGCAGATTTCACTGACCTTGGCAGTGTGTGTGTTTTGAAATGATTCTGATTCTTATTCTGTAACTCTCCTTATCCTTATCACCAGGCTGCAGTTAGATAACAAAGAGTCACTGACACCAACGTATTTAAGGCTATTGTGAAAGTTCTCAAGTGCAACTCCACTCTAATTGATGCAACAGAAATGAAGCACAACAGATGCTGCATCCATTTTAATCCCAGTAGTACCAGACAGACTCTTCAGGCCGTGCATTTTTATAACAGACACAGGCCCATCGTAGGGACCTGCAGGAAGAAAAGGTTTGTGAATGGTCACAGTGTTTTGGCTCACGGGTGTGTAGAGGACTTTGTCTTGGTTCCATGACTGCAGCCTGAAGAAGTGAGCATCAGTGAGCCAAGAAAAAGCAACAACTGCGAAACAAAGGGTCTGCGTGGGTCTCCAAAGAGACATTAATAACAGCCAGCTATCAGTGAACACAAACTGGAGGGCTGGTGATTAATAAATGAACTCATCCCCCCTGAAAACAGCTGAGCCATCAGTGACACACAATGCTTACCCAGCATTCATCAGCACGATGATTTAAAGACATCTGCAGGCTGTGGAGTCATTTGCTTTAAAACTCTAAAACTAAAAAGAAGAAAAAGTACGGCACATAAAAACCTTTTTTTCAAAGTTTTCATCTATTTTTTTCCCAGTGCATACAGTTTGAAACCTTTTTTTGAAAACTACCAACAATATGAATGATTTAGAGCAGCGGTCTCCAACCTTTTTTGCGCCACGGACCGGTTCATGCCCGACAATATTTTCACGGACCGGCCTTTAAGGTGTCGCGGATAAATACAACAAAATAAAACTAGTACCGATACCGAAAAAAAGAAGATTTATTCATAACACAGTTAACGTTAACGAGTTAACGATAAAAACGATAACAAAATAACGCTGAAAACCGATAAAAACCTTGAAAACCATACATTTCACAACTGAGCCTCAACTCTTGCGGCCCGGTACCAAATGACTCACGGACCGGTACCGGTCCGAGGCCCGGGGGTTGGGGACCGCTGATTTAGAGAATCTGGAGGATAATAGAAATATAAAAAAGCAAAAAAAAAGTAAATATTAAATAAAAAATTAACTGTTACAATTAGAAATTACTTTAATAACGTTTGTATAAACAGAATAATAATCTAAAGTAATTAGTTTCTGGACGTTTTAATGTATAATAAAAAGAATAATTAAAATAACTTCTAAATGAACTATTAGTGAATGAATAGGACCAAAGAAGACCAAGTTGACCAAGACTGTGGCACAACTGTCAGTTACACAGTAAACAATAAAATAATATATACTAAGATGGTATTGAACATGTATAAGAACATTAATTTAAAAAAACATTTTTTAAAGTTAAAATATAACATGATGTTGCTCGGCTGTTGCATTGCATCGTATGTATTATGTAGGTACAGTATTAAGATGTGCATGATGGAACAATTATTAGATCAAATATTATTTTAGGGTTTCATCCTGGTCCAGGGTGTTGCTAAAAAACATTGTTGCTTCTGTGCTGGACTAGAGACCAATCAGCAACTCCCTCGCAACCAGCAGGTGGCGAGCATTTACAGACAAGTCACAATCTTCCATATGGATTACAGGCGGTTGCCGCAACCAGAGCAATCACAAGGTTGTTTTTTGGTGCGGCAAATATACCTCTGTGACCACCTAACGACTGCAAGAAACCTTTGGGAACCAATCTCCAACTGGTTAGGGAATATTGCATTTTTAGTAGCAACCAATGGTTTCCTGGCAGTGACCAACCATTCTCAAGGCTTGTGTGACCAGGCTTTAGCAATAGATTTCACAGCAACTGCCAACAATCTGCAGAAACCACTTCCAACAATTACCCATTGGTGGTTGTTAACCATGTGACCACATAGTACCATATTATTCCAGCACAGCACTTTGGTGTCAGACTGCAGGCTTACTTAGAGTTTACCTACAGTTTCTAGGAACCAGAAGTTTCATTGTCACTTTTTCACCTCTCTTTTCCTTACAACCAATCAGGTCACGGAAGAGGGCTGCCCCACCTGAGCCTAGTTCTGTTTGAGGTCTCTTCCTTTTAAACTGGATTTCCTCCTCCCGACAGTCACCAAGTGCTGCTCCTAGGGGATCGAATAATCGCAGTGATTCTCTCTCTAATATTGTAAGTTCTTTATTTTACAAAGTGCTTTGTGGAAACTATTGTGAGCTGGCACTGCAGAAATAAAACTGAAGTTAATTAACTTTAATTTTATAAAACATGTGTGCATAAGTACATGGGGTGTTAGCACTGCTGCAGCCAAAAAACACAGAGCTGCCCAGAGAGCAGTTAGAAGATGTATAATCAAGACAGAGGTTGGCTTAACAGCTCAATTAGCAGCCGTAATTAAAACACTTGCTAAAAGACAGATAGCATGGATCTGTCTTCCACTCACACATACACAGTGCAAAATCAACCCACTGCACCCAGGAGCTCCCACTGAACAGTGGGGATGATGTACAGACATTACTACTGCAGGCTCTTGCACGCAATGAGGAAATGAAGCTGTTTCATGCATTCAGTAATGACAGAAACCACAGAAAAGCTACTCATGTATGTAATTATTAATCATCACCACCAACAAACCTGACTACCTCAGCTTATATGTGCTGCGGCTGCACTGAGAGTACTTCCTGTCTCCAGAGCAGTTTTATATCCCAGCTCTGTGTAAGCGTATAAAGAGGAAGGGAGTGGAGTAACATTTTTTTAACCTTAAGCCCAATAAGGATTTACCATGTGTATCATTCTGTTTAGAGCGGCGTGTTTGAGTGCTGCCAAAAAAGATGGCCACTTCTGTAACCTGTCTGTTCTAAACAAAAAGAGAAGCGGCTCCGCTTCCTTTGATATTCCACACTGAAACTCTGAAAATTGTCCTCAGTTGGCTGTGGGTGGTAAGTCACCAGAACCTGGGATGTGATTTCATTACAGCGTAATAATCCTTTACAGCTCGTCCCGTCCCACATGTCTGTCGTCGGCTTGTAACAACAATAAATCGAATCAACGAGAGTGTTCACCGCTGAGGGAAAACGAGCACCAACAGCCCGTCTGAAGAACACTTTTATTTCTCTTGACACGTTTTCCTTTTTATCTTCATGTTGCTTTATGGCTTCTTTTCCACCATATTTATTTTCTGCTTCCATTTCTAAGACTGTAGAGTTTTCAGAATCTTGATTCGTTGCTGCTTCTGTTTTATTACTTAATGTTTTCTTTTGCATTTTTCTTGCAACCATGCATACGCTGATTACTGGCAGGGGTATGGAAATTTTGTGAGACGCATTTATTATTCATATCATCAGATTTTGTGCTGCACCAACTAACCAAACTAGACAGCAAAGAGCCAGGCTGTCCTTGAGCCCTTCACAGAGGCAAAACAGAACATGCCAAAAAGAAGACACTCATGTCATTCTGCTCAAAAAGGCTCCACTCATCCTGACCTTTTCAGGTCTCCCCAAAATGTCGACACGCATGTCTGACTTCCTTCTGGTTTACCATCACACCATTTATATGAGGAGGAATCGCTGAAAGAAGTTGAACATGATTAATTACAACAAATAAATGAATGTTTTTGACGATTAGACTCCGATGACCCATCATGTCAGAACGAAATCCCAGCGTGATAGGATTTAGGACAGGACTCCCTGGAGTCTAGACTCTGGTGGTGGTGAGGCTGAAGTCTGAGACTTGGTTGCAGCTCCAACTGAGGCGTCTGTGAGGAGTTCAAGATGATGTGGTGTTGCATGAATGAGAGTATGAAAGGTAGAATGATGGAGAGCATAGATTTAAACTATGCAAAGTGTAGGCTGATTGGCCCAAATAAGGCAGGTGAGAAGATGATTGGACTAGAGTAATGATGACAGTATTGAGACGCAAGATCTGATATCGTCGTGTTGGTGTTGTTCCTAGATCATCATACTAAATGTTGTTCCAGGATCAACATTGCAAGTGACCAATCAGAATGTTGTGACTTTATACTTTTGCGACTTCGGGAAAAACCGGCGTAAAACCAAAAACTGTACTTAAGCTGCAAGAAACCGCCTCTGTCCGCCGATCAACGGACCCTGACTCTGACCCTAACCCTTTGATAAACGGTAAGCAGAATTGATATTGTCCTTGCAACATTGGGATTTCATAAATGCACGAATGGCTTGGCGCGCAAAAGAATAACGTCACAACAATGTGATTGGTCACTTGCGATGTTGAACCTGGAACAACATTTTCATGATGAACACCAACACGACGATATCAGATCATCCGTATTGAGACATCGTGGGAAAGAGGTAGTGATGTAGAGAACAGAAAAACAGACTATGGAAGCTAGCTTGACTAAACAGTCAGTGCAATCTACTTAGATTGCTTGAATGACCTCATGCACACATTGCTCGAAGGTTGTCCAATAGGTTGGATGTGACACAGCTACTGAACATGAGGGAAAAAGGTATATTCCCCAACTGGTTGGTCAGTGTTTCCTGGAGGTTGTTGGCAGTCAACAGGTGAGCTCAGTTGCAAAGTGGGTGCTTCACCAAAAACTTACTTGTGATTGCTTTGGTTGCAGGCAGGTTGCTGCAATTGCCAATAGTTTGTATAAAAAACACAAACCTGTCTGCAAACATCAAGTAGTGCAGCAGTAGTAAAACTTGAAACTTTCAAGAGTCAGCAAGTAAGATTTTTGCCTCACTACTGCAGCCAACACATTTTAAAAGTTTGCCTGTTATTTCACCACCAATTTCATCCTGTCTTCCTTCTCTCTCCCCAACCAGTCAGATGGCCCCGCCCCTCCCTGAGCCTGGTTCTGCCGGAGGTTTCTTCCTGTTAAAAGGGAGTTTTTCTTTCCCACTGTCGCCAAAGTGCTTGCTCATAGGGGGTCATATGATTGTTGGGTTTTTCTCCGAATGTCTTATTGTAGGGTCTACCTTACAATGTACAGTGCCTTGAGCCAACTGTTGTTGTGATTTGGCGCTGTGTAAATAAAACTGAATTGAATTGAATTTAAACTGAACCATCCAAATGACCAAGCTATCTGGCTCCAGAAGATGGCAACAGGGCTATGTATATATGTTTGACTCTATGGCCCCAGTTGCTATTTTAAGGTAATAATGAATAGAAAAAAGTCCATTTCCCTTCAACTGCTTGCTATAGTTAGCATATTAATGTGTCAATAATTCTCGTCTATGTAAGTCTACAGGATGTTTTAGCTTTGCAAAAGGTTAGCGAGAGCAGTCAGAAAGTGGAACTGACAGGATTAACAAACGGTGCCACAGTGGGAGGAAGAAACAAAGCACAGGTGAAGGGAGCAGAGACGCGGTGAAACGTGCTCTCATAAGCTGCTGCTGAGTCACATCATGCCGCTGGATTAATAATCAGCTCTGGATGGCCTAATTGAGAAATCTCATTGTCTTAAATGAGCGAGGAGCAGCCAGTGGCCAAGGACACTGAAGGAAGAGCAATTTCCTATTTCCTGCAGCAGTGTTTCCATCAGTTATTAAGCTGTATTGATATTTTCCTTCAGCATGCTTTATGGGAGTTTTAAACATTTCAGGGGAATAAAGTGCGAGGAAGCAGCCGTTTAATGCTGTGACTTTGCAGCTAGAAAGGTGGAAGCTTGTTTCTCTCAACTTGTTTATGTGGTGGAAGGTGCACTATGTAGCATTTTAAGTGGAGGAGCTTTGTTTATTGGTATTGTGTGACTGGATTGGAAGAAATTGGACATAACCTGACTTTCAGGACTGCCTCTTAGAGTCTGTGGACTAGAAATCCAAATGATGTGGGGTTTATGTTCATTCAGTGTTTCAGGGTTTAATACTTCTGCTCAATAACAATGAGCACCACTAGCTAATGTTAGCTTAGATTGGACTAATCACTAAAATTAACATTAAAGCACAGTTTAACTTTACATAAGGGCAAGAAAATGACAGATCCCAAATGACAGATAATCTTCTAGCCTTCTAGCTGTTACACGGTATAGTTAGCTATTTAGATGAGTTAGAAGGCAAACTGACATTACCCAATAGTCAAATGGGAATGGAGCCAATCTCAGGGTTAAACCTGGAATAAAATAAACAGGGAATATGTTACTTCTTTGGTATTGAGGATCAAAATTTTCTGGATAGGATTATTTAATGCTAGCTTGCGCCTGCTAGCAAGGACAAATGGTTGACTATCCCATGAAGCGAAATGTTTTCTCTATTGGATATGATCAATTAATTCATAAGACCTCTGATGATAACTGGTAAATCAGCTGACCATTTTGAAAGGGCCAAATTCAGGCAGCATTGAGCAACACCAGCTAATGCTAATGCTAGCTTAGAATGCATTAATCATGACTGCTAACAAACAGTCATCTTGCCATAAAACAAAAAAAGAAAACCCGAACCTATAGCTTAATCTACTAGCTGCTACACTATAGTTGGAAAGCAATCTGTGTTGGAAGAAAACTATGTTTAACTAGTCAAATCTGATACACATATAGTATTTAAGTATAGCAGACACACAGCTGCTAGTCAAGTAACATTAACTAGTCCTCAGTTTTGGATGTGTGACAATCATGGTGACAATTTAAATTTAACCATTAGTGAATCAGTACATTGTAGTCGCATTGCAGTTGTTAGCAAATTATGTATCAAGATTCTGCGTGTCTACTTTTTCAAATTTTACTAGCACTTGGCCAGAAACAAACTACGGGCCACCACACCAAGATGCTCACAAACAAAACAATCACCCGTGCCCTGTTTTTGGTTGGTTGGGTACAAATGTGGGCATCGCAAATAAAAAAACTGAAATTCCAGTCCCAAAGAATAAAGGCACTATAGACTGAGGCCGTAATGCACCGGTGTGTGACAATGTGTTTGGATTCAGCCCTTTGAAGAGTGTCTGTGCTTACACATGTTGGAGTCTAATTATCAAATGGTTTTGATTTGCCAGCTTTGGTGCCCAGACTGGTATTTAAATGTGATTACAGTTTGTTTAATTCAGCCTGAACTAGTGTAGAAAATGTTGCTTTGCAGAATTTGGCTTTGTTTAGAACCACTCGGCATAAACACACAGAGACCCAAGGCATGTACACAAAAGTTACTTCACGAGCAGCTTGTTTGTTGAACTTTTCAGTAATATGAGCCTTAATGGGTTCGCCTCTGCTTTCCAAGTCCTGATGATCACATGTAAACATCCATCCTCATTAAAACAATGTGTTCTGTGTTGATTTCCTGTTGTTAAGTTGAATCTTAACAGCTCTGCATTTCATTTGGAAGAGAAGTGACACCCAAATTTGCGAAGCCGGCAGAGCTGGAACACACTGCTCCCTTTCCACAACAAACTCAAGTAGTAAACACTCAAGAACGTGAATGCAGTCCAAACACGTGAAACTCTCAGCAGAAAGAAAGGTTTAGTTGAAAGAAAGGTTTCTCTTGCATAAAAATCTGTCTACAGCAATCTAAATGAAGCGCCTTGAGGCGACTTTTGCTGTGATTTGGCGCTATATAAATAAAATTGAATTGAATTGAATTGAATTGAATTGAATTGAATTGAATTGAATTGAATTAAATTCTGTTTATAGCTGAGAAAAGGCTTTAGGTTCACACAGATGCATTCAGTTTGCTCCCAGAATGCACAAGTTTAAGGCTTGAAAAGAAAATGTACAGATGAAAAACTCTTTAAGAGAGTAGCTAGCAGCCAGGTGCTTATAATCAAATATGCTTGATTAATTGATCATCAGTGAGTGTGAGCAGCTCTGATCATTCAGGTGTGTGGGAAACCAGTGGCAAAAGAAATGCTCTTAAAGAAGCGTTAAAGAATTGTTGCTGCCAATCAATCTGAGAATTGTTATCAGGCCATTTCAAAACAAATATTCTACAGAGAGAAAGATTATTCACTAAAGGAAACATTCAAGAGAGTTGTCAATCTACACAGGAGCGGAGCTTCCACCAAAAACCCCCAGAGGACCTCAGACTCTACAGTCTGAGCATGTTAAATGTTATAGCTCAAGACAGCACAGTTAGAAAAAGGAAAGTAAACAAGTATAGCTCTCTTTGAACATCGCAAATAGCATGGATAAGGTGTCCTTGTACATTTCTCTCTGGTACATACTTCGAGTTTTGTATTAGAGTTTAATTATTTGTCTGGGTTTGTTTTCCTTTGATTCGTGTGTCTACATGGTTCCTTAAAAATAGTGGCCCAGTCCACAGCGTGGATATGGACATTACTTTTATTTTTATTGCACAAAAGGGTGAGAGCGCGATGGTAAAGTGGAGACTACTCCATGATAGAAACAACTGCATTTTACTGCTAACACGACTCTGAGCAAGCACCTGCACAGAGAGCATGCTAACGCTAATCTAGCCGAGCGCTCAGAGTGATGTTAAAGCTGAGTGAATGCTGAAACCAACCCAGCACCGTGATAAAGTGAGCCATCATTTGCAGTAAGGCCGAACGTCAAAAGGTAACAAACTGGAGCCTGTAGGCTCTGTTTCTACCTGTTCATGTTTCCAAAGTAGAATCACCGTGGCGATCGCTTTAAAGTGTCTTTATGCTGGTTTTAGTTTTTGATTTGTGCTGTCGGCTTCACAACAAACAGGGGTAATATCTTGAACATGCACAAACATTTGTTTGTGCATGTTACATGCATGAATGTAATGTATTTGAATCGCTGCTCAGAGATGGTTTGACTCTCAAAGAGGAGCTAATGAGAATCGATAAGTGATATCGATAATGGAATAAGAATCGATACATTTTCATCAATTCACATCCGTACTGACAACGTTGGTGTATGCTTCTAATGAGACAACAAATGGTCTCCTGGAGGATTTTCACAAGATCTGGACCAGGACATCACTGAGTTCCTGTCCTATCGCACACGGTCAAGCTCCTTTAGGATTTAGGTCACATTGAGTGTGGGGGCCAGTCAGTGGTTTGATTTCCATCATCCTCCAGGAACTGCTGGAACTGCCTCCATATTATCGCCACATTAGACCAGCCATTGTTATGTACCAGGTGGAACCCAGGACCCACTGCACCACTGTATGGTCTGACACTGGGTCCAAGGATTTCATCTGGATACCTGATGGCAGTCAGGGTGTCTCAACTGCTGAGGTCTGTGTGTCTCTCCATGGATATCTCTCCCAGGGCGATGAGTGACCCACCACCAAACCAGCATCCTCGGGAGAATGCTACAAATGTTCCACATAATAAAAAGCATTAGAGGCTGAGGAAACTGCATACATCTAAGCTTTTGTCAGGGCGAGCCTGGAGGCCAGTACGTAGATTTGGACCCAAGCGCAGATTCTATCACGGACAGCAGTTATAGGATTTTAACAGAAAGTTTATTGTGAAAAACAAGAGTAAGCAATGACATGGGGAAAGAGTGCGTGGCACAGTGATCTCAAGTGTGAAGGTTCTGGAACAGACGGAGAGAGTGATTAGATGGGACACAGGGAAACGTAGGCTAAGAAGGACGAGATAGATCTGGGTTTGGTGGCTTATTAGTGGGATGGAGAGTTGCTCCGGGGGGAGTAGTGGTGGCCGGGTGAGTGTCCTGTAAGATGGTTCAAGGTTCAAGGTTCTTTATTCGTCACATGCATAGTTATACAAGTATAACACACAGTGAAGTGAAACCTTGAAGATGGGTGAGAGTTGTAGAGTCCGACCTGACTGATCCAGTGATCCACAACTGAGGTAGGCAGGAGAGCAGGCAGGTGAGGAATCGTGAGCATGAAGGAGCGTGAGGAATTCCAGACTGGTGACCACCATCCAGGAAGGTATGCAACTGTAGGCAATGCATGTGGAGAATCCGAGGAGCTACTGTGAGCACATGGAGAAGAAGGTAAGTTAAGCATGAAAACGAAACGCAGAGGCGGCCTGTTACTAACACACGATTAGCACGCAAACAGTTTTAAATAGTGATGGTCTTACATGGTGAGTAAGACGAGCGCTCCGCCCAGAGGTGGGAACACTGAGACATCATGGAAAAATACAGCCACTCACCCAAACCATGACAGCTTTGTTTGTGAGTCGGATTGAAATTTGTGTTTAAAAATGTCTTTTTGCAACAGCAGCAGGTTAAAAAGGTGAGAGCATCGTCTGAGATGCTTGGACGTGGAATCAGTGTTCGTTGGTGTCTTTGTGTAGATATGCTGTTAAGAGTTATAAATCAGAAAGCCCAAACAATCATATAATATGAATATATTAGCGCAATGATAAAATGTATGTTTAAAATATAGTTTCTTTTTATTTGAGAAGCAGCTTATATTTGACGCTTTACAACTTCTGGGGAACAGAAGAGTTATTTAGCGTGACACCCGTCAGGACACCACCTTTCTCGGTATTCTTTGAGTTTGATCTGAGTCTAGTTAGGCTTTTTCTGTTGTTGTTGTTGATTTTATGTTTCATACCCATATTAAGCCTTAAATCTCTGAGCTTAAATCTCCCCGGAGCTGTTTACAGTCGAGTGCTCGTGCTCCACAGCTCAGGAACCGAGTGAACTGAAGGCTTTGCTTCAAATTCAGCAGCTATTTATTCAACCTGCTAATGTTTCAACAGCAGCCTTTAGGGCCCACAGTGGACCACAGGGTGTAGTTTTAGTTATTATTCATTGATTCACGTTTTGCTCTAGCTGTGCGTGTGTGTGCTCAATCCATCACCACTGCAAAAACACGCCCTATCTGTTCGATGCTCCTTCCCCTGACCACCAACTGTTTGTTACGAGCAGCTGATGAAAAATGCCGCTCTCCTTCAGCTAAACTTTTTGTGCATGTCTGCCTCTGGTTTGTTTTTGTCTCTGGCAGGTTGCAATTAGTGAGCGCTGTTTGTCAAGCAAGTGGCCGCCAGCGCTGCGGGTGTCCAAAGGGAAAGTGTGCAGGCCATAAAACGTCCATGCTCAGATTGTGTCCATGTGCGGCAGCTGTGTAATCATGTGAAGCCTTTAGAAACTTCAAAGTCTATCATTAATGGCTCTTTGTGGCCCGTATGCACACACACTCCTGTCCAAAGAAATGCTACAAAAGGGGCAATAATCATCCGATTTACAGATCAACACAGACTGATTAGAGCTCGGGGAGCCTGTGTTTGTGTCAGTGGACAAGAAAAATCTATCTTTCATCCTATTGTGATTGAAGTAGTCTGAGAGGTGAGTTAAACTCCTGCACCTCCTTTATGCTCTGTTGTCAGATCTTTAGAAAACTTAGTTTGTAGGAAAAGTGGTTGTAAGGTAGAGAACCTACAATAATTCAGAGAAAACCCCAACAATCAAACGAACCCCTTTGAGCGAGCACTTGGCAACAGTGGAGAGGAAGACTTCCCTTTTAACAGGAAGAAACCTCTGGCAGCACCAGTCTCAGGAAGGGGCAGCCATCCACGGGTTCAGTCACTCATTTTCATTGTGTCGACTGAAAGGTTCTGTTAGTAATCCTAGCTTATTTTCATGAGTATACCTGTGATATGCTAATAAGTTTGACTTGTGCCATACAGTTTCAAAACACCGAGGTTTTAATCTTGCCACAGGACTTTCACGTCCACAGGCTGCCATATTTATTCATGGTACATTGATTAAAGGCATAATTTCGCTAAGTGGCCCACGTTGCAGTAGCAAATCATGACTGAATCCAACACTAGTAGGAGTGCAGTCATTTTTGTGGATGAGAAGTTAAAGCTAACAAAAAGCTCAGTTAGCTGTCAGTTCTGAAAGTGTATTTTTAACAAACCTAATGATCTCTTACAGCGAGACATAACGAAATAAAAACATCAACACATCCTTTACTGCTTGTTAAAGGGGTGCGTCTTACCACCACCGCCGCTCAGACTGGAACTGACTTTCCTTTAAATCGCTTTGATGGACACTCCCGGAGAGTGGTTGGCATCATTATGTTTGTTCAGTTTTACAGCAGCAAAATAAAAAAATGTGTTTCATGTTATCAGTTTTCAGAAGATAAGCTGTGTCTTTGTACCGACACATAGAAGGTGTAAGCGCTCCGTTGAGCGTGAACTTATAACCTAAACAGCTAATTAGAGCCAGAGCCTGCAGTGCTTGTTCCAGTGATATCAAATATGGTTCTCAGGAAGTAAATACAAGTTTACCACCTGCAGCTTTAAATCCACACCTTCACATGAACAATGTATTAATATGTATTAATGCTAAACTACACCGTCATGCTGCCCAGTGTCCACAAAACATATCAAAATGATCAAAGTAATTGATAGAAATGAGGGAAATCACCAAAGTGCTTATATTAAAATAAACCTTCAAGACAATTATATATAAAGCTTTCGTTTGTTGATTTCTACGGTACCAGAAGTCCCTGCCAGAGAGGGAAACAGCTTTCAATGCCTTGACTAAATAGATATCATGAAAAAAACTTGAAATAACTAGACCTTCTTATTGCAGGGTTACAAATCCCGCTGTCTGAAATGCTGTATGTCAGGAGATAGTCACTCACTTCCTCACATCAAGGACAGATCAATGGTTGAAGAGACAAAAAAGTAACAATGTTTTTCAAATAAATTAAAGAGGGAGAAGTGAAACCCGAAGATGGTAGCATTCGAAAACCTAGCATCTTCCACCTGCACCTGTCATTTCACTACGAGCAATTCATTACACCTGCAGCTCCTTCAGAGCCACACCCTTTACATCCTAGATGCCAAATCTTTGGGTAGTTTGTACCGTAACAACTGTGCTGCAATTCAGATGTGAAGTAGCTTTATTCCTTTTATTATGACACAATACTTCGGCCACAACACTTTGCGCTCTGGTGCAGGAGCCTCTTTGATCTCTGTTTGAGGTGTAATGATGGCACGCTGTCAGGATCACATTGTCATATAGGATTAAGATTTTATTTGTTTCTATTATTCACTCATCCATCAAAATCATTAAATTCAGGTGTTCCAATCCATCAGTTGATGCTGGGATGCACAGAGGTCACCAACTTTCTGCAAAGTCAATCACAACAGACCTCCAAACTCACAAACAGTAGTAGTAGACAGAATGGGTTTCCATGGCAGCTGCATCCAAGTCTTACATCACCGGGGGCAACGCAAAGCAGTGTTCTTTGGACTGATGAATCAAGCTTCAGATGGGCGAGTCTGGGTTTGGCGGTTGCCAGGAGAACAGTACAATTTCACGCTGGGAATAGTTTATGGATGACCTCTTTCTGTTCCAACATGACTGCACCCCAGTGCACAAAACATATAAAGACATGGATGAGTGTGCAGGGCCGTCGAGTACTTCCACACCAAACTCAGAGTCCTGACCTCAACCTGACAGAAACCCTTTGGGATGAATTAGAGCGGAGACTGCGAGCCTTCTCGACCAACCTCAGTGTCTGACGTCACAAATGTGCTTCTGGAAGAATGGTGAAAATTCCCATAAACACTCCTAAACCTTGTGGAAAGCTTCCCCATAAGAGTTGAAGCTGTCATAGTAGCAAAACTATGGATTAAGAGTGTGATATCACTCAAGTTCATATGTGTGTGAAGGCACACGAGGAAATACTTTTGACAATATGTAGCACATACTGGGTCACATTGAGCGTCCAAAGCACCTCCTGTGTGCACTCAGCCAACAATGCTTATCTGCTTTAATGTATGTATAATGCATATAAGCCATCACAGCCATGTATTAACAGGGATGATGGAAGGCAGCAGTGGATGTCAAATACAGGAAGGCCTATTAAGCATGCATTAAAATTGCTGATGGTCCACTTGCATGCAATTCATTTCAGCAAGATAGAACAATATCTATGCCAGGAGAGACTCAGAAGGTCATCAGCAAACAGCGCAACAACAGCGGTGCTCATTACTATTCATTGAAACTGGCATGTAAATTGCAAGAAAAAGCGGTGCATGTGAAGCCCCGACTGCCACAAAGCTGCCAAGAGCTAATGAAGAACCTGTGCATCGAGGTGCTGAGGAAACAGACAATGCTGGACTGATGTTTATTAGTTGCTGTGCTCCTACGGCGCCGCAGAAGCTAACCTTAACCTCTGGCATCAGTCTGTTGGCATCAGATGTCCTGGTAAGACCTGTGTATTTGTGTGTGTATGTGTGTAGCATCGAATGGCAATGATTACACCTGTATGAAATGCTGCCAAACTCAGGCACACACTGAAAAGGTCTGAGCAGGTGCAGAAACTTGTAATGTTAAAGCAGACCCTTTGTGCTATCTGCATATTTGTCACGTTTCAAATTGTGGCCTTATGTGAAAAAAATAATTGCCCCCTTGTTAAATCATGAATTTACTTTGATTAACAACATTTTTTTTTTTGGAAAGTTGAGCTCTGTTTCACTAACCACACCCGGGCCTGATTACTGGTGGACCTGCTGAATCAAGAAATCGCTTAAATAGAACCCATGTGACAAAATGAAGCAGGCTAGAAGATCTCATAAAAGCAACACATCGTGCCATGAGCTAAAGAAACAGCTGAGAAACAAAGTTACTAACATCTACAAAGACATTTCTTTGAACCACGATGGGAGTCATTATCCACAACTGAAAACGTGGAACATTGTTGAACCTTCCCAGGAGTAGCCAGCCTACCAAAGTGACTCCAAGAGCATATCAACAAATCATCTTCGACAGCGGTCCCCGACCTTTTTTGCGTCACGGACCGGTTTATGTCTGACAATATTTTCACGGACCGGCCTTTAAGGTGTCGCGAATAAATACAACTACATATGTCCACTACCAGTATCAAAAAAAAGAAGATTTATTCATAACACATGGGGAAAGACCCAGGGAAACTGAGTTAACAATAAAAACGATTTTTAAAAAAATAACAATAAAAGCTCTAAAAACCATCAATTTACACCCGAGCCTCAACTCTCGCGGCCTGGTACCAAACGACTCCCGGACCGGTACCGGTCTGTGCCCCGGGGGTTGGAAACCGCTGATCTTAGAGGTCACAAAAGAACCCAGAACAGAATCTAAAGAACTGCAGGCCTCACAGTTAAGGTGAGAGTTCACGATTCAACAATAAGAATGAGCAAAAATGACATCTACGGGAGAGTTCAAGAAGAAAACCACCGCTGAGCAAAAACAACACGAAGCATATGCCGACAAACATCTGGAGGATCCCCAACACATCTGGGAAAATATTCTGTGGACAAAAGCTGAATGTTTAGGAAGATTTGAGTCTGGTTACATTTGATGTAAAACTAACAGCATTACACAAAAATAACGTCATCAGAATCAGAATCAGAATACTTTATTGATCCCTGGGGGAAATTATTTTTTGTTACAGTGCTCCATTATAAACCAACATTAAGACAAGACAGACAATACACTAACTAAGAATAGTACAATATATACATATATATACATACATACATACATACATAAGTCACTCATAAATAAATAGCTGAAAAAGAAACGTGTAGTTGTAGCAGCAAACAGTGTGTTAAGTGGATGCGTTGTACAGGGAGATGGCCACAGGCAGGAATGATTTCCTGTGTCGTTCAGTGGTGCTTTTCGGTAATCTCAGTCTCTCACTGAACGAGCTCCTGTGGCTGACCAACATGTCATGGAGTGGGTGGGAGGTGTTATCCAACATTGTCTTTATCTTGGACAGCATCCGCCTCTCCGACACCACCTTGAGGGAGTCCAGCTCCATCCCCACAACATTGCTGGCCTTACGGATCAGTTTATTAAGTCTGTTGGCATCTGCGACCCTCAGCCTGCTCCCCCAGCATGCAACAGCATAGAGGATCGCACTGGCCACAACAGACTCATAGAAAATCCTCAGCATTTTCTGGCAGATGTTGAAGGACCTCAGTCGCCTCAAAAAATAGAGACAACTCTGGCCCTTCCTGTAAAGTGCTGTGGTGTTTTTAGCCCAGTCCAGTTTATTGTCAATGTGTACTCCAAGGTATTTATAGTCCTCCACAATGTCAACACTGACCCCCTGGATTGAAACAGGGGTCAAGTGTTTCCTGGTCTTCCTGAAGTCCACGATCAGTTCCTTGGTCTTTGCCACGTTGAGCTGCAGATGATTCTGCTCACACCACGTGACAAAGGAGTCGACCACAGCCCGGTACTCTGTCTCATCTGTCTCATAACAACAACATCAAAAATGGTGACAGACAGGGACTGCTTTTTGCCCTGAAGCTCAAGATCACTTGAGTTATGTAGTAGAACAATGATCCAGAACACAAGTCCACCTCTGAATGGCTAAAACATGGCTTTGGGGTGGTCTTGTTGAAGTCTGGACTTAAATCCAATTCAGATGCTTTGGTCTGACCTTAAAAAAAGCTCTGAATTGAAATTACTCTGCAAAGAAGAGAAGGCCGAAATTCATCCACAGCGATGTGAAAGACTCATCGCCAGTTATCACAAACACTTGATTAAGTTTTTGTCTGTCAAGGATGGCAAACAACCTAAAAATGTGTTTGATAACCTTCAACATGTAAATATGACAAACATTCAAAAAACTAAGAAATCAGGAAGAGGCCAAATGCTTTTTTCCAGTAATGTATGCACGGGCAGGTACTGCAGGTTACACATTCTGTAAACCAATTTTGTAGAACAGAAAACTAAAAGCAGCAGAGAAATGAAGAATCGCTTTAATAAAAATGTAAAACATTTTGCTGCATCTGATAGCAAGCTTAACTTCATTCATGTGAGCCTGAGAGAAGGATTACTTACAGTGATATATCAAATCCAGCAGGTTCAGAGCAGTGGAGTATTAGAAGATGGCTGTTCCCCCCTGATAGAACATCTGAGAGCAGCACAAACGGCTGACATTCGACTTTTCATGTGTACAGAGCCCGAAGCTGTTTGGCACAGGCGTGTGTGCCAAAACTAAGACTATAGAGAGGCCAGAGGAGGTTATGTGTATGTCCACGCCAGAGGACTGATTTATCTACTGATAGCTCAGCGGTGGTAAATGAGAAACTGAGAGGCTGCTGGCAGATCTCAGGGTCCTCTGGCCTCACTGAAGCTTTATCTTTGGCACACTCTCTGCCACGTAAAGCTGCAATATGACGATGGCAGGGATTCATATAACAAGCTGATGAGGTACAGCATGTTGGTGGCGTTCCTGTCACCTCGTCATGTGTGATGAAACGCACTTAACTGCACTAATCTGAATAAAATGAAATTTGAATAGTCTGAACGCTAAATGATGGATGTGAAATCCAGAAAGAATACTTACAGTGTGCTAATACAATTTCACATAGCACTAGTTGACAACAATGGTTATCAACTAGTCAACGCGCTTTATATAACTACAACGGTCAAACAGTCCACCACAAGAGACACTTCAGTTTCTTAGATGTACTCTTGGCCTGCGATTTAAGATTTAAGAACTCTGGATGAGCGCTTCAAACCACGCACCAGCATGTTAACGACTGACCCTGTGTTTAGATAGACCGTGTCTGTTTTTTCATGTTTGGTCTGTTTTCAGCATCTTCTTCTTCTACCCGTGATATGAACTTTGAGAACAATTTAACCCTTCCCTGTAGCATTGTATTTATATTAGCCTAGCCATAGTTAGCAACAGGTAGCACATCATTAGCTCAACTAGAACTAGGCCAACTTTACTAATAACACTGTAAATGTTACAGCTATTTAGATTTCCATATTTTTTACACTCACAATTGTAGCCATGGATTCTTTTTTAGTTTAAAGTATTTAAAAGAAAAAGACTGTGGTACAGTGTTACCACCTTTGGATGGACTAACTAGCTAACGCACCACTAACCTAAGCTAATCTATTTCTCACTGATACCTGGATGCTAAACACTGATCATTTTATTGGATATGAAAGAATATGAAGCACATTTAACTCTGTGTCACCTCAGTGTTTGTTTCCTTTGGAGAACCAAGTGAAACTTAGCACCGGCTAATGACATTAGGCTTAATAAGCTAATCGCAGCTTAACTAATGGATGGTTGAAGTTCACCTGGTTCATCTCTAACTATCAGTCTTGTTAGAAGGAAAAGTTTGGAGCATTGAACTTTCCTGAACCCAGACTTGGAGCATGTTATATCCACCATGATGATAATACAGGATATGTTTTCAATTTATCACATCTTTTTACAAAAGACTGTGACGGTGAAAACGATTAGCTCAAGGCTTCAAAAATGGGTCATCGCAAACCAGTAAAAAACGTGGTAGTAGCTTCTGTGGCGGAAATTTGTAAATGGTGGCACCTTTAAACCATTATCTACAGAGTAAAAAAAGCCACAACAAATGCTTACACCTTATGTTTCAGCTTCTCCCAGTTTGCAGTTAGACAGAAAAGGCACAGCCTCTGAGGTTTTGGGTCTTTGGGCAACCAGTATTCTCAAGAGGAGCCAGTGTAACTTAAAGGCATCATAATGGGAAGAGAGATCACACTTTATTAAACTGTACTAAAAGCTGAATGTGGTGATTTTTATTCTTTGAGAAACCTGCTAATATATCAACTGCTACTTTGATAAAAGCTTCTACTCAAAACGGGATGAATAACTTCAATGTTGCTTTGGATCCTGTTAAATTCACAGGGCATCTCTGACCATCTTTTTGTACTCCTCTGATTTTTTTCTCCTATCTTGTTTTCTCCTCGTTTTCCTTTTGTCTCCTTTATTCTTCCTCAATTTTCTTTTTATTCTCCCTCATGTTTCTTTTTCACTTGTGGCTTTTATAGTCCCCCTACATCCCCCGCATACCTTTCAAGGACAATCTACAGGTAAAGATGTGTTTGCTGCAGCAGCGATCCTGACAGCGCCCACTTTTATCCGGAGACTCAACACAACTTCACTTTGAAATCCATCATGTCTGTTCCTATGGGCTCAGCGTGAGGAACATGCGCGGGGGGTTGAAGGCTGCGTGGTGAGTGTAGCTGGTGCTTCGGTGGAATGATGTCATCATGTCTACCTTAATACCCCCGGAAACTGGGATCCACGTCAGACAGAGTTCAGCACAACTAAGCCAACCATGTCATCCCTCTAACTGGTGAGATTATGTCTGACAATGGAGGAGGTTAGGGCATGTTTCTGTTCTCTCTCTCACACACACACTGAGACTCAGGAAAAACTGGGTTGAGCAGCTTTGGGATATTGAATGGATGGATCGTGGCTTCAAGGATCCAGTGTACAGCATGTGTGGATGAAATCACATCAACATGCCAACTTGTTCTTTTATTTTAATCTATGTCCCCTCACATACAGCTCAGAGCTGATAAGGCAGAGTTGCTAATGTGGCCCATATGATCAGAAATAGGCCGTCCTCTGCTGGTCGTATCAGTATCAGTGGTCTAGGGCAGCGATTTCCAAAGTCTGGAATGGGAAGTACCATCCAGGTGCCTCCAGAGCTCATTCAGATCAATGTTAGGATTTGAGTAAAATGGAGTCAGGATTGTTAACTATAACGCAGGACTCAGAGTGACACAGAGTTGCCATTTTAACAAGGTTTATTGTTACACAAGTTAAATATGAACAAAAGGTACAGGACTGCAGGAGATCACAGGAAGAAGACTGTTAATGCAGAAAAAAGCTGAGTCGTAGCTTGCATTGATCTCAGAAAGCTCCAGGAGTTCAGGAGTGGTGGAGGGTGGGCAGGCAGGTGAGCTCTGGCAGGTAAGCAGAGCAAACCAGTCGGCAACTATGTGGCTGATAACGGCTGCTCGTGCTGGTACGTGCTGTAATGAGAAAATCAAGAACAGGTGTGAATCTGGGAGTCCACCTGAGAGTCTGAGTGGGAGGAGATAAAAGGAGAACAAGTAAACATTTAATAATGACACAAAGACGAGACCTATTAGTGCATATTATTATGTTAATAAGCATCTTGTCAGGACATCTTGTTACCTTTAAAGCTTATTATGAGGACCTTAATTTAAAGAATTCCCTCTAACACAACCATACCAAGTGAGGTGACTTAGCATGACAAATAGTTGTGTGGTTAAATTCACCAGCTGTAGAAAAGAGCAACACACAGATGCATCTCTAAGCACTTCAATGGGAAGCCTCCCTTGTGTGCAGTCAATGACAAAGTTCCCAAGTTAAAACGTCTAAATAAACTGCACTGCCGGAGCTGTCCTCGAAGGTGACGGCAGCAGTGGAAAACCCATCGAAGCCGCCAAGGCCTTTAAAACAGCTTTGGGTCAGAGGACAGTAGAAGAAGAGAACAATCAGGAGCATCACAGAGGCAGCAGGAGAGGCGGAAAGACAGCTCTGGATCACGGATGGCAACCAAGACGTGGCCTGATTGCCTCTGGCTACACTGGATAGGCAAGGAGTGTTGAAAGATGCGAAACACCTCGTGACCCCGGGTGATGGTGTGTATTTAAAGGTGTGGACAGTGTAAACATAAGTCCCCCGGAGCGCCAGAAAAAAGAGAGTATGAATTTTTAAACCAGGTGGCAACCTCCAGGGCTGAGGGCTGAAAAATAAAGCCAACATGGACACGAAAAAAATTTCTCTCGTGACCACCGGAGGCCAAAACAGAGTCAATCCCTACAGACTCCCATGTTAAACTTCCGAACTTTTATTTGGGTAAGATGCCACCACTTCGTCCAACTTCCTAAAAGTTTGCTTTCCAAACTGCAGGCGGTAGTGAGGCTCCACCCACTTTTAGCAAAATTCTTCTAATGAGGGGCATCCAATCAGGAGAAAGGTAAAGGGGGTGGAGGTAAAGCAGCTTTTTTCAGACAGAGGATTTAAGTATAAGATGTATAACGATTCAAAATAAGGACCAACTCCTCTAAGTGGACTTTTTGTATAACATTGCACAAGTTTGAGCATATGGGAAACTCCAAAACTGAAATTTAAGGCTGAAAGGAAAGAAAATCTTAGAGCTAACGAGAGGAGCAGATGTTTGAAGAATGTAATATTCAGTCAAGCTTCTTCACAGAACATTTAAATCCATTAATTCAGTTAAAATGCAGCAGATTTACAAATTGAGGGAAATTGTTTTCCATTCCTTGTTTGTAATTTGGGATGACAAGCTGAGTGTTTTTCTACCCCCAAAAAATCTAACCGTGTGCTGCTTTGTTGTCTCAACCGAATAATGTGTTTTGGTAAAGAGGCTCCCGTGAAGCACAGTGCAGCTTCAATCAAAGATGGAAATTGTTGCAGTGACAGATTTTGAGCTAATCAGGCAGCTTCACTACACCTTGATAAGACCTTGTAGGATCTCACCTGGTACATTATCACTGCAGCAGGCTAGCAGTGGTTATCAACTGTGTCAGGGTTAGTATAGGCACAAAAACACAGCTTACAAGCAAAAAACACAAATTAACACCAAATATATTTATTTTAATTACCAAAAAAAAGGGAAAATATTAGAAAATATCAAACAAAACCTCACAAAAACAAAAGAAATGACATGATTAAGAAAAACAACAGAAACAACAACCTACAAAATGAAAATTACAATATTTTACACCAAAGGAAAACAAAAGACAATCTGAGAAAAGATGAAACAAGATGAGAAAAAATAAGTTGACATGAAATTTCACACAACAAGTAACATAGAAAATCACAGCTTTATAAAAAAAATTAAATGAAATAATTTAAAAACTAATTTAGAAAGCACAACTTGAGCAACGTAGCTCACAGATGTTGAAGTCCAGTCCACGATCTGCCGTCCTGAAACTTTTCCATGTGTCCGTGCTGCAACACACCGGAATAAAATTCGTAGGTTGTTAGCAAGACTACAGAACTTGTCTGCATGCTGAGGTGGCAGTTCAGCCATTTGATTCATGTTACAGCAGCTCATGAGTGAATGAACATGATGCAATAAAAGTACTGTTAGAAGTACTTTATTTTTTAAAGTTACACTTTCATTTAAATTTACTTGAGTAGGGTTACAGGGTTGTCACCTCGGCATCCAGTCAAGTCTTGCTAATGATGTACTAATTTTATTCCTGTGTGTTGCAGCACGAACACATGGAAAAGTTTCAGGATACAGTCCTCGAGGACTGGAGTTCGACGTCCCTGAGTCATAAAAGGAACCAAACTCTCTTACAAAAAATGGAGGCGGGCGCCAGAGTTCATAAAAGCAACATTATCGATAACTAAAGCACACAAGTGTAACTGTTGCAAACAGAACATGACAAAGTCCATGATCGTATCGATACTGACTCTGGTATTGGTGTCAGATAGATGCAAATGCGATGGGATCGATACTTTGTTTTTATCCTCTCACGCACTATGAAAACTGTCTGAACCTTTTTGTGTTGACTGTGATGTCTGTTTTATTTACACCCTAAAGCACAGTCGGTGTCAACAGAAGTGGCACATTTACATCCCAGGACTCCAAAAAACAGCTGAAAATACACAAAAAGCTGAAAAGTGTCTTTGGTTGTGTTAAAGAATTGAGTAAAAAACATTTAGTGTTCATTAAAGTCTAATCAGAGTTTGCAAATTCATAATGATTCATCTCACAAATCTGTTTTTGGCCGATAGGTTAAAAGTATTGGTATCAGTATTGGTCCTGTTTAAAGCTGGTATCAGATCAATTATCGCACATGACTAAAACGGATTTCCTCCCAAGCTGTCCAAGCTAAATATAGAAGTAATTTCAATAAACATGAATTATTTTTGACACTTTTGGAAATGTTGTTTTTTATCTAATGTTTGTGGTTTGTGTTGTTGTGTTTTGTAAAGGTAAATAACAGTGATGATCAAACGTTCGGAGCGCGGTATGAATTAGCTGATCTCCCATCTGAGATCAACTCTTACAGGCAGCTCAGAAACTTTCTCCCTGGAAGTCCAGTCCTGACCACTTGCATTAAGTTTTGTTTCAGACTGACCCAAATTTAAGGTGGCGGATCAGGAGCAGGGTCTCCGGCTACAGCGTGGAAGAATCTGCAGTTTGCTGAGCTCAGAGGCAGCGAATCAGGTGGGAAACAAAACCATAAACATGCTTGTTTTTTCTTTTTTAACATTCAGTGTTGTGTAAGGTGAGTTCTGCCACAACATCCTGAGATATCTGAGGCAGGAAATGATCCACTCTGTGGCTCACAATAAGAAAAAAGTGTCAGTTTGCAGCAGAGCACGTTAAAAACACAGGAAGCTTGTTTTTGCCACACTAGCCCATCTGCACTGTTTGTTAGATTTACCTCCGCATGACTTCGTCCACTTCCCACTTCCTTTGACAGACGGGAGGAAATCCAACCTCCATCTCAAAGGCGTAATTACAAGGAGACATGAGAAGCCAGCTTTAAATCAGGCTTTTCATGTTAGAGACAGAATCACACTGACAAAAGCGTCATGTGGACTCTTATTTTTGTTCCTACTATAACCTGACAGTGGATGTGATGGTTTATGATGGCACTGTTACAGACAGTGTGCTTTGTGCAGCCCTCACTCACACTTTATTTTGGGATATGCAGTCTGTAGCTTCATTCTAAGCGGGCCTCGTATTTTTGGACCATAAACACGACATCGAGTACACTTTTAGGGAAATTGCTCCTGACAGATTGCGGCTCTAGTGACTCACATTTTACAGGCTGATAAACACGACACGTGCAGGATGCCGCAGGAAGTACAGGAAGGTTAAGGCGGTCTGACAAGCTCAACTGTACACATACTGAGCATCACTGTCAACACGGAGTCAGCTGTAATCAGGTGAAAGCAGGAAGCACTGCATGCTAATCAGCATCGGATTCACTCTGCCCGCGTCTCATTCTCCCGCTTTTTCACGTCGGCTCCCTTCATCACAGCTTCTCCTCCTCATCAAATCACGAAGCACATCTGTAGCAAAACAACTGCAATCATGCTAGAAATGAAAGCGACTCCAAAGTTGCACTTTTGCAGTGTTTTTGTAGAAAAATGATTAAAATATGGCTCAGAGTAGCCACTGATGACAGCTTTGCACACTTTTGGAACGGGACCATGACTCGCCTTCAATTTAAAGCCACCATATCCATAAAAAGGCTCCTCACACTGAAGGTGTGCGCACTAAAACTCCAGACCGACAACATTACGGCGATAAAGTTGTGTTTTTGACACTATCTTGGAAGGACAAACGAAACTGAAGGAAATTTTTCAATATATTTATTGAAATGTGGCGGGGGACGTACGGCAGGGGAAAAAAGACCAGCTACACAATTTTCAGCCAGTAGCGGTGGCAGATTACACGTTTTTATCTGTGGAAAATAACGCCGCTCTGTTTTGTCGGGATTCCTCCTGCGCCTCATTATCACGGGCACGGTGTCCTTTGGTGTTGCGGAAGTATTCCTGCTGTGAGATAATGGTCCTGTTTGTTTCAGAGAAATCTGCATTTCATCTACAAGACCTCGGTTTGCATCCCGTTGGGACCTCGGTGTTTTCTTTTCCCACTTATTTTTTAAAATTCACTTCCACTTGTTTGTTTAGTAGGAGTAAAAACAAAACACACCTTCACAGCAGTAACCTTTGGGGACTCGGTGTCAAAAGTTCCTGTTGGTGCTGAAAAGAGCTTTATTGAAAGAAACCAGAGAAATCCTATTGTGTTTGGTTTAGGCTCTACTGCTGTGTGATACTGCAAATTTTTGATGGAGATCCAAAACCAAGTAATTAGGGCAAGTATTGCCAACACCAATTTAAATGACCACTGAAGCATTTCTACTTTCCACAATAAAAGACGCCGTTCAGGTGCCGCAGAGAGAGCTGGACGGTGCCAAACCAACAAAAGATTGCTGTTGTTCAAAAAAAGTCTCAAACACGTCCCAATCAAACAGCTGTGTGGGTCTGTTTGTGCCACAGCTATAAACAACAGACCTGACAGTCAACTCAAAAAGACAAGTGTCAGCAGTGGCATCACCCAGAGACGCCAAACAGCTGTGTGGGTAAACGAGCCAACCTGAGGTCCTGATAAAAGGACACTAAGCGAGGCGCCGGGATCAGAGCAGGTTGGTGCTGGTGAGTGCACAACCTGCTGTGCTCGCTTTGAAGTCCAGTCCGCACCAATACGCACAGTTTGCTCCCATAAGAATCCAAACTACACGTCGCTGGATCGCAGCGCAGTTAAAAGAGAAGTTAAATAATATTTTAATTTTACTGTAAGTTTCTGAGCTCACACTCAACAATGGAAACAGTAAAATTAACTTGATTCATTTCTCGCATTACTGAAATGAACTTTGGCCCACTCTGGCCACTTCCACATCACAGAGTCACGGCAGCAAAGGCTGGAACATCACACAGTACGCTTCCTTATTAACTGCTTACAGCCTCACCTCAGTGTTTACAGCATGACCTCGGGACAGGAGACAGAGCGAGCGCATTAGCCTGAAGGGAGCCGGAGACCGACTCCGAGTGTACTGTGGTGATTCTGAGATGAGGGTCAGGACCCCGAGCGCCTCTCAGGACGGACACCGGCGGGTCGTTTTTAGAAAAAACCTGTTTTTATGTAATGAGCTCTGATCCCGGGCGCCCCCACTGAGACCCGATTCAAAATGCAAAAGTTTCAGGGGCTAATTTCCATCTCTCAAAAAAAAGGTCCAGGGATGTCCACAAGTCTGAACTGGGTTTCCTTCTGTGGTTTGGAAGCTTGATTTCATCATTATTTCAAGTGGGCACGCTAAAAAGAGTGAACAAAGGAGTTCGGAGATACAGATTCTTATTGGAATAAACTTTAATTTGAGGCGCTGCATGACAAACAGTGTAGACTTTCAGCTTTTTTCAAAGGTTTTTTCAAGAGTATTGAATGAACTGTTCAGGAAATACAGACGTTTTTGTCCACAGTTTCTCACTTTTAGAGGCTCTTCATTCACATTTTGATGGGTTGATGTAAAATCCACTTTGGTGGGTTTAGAGGCAAAATTAGAAAAAGTCGTGTTACGTCGTCTCTCCTCTATTATTTGTCTGTCTCTCTTCCAGATCCATCTACAGTATCTATAATGGTTTCCACACTCTGGGGCATTTTGTTCTTTTTTTTAACGAGCAGAGCGTGGGATTAATGTTTGCCAGCTGGAGGCAAACGGTCGTCCTGGGAGTTACCTGTCAGGACCCTGCAGTGGTTTGGGCCTCTCTGCGGGGCGATGGATGTTACATAACAGCAGGACACGTCACTTTGGAGGAATGTGGGAAATGGGAGGGGGTGTTAGAGGGGGATGGAGGGAGTGGACCGCCTCCGTGTGATACCCAGACATGAGTCACAGGGAGATGAAAATAGGTCAGTAGAAATCAACCTGAAGAAATGCTGCAGTTACACAACGTGCTGTGGCGTGCAGACAATGAGACGGTTGCATGCAAATGAGTTCTGTCCAGTGTGCACGGCTTTCTGTACCTCCTACACAAAACATTCAGTGAATGGATCATCAGCTGACCAATAAGGGATAGCGTCGGCATGCATTCAGCGTGATTAGGCCTAATATGAACAATGTTCTGCTTTAACGCACTACAAACCAATGCTTTCTGTAAACCGTTTGCACCAACATGGCTGCCACTGCTGAAGCCTCTCAGTATTAGCACTCGAAGGAGTTTTATTAGGCAGTGGGAAGTGATTCTAATGATGCACGCCAGCCAAAGCTCACGTCACACTGAGCTGAGCCAAGGTCAGACCGTGCCACGTTCAGAGTTACACCACGTTACACCGCAAGAGCAACATCTCAGACTCTGCAGGCCCGAGTTAGCATGTTAAAGGTTAAAGTTCATGACAGGACAATTAGAATAGGGCTGAACCGTTTTCTTGAAAAAGTTCCACACAGAAAGCCTCGTCTCTATAAAAGAAACCTGGAAGTACAGTCATGGAACAATGTCATGTGGACGAACGAGACCAAACTGACAGCATCAGCCTGACTTTAAAGGTAAATGCTTGTTTAATGAGAATCTAAGACCTTCTAAAAGTAACTATCAACAGAATGTAACAAAAGTTTTAACTCATTAGCAGCCGCACTGAGTTGGGACAGTTTTAACAGCAGGTGGGCGGGGCTTCTGTTCTTACTGAGGGTTAGCGTGGACTCTACATGCACACTGTCCAGCTTCTTTCTGACTGCTACTGAAACTGGAAAGTTCAACACAAACCGGTAACCAGGAGTGTTTATCTTCAAGATAAAAGTTGCCCCTTTTGAAATATATTGGCTGCAAAGCAGAGCTTTTACTTTGAAAGTGAGTCTTCTCCATTTCTTTGCACCGCACCTTTCCAAGTTTAGTACTACTGGGCTAGTAGTTAGAGAGTAATTGCGCACAAGCATGACCAACCAAACAACCGTGGCAACCGCGTGATTTGGTCCAGGAGCCACTGCCAACCAGTCGGGGAAAACTCATTCATCCTTGGGAGATGTGTCCCAATATGGTGGACAAATCTCGAGCCGTGTGTGCGTGATGTCACATGAGAAACCTGAGTAGCCAGCTCTGTGTGGCTGAGGTGACCGTATAAGGAACGTCTGACTGTGTTTAGAGCAGTGAAGCCTGAGCTTGCACATGCACTGCCATGTTTAATGTGAACACCAAGAGTAAGAGCATACAAATGAAGAATACTAAAAGCGTGTTTCCTTTGAAAGATTTCATTTTTATCTCATTAGATACAAAAATATGTAGAAAAAGTTCAGGTCCAGTGTGATCGCTCTCGTCGTGGATGACTTCTGCCTCTGACTGGCATCTTTTTCATAAGTCAAGCAGGACGCGATGACAAAAAAAGGAAAAACAAACAGACATGTCTTCATTGGCTCGTCACTGCCATGTGCACCTGTGCTCCTGTTGCCTTCAGACATGCTGAGTGTGAATGCTTCCTGAGCCACAAGGTCAGACAGACGGTGGCAGTGTTCAGACAGCTCACACACTCACACACACTCACACACACACAAGATGCACGGGCGTCTTCAATTATTCAGGAGTAGACAAAACCCAGAGTCGGTAACTTTTCCGTGTGAAAGAGAAGGCTTCTCTGTCAGCAGGCTCCCTCGGGGACGCAAACCTCTTCACATTCTGACCATTCAGGCTGAGCTTCCTGTTGGAGGGAGCAGCAGTGGTGCTCTGTGAGCGGATGCAAAAAAAAAACCGCCTGCGATATTGCAGCACGACATTTTTAGGTGCCGGACTGAAACAAGCCTGCAGGATTTGACCGACTTTACCATCAGACTCAAACATTCTTCTGCTTTAACACTACAAGTTTTTTTTCTTTGCATTGTCTTTATCATCAAAAGCCCAAAATAGACTCTGTGTCCTCTGATGCTATAAATACAGTTTCTGGGGGTTTTCTCAGAATAAAGAATAAAATTCTGGGTCAGTCTCTGAATTATGAAGCGGTCCTGCCAGGGCACTCTCTGCTGCATATACAAACATTCATCATTATGATCGCCTCACTGAGCCTCGATTTCTGTCAAGATATTTCAGAGTAGGTTGGAATGATCATTAAAATGCTGACGCACTGCAGGTTGTCTCCTCAGATTGAAGCTGCAGGATGAATATTGGGAGGCGAACACTCTGTGCAGCCTGTTCCTTTGTTTTAGGAAGGTACCGTTCCAAAGGGAACTTCCATATAATCCAGGTTTACAGTTGGAACAATTTTCAGAAGAAGTGCTGCAGAGCTGCGACTCGGTTTACTAATAATGGTTAGTTGAATATAATCAGCCATGATTGTAGGGAACAGAAGTAGCAGGATGCTTTTCAGATCCTTGAGTGAGAACTAGAACTCAGGAGGAAAGCCTGTTCGTATTTCCAGGCTGTTTATTCTCAGGTGTCTAACAAATACAAAGGTCACACAGGCCCACAGAGCACCTGGAGACCTTCGTTCGTTAGAGAAGATAGTCGCTGGCAGGCGCTGGATGAACAGGATGCTGCAGCAAAAACCTCCTCGCGATCATAGTCACTGACGGAGTACAAACATCCATGCTGTACCCGCATATCCCTCGGTTTCATTTGAGTAAATCGGGTCGTTCGACTGAAAGTTTTGGAGTGTCACGTTAGAATTTAAATGTTTTTATTTAGATAAAGAAAAACAAAAACGGGTAAAACATCTGTAATTTTGCTTCTTCCATGTTTGGCTGATTCCAGATGTGAGAGTCACAATCAGTGAGCATGAGGCCCCTACAGTATACCGCCAACGCTTTTGTGTCAATGTTTTAAGGACTAAATTATTACTTGGGGTGCAGAAAAATTAAAATTGTATTATTTAAAACCTGTAATTATATGTAAACGACTTTAACACTAGAATGTTATTGCAAAAATCAAACTGATCATTGTTTTCCTCTGAACCTCGTACATAATATTTGATACAAAGATTCATTTAATCTTCTGTCTTAGCTTGAACTTGTAGTTTCTACCTTCAGGGTTTTTTGTTCTAAACACATCTATCATTTCTTTTTTGACTTTAAAAAGCGATATTCATGAAAACTTGATGTCTTTACTTTGTTGTTGTTTTTGTTGAGTCTGTTTTTTTCTTCTTTTTTTAAGTTCAAAATAAAAAATCTGTTTTGTTCTATTGTGAAGCTTTAAATAACTGTACAACTTTTCCATGTAGCCATGGCGATGAAGTTATCTTCCATCGTTTTTAATCATCCGTTTTATCCTTTTTAATACCCTTCAGATCTAATTTAGCACCTGGCCCTCTCTGAGCTTAAAGGATCATGTTTCTGATGTCATTGGACAAAAAAAATCCATCAAAACCTTTCAGCATATTGAAATGTAAGCTTTTGGAGAGGAATTGAGACTCCAGATCATCTGAGTGCTACAAAGTAAGATGAAGTGCTGCGGTAAGTTTATAAGAACACTTGTGCCTGGGTGAGGGGGGTTAGAATCCCATTTGAAGCCAGAAGTTGGCATCGTGTTCGGCGTTACAGTCGGCCATACGAGCTGCATTATTTCGGGGTTTAAGCCTTGACTATATCTACCGATAATTCTTTAGCCGCAGTGCTGTGGTCCATCCATCCAATCACCCATCCATGCAATTTCCAGTCTGGATCTTGCTAGTGGAAGCCTCTCTTTCTATAAGCCTTAGCTTTCTATAAGTCGACAAAACACACGCAGACTGGATGGTGAAACTCCCACGGCCCTTCCAGAGGTAAACATCTGGTCCATAGCCAGGATGGAGTCCGCACTGCTCCAGGATCCAGGGTTCGACAGGTTGGCTGGAACATGCTTTCCATCACCCTGGAGTAAACTTTTCCCAGGGAAGGTAAGCGTCGTGACACACCTCGATAATTGGAGCACACCCTCCAGTCCTCCTTTTTGAAAAGTTGACGGGCAATTCGACTGTTTCTTCGTTTCATTTTGTCATTTTGTTTTGTTTTGTTGCCTTTTCTAGATTTTAGTCTTCTGGGCCTTGAACGCTTTACGAGTAATCCTTGAAGCAGCTACCAGTGGAAAAACCTAGAAATGATTCAAATGGTCGTCTCTATTGGTCTACGCAGAGGTGTCAAAACTCTTAAGTGCACTAAGGGGGCAGGGGAGATCGTCAAATGTCTTCATGAAAGAGTGAAAACATGTCAGCTCATCAACAGTACCAAAGGATCTGGGTAAGTTTATTCCTGCAATGCTATAATCCTTTAACACATTAATTTCAGGCAGTTTAGTATGTCTTTATTCTGAAAAGACAAAGAGATGTAAAGACGTCCTTCTTCATGATTGATTTTGACTGGTTTGTGGGCAAAGGTGAAAGGGAAAAAGCCGTTTGTCCTTCCAGTTTGGAAGTTTGCGTCTTCCTGATGTGATTTCAGGGGATAAAATGTGTTTAGTATTGATCCTCAGAGCATTATTCCCTCCACTCAGCCCGACGTGGAGAGTGTCAGAGCAGTCGGTTAACCAGTCACATCAAAGTCCGTCAGTCAGTGACTTACTCGCATTGCATTCATGTTCCTAATGTATTTAGAGAATGCATTCATGTGAGAATCCCTTTTAAAAACTAGTTTAAGACTGTCAGAAATCCAAACTGCAATCATGACACACGATTTATTAATAATGCAGAAGAGGAGGAAAATGTGTCTGCTTTTTAAAGCAACTTTTTAATGGATTTCCTGACAATAAAAAGCGGTTTTAACTCTTCAGCCTTGCTGTCAGGGGAAGCTGTCTGATAATATGAAGACTCATTACTTTCTAGCCTTCTGATGTGGGACGTCCTGGAAGTCCGTCAGTGAAATGACATTAAAGCTGAATTTGAGGCGAGATGCATACGTAATATGATTCAGGTGTTAGTGCTGGTTCAGTGGAGCCTAACAAATCCTGTTTACTCAAATACTCCAGCTCTGCTGATCCAATCACAGTTTACAAACGTCTCTAACAGTGAAAAATGAGGTTGTCGCTTGTGCACTGTGACTCGACAATGATCTTTGCAGCAAAAACACGTAATAGCAGAAAATATTTTGACAAATGCTGACTGATAATTGGTGCTTTTGAGCTTGATTTGTCGGAGACAGACAACCATTTACGACATTTATAACACCATAATCTCAGACATCCTCACACCAAACTGGACCAGCTTCAGTTACCACTGCCACCTGCTCCTGGATCAAAGACTTCCAAACCAACCGGATTCAATCAGTCTGAATCGGCCCCCCATCATCACCTACGACTGCACATCAACCACCCAACCAACGTCATTGTAAAGTATTCCATCACTGTGATTGGACTCATCCCTGATTTAAATCAAACAGCGTACAGGTCGGAGAAAGAGAAAATAACCTGAAGCTGAACGTCCACTCCCCTCTCATTATAAGTGGAGAACAGAATCTGTCTCCACCTTCAGGTTTCTGGACACCCACATCACCGTCGATCTCACCTGGACCCAGAACACCATCGCCCTGGTAAAAAAAAAAACAGCGGCTGCACGTCCTCTGTGTCCTGAGGATGAACAACCCGGCCCAGAAGCTGCTGCTGGCCTTACAGTGCCTCAGTGGATGTTTGGTACGCAGGGGCCACAACAAGAAGAGTGTGCAGGGGGTAATTAACACTGCCCAAAAAATCATTGTCTCCCTCCTGGGGTGGCAGAGGGTGACAGATTTTTCGGAGACAGACAACCTTTTACAAAATGTAAACATCATAATACAAATCTATCATGCAAAATAAAGGCCCCACCCAGATTCAAACACACTTGAGGCTGTGAGGCGACAGGGTTAAGAACCACACCACCATGCTGCCCGGTAAAGATCCTTCAACACGACTAAGAAATCTCAACAATCAAATGAACCCCTCTGAGCAAGCACCTAATTTCTAGTTTATAGTTTTGTTTTATGAAAGCTGAAGATAACTGTAATTCTTGCTCTTTTTCTTACTATCAAGCTGTGGATTAAGTTTTATGCTTAATAGGACTTCAAGACCTCAAAAATTTCCAAAACTATGAGGAACAAACATGCGGACTATGAGGATAATCTGCCAGTCCACCATCTAATGTCTCACCCACAATGCTGAGAAGGTCCTCTATGCAGAAACTTCCCCGAGGACGCAAACCACAACCCAGCACTTACACAAATATTCATATATTTAAAAAGGAGGCAATGATCTCATTATCTCGCCGGGGTGAATGTCTTCACACTGAGCCGGTGTAACTTTTCAAAGAACTAATAAAATCTTAGTCACATAAATGAAAAGTGAAATTCATAAGCACTGTATTGCATAGTTGCTCAGTTTAACACACTCAGGCTGTGCTCTTTGGCCTGGTGTGACCATTAGCTAATATTCTCAAACTTTATATTGGTGATAACTCTGACATTGCAGAATCAGTTCACTGATCCCACTTCCTTTAATTGCATCCTCGTTTCCCATACTCCCTTGCCACTCAGTCTCTTTTTCCTCTAAACCATCATCTGAAGCAGCATCTGTTTCTGATGGAGGCCGATCAGCTGTCGGTCTGCTTTCAGGGCTCAGAGAGTTTGGTTGGAGGAGACTATGTAAGTGAATTCCCTAATTATGCACTGTCCAAATACTAATAAGGACACTGCTGTTTGCTGTTGTCTAAATCCGCATGTGTATTAGAAACCTGCCCTTGAATCAGCCAAACCACGGTGGAAATGTGTAGCTCATATACAAGGAGGTCAGGCAGGGCATGAAGGTAAGTTAAGCCACAATCCCAGATCATTAAATGCAGCATAGATTAGAAGGCACAGCTGGAAAATCTCTGCATTGCTCCGTATTTAAGCTGCTGTAGCCTGTCTGCAGTTGTAGCCGCCTCTGCAAGCTGCTTTGAAACCCACGTGTATCCCAAGCTCCTCTCTTTGTGGTGGTGCCTGCTCTGTTCTCATTGGATGTTTTTCCCCACCTCGTGCACATATGTTTATAAGTAGGTGCGTAGAGCAGCTGGGAGATTCCTGACCAGAGTCGTGCTGCCAACTTTAAATGAAAGGAAATAACAATCTTGTTTTGATTACAGATTAAAGGTTACGGTTAATTTATTGTCTCAGATATGAGGAAATTAGTGTTGCAGTTTCCCAAGACGAGATAAGCATTACAATAAAATAATAATGAGCCAGTTTAACTGACAAAGGTACAGATGAATGTTAATAATGGTTGAGCTTACATAAATTCTGTCTGTTCTTCAAGAATACATAAAATGCATACTCAGAGGGAAGCATATGGGAAAGGTCAGCTGAAGGGTCATTTCTATAATCCTACCTGCCGGTTTAAGATTACAAATTTGAGGTCACCGCTCGATGAAGCATGAGCGTGATCCCAAGGCCACCAAACCTCCTGCTGCTTGGCTACACCTCCATAACAGTTATTAATATAATCAACGGGATTACATCACCGAGTTGTGAGTTTGTGTTTTCAGATGGTAAAACAAGAACTCGCTGATTAATTAGTTTGCTTTCTGTTTGTCATTTTCTGACTTCACAAGGAGCAACATCCAGCATCCTTCAGAAGATGGCGTAGCTTATGTTGACCTGAATTATTTAGTAGTCGTTACAAAGGACTCTGTTTGTGTGTTTGCTCTCCATCTGTTCTGTCAACAGTGTGATCTTTGCAGTGTGCAGAACAATAAAACCACTGAACAAATCCCTGTTCAGCCTGAATAAGAAATCAGTTGTTTTCTGATGCATTCTCTAAATACATTAGGAACATCCTTGACTCACGGAGATTTATGGTAAAGGTACTTTTTGTATTTACCTTCTGCAAAGGTTTACTGAAACTTTCACCACCAGGGGGTGGTGTTTTACCTGTGCTGTGCTGAGATGTTTTCATATGTCTGCTGCTTCTTTAACTTGTTGCTAAAGATGTTTTTGCCATTAAATGTTCTTAACGACTTACCTGGTTAATTAAATAAAGGTTACAGTAACTAACTACCCCATCTTGTGGTGCAAGCTGGTACTTTTAAACACGGGGGTTTACAGTACCTGTGAGGCTGCTTACGACCTTCTGACGTGATCCTGACCCTGAGGTGTGACACCGATCCTGGAAGCCGTCCCTGGCTCAGTCTGTCCCCTGTGTGTAGATGTGAGCAAGACTACCAATCAGCCAATCTCCTGAGAGGAGACGTGAGGCAGGAGGACACTGGTTTGGACTTTTCTTTGACAGCTTACTTTGGCTCTGTGTGAGATGTTGTTTTTGAGGCTGCTGAGAGCTTCCACATCATGCTGCTTTCACCACTGTTCTCAAGGCTTTCTTCTCGGTTTGAACTGAGAACTTTGGCTTTGAAGTAACATTAATTTTGCATGCCGGCCTTTCAGATAGTTTGTCTTGGTTATTATAGACACTGGAGGAATGAGGTCAGTGTATCAAACACTGTAGTTAAACTTATGCTTTGTTGACTGCTGCACAAAACCAGCTGGACTTTGACAGTAAAGTAAAAACATATAGTTTTATTATTTGTGCATCTAGTTCCTAGTTTAGTTATAGATGGCTTTAGATGTCTTAGTTCCCTTTAGCGTTCCCTTTGTGTTCCCTCAGTTTCATCTTTGTGTTAGCCTTGTCTGTCTTGTTCCCCCAGTTGTGTTGTGTTGTTTTTAACTTGCCATGTCTCGTTATGCCTGATTTATTCCCACTGTTCCTCTTGGCTTTTGTTGCATCAGTTTCGTGTTTCTGTAACTTAACATCCTGAAACGCAGCGCTCTTGTTGTTTTACCAGCTTTTGGTTCACCTTTAAAAAGTTTGTCATGGGTTTGCATTTGAGGTCCTCAGTTTACACGAAATATGTCAAAATAATGCGACCTCACAGACTCCAGTTGCATGTCTGAAGACTTTGAGGAAGTTATTGCCCAACTTGAAGAATGCTCACGGTGTGTGATTAATGCTACTGTGTCCTACAAAAGACTAAAAAGTTGGGGGGGTTTTGACAGCTACTTTAGCTACATGGAAATATGATAGATTTATTACCATATACTAACCTCATAACATCCAGCAGGTCATCACTTAGGTTGCATTTCAGCCAGATAATTAAAAAAATCATATAAAGAAGTAGACATGAACCAAACAGGTTTGTGATGACCTGCTGGATGTTAGGAGGTTACAGTAGTTGATTCTAGCATATGTTGAGACTGAATTCACTGAGCAGATAAGTGGACTATCCACAGCAGAGTTAATTGTGTCACCACTCTTTCTTCCATGTGGAAAAACAACACGTTCTCATCCCAAGACGTAACACACAATGCCAATCTCTTTATAAGACCGGGGAAACCTGCAGTCAGCTGAGACTGAAGAAGTCACTTTGATGAGTGACGAAACGTTTCTCCCACTGAAAAGGTTACGTCCAGATGAACAGAATCAACTTTTGCAGATTTACTTATCTGGATGACTGAGCATGCATCAAGACTTGAGTACACGGTATCCAACTACTATGTTATGGATTCCCATGCATGCTTTTTCATTGCTCTTCCGATTTATTTTGCCTTGTGATGATGGTCAAACCAACAATAAGTGATCAGCAAAGATCCGCTCTAACATCGGAAACATTGCTGTGCGAAGCCTCCCTCACGGTTTGCTCTGTGTACGTATTCCTGCTCGTCTACCACCTTTAATTTATAATTCTGAATCTCTTGATCAGATCAGGACTTTAAATCACTGCTGAGCGTGTTTTTAATGTTTTGTTTTACCTGTGCTGGAAAGCTTAGCGCCGCTCATCAGTGTGTCTTTGATCACCGGAGCCTGCCTGAGGTTTTCATCCTTTTCTCCACACTCAAACACTACAACAGATTCTCGAGGTACCGAATCGCTCCCCTTCAGCTGGACGCTGCGTGCTCAGACATCTGATGAACCGAGGCCATGATTGGTTGTTACACTTAGCTGCTGGTACTTTTGATCTGTGGCTTTGAGGTCATGTGATGAAAGAAATTTATATTGGTGCAGAGCGCTGCTGGGATCAAACAGCGAGCCGAGCCGAGCTCAGGTACAGCCTCCCACGGGTCAAATTTATCTGTAATCGATATTTTGGGAGCCAACAGGCTCATTTTAGAGAAGCTACAGGTGTTCCTGTACAGATGCTTTGTCTTTACATGAAGGTGAAGCCTCATCAATGACATTCCCGCACAAAGAACTACAAGCATATTCTCCCAAATTTAATCCTCTGGGGTCTGGCTTTTCATTTCACTGCTGCCTCAGACCTCTAACTATACGAAGCATGAATACACTCAGATACAAGCACGTAACTGATTTCATTTTTAACCCAGGCTGGACTCTCTGATTGTGTGTGCTGCCTTAATGCTATGCAGTGATAAAAAGGTAAAGGGTAGTTCAGACTTGTTGTAGCCCAAGGCCTCAGGTAAGAAGCGAGGCAATCAATCGAGAGAAGCAAGGTGCACATAAAAGATCATCCCTGAAGGGAAATTAACAATGGACCCCCTGACAGATTTTAACACCCAGCATCGTTTTATACCCACTGCTGGACTCGCTCTCTCTTTTTACAGTCGCTGTAGTCCACAATCAATCCACATGGTGATAATAATAGTTGAAAAGCAGTTCTGATACAATTTTAAAAACACAATATTGAATTTGCAGGATTATTAAAGTAATTCATCTAAAATAGATCTAATAAAAGAACCATGGAGCTAATGTTTTGATGGTTTTCAGAATCATCAGAATCAGAATCAGAATACTTTATTGATCCCTGGGGGAAATTATTTTTTGTTACAGTGCTCCATTTTAAACCAACATTAAGACAAGACAGACAATACACTAACTAAGAATAGTACAATATATACATATATATACATACATACATACATAAGTCACTCATAAATAAATAGTTGGAAAAGAAACATGTGTAGTTGTAGCAGCAAACAGTGTGTTAAGTGGATGCGTTGTACAGGGAGATGGCCACAGGCAGGAATGATTTCCTGTGTCGTTCAGTGGTGCTTTTCGGTAATTTTTCGGTTTTATGCTGCGTTTTACTGTTTTGGCTCAAGTATCAACTTTTCTAAATTTAACAAGCTCTGAAACAACAGCTGTGCATTAGCTTAGCATAGAGACTGTATATAAAAGATGGTGGTAGTCCCCAACACATCATGGTGTGACCTCACTGCTTGCAAAATAGCATTTTTAAATCAGTTTATGTGGTATCTCTATGTTGCCTTGTACCTTTTTGTTTTAACAAATCGCAGTGATTTTGTCCTGGGGCATCACATCTTGTGATTTTATATATTTAGTGTATTTTGGGATGTGGATTTTTTTATGGTTGTTTTTAAATTGTTTGGATGATTTCCTGAGAGCCTGGCTGCCAGCCAAGTTTCCCAGAAGAGACAATAAAATGAATCACCTGAACTGAGTGCTAAGTTATCAGCTAATGCTAGCTAGCTTGGTTAGCGAGCTGGATCCATCGACTGTAGGGGTGAAACACAGAGACTGAAGGAGGAACTTCTCAGACGGTCTGTGGACTACAATATTCAAATATTGTTGTCTGTTACAGTATTGTTGTCTGTTACATGAAAACACTCAAAGTGTTTTCATGTTATACAAGATTCAACTCCACTTAGCATAGGTGAAACCTAGCATCTGTAGCTGCTAATTCTAAACACCTGCACACCCCAAACTGCAACATCCAAATAAAGGAGTCATTTTTTAAAAAAGCTTAAGGAGTCGAGCATAAATGCGGTCAGACTCCTCCTTTCCTGTGTCCTTATAAACTTTCTTTCCCACTTTGCCTCGACCTCATGACTTTTTCTATCACGGTCAGTGTAAGTGAGGAAAAGCTAGTAGGAGGTTATTTAAAGATATTCTGAGTTTATCTTTAAATCTAAAGCCCCGTCTGTACTTTGAAGCAAGAGGGAGACTTCTTGTTTTACACTTTTATGTCAGGGTCAAGATACCATCAGCGCTGAGATTCATCACAAACCTGAAACCTTTACTCACCGTTCTACATTCAGAATCAGAATCAGAATACTTTATTGATCCCTGGGGGAAATTAGTTTTTGTTACAGTGCTCCATTTTAAACCAACATTAAGACAAGACAGACAATACGCTAACTAAGAATAGTACAATATATACATATATATACATACATACATACATAAGTCACTTATAAATAAATAAATTCACCTCCTCCTCTACTTGGTTCAAGCTGTTGTAGCTCCTCTCCCTTTACTTTCTTCTGATTGGCTGCCCCTCATGAACAGGAGGTCTAACCCAGTGGACAGCTATCCAAAGGCTATTTTCTTGTATTTGTGTCAGTGGTGATGATATATTTGCACATAAACCACCACATTGGACACTGATGTGTCACACCATACACATCAGTTGTCCACTTAAGTGGACATGTAAAAACTCTTTGAAAAGTACATGTTTAAAAACATGAAGTAATTTAGGAGAGTGATGGCGCTCTTTCTGACGCGGGATCATTGAGTTAAACTCCAAGTCAGTGTGTGTCAGTGTACGGTAGTGCGGATCGTGTATGCCCGCGGGGGTCAGTGTTTGACGGCTGCTTCTGTGGTTTTCCTGCAGGAGGAACGTGGAACAAGGAGGACAGCACGCACCGGGGGTGCAGAAACACGGCAGTGGAGAGCACGAGCACGGACGTCGGAGTGGAACAAACACACGGGAGTATAGGGAGCAACGGGGATTTAATGTGCATCTGTTATGTACCTCACTGTAAATAAACGCACTGCCTTCTTTAAAGAGTCCAGCCTATTGGGTCCTCCTTTCCCCCACATCCCCACGGTTTGCCCTGGCAAACAGTGACATTTTTCATGCCTAAAGATGAATAAAAATACGTAAGAAAAAAATCCTGATTGAGTTTGTCATAATTCATGCATGAAAGGTTCAAACAGCAGGTGGGCGGGGCTCCTGAGCTCACACCGGTAGCTGTTTGCTTATAATTCTGGTTTAGAAAGGTGCTATACAGATAAAGTTAAAATAGTTCTTATAATTGTTGTTGTATTTGAGATAACCACCAATATGACATCATAAAGAGCCGAGAGTAAGAAAAAAGCACTGTATTAAAAGCAGAAGAAGAGCACTTCTACATAAAACAAAAGCACATCCTTGTCCTAATACGTGTTTCTTATACACATGATGTCTTAATAGAAATGAGACAAACATGGCTCACATTGATCTCGTGCAAATGCAACCTGTGAAAGTTTTCATTTTGCACACATTTCTTGTATTTTCTTCCCTGCGATGCCGAGCGAAGTCTCCAACTCTCTTAACGCAGGAAATGAGACTCTCCAGCTTTTAAGGACCTAATGTCACCTGATTATTACCTCGACTGGACACCTGAAAATGGAGCAAATGTAGAAGCGTGGAGGAAACATAATGAGGAGTTCAGAGGAGAATGAAGTGCCTTCCTGATTGAATGTAGCTCTATTTGTGTTCAGCATCAGTTCTGAATCACACCTGGACGATAGCTGTGACACTCTCGCAGATGAAGGGTCACTGAACCAAATCTTTGCCCAGCTGGAGCAATCAAACTCGGGAAAATCACCTCCACCGACAGGAAGTCCTGATCAGCTGCGCCTGGATCGCACTGTATGGATGTGAGGTGGTGCCCTGCAGGAGGAAGAGGAGGGGAACTGCAAATCTCCAGGTAATAAAAAGCAACCACTGAAGGTGTTTTGCATTATGCAGCGTCAGGCCTCAGTTTGTCTGCAGAGGCACATCACGCATCACGAATTTAAGGTCAGATTCACAGCGTGGCATCATTATTCTCTGTCCCACTCTGTTTCCACTTCATTTTAAATGCTCCGCGGAGCTATTTTTCTCTACCCGACTGAAACAAAATGTAAAAAGCAAAACAGCGATCGTCGGCATCAAGTTTTTCGTTATTAGCACGGTCAGGCTGAAATCATTTTAACTTCTGAAGCAGCAGCAATCTGATATTTACCAGAGAAAATGTCTTTATTTATAGTTCATTCATAAAATTAATCTGACTATAGGCCCCTATATGTAGGGTTGCCAACTCCCTGAAAAATAAATAAGGGACACCTCGTGGCCAGGGCCGGGCGACCCAGTTGTCTTCACCCTTCCCAGTGTGGTGAATTTTCTAGCTCTTTTTTTGTGTGTGAAATTATTTTTTTAACCATTTGACTTGAATTTGATTTAAGTAGATGCATATTCTTTGTGATATGACCATATGGGAAACAAATGATCATTTAGCCATTTATCTTTAGCTCAAAATGACAACATTAACACAGTAAAACAGGTCTCTTTCTTAAACAGAAGCCTGTCATGCTTAACTTTTGAGAATATAAGTAAATCTTTCTTTAAAAGAACTCTGTCCTGCTTAACTTAAAATAATAGAAAACAATAGAAAGAAAAACATTCTTGTAACAGTGCACATTTAGTGCATTTAGTACAATTGGCTTCAGCTGAGGTATTATTTCAGCTTTTCTAATGCTAATCAGCTGCTCCTGTTTGTAAACCCGCTTGTTCCCATGATTACGCATCTTAACTCATCATCATTATTCATCTATGTATTACTTTTATGTATTAGTCATCTATTTGTAATCATCTATCCTTGCAGTTGTTTATTACACAAAATAAGTTATATTATCACACTTCTGGCCACATAGCGCTGATATTCATTGCACATGCCCATATTAACGTTTTCCAGCCAGGTGTTTTCCTTTTCCCATTCTTCCCTTTCTCTGAGGGGAACAAACATTGCTGCTCTAATGCTGGGCTCACACTGTGTGATTTTAGGCCCATTTTGAGCCGATTTTTGAGTGATCTTCATCGTGCGTCGTGTAGTATACGTGGGGTAACGAGAAGCGATTAACACCTCACGACCAGCTCCCGATCATCAATCGCTCGTGAGGGTGTCACCACAGCCGCTCACACTGCTCACGTGCAAACACGTAAACGTCGGTGAAAAAGACGGAGCAGCACGGCTGTGCAGCGTGTGATCTGGACACAAGCGATGGAGGCACAACTTGTAGAACTTTGGAAAGCTCATCCGAGCCTTTTCGATGTGGCATCACAAAATGATCACGACCACAACAACCGTGAAAATAGTTGGATTTACACTGCTGCTCAATCACAGCTGCCTGATCATGTTTTTCATTAGCAATTTAGCAAAGTTGATGGTAGTGGTGTGTCTGTGTGAGTGAAAGACAGAGAGAGCGAGCGACAGATTTTCTGTTATAACCTTCATGTTATGTTGGCACAGTGTGAGCACTCAGGTCGCATCAGAGCATCGGGCGGTATAGTGTGAGACCTGCATCGTAGCCTACGAACTTCTAACCCCTGCGAGTCAATCGTGCAGTTTGAGCAGGAGCTGAATAACGTGACTGAAAAAATCGCACAGTGTCTGCCCAGCTTTAGGTGTACTGTCGTCCGAGACTTGCACCGCAGTGTCGGCGTTTGTTCCCCTGTTGGCCATGCTTCTTGTTGTGGTCATCTGTTGTCTTCCGGTATTTTCTCCGCAAGCGACCTTTCCTCGACCAATGAGATGAGCGGTAATCTGACTTGTCATACTCGAATTGTCATAAGTGTGCTGTCAGCTCAATGGTCACAAAGCAGGAGAGGGGCTGGGAATTATGTTTTCAAACAAAGCGTTAATTCCATTAACATTTATAGACTACTTTTGATTCTCACTGTATTACGGGACAAAGTGCGTCCCTTATTAGGACGTGTACTTTTGTTTCTAAATACGGGACGATTCCGTTTTTTAAGGGACGGTTGGCAACCCTACCTATATGAGGCACGTGTTTGTGACTTTTGGGCCACAGCTGTCCAGTCTAACATTTTCCCTAATCACTGGACCACATCTGGACCACACAACATCTGCCAGTGTCATAACTGAGCCAAATGTAGTCCAGATTAGACCCAAATGTTCCCAGAGTTTACAAAAAGAAAGACAAAATCTCTCTAGGGGTTAAGGTGCATATCCCAGGAGTGCAAATACCTTCAGCTGTGAGCTCCTGGTTTGATTCCAGTTTCCATAAAGCACCTCTGGAGTAGATGGCCTCTCCACTTTCACCACAAGATCACGAGAGATACCGCTCGCCACAAGTGTTCAAGTCAAGCCACTTACGAGCACATTCACAACTACAAGAATAAAATACTAGATTTTCAAATGGGTTTTGAAGTGTCGAGTGAGTGAGCTCCTAATTTAAAGGCCTGATCTCTTCTCTTTAATCTGCTTCTCAGTCCAACTGGAAGCATCGGGTCAGCTGACCTTAATGATTAGAAAGGTGAGGTGGTGTTAACCCATTTAATGACTTAGAAACAAACCTTAAAGTCAATTCTGAGAGCCACATAAAGAAGAAGGAGAAAGCAGAACCTATTCTGATCATCAAGCCTTGATTAAACAACTGCATGGATTACTTGTGATTAGAAGAGAAAGTCCTTAGCCTAGTAAAACAAGAGCTAATTTTGGGCACCCCTGACCACCAGAGGACAGCACTGTGCCAGACTGCTGTTAATGAGGTGAGGTCAGAGGGCAACAACAGCAGCAGACAGTGGAGAGATGACGAAACCCAACAAAAGCGTGTAACTGACAGGAAAAGTTCAAAACGGAGCAGAAGATGTGAGCTGCACTCGCTGCTTGGGCTCCTGCCGAGAGTTTACTGATGCTGTTTGCTGCAGCCAGAGGCCCGAATGCTGCTCTGAGGCAGACAGCTCATCAAGATGAGTGACAAGCTTGTGGGCAGGAACAGCAGCAGCAGAGGAAAAAAGAGGACCAGACTCAACAATACAGTCTGTGCCCAGAGGCAAAAACTGGAGGAGAGGTGAGCAGAGGAGACGGGCTTTCAGTCCTCTTGACAATCAGAGATATTGTGGGCTGAGAGCAGCGAGGGGAAGCTCAACAAGGGGGGTGAGTTAATGATACTTTGGACGCCTGAGTGTGTGGATCTTACACTGTGCTTTAGCTGAGGGATGCTTGATGCACTGGAAGTACTGATGCTTTGGTTTAAGCAGTAAATCCTGAACTTGCTGTAGCTGGGAGCCCCAGTGTGTGGATGCTTCAGTTCCTCCTCGGGGTCAACATTTCTCTGAGTACGAGCAGTTTCTGTTGGAGAGTTAGAGGAGCATACAGGAAACTTCCAGCATTGGCACTTTAATGCTGACTTTCTGGTGATTTGTTTTTTTTAATCACCGGTTTTTACGTTTTCTGAATCGTTTTATTAAAAGTTTTTGTGCAGGAAAAGGGAAACACAAACAGCTGAATGTTCAACAGTTACTAAAATATAACCTTATGAGTCTCTCAGCCCGTCTGCCGCTTTCTTATCTTCTAGCAGTTTTTAAGGTTGTCTTGAGCAATAGTTGTCCAGACTCTCTGAAGCTGTTTTTCTTTGGATTCCTTTTTCACTTACTTTCAGTCGGGTCCTTGAAGTCTTTGGACTGCTGGGTTCTGTCGGGGCTGGTTGGGTTTGCAGTTTCAGATTATCAATCAAAATGTAGCACTGGGTAAAGATAAAATCCAGTTTTTAACTGTGTGGACTAATAGCTGTTTGTGCCACCTTTGGCAGTAAGATGAGTCACAGTGAGTCTTTCATATCACTGTGGAGGATTTTGGCCCACTCGTCTTTCCAGAATTGTTTTAATTCAGCCACCCTGGCGAGTTTTTAGAGCATGAACGGATCACGCCAAAGCATCTCAGTCTGATTAAAGTCCAGACTTTGACTACACCACATTAAAAATAATGTTGATGATCATTCAGAGGTGGACTTGCTGGCTTGTTTCGGATTATTGTCCTGCATAACCGAAGTGCCCCTGAGCTTCAGGCATGAACTGATGGGCGGACGTTATGCTTCAGGATATTCTGATACGGAGCAGAAGTCATGCTTCCATCAAGTCCAGTCGTTCAGGTGATAAAGCAGCAAAGCAGCCCAGGCCATCACACTGCCACCACCATGTCTGACGGTTGCCATGATGCTGTTTTTGTGAAACACTTTTAGTTTTACATCAAATGTAACAAAACTCAAACCTGCCAAAACATTCAGATTTTGTCCACAAAATATTTTCCCAAAAGTCTTGGAGATCATCAGGATTTCACCATCCATTCTCTTCTGCCTTTCCATGTCAGGGTCACCTCTCACCCTATAGAGCAGCGGTCTCCAACCTTTTTTGCGCCACGGACCGGTTTATGCCCGACAATATTTTCACGGACCGGCCTTTAAGGTGTCGCGGATAAATACAACAAAATAAAACTAGTACCGGTACCGAAAAAAAGAAGATAACACAGTGAAAAGACCCAGGAAAACCGAATAAATGATAAAAACGATAACAAAATAACGCTGAAAACCGATAAAAACCCTGAAAACCATACATTTCACACCTGAGCCTCAACTCTCGCGGCCCGGTACCAAACGAGTCACGGACCGGTACCGGTCCGAGGCCCGGGGGTTGGGGGCCGCTGCTATAGAACACAGGTGTCGAACTCCAGGCCTCGAGGGCCGCTGTCCTGTGGGTTTAAGATGTGTCCTTGATCCAACACAGCTGATTTAAATGTCTAAATGACCTCCTCAACATGTCTTGAAGCTCTCCAGAGGCTGGTAATGAACTAATCATTTGATTCAGGTGTTTTAACCCAGGGTGTCTAAAACTTGCAGGACACCGGCCCTCGAGGCCTGGAGTTCAACACCCCTGCTATAGAAGATGGATCTGATGCAGGCCTAACACAGAGAGACAGACAACCATTCACACCTATGAGCAATTTAGCATCACCAATTAACCTAACCTCACTAATTGCATGTCTTTGGACTGTATCCAGGGAGAGTCGCCTGGACATCGAGACGTTTTTGGAACATGTGAGACGGACTTTGGGTTCTTTTTGGTGCCATCATGTCATTTTTTCCCCGTCTCTGTCTTACTGTTGAATCATGAACTCTGACCTTAACTGAAGCAAGTCAGGCCTGCAGTTCTTTAGATGTTCTTCTGGATTCTTTTGTGTCTCCTCGATGAGTCGCCGATGCACCCTTTGGTAGGAAGGCTACAACTGGGAAGGTTCACAACTGTTCCAAGTTTCCTCCATGTGTGGAAAAGTGCCAAAGCTTTAGAAGTGACTCTGTAACCCTTTCCAGTCTGATAGATGGCAATGACTTTGTTTCTCAGCTGTTTCTGTGTTTCTTCAGTTTGTGACATTATGTGTTTTTTGAGTAGATAAGTGATTTCAGAATCAGCAGGTCTGGCTGGTCGGGTGTGGCTAGAGAAATGAAATTCAGCTTTCCACACGGGACCAAGTATAGGTTTGGATAACACTTTCCCATTACAAGAAATTATTTAAAAACTGCACTTTTAAACAAAGATAAACAGATTAAATAGAAGACAAAAATGTGTTTGATGATCTGAAACATCCGAGGGTGACAAATATGCATAAAAACTCTGAAATCAAGTCAGAATACTTTTTCACAGCAGTGTAATCATGATGAGAATAAATACACAGACTTTAACTTGGAATGATCACTGCGTTAGTGTCACAACAAACTGAAAGAGCAGATTTAATTTGCACTGAACGGGCGGCTTTAAAACAAGACAAATTGTCTGCTTTACTGCCTTCAACCTTTGTGTGTTTTGTCACATTTATTGGTGTCGCTTTGATTTTGCACATCGTCTCGGAAACAACGGAGCCGAATCCCGCAGCCCGTCACGGCGTCGCCGAGCCAAACTCCCACCTGCTCTCTCGCGCTGGTGAGTCACTCTTGATGAGTGCATTAGTGGGACGCATGCAAATGCAAACGGATGTGCTCTGTCACTAGTAAGGCTGCGCCTCGCTTCTTCGTCTGCTTGGCGTTTCCCTCTGATCGGCGGTGAGGGGAGTTCAGATTTGTAGTGGCGCAATGTGCAGCTGAGTGCTATTTAATTACCTGCTTTTGGAAAACTGCTGGGAATGCAACTAATTTAGGTCTTGTTTGAAGGGTAAACAAATGTGCCAGAAGATGTCTCCCGTCACACTCCCAGCAGAGGAAGAGGAGGGAGGGTGGGGGAGGCAGGCGCTGCTTCCTATCACAAATATTATAATAGCTGTCTGAGAAGCTCTTGGACAGGATTGAAGGCGTGCAGTAATGGTGACACTGAATGTAATTTTTTTTTTACTCTGCATAATGCTGCAGTGAATTGATCGAGCTTTGGGCTGTGCTGATATTCAGAGGGCTTTGTTCTCAAACACTTGAGGGTAAAGGCTGTGGAAACAAAAGCAGGAGAATAATGAGGGAAAGAGCTCTGCTTTGATATTTGAGCTCAGTGTTTCAAAGCTGCAGGTGTTGGAGCGAGCTGAAGTGCTGACTTTCATGCTGACAGATACTTTACGCCAAGACTTCAGGTGCTGGGTGACTAATGACGGAGCTCGAGGAAATCCTCATTTTCGAACGTGGAAATTTCATCCTCTCGGACTAAATTAGAAGGCAACAAAACTTCAGAGGAAGTCTTTGTCGCGGTCAAGTTCACGTCGAGTTCAGTGTTTCATAACTTTGGAAACTTGCAGACACAAACACGGCCCTTTGTTCCCCTCACAGCCACTGTAATTATGTAAATGCACAAAATAGACTTACAGACTTTTTTTAAAAAAGGCATCCGGCACAATAAAACACAAAGGATGCTCAGTGCCGGAGAATCTGCTGATCGTGGAAGAGGGTGATTTACGTAAGGGGTGCATGACGAAGGAGTTCATGAAAGAATAATAAACCTAAGGAGAAATGCACAAAGTTAAGGCAACAAACACACACAACAACTGGGCAGTGGGTCACAGGAGAGCCAGATTAAAACACTTACAATGATAACAGGCACCACCAACACTACAGTTACTACAATCAAAGTTATGATTTGATTCCAGTGTTAAATCAATAAGCTGCGATTCTGAAAACAGGACCCGCTGCAGTGATGGAGATTCTGTATGATGAAGACAGAGCTGAGCATGAAAGTAAGCTGGCGATTTACCGACTGATCTATGCTCTTACCCTCGTCTATTGCCAGGAGGTCTGCAAAGTGACCAAAAGAAAGAGATGGCAGATACTTACAGTGGAAATGACCTTTCTCCGAAGGGTGGCTGCACTCTCCCTCAGAGCAAAGGTGAGGAGCTCAATCATTCGGAAGAGGCTCAGATTTGACCAGCTACTCACATTGAGAGGAGGCAGCTGAGGTGGTTAAGGGTTCTGATTAGGATGACTCTCAGAAGCTTCCTGGGTGAGATGTTTCTGAGGCCCGGCAGCAGACCCAAGTCACACTGGAAGGATTACATCTCTCAGCTGGCTTGGGAGCGACTTGGAGAGTGTCTGGATGAACTGGAGGAGGTAGCCAGGGGATGGCTGCTGACATTGCTGTGGATGGATCTGATATCACCCAGTTCTGAGGTTCTAATCTCAGAGTTTCGTGGAAACCTTCGTCTCCAGATGAGAAAAGATGTTATGTCCATGTAGCTGGGCTGCCTCTGTGTCCACTGTAGAGCCCGTACATCCAGGAGCGCCAAAGGCAAATGGAAAAAAAGCTCAGTTTATTCAGATGTGCCCAAATAGAGCAGCTAATAGCAAAAAAAGTCACCACAATAATGACTGGGGCAGCAGTCAATACTCATTTTTGTATATTTGAATCAACACAGCCGAGATATCAGTCAGAGCTGTTTCTTTCTGCTGAGCCGTGTGTTCTGAAAACTACTTCACTGTTTTATTAAATCCCTTCACAGACCACACATGAACATTCCCTTCTCTTCTCCTTTAGATTGGAGGCCAGTAATGTAAATTCCCATAATGATGGAGCCAGGAAGGAAAACAAAACTGGCCAAAATGAGCTCTCAGGTGACCAGAGGCAGAGCTGGATCAAAACTGCTCTGCTGTGGTATGAATGTGTCGATGAAAGCAGCTGATAACAGCTTCTCCACCATCATCAACCTGACATCTGAGTAAAGGAGCAAAGTTAAATGAGGTGGAGAGGCCAACGGGTGGTAGGAGGCGGTGGAGGGGGGGGCAATTAAATAAAATCGGCATCAAAGCAACAAATTGACAATTTACTGTCTGGTTTTACAAAAGCATCATAGTTACAATTTAAAATGTTAGCATGTGTTTCTAATCTGCAGCTATTTTAGTCTCTTACACCACAATAAATAATAATTCTATTGCAAGAACAAAAAAGTGAGCAAATAAGTGAGCAACATGTTCACAGCCATCTGAAGCTGTTCACATCAGAGATTTGTGACCTGCTGTGCTGCCACAGTGCAGGGAGGCTGGAGGTGGTCGACATCCAAGGACAGGTTGTTCATCATGTGAACAAAATCCATCAGCTGGGGAAAACATCAAGCTTTACATCCTTGGATGGACAGGCTGAGGCTGTTTAGTGAACAGAGGTCCAGCTGTCCTTATGTAAGACATTGGAGCTCTACTTAAGAGCTACTTGAGGCTCTGCCTGTGCATTTGAGTGAATGACAAACACATTACAGAGCTCTCTGGTGACCCAGTACGGTTGCTGGTCCTATAAAAGTACATTCTAATGGGCATTATCACCTTTATCTCATCCATAGGTTTGCAGAAGCGACCATATGTGCAAAATGGCTTAATTAGGAATCTTCGTCTTTGAAGCTCTGCCTCGAGTTTCCACATTTCACAGGCATACTGACAAGAGAAGAGAGCACAGAGAGAAGTTTTTGTCTCTCCAGATGGTTTTAACCTTCGCTCTTACTCTTGTCTGTACTATCCATAAAATTCAGTCACTGTTATGAAGGGGGAAAAAGTGCCATATAACTGCAGTCTGTTTACCATTTAGCTAATTCCAGCCGTCTTTAAATAGCCAACTTGTGGCCTAAATCTAAGCACACTTGATCAAAGAGCACAAAAACCTGACCTGATAGTCAGATAGTGAGGAGCCATATAAGGCTTTTTTCATTCTCCAATTTAGCATTTCCCCAAGTTTTTATCTTCTCCTGCTCTGTTTATTTAACTTTCCCGAGAGAGGAAGTGTGTTTTTACCGCTGAAGATGACGAGAGTAATGATGATGAGGCATGTTTGTTGAAGGTTGGGTGGTTCTTCAAAACTGAGATTTTCTTCCTCAGCAAAACATTTTATTTGAGTCCTACTGAACTATAATTCACTCATCTCAGGAGTTTATGAAAAACACAATATTTCACAACTCTAGTCTATATTTCACTGCTCCAGTGTTGGATTGTTTGAGACCAGTCTAGTCATTTGTGTTATGTTTTAAGTTATTTAACACTTATTCAAGCCAAGAGTGGCTTAACTCGCAAAGTCTAGACTAAATTCTTTCAGCACAAGTCCAAGTTTACTTTTAAGCTATTCAAGGATAGATGATGTCATGCATCTTATCTTCCTACTTCGAGTTTTTGCTGCATCCTTTTCTATTGTCTCTTGTATGTCCCCTCATTGGGTCTGTTTCTGTGATGTTATAGTCATGTCCTTACAGTATAATGTGGCTTAAGTTGACTACTGTGATTCATCACGTAGATGAAATTGAATTCTCTCTCAGGTTTGTTAGAGTCAAGTAGCAAGTCATGCAAAACAATTCAAACGTATAAGTCCAATTTCAATTTTCAGTCATTTATAACTCCTTAAAGAGTCATTTTCTCAAACTGTTGTTCAAATATCACAATGACACCAGAAATCCTTCATATGAAGCTGTTTCTCCACTTGCACTGCAACTTTGAACTCTTCTACGACTTTCCTGACGGAGGTGCATGTGAGAACTCACATGTCCAACACAATCTGATCTGACATGGGGGCGATCGTGGCTCAAGAGTTGGGAGTTCGCCTTGTAATCGGAAGGTTGCCGGTTCGAGCCCCAGCTTGGACAGTCCCGGTCGTTGTGTCCTTGGGCGAGACACTTCACCCGTTGCCTACTGGTGGTGGTCAGAGGGCCCGGTGGCGCCAGTGTCCGGCAGCCTCGCCTCTGTCAGTGCGCCCCAGGGTGGCTGTGGCTACAATGTAGCTACCTTCACCAGTGTGTGGATGGGTGGATGACTGGTTGTGTAAAGCGCTTTGGGGTCCTTAGGGACTAGTAAAGCGCTATACAAATACAGGCCATTTACCATTTACATGGAGTCTCCAGCACAGTCTCCAGACTTACACCGGCTCAAATTGTTATGTGAAAGCAAAGCAACCTACAAGTGCCACATTTATAGGAACTTCTGCAACAGATGTGTGAAGAACTTTCTGAACACTTGATTTCTATTGTATTTCTATTGGTCTATAAATTAATTCCATGATTTATTTTTTAACTAAAATTTGCTTATTTGTACTATAGTTTCATTTCAGAGTGCAATGAGACATTAAACTGCACAACTTCCAATAAAAAATGGAAAAATTGGGGCTTTCTAAAACTTTAGACCGGTAGTGTCTAAATGAACTACTGAAAAAAAAAAACCCAACCTGATTCTCTCAAAGTTGCTCAAAGCTCATGTGAGAAAAGTCTGACAAGTCGATCCTTACATCATTCCAAACAAGTCCAAGTCGGCCTCGTCTCTGAAAGCTGTTCCTTAAACAACAGCCTCCCTTCAAAGCTTTAAAGTTGCTTTTACACAACTGAGACCAAGCTGCCACCACGAAGAGGCCCGATAATGAAATATTCAGAGTGTGTGCGGCAGTGCAGTGTCTCGCAGTGTGCATGGAAGTGTTTGTGTTTATAATGCGAGTGTGTCTGCTTCCTTTTGCGTGCGTGTTTATACTGCTGATGCCTTTAACCCAGGTTAGATGTCATTTCCTCCCTTCAGGCCGGCCAAATCCTTTAATTTCTGACACAAGCACGCACACACAAAAGATAAATACTTCTCATTCTCGCTCTGCCTCGCACACACACGGACACTCTGTAATCATTCGCTTATCTTTCAGCTACACACACACACACACACACTCAAAATTGCACTGATATTTTTGTGAGGATCTTCGCTGACATATTACATCCCCTTGCCCCATAAACAAATTCTTAACTCTCAAAACACCCTTTGAAGGCTTGTCCCAAACTTTGAACCGTCCCAAACATCCTGACTTTATGAATTTGGCTCTCACAAAGATAGATGTACCCACACACTTAACTTTCTGAGTGTGGAGCTGTAGGGAGGGAAAGGGCTGTGCTGTTTCACAAATTGCATGCAGACTTTTTGCATCAAGTGTCAGCCCCCCCTGCCTCCTCTTCTACCTCCTCCTCCTTCCTTACTTTGCTGAACTCTTAAGTGAAACACACCCTCCGCATGAGCCGTGACAGAGTGAACGCTGCCCGCATGGATTAGAAACTGTCCAGAAACACAGGTTTCTCACTGGGAATATGTGACTGTCGAACGTGTGGAATATGGCTCAGCACACGACGGTAAAATCTCAGCTGCGGAGATCTTTCAGCGAGCATGTCAAAGACTCCACCAACAAGGCTTGGGATGTCTTCTGGAGGGGTGTGAGGGAGAGGCGGCTGTGGGGTGAGTTGGGATTCGATGTGGGTGAAGATTATTTAGCTGGAAAAAAGCAGTTTATGCAAGATTGCAGAAGTGTTTTGGTGAAAGTGTTTTGTGCAACTCAGCATGGTGAAGGAAACTGATATTAGGGAAGGGAGGTATAGTTAAAATCATTCGTCTGTTTCCAGTTGAGATGCTGTGCAGAAGGTGAATTAAATCAAAATGCAGTGGTTTGCAAAACAACTGAACCCTAGAGTCCAGTCGCAAAGTTTTAAATTAGCAATGTCATTGTTTTTCTGCTCATCTTGAATTCAAAGCAAGGAATGCATTTCAAAAAAGTTGGATTAGGAGCAACAAAAGAGTGAAAATTTCATGCTTAAAAGCATAAAACACCTGGTGGAACATGCTGCTTTTCACTGAAGTTCACTGGCAACAAGTCAGGAGAATGAGTGGGTATAAAAGGAGCCTCCAGGAGGCGATGGCGATGGTTTCAGCTCTCTGTGGAAGAGTGTGTGGTGAAGAAGTTCAGTAAGTTAAGTTCCACTGATGCTAAATGAAGCATAACATCCAGGCTTTGTTTTATTTAGGCAAAGTTATGCTTAATTCAGCAACATCGTCATTAAACAGTCAGCAGCACTGGCTTTTATCAGTCCAGACCACGAATCACCATGTGACAACATTTGGATCATTATGTGACAAAAAAAACTACACAATCGTTGTTGGAACAAAATCAAAAGCTAAGACGTTTTTCAGAGTCATCTGCAGATGTTTCTGGAAATTCCAGTGCATCTCTGAAGCAGTTGTGATTCACACACTCTTCATTTACAGAGGCAGTGCTGAAGTGAGTCAGAACCCAGTTTGATGGGAGATGTGATCAGAAAGCATTACCTGACTGGCATTTGGCCAATCCCACACTCAGTCACCTTCTCATACACCTGTCTGGACTAGTTGGTGTTTTTAGCTCAGTCTGTTCACTCTTTACCCAAAGAAAGCCTGCTAGGAGCAGTCTTTGAAGCTCTTTTGTGAGCTGAGTGGTTTCAGGCCTGCTGATAATAGAAAGTGACTGGATTTGCATCAGAAGTTGGGGAGGGTGGTCTCTGCTTGTGCAGCTGGAAAAACCCTGAAAAGTATTCTTGTGTTCATCAAACTCGTCTTTGGTGATATAAACTGAGGTGTCGAGACTCATCAAATGTTGTCTTTATGGGTGCAAAGTCCTGTTGGGTTCCTTTGCTCATGTGTTTCTGTGTCGTGGATTCTTTACCTTGTTTTTTATTTTGGAGGATGACGTTGCGGGGACACAAATCTGGTGAGTGGTCCAGACTGTGAGTGAAGACTGTCTGTGTAGGAAAAATCGAGTAAAACTCGGGATATCACATTGGAGGATGAATTCATGGTGCACAACGAACAACAAGAGACTGTTGAGCTGGTTCGTTATCTCACTCCTCACCTGATGCCCTGGCTTCAGGTTTGGATGCTGTGATCTCTACAACTGGAAACTACTAAGAACTCCTCGGTTGTAGCTGAACAGCTAATCTGTTATCGTAAGCCAGGAAAAATCTCTTTCTAGATGACAAAACAAGGTTCGTTAAAGAAAAGTTCAACTAAAATTGTGCACAAGTTTTGCAAATTGCAATAACAGATAATATGTACACTATAAATTTAATCAAGAGCTGCAAGAACGTATGATACAGAAAGCATTGTAAGTTAGTTTCTAAGGTGTTGCTCTGGCTTTTCCTCATCTTCGAGTAACTTTGCTGGTGTCTTCAATCGAGGTGTTTCAATTATTTCTGTTTGGTTCATGCAGAGACACACTACGTGTTGTTCTGGGGCTCTGACTCCAGTGAATTTTGTGAATTTTGAGCAACTGACACTTTATTTCCAGCATGCTGGTGAATTTGAATCAGCATCAGATTATGGTAGAAGTGTATTTCTGGGACTAAAGAACGTCAAGATCTGAAGCATCGTTGTCCCGCTGGTTATCGTTTTCAAACGCATGTGTGCTAAATGCTGGCATCATGAAATCTACACCTTTGCCTTTAAAAGCTATGAATAATAAAATCCATGGACCGTATCATAACATGGTGGTCAGCTGCTGCTTCCTGCTGCCCATCATAGACAGTCCCATGAAGCCACTAGCATGCGAGCTGCAGCTGTGACTGATTGTGGTTTCACGTCTCATTGAAGCTGAGTGTTTTCCCGCGCCTGTTTCGCGCTGCGAGGCAAACTCGCCGGGTGATACTCGGGGTGCTAAACGGAGCTCTCGGTTTTCGAGGAATCCCAGCGTGGCGTCCGCAGTGAGAACTTGAAAGCTCTCTCTCCATCTGAGAGGTCAGGGGCAGCATTTCAGTGCTCTTAACACAAAGCAGGTTTTAATGGATCCGTGAGCCCGCGGAGAAAATATCACGCGGTCGAGCCAAAGCTGGGTTGGTCTCATTTTCCTGGAGGCCGTTTGTGTGTGGGCTTGTTAGGTGAGCCTGTGACTAAAAGGTTAATTCACTGAAGTAGCTGGGAAAATGTCAAGGTGACCCCCGAGCGTGACTCTTCGCCTCCACCTGCTGCGCCCTGTGTGCTCCACTCTCAGGTGTAAATGTGAATGTAAAGCAGGATGCTGTGAAATACCAGCGCTGGCAAAAAAAAAAGAGAGCTTCAAAGGACTTTCAGTGCTAAAGTGAGAAGTTGAGAATGGAATAATATTTTCTGCTGTAAGCAAATGGATGGATTATGAAACCGAGCTCCTCCGGGCAAGACCTCCACACTGCAGAAAAGACAAAGCAGCTCACGCAGTTGTGTCTTTTTGTCTCCAGCTCTGTGTCTTGCAGGTGTTTTGTGAGTCCTGCTGGTGATTTGACATCTGTTTGCAGTGTTTTCTGTAGACATTTTTATTCCATCCTTCAGTAATTTTCTGCCTTTTGTTGTTATTCGTCTTTGATGATAGTATATCATTTCATTTTTGGTCATTTCCTGTCCTATTTTGGTTATTTTTGCATTTCTTTCTGGGCTGTTGTGCAGTTATTTTCACATACTAATTAATTCCGACCTGTCGCGTATGCTTTATGTACTCGCAGCATTTAATTTAAGCTGCCAAACTGAGAAGAAAGTTGATGAGTCAGCTAATTTTGGTAGCTCGTTATCTGGTCTCATAGCCTACAGAGATTTTGATGCTTTCTGCATAATTATTGGATGCTTCTGTTTTCATTGGTGCTCATTATTCTCAATAGTGTAGTGGTTTAAACATTACCTGGACAAACAAAGGGTTGCTGGTTTGATTCTGGTTGCTGGAGGTTGTGTGTCAGAAAGAGCGAAAAGACAGTTGTAAAACTCTTCTGAATCAAACATGTAGATCTGCGCTCTGTGAAGGAAGCAGGAAATGTAGCTTTTCATTATTTCTTAATGGTATTTTATAAACAATGGTAACCCAGGGATGTCTTTGTGAGAAGGAAACTCCACCAAAATAAAAGTACCAGCTGTTTCTTTCTAAGCTTTCACACCAGCACCAGGCTGACACTTTTCTATCAAAGCGAATGGTAGAAAAGTGAAACCGTGAAGCAGTTTTCATATGTTGGTTTCACAGGATTATATTCATACTGGCTCAAAAAGATTTTTTTTCAATAGGAGCAAAAATGGAAATGCTTTTGAGGATCACAAATTCTTCAAACTGATCCATTGTTAGCGTTATTTAAATTTTGTCCGTAGCATTTGGAAAGAACACTTTCATGTGGGCGTGCTTTGGAGCCCTGATTGGATTTTTTTATACATGTCCTCATTGTGACTTTGTACAGAGCCCCGCAAGGGGCATAGGAGAAAAAAAAATTAAGATGAACTTTTGCGCAAATGTTTTGGCCGCGTCCTTCAGAGGGCGCCAGCTCGAAGCCGACCGGGAGGTCGAAGCACGATGTGCCGGGAGTGCGGCGTCCCCCCGGCTGTAGTGGGCCTCGACCTAAAGTTAGCTTCGAGATGGTGGGTAACAGACGTCTCCGAAAACATCGGAGCACTTTTACAAATATGTGATGTCTTGATATGCTATGAATTCTGGGATAGGTTGGGTCACGAAGGCTTTCAAATGCGACCTGCGAAGGATACAGTGTATTTTGCAAGATCATGCAAAAGTTCATCTTAATTTTTTTTTTCTCCCATGTCCCTGGCGGGTCTCCGTAACTGTGCAATTCTAACTTTTGTGCAAAATCAGAGACAAGTGATTGAAACAATTAACATATAAAACACCAGCTTGCCTCTACTAAAACACATATTGTGTGAGTTTTCCTGAATCTGAACACCACATTAATGTGGCGCCACAGAACTGCCACATTAATCAGAAACACACAAGATAGAAATATACACACATTCCCACTGACCCCAGTCTCCTGTCATAACATGTAACTGTGGCCTCATTTTGGAAGAAGTGGAGAAATGAAACGGTGTGTGTTGATCCAAACAGCGGGGAGTTCGATATGATACAGATCAGCAGGCTGCAGAGGACGAGGCCGGTCTCTGAGCTCAGAAGCTTTTAATGACAACGCTGCAAGAGCTACCTGCAGGTCTTCAAATAAACGTGAAAGTTGAGTAATCCTAGTGATGCATATTAACACCTGTGTGTGTGTGTGTGTGTGTGTGTGTGTGTGTGTGTGTGTGTGTGTGTGTGTGTGTGTGTGTGTGTGTGTGTGTGTGTTCTGACAGCTGGTTTGGGTTTTCTAGTGAGAACAGATACCTGGCTCCAGCTGTGTGTACACTTACATCAGTGTGTGTGTGTTTCTGGATCAGATCAACAAATGACGTTAGAAGGGTTGTGCTCACTGATTGGCTGAGAGAGAGATTATGTAATGCTGTGGTTCAGATCCCTGTAGCACACACATTCACACACAGCTGAGAGAAAAGCAGCTATAAAAAGTTTGGGTAATGGCTCAGTCACAGGGTATAGGAACATAAGACGGCAGCCTTCTGGTGATGAGAGAGAAAATCTGAGTTTGCCTGGTGACTGTATCGTTTTTTTGTTTTTTTTATGGTGGTTCAGAGGTTGAGTGTGCAACACCCTCAACCTGTTGGCAACCACTTTCAATCAAGAAGGAGAGGAAACTTTCAATTGCTCTATTAGGTCACCTAGTTCACAGCTGTCTCGACACAATAGTGACTGACTTCAGTCGCTCTCAGACAGACTGTCAAACATTACAAATATCTACAGCCTGATTGCCAACACAGACCAATGACTCTGAGTCAGTCTGTGCTATGAGCACAGACTGCGATGTGTCTCTTTGCTATAGAGGACTTAACTCAACTGTTGCCAAATGTAAAAGTGCAAGGCTCCTTAGCACCAATGACATTGCACTGATAAATCATCATCCTTCAGCAACTGAAGCACAATTTCTGTTTCAAATCTGTAAGGGCTCCATCTGGACTCTAAAAGTAAAGAATGTATGTGAATTAGTGAGTCACAGTGTGAATGCAATTTCCAACATGTACCCATTTGATTTCAAACTGATTGTAGAGTAACCATATATTATTGTCATTTTGAGATACTTAGCAACTTACTGCCATCTTTAGTGATATTAAAGTCAGTGAAGATGGAATCTGACTGGTCCCTGTCTTTGAACCAACCCTTTGAAAGGCAGCAAGAATACATTTAGATTTTTTTTTTGTTTGTTTGTTTTGGCTACGTTTTGTTTTGTTTGTTTTGTTTTTTGTTTTGTTTTTTATTTAAACTGTTGAGCAGCTGAGGATAGACATGAAACAATTAAATGTTGCTGCCAAAAAGGTGGTTTATTAAAATATTATTACTCACAAAAAATACTTAAAAGTAATGTCATTTAATGTTACAAACAGCTAGCTAACTGACACTTCCACTCATCAATTCAATTCAATTCAATTCAATTTTATTTATATAGCACCAAATCACAACAAAAGTCGCCTCAAGGCGCTTCATAGATACAGAGAAAAACCCAACAATCATATGACCCCCTATGAGCAAGCACTTTGGCAACAGTGGGAAGGAAAAACTCCCTTTTCACAGGAAGAAACCTCCGGCAGAACCAGGCTCAGGAGGGGCGGGGCCATCTGCTGCGACCAGATGAGGTGATAGAAGGAAGATAGGATAAAGACATGCTGTGGAAGAGAGACAGAGGTTAATAACAGATATGATTCAATGCAGAGAGGTCTATTAATACATAGTGAGTGAGAAAGGTGACTGGAAAGGAAAAACTCAATGCATCATGGGAATCCCCGGCAGCCTACGTCTATTGCAGCATAACTAAGGGAGGATTCAGGGTCACCTGGTCCAGCCCTAACTATATGCTTTAGCATAAAGGAAAATTTGAAGCCTAATCTTAAAAGTAGAGATTGTGTCTGTCTCCCGAATCCAAACTGGAAGCTGGTTCCACAGAAGAGGGGTCTGAAAACTGAAGGCTCTGCCTCCCATTCTACTTTTAAATACTCTAGGAACAACAAGTAGGCCTGCAGTGTGAGAGCGAAGTGCTCTAATAGGGTGATATGGTACTACAAGGTCATTACGATAAGATGGGGCCTGATTATTTAAGACCTTGTATGTGAGGAGCAGGATTTTGAATTCAATTCTGGATTTAACAGGAAGCCAATGAAGGGAAGCCAAAACAGGAGAAATATGCTCATCACTTACTAGACAGCTTCCAATAATTTAGCCACACTATAGAGCAGACAAAAGTGTGTAACATTCATAAAATTATTTGAAAATTGCCAAAAAGCTTTTGAGATTGTCCAGCTTTTGAGCTAACTAGCTAAATGTTTGTATTAGCAGGTGTTCTAGTGTTAGCTAGCATAAGTCAGAAAGAAACATGGCTCAGGGTTAGACTTGATTTCGTAAAACAAACAAACCCCTTCATGAATTGATTGCCCCGCTGATGTCACTTATAGTAATCCTCCAATAGCTACATTTCCATTTGGTTTCACAGGCTCCAGATAGAACTGGCTAATGTTAGCTTATCTGCTAACGTGAATAAGCTGTTTGATACCCAGTGTAGCATATAGCTGCTAACCTCATTGTTTCTATCTAACAACACGTCAGTTTAGAGGTTTTGTTTGTTTGTCAGTATGTTTCGTTTGTGTTGGAGCGCTGTAAACTAGTCATTTAGTGATGTTAATGGTTAATGCAGGTGCCTGCAGATTCATGTCCATGGAGAATTTGAGTGCTTAAAAACCTCTTATAATCGTGTGGATTCAACTCATCTTCTGTATTTTATGCAAACATTATGATTAAAAGAACATGATGAGTAACTGTTGTATTTTAGGCAAAACCATTATATTTCGCTCAACCTAATCCAGTTGCTTTTACTACTTAAACTTAACCAGAGAACATATCTTGGATTAATAATATCTCCCACCTCCACCAACCTCTCCAACCTCTAAATTTCAACTTTTTCATCTTTTAAAATTGTAAATCACTAAATATAAAGAGTGAAAATTGTCATGATGGACACGGAAAAGGTGGCACAGCAACACAAATTAACGAATTTGAGGTTCTGACTACTGCCTATAGACTAGATCTGTCCACACACCAATCACTTTAATTCAATTCAATGTCAATTAAATTTAAGTTAGTCCGACTAATTTTCCTGCCAAGCAAAATTAGCAAGCTTGCTTTTTTCCATCTTATCTAAATTTTGCCAAAGCTGAAATATTTTCACTTGAACAAATGCTCATTTGCCACATACAGCACCACACAAAACGCTTTGCTTTAGATTTGGTGAAATTTTGGCTCTCTATGACATCATAGAGATCCAAAGGTGTAAAAAAAATTGTGTAAAGCTGCTGTTTAGAGGACTTATTATTTGTATATGTTTGTTTTGGGTGGGGGGTTTTGGGTTTTTTTTAATTTGTATATGACAGAAAATAAGGACAATTCTAAAAGGTCCAGTTGAGAGTTTAGGTTTTGTCGTCATTTCCATGTTTTCACTGTGGGCGGCTTAATCAGTATTTGAAGACAGACATGAGAAATGCTTGATGGATTACTAATTCTCCCCACAAAGCGTACTTTTAATTTTGGCTTGCTCGCTTTGGGATCAATTTGCCACCAATGGAGAAAAAAATAATCACAAAAAAGCGTAAATTTCCGTCCTTGCATTTTTTTCTTTCCGATGAAGCCGTAGAAGCTTCTGCTCTCCATTTGCATAAACAGACAGCAAATTATACAGTGATTTTACAGTTAAATAGCCTTGCATAATGAAGTGGTTCTTGAGGATAAAGATGATTAAAACTGAAAATGAGAAAGCAGAGAGTCACCGAGGCTCTGAGCCAAAAGTGATGGGGGAATCGATGTGAAGGCTGGTGTTTGTTCTGCGATCAGAGACGGGCCAAACTAAACAGCCGAGTGGGGGAAACTGGGGTGAGAACCTGGGTGACACGCACACACCGAAACAAAACACAAACTTCCCCTTCATGTCTCTGCAGGCTTGACAATAAGAGGATAACACACACAGGGTGACACACACTCTTTATAATCAGCTTTCAGACACACACACACACAGTTTTGTTTTTTGCAGCTTGTGTGGTAAATGGATCTGTTTTGGGGCAAAAGGAGCAGCATGACTGCAGAAAAAGGGCATGTGTGTTTCATCATCTGTCTCTGAGCGGCGGCAGGACGTGACGAAGAGCGTGTGTGATGGAACGAACTGCAGGGTTTAAAACACAGGAGACAAAGAAATAACAAACACACTGTACTCTCCCACAGTTTGAAGGCTCAGTCATGGCAGCACTGCTGACACACAAAACAGTGGACACAAATCAGTCCTTTCCCTCGACGAGGTCCGTGCCCTGCCGGCTCAACCCGGAGCTGTTGTCATCTGTCTAAGTTCACGCAGTTCTTTGGTTAATCGTCCATGGGGCATCACACACTGAATCATTATTTTAAATAAAAGAGACAAAAAAAGCTTAATGATTTATCAGTTTGCATCCTGTTTGATCTACAGCAGCCATTCTTAAAATCAAGAGTGCTGCGACCCACACAAAAACCAGAAAATTCCACACGGCCCACTTAATCTTAAATCTACATCTAATCAACATAAATGAGAGTTTATTTAACTTAAACAATGTTATTCAAAAATTATAAACAACGTAGGCTGTTTTAAGGCCAGTGTGTGACCCACCACGGGGAAGCAAACATCAGTATTAGATCAGTAAATTTAGGTCAGAGTAATGAGCAGCATCACAAACTGACCACTTCTATTACCAGTCTGAATTCACGTTTATATTAAAATAAATGCATACATTTATATAAATGCAACTGCACATCCTCATTTCAAACTGAATTTCTGTTATTACTGCAACCCACCTGCAGTACCTTCACAGCCCACCAGGGGGGCTACCACTTCACTAAGGTTTAGCGCACCTGTCGATACATTTAAGAAACCAAGCAAAAAGAATGAGGCTGCCAGCGTCTCACATTTACATTGAAGGTGGTTTTTGGCATCAGCGTCTTGACACTCCTGATTTATTACAATCTGCCTGACCGAGCGTCTTCAACGTTTGATAAGACGCTCTGCAACATGCTGCAGTTCTGTCTCCTTTATTTTCAACCATGACTCTTGTTCTCTCCAGCTTTTTGTTGACTCTTGTCATGTGCAACACATATATGAACTTTAAAAAACCCACAGTGTAGCTACAGCCAACAACCTCACTGAGACTTCACTGTGGACTTTTAAAAGCTTTTCCATAGTGAGTAATCAACATATTTGTAACTAATATCGTGCTGAAGATGTGCATGAATTTGGTCCATTTTCAGACCCTCAGCATTAACTTCTGTGACCTTAAGTTCCTCTCCTAAGGTGTTTATATCAGTCTAATTATAGCAGTGTAGCTAGCTAGCATGTAGGAGACCAGTATATGCCAAGTAGCCAGACTTCGCTAGCTGTCCAAACATCGCTGATATTTGTGGGGCAAGATGTCAATTTCATGTTTGCACCTTGTTAAACTCCAATCATAATGTATATTTTTTTATGCACCTACCAGTGAGAGTGCAGGATACCAGTGATTGACATATGACATTGCCTAGGCAACCAGAGCCCAAAATCTCCACTTGTGACCGACTATCAGGTTCAAAATGACGAGAACGAAGCAAATTACTCCCTGTGTGGATGCAGCTGTAGTAGGTCAACGCTCTCTGCAGATTATGGGTCATTATGTCCCTGTTGTGGAAAACACAGGGACTTAACGAGTGCCATTTATTTGATGTTATCCTTAATAAGCTTTATATTTCTAATGCTTTGCATTCAGGTAGCTGCTTGGTGTGTACAGTGTTAGGTGCATGGAGTATGAGGGTGAAGTCAAAGTGGTGAGAAGTCTTAGCTGCAGCTGTGTCAGGGAAGAGCTATGCTCACCACAGAGACAAAGAAATCTCTTTGAGATTGTTCGCTTTCATAAACGCATCGGATGTCTGTTGTCATCGCTGCCTGGGTTTCATCAGTGGTATTACCTCATCCTCAATGCCTTCCTTCACTCCGTCTTTTTTCCTTTCCCTCGCTCTGCTTTGCTCTTTTCCTCTCCATGTGCTGCCTCCGCTCTTCTCCTCTTTCCTCTGTTTGCCGTCACTCCGGCTGCATTCATACGACGGACTCTGGAGAGTACCGAGCTGTGTCTGTGTGTGTTCGATGGGCTTTTTGCCATTCAGATGGAGCCTACGCTACACTTAAAAAACCTTTCCAGATGTGCAGTGGGGGCACAAAAACTCCAGCTGGAATAAAAGAGTCAAGGATTCAGATTTCAGGTTTCTCGACTCCAACATCCACAAAGAGAATATTTGAAAATTGTCTTATTTACTGATAGGTTTCCCATCTGCAATTTTCCCCTCACAGTTCATGAATATTTTAACGTATGAAGCCCTCTGAATCATTTTTATCAGAAATTGTTTGATTTATGAAGATGCAATCTTCATGTGGGGGAAGATGAGAATAAGGAGGAGGCAGGTCTTCCTGTTCAGAATGAGAATGATGGACTTTCTACTTGAAGCTGAAAAGAAAATGTCAGGAGAGGCAACAAAGTGGTCGAGTTTGCGGAGCTATTCAGGGAGCCTGTTAACACCGCCATCGACCGCATCTTCTTCTGTGAGTTAAACCTAATGGTTTCAGGGCCAATCACAGAGAGCTTTGTGTTTTTAAACCTTTAAGTTAGTCCAATGAATGACTGATGAGTCGGTGAAGAAAAAGCAGGACATTCAAGAGTTGGGAGTTTACTTTTGACTCTTCACACAAAAAAGCAGCAAAGATGGACGATTTTTCAGTCGCTCGGCTCTGCATTAGGGAGGAGGACGGCTCGGCGTGGCAGCAAGCGCCGTACCACCTGGTTTAGTTACTTATTGCAAAGGTTTGGATCGAAATGCTCAATGAGCCGATTCACATTCAGCCCATGTTGGATGCAGAGGAATGAAATTTTCATGCGCTACGTCCATCAACGCTCGCATCAAGTAGCAGCTTGACTGCGGTTAAATTCCAAAATTAAGTAATTTCCCTGAAAACAGTATGCACTGGTCTGATTGCAATGCACCACTCTGTTGATTTCTATTAGGACCTAATAAAAATCAAATGAATGAGCTACTGGAAGCTAGAAAACTCAATAAAAACATCCTCGCAGTATTTTAGGTGGCTGCAGTCTGGCTCCTAATGAAGAGATTCAACGTTGAATTTGAAGGTTCATATTTACTGCCCTGAATTCATATGTCAGTCTTATAAAAACTAAAAATCATCATAGCAATGACCTTGACATGTTGTGTACTGCCTTTAATCAAAAACCACTCTCTCTCGTTTGCAGCCTCTCGCAACTTCAGCTTGAGTTCAGTCAATAGGATCAAAAACTCTTCACTCTGTTTCCGCACCGTGAAGAAAAACCTGTTCCCATTAAAAGCCACGTTTTCAAAGTTCGATGATTACAGTGCTCAAACCTCTTTAACCAGCTTTTTAAACACTGAAACATGATGGCATACAGAAAATTTGATTTTTAAATTAAGATTAATTATTAAATTGAAAACCCACAATTTGGAACCAGTAGTCTGAATATTTCAAATAAATGTTTTCTCTAACCCTATAATTCTCCTGTCATCACATCTTGTGACCTGTTTCTTTCCTTCTGGGATATTTTAAGGACTAAAATGTGCGCTGCTGTAAGGTGGTACCAGCATTCCTAGAGGTAGCACAGCTGGTATTTTCCCCATTTTCCTGCCACAGATTTCAGTGTCGAGAGATTAAATGAAATGTTCCCTTCCATCTGTGCTCAACCTTTTAGTGTTTTTGTTGCTTTGCTTTATCTCTCAGAAATGACAAATCACTCTAATGCTGCTGTCATAATAACACGTACTGCTGCAAACTCAACACTGCAACCATATTTTTAATGCATGAGGTATCAAACATAGAGCACAGTTAAAGTTAAAGCAAATATTCTGACAAGCCAATAGAGAAGCCAATCGACTGCTTTGTGGGTCATACATAGTTAAGAGGCCAGTTCGTGTCTCCATCATCATCTAACTATTTTTCAATCAAGACTAAACATCAAGAAAAGATGGTCAGCTGGTTGTTTTGAATGGAGAAAACAAAGTGCGTTTTGGTAAACTTTTAAAGGTCCTAATACCGATTGATAATTACTAGAAAGCAGATCAAACATCCAGGGTACCACTGCTTGTGTTGGACTGAAAAGGAAAGGAAAGTCAGACACAGGTTAAAGTCCAACAAAAAAGGTTTTTTTTTTAACCCAGAAAACAAACTTGGTTAAATTATACTAAAGATCTAAATCTTGGGCCCATAAAAGAGGTCAAAGTAACAGAACTCTACTCAAAAGTTGGTAACAAACAAACTGATCTACCTAAATAAGACTTAAACTTAAATACAGCCCACAAAAAGGGGTAGAATGCACAAAAACGTAGCTGAAACTAACATAACAAATTCCATTTCCCCCCCATGATCCAGAGTTGTGGTATGACCCAGTTTACAGGTCTCCATGTAGCCTTGCTCCGCCCCTTTTCCCACCTATTAGCTCATCAACCAAGGGTCTGGGAGCAGCTGCCACTGAGAAAACAAAGGAAAATTAAATAATACACTAAAACTAACTAAAATCTATGCACTTATTTTATGTGATCATATAAGTAAGTTAATTATAAACCAAACCAGTTTGCATTTCCCTGTAAATTAAATCCTTTATTTAAAGTGTTGTGTTATGTATAAGTCTATTGTAGCACTGTGATGTTTGACAGATATTACCCAATATATGTGGCTGTAACTGCAGCCATCACACCCTGGCTAGAGAAAAGAGCAGTGGAAAGTAATTTTGATGTGTTATGATGTAAATCGTTTGGGCGCCTTTTTGATTTAAATAAAGATGTGGGCCAATTAGATCATTTGTTATTATGTAACCTGGCCAATCAGCAATGATTTCCCAGCGACCCTTGCTGTTGACCTTGGTCTGACGTGGTCCGTCGCAGGAAGGCACGAACCTCATCAAGTGTGGAAAATCTAACTGGTTAGAAGGAAAATGTCAGAAGTGGCACGACAGAAAGTCAGCTAGCCACTAAGCTAACGGCTACAGTAGAGAAAACCCCATAAGCTGTGTCCCAAAACTTAGGCCGCATCCTTCGGAAAACCCGTCCTTCGCGGTCTACGTGGGTCGGGTCCTTCGAAGACCCAGAAGGCCGGAAGTGCGAGGCTGTGAATCGGGTCGGTCTCGCCTTCAGATTTGCGTCACCAGCTGTCTTGGTGGAGTTTAATAAACTCATCCATCTGCTCCTCCCTAAAATATAACAGGACACTGGAGCAAATTCTCGACCATCGCACACTTCTGTTTGATCAGTTTGCTGTTTGACGTTTATTCAGCTGTGTGAAAACTATAACTTTGCTCTCAGCCAAACCGATTTACTCAGGAACAAATAAAACACTGATAAAGCCAAACAACAACAAGTCTGACACGGACCAGCAAACTGTACTATGCAAATTATGCCACAAACCGGCCCCCACCCGTGACACTTGGAGTGATTGTAAAATTGCTGTGGTTTTTAACAGAGCTTTAATGTGCTGAAAGTATCAGATGGATGTTGTACTAGTTAAGTTAGGAGGGATCAAAAATGCTGGGATTGTTTAAAATTACTGCATTATTTAATGTACCACTATTTTAGGATTTTCCCCTTAAAGATGTGGCAATGCAAACACCTTTTGCGTCCTCCCCTTGCATGCACACTTGCCGGGCATATTTTCTATTTAGAATTTGATATAAATGTTTTCACATTTCAGGCCACTCAATATTTGCCTCCAAGAACCGAGCCGGCAGCCAGTTGGCGGGTTTGACGAGATGGAAAAAAAACTGCTCTCTGCATCTCTCGCCACAATGAAATTCAATGTAAAGCACCTGCGGTTGTATTAAAGCAGCAGAGGGACACAGCTTTGAAAGGACAGCAGAATGAAAAGAAGAAAATACGCTTTCAGCAAAAGCCAGAGTCCCATATTCCACAATATTTATTGAGTTGGATTTATTATCTTGGAGGAAATGTGCTTTAGTTGTTTCCAAAGAGAGCAGAGAGGCGAGGAGGAGGCGGCCACCTGAGAGCCACAGAAAGGCCCAAAATGGCTGCTTTTCTCATCATCTCTCAGCAGATTTTCAGAGAGGCAGGGTGTGGCAGTAAACCAGGGCACAGCCGAGGAAAATGGCTTATCTGAAATGATTCTGCTATCCTGGAACAGCAGGGTGTCCTGTGGCTTAGAGAGTGAGTTTGTTAAAGGTACAACAGACTCTTCATCTTGTGGCAGCAATAGTTTCGCCCGTTTCGGTGCAGCTTTTACTCACCTCCTCATTCCACAACCTTAAAATCTAGTTTCTGTCTTATTGGATTTGAGAGTCATTCTGTGGCGCTGAAGTCAGAGTCATGGAGGTGCTATGAAAACACTGTATCAACCCCTGTTTTGCCATCAAACTTATAAGCTTGTTATAAGAGCCTCACATAAAAAATAAGGTTTTTTTTATTATTTCTGGGAAACTTAATGTCATCCAGGTTAGAATAACCAGAAACCCAGGAAATCTTGCACTAACTCCAGCCTTCGTTCTAAAGCTGGTGAACTCGATCGGTGAATATCGAGCCGTTTGCTGCTGACAAACTTGCACAATCCTGGTGCATTAGTGTATTGTGTGTTCTGTGATGTTGGATTGCGGAAGACTTTGGCCTTTAGCTCAGCATTAGTGAAGTAAAGTTTATTTATACAGCACATTTAAGTATAACAGAAGTTGAGTGTTTATGCTGAACAACACACGATAAAATAGCAAAACGGTAGAAAACATAACAATATAATTGTAAATAAAAGTAACATCCTATACTGTTCATATACCTTTTCATGATTTCACTTCCTGCCTTTTATTTCGATTATGCTGCACTATCCATAAACATCGTCACTTTTCTGCGCTCCCTTAAGGCTGAAGAACTCTAAAAAAATTATTACTTCTATATTTCCCATCATTTTTATATTTTACTGTTAGCTGACGATGAGCAGTGGTGGATGAATGTATGGAGCTATTCATTCATAAAGGAATAAAATAAGTGAAACATTTGAAAGTGTTTCCCAAAAAACTATTTCGCCAAAAATGTTACCAAATAGCATTAAATGGATCAATATTACTTCTGCATTTGTTTAAGATAAGCTCAGTTTAGATATGTTTTATTCATGTATTCTGTTCAATTTTGAATATTGAAATATTGAATCATATTCTATAAAATCATATATTTTTCCGTGTGGCTTTCAAGTTAGGACCATGTACCACTGAAAAAAGAGCTCTGAAAAACAAGCTAACGCCTGTTTTTTATTTTTTAAACAAACATATTACAATACAGTAATTAAAAAAATCACAGCTGAATTAAAGGGTTTAAGCCATGTATGACAGTATCTATGGGAGATTATAAAAAAAATGTTTCAGTGGTGCCAAAAAAGTTAAAGGTCCCTGGTTTGAGAAGGAGACACAAATCTCTTGGGGTTTTGTCAGGATGGGTATCTGCCATAGAAATCTGCCAAATCACATATGCAGGACTCACTGTAGCGAAGCGTTGTGAGTCAGGCAGCAGTGGAAGTAGCTTTCTGGGCCAACTGGAGTTAAGGCTGCTTCCAGAGACAATAGTCAACTGTGGCCACAAGATGTCACTAAGTTTAGAGGATGGTCTGCACAGGCAACAAGAGAAGCTTAAGTGACAGAATACTGTTTGAGATGAAAGGAGAGAAGATCGGTTTAATTTTTAGATTTCACTGAGTAAGCAGTGCTTGGCCTGACAGAAACCCACCACATCAGTGGGGCTGGCCTTTCCAGACAGTTTGGACTTTTAAAGTTTAGGTTATTTTAAAAAAAACAAATTCAGTGTAAAAGCTAGCTGGAACCATTAACATCTATCAGTTAGCTAACCTAAGCATTCACCGTGGTGTATAAATTGATAACATGTCTTAAGGACAACCCTTGGAAGCATTTAAAAGTGCTGTCACTGCCTCTAACATCGTCCGATACACTGCTCAGCACTTTTCATAGTTAAATGTAGCTCAAAGTTTTCCACAGAGTCACTGAAGTTGATTAAGAACAAGCGCAGACAATAATTAGCTGGATGGAAAAAACCACTGGGCAATTAAAACTCAATAAGTTGTTATTTCACCTGTCAAAGCTTATCATCCTGTGATGTTCGGGCTTTGTAAACTGATTAGCTTTTCTTGTTATTCCTCCTGTATGTTGTTGTGCTTCCTACTGAAGGCCTGATATGATTCGTGATCGTTCTCACATTCACATAATGTTGGGGTTGTGAGCCTCGGTTATTTTATGCTGTGTTTTTGTAGCTGTTGTTTCACATTGAGAAAATGCCTCTACCTGACTAAGTGTTATGTTCATTTTCATATCTCTGAAAACTCCCAGGATACAGTCATCATTTGGGTATCTGTGGCTGAATAACTTTCCATTCAGTTTCCCAGGGGGAGAAAAAAATCTGTTTATTTACTTCTTGAAGGAGGACGCATGATAACAGCGCAGGCGGGTTGGTTGGGACAATTGAGCACAGCGGCATTGTGCTGCTGAGACGGATGGGAGCGAGTCACCTCGCACAGTGTTGTCCCCAGACGGACCTCATTTTCTCTTCTGCTCGAGTTAGCACATTCACACTCACTGCTGGCTGAGACGCTTCAATCTTAGAAAAACTGTTTTTCTTATGCAACAGCTTTTTAAGACGTGGGTTTGAACACAGGAGCTGGATGAATTTGTTTAATTCTCTGTTGGTTATGTTGTCAGACCAAGTGGGTAAGATATTGATTTTATTTTGAAGTCTGTGATGCTTTTCATTCTTTTCTCGAGACTTTGCTCACCTACCACTTTACAGTATTTGGTACACTTTGCTAGTACTGGCTCGGACCCCCTTTTCCCTTTTTTACCCCTCAACAGTTATAAAAGGCTGATGGGGTAAAAAAGTCACCCAGCCGGGTGGGCTGGCAGCATAAACACCTGCGTTTATGAATAACCCAAGAACAAGATTTAAATTGAATCCAGAGGTATATCTACTAAAAATCTTGAACAAGTTCAAATCCTAGTAACCTCAAGGTCAGAGGTCAAGTTTTCTGAAACTCTTGTGAATGCAATAAGTCAAGAACAAGTCGAAATGGGATTGATGGGTGTATCTCCTTGCAGAATAAGGGAAGCACTTGCAGCCACCAGTATTTTTTTCCTTTAGAACTGAGTTAAATGTTCATGGCATCGATTCAACAAGGTGCTGGAAACATTCCTCCGAGATTTTGGTCCATGATGTAAACCCTGTTACACCAAATTCCAAAGGTTCTCTGTTGGACTGAGATCTGGTGACTGTGGAGGCCATTTCAGTACAGTGAACTTGTTTTCATGATCAAGACACCAGCAGATTTGAGCTGTGAGATATAGGGTGTTGTCCCGCTGGAAGCAGCCAATGTGGACATCAGGCATTTTTCAGTCTTCTACGGTCCCGCTTCAGTGAGCCCATGTAAATTATAGCCTCGGTTTCCTGTTCTTAGCTGACAGGAGTGTGGTTGTGCTTTCAGAGATGCTCTTTGCATAGCTTGGTTGTAACAAGTGATCATTTGACTGATGAGAAGGCATCTTCTCCCAGAGAACTGCCACTCTCTGGGTAGTTTCCCTTCTTCAGACCATTCTCTACAATACCTACAAGATTGGCTCTGTGGGAAAATCCCAGGAGATCAGCTTTTTGTGAAATACTCAGACCAGGCTGTCTTAGCACCAACAGCCATGCCACATTAAAAGTCACTTAAATCACCTTTGTTACCCATTCTGATGCTCAGTTTGAACTTCAGCTACAGGTGAACCTGGAGTTTTGGAAAAATTAAAAAATAGCCTCAGGCTCATCCCATACTGAGCTGGGATGGAGGAGGGTTGCAAAGTTTAAATAGTAGACCCAGAATGAGATTTGCCAGTAAGATGAGAAGGAGCCATCAGTTAATGTGTGCTGGCTGTGCAATCAGGTGATGTGCAGGGATGCAGCCGACTTTGAGTTTGCCAATATTAGGTTAAATATACGAGTCCAGCTTTGTCTTTATTTCATCTCGACCACCGTTTGTCCAGATTGGGGTGTGAAGGCAGCAGCTGAAAAACACAGGTGCTTTTACTCCCTCCAGATCTTCCTGAGGGGAATCTAAGGGCTCCACAAAGCTCCAGCGTAACCTTTGGGAAACATCCGGGTGGCAGATGACCCACCTACCTCGTTTAGCTTTTTCACCTCGAAAGAGCAACAACTCTATTCTGAGCTCTTCGCCCTGTTCCCAGGTGTTGGTCCACAGTCCCAGTGGAGAGAAGTCATTTCTCTGCCACCTGCATTTGTGAACTTTCGATTACTACCAAGAGCTTCTTGACCCTGGGTGAAGACAGGAAAACATCAAGTGCTAATTTCAAACCTTTGTTTTGGAATTAGCACCTGAGGATTAACATCTTCTGGCGCTGTTGCAGATGAGGCTGCAGTCTCCCTTTCTCCTGTCTACCTTCACTCATGAACAAGCATGAACTCCTTCAACTCTCTCCCAGGTTCCTGAGGCCAAGATGCTGTTTTCTCCCAAAGTACCATCTCCCATCAAAGCTGTAACCTTCTGTAAATGGTCCATTTTTGGTACTGAGAAAAGTTTGGTAGTGTGTAAGCTGGAGTTTAAAAAATAAAATTGGAAGTTGCTTCATTCACAGAAACTGTGATCTTAGATAAAGTGGATGGCTGGGTCGTGCTTGTCTTCTCGAAGTGACGTTAAAGTACTTTATTAAAAGAGTCCAACAGAGGATTCTGACCTTCATCTCTTTCAGTCATTCTGACAGTATACTCTGACCAAAATCTCGTCAACTCCTTCACAGTACACATGCTCACATCTTTCTTATCTGGGTGCACAGCTCTCCAGCATCCCAACAGTCAACACAAAACGAGTCCATTTCAACAGACTCTCAGCTCAGCCTTTAATGAAACAGACTGGCTGGAAAAAAAGTTGCAGCTTTCTGCAGGTATTCAAAAAGTTCACCGGTTCATGGAGAAGTACTTAGAGCTTGAAAGGATTAAAGCACCACATTAAATACAGCAAAGTACTGGGTTACATCCCATATATCCACCATAGCCACAATATCTTTGTTAGTGAGTTTAGGTTTATAACATCTTTACGTCTGTGTGTACGCAGTTTGAGATTTTATGTCTTTCTTTGCAAAACGTCTCCGTAATGGCAATGTGGGTCTCACAGTTCTTCAGCAGAAACTATAAACAGTTACTGAAATGACTGTCAGTCATCAATTTGATGCTAATATTCAAATCAGAGGGTAAATCTTCATCATTCGGATAATTCCTGTGTTAATCCTTAAAAGTGCCAAGTTAGATTACTTTGAGATGCAAAATAAAGTATTTTGTCCTTAAAGGTTAACGTTAGCTCTGCCCTGTCCTGTAATATCACATATTTGAGTTTTTGATGTAAATTCTGTCCATCCGACTGTCTTAAACTCCTCTGCCTTAGACTGCAGCTGGTGTTTAACCACGCAAACCAAGGTGATGGAGTTGGACTCCACCTGCAGGATGAGGGATTCAGCAGAGAGGCAACGCTACAGTCACACCAGAGAAAACAGTGGTTGGAGACCACAGCATGACCAAAATTAGTGCAATAGGGTGCAATGCATTTACAATTTTGCAACTGTTCAAATGTTGTGGCCTTTAAACCGACATTGGTTCATCAAGACGAATCAAAATGCATTCAGTCTGCCGTCACTCTGCAATGTAATGTGATCAGGTTAGCAGTTGCATGCACTCTGTTTGTGATAATATGGCAATTAACTGTATCACAGACGTGTTGCTGTGCATTTGTTGAAATCTGTTGACATTTATGTACTTTACATTAAGCAGAAATTCATGAACTACTTAGATTTGAGTGCAGCTAGAACAGGGGTAGGCAACTCCAGGCCTCGAGTGCCGGTGTCCTGGAGGTTTTAGATGTGTCCATGATCCATCACAGCTGATTTAAAGGGCTAAATGACTCCTCAGCATTTCTTGAAGTTCTCCAGAGGTCTGGTAATGAACTAATCATTTGATTCAGGTGTGTTAACCCAGGGTGGGATCTAAAACCTGCAGGACACCGGCACTCGAGGCCTGGAGTTGCCTACCCCTGAGCTAGAAGCTCACAGGTTTAACACAGAAATTCCTCCACAAATCGGGCCATGGTTGCTGCAGGACAGCGTTTAAGTGTTCATCGGTTATGCTCATCAGACTGATCAAACTATGTTGGCTATATAATATATGCGTCTGTCAAACGGTCTGAGGGTGGTTGCAGTCAGTCCGAGTCAGACTGTGATCGTTGGAGACAGGTTGCCTCCCACCAGGTGGCCTCTGCCATCATCTTAAGATGGGCATGAGGTTGACAAACTGGAAAATAGATGCCAGAATGAGGCAGCTCTCAGGTGGACTGTCAGATCGCTCTCCCTCAGTAGTCTTGCATCTGAATTCTCAGTTCAATTCAATTTTATTTATATAGCGCCAAATCACAACAAAAGTCGCCTCAAGGCGCTTCATAGATACAGAGAAAAACCCAACAATCATATGACCCCCTATGAGCAAGCACTTTGGCAACAGTGGGAAGGAAAAACTCCCTTTTAACAGGAAGAAACCTCCGGCAGAACCAGGCTCAGGGAGGGGCGGGGCCATCTGCTGCGACCGGTTGGGGAGAGAGAAGGAAGACAGGATAAAGACATGCTGTGGAAGAGAGACAGAGGTTAATAACAGATATGATTCAGTCTTGGTAGTTTCTACTCAAAATAATGAAAACAATAAACATATTACTGTCAGTATATTTCAGACTGGGCTTTAATATACTGAAAACAAATATATAAACTGTGTGTTTAGGGAGTTGATCGTTGACTGGCCCATCAGTAATGTATTTTAACCTATTTTCTGCTGCCAGACTCAGTCTTTGGATGAAAGCTTCAGCATCATGCTTAAAGCATAAAAATGTGGCTGTGTTTCTTATTCAGGCTGAAAGGATACTTAGACATTGTGGCATTACTTCTGCTCATTATGTGCACAAAATGATTCTCTGTGTGCTATCGCTGTCAGTCATTTGACATTTCAAATGTTCTCTTGCTATTCTTTCCACTTTCACACCAGGGGGAAACAACGATTAAGTATGCAGCAGTGGGGCTGCAGTTCATACATGTATTCATGCGTAGTAAATGTGTAGTGAAGTGAGAGTGTTTAACTCGGTGGTTGTTCCTGCCCACTGATACACGTCTCTCCGCCGCTGCGCTTTACGTGTTTACACTGCGTGAATCTGTCAGGATGCCTCTCAAACACAGCTGCGGTGATGTTTAATCCGGGTTTTACCTGCACGTACGCAGTTATCACAGAGCATCAGGAGAATGTAAGACTCAACGCTGGCGATGAAGAATATTGAGTGAAAATGAAAAGCGCTATCACTGAAACGTCAGTTATTAATTTGCACTTCAGGAGCGACTATTCAAACATGTTGATTTTTAGTAGGAGCTGTCATCTGCGCTCATACTGCGCTCCATGATTTCCCTCTTCACTCCAGTGTTTTAGGAATTAATGACTGTCTGCCTGTGTCTGTCTGCAGACATTAGTCATACCTTATCAGTATGACAAATAAGGTGCTTCAGGAAGTTCAAGAAAAACTGTAAACTATCGTAGCAAAACATTTCCCATTAAAAGCTGTCATCATTTACTTTGGCTTTGTACTTTAGTTACACCCTATACATCTGCTCCAGATGTTTTTTTTGTCAATAGCCATTCTGGCAGGCCTCTATTTTGAGCTAAATAGTAACATGCTATTGCTTGCACTAGTTCACAACAAGGCGAGCAACACTTGGTGTCAACAGGGAGGAAGAACTCCTGAGCCAGGCTCAAAGTCAGGCACTTTTCTTATCTATTTGCTTTCTTACTGAAAGAATCATTCACTCATCCACACTCTGATAGAGTCATTGGGACAAACTCGGGGTTCTGTATCAGTAAAGTACCTTTAGTGAGATCATTGTTGCTGTGGGAGGAAATCCACACAGTTTTGTCATTTGGAGGACGCTCGTATGGATCCTGCCGCTCTTAGACGCCGCAGGTGAAAATTTCCTTCAGCTTTGCCGTGATTTCTTGGAATGCAATGGACATTTCATGAGGTATTTCAGTCTGGAGCAGAAGTAGTAAATCAAAAATGTCACCATTATAAAAAAGTTGCATTTGCTTCAAATGCTTATAAATTTTTAAATGATTTTGTTACTTTTTTATTAGTGAGTATCGATCTGCCAGCACCTGAGTGACATCAGTAATAATATAATTGAATGTTTGACTTGTGTCACTGTGTTAGCCCTGAATACCCTCACTAGAAGCTTTACTGTTGATTCATATGTTGTATTTTGAGTAATGTGTGCATCCTTTAATATAAACTCAGTGGTGACTTTAGTCATCTGAGCATCCATATGTGCTGCAAACATGATAATTTCCATAAAGCACTGTTCTTGCAAACAGTCCCTCTTGTTTTCCGCGCATTTCACATGCACATTTAGCCGTGGAGCTAAAGTTGCAGTCCCCCAGAGAAGGATCTCTAATGGCGGCTGACTGGTGCTTTGGTGGCTCTGTATCTTCTACCTGCCTGTATCGTTGTCATTCACATCATCACAGGACAGAACTTTGTTTGCTTTTATAGCTTCACTCGGAAACCACAAACAGATGAACAGATGCTAAATGGTTTTCAGAAACGGTAAACAAGCATCTATATTCATTGTGTGTCTGATGGAGTGTGTGGGACTGTGTGTGTTATAGGATTGGCTATGTGACAAGTAACTCTGTTGTAAAATAACTTCTCTGCTCGAGTCTCACGTCAAACAGCCAGAAGCCTTATGGCCCTAAAAGGAGTTGTGCTGTCGGACAAAGATGAACATCTCTGGTCGGATTTGTGTTTGGACTAAAGCTCCCGCTGAACCTGGAGACTTCAAAACAAAAGTGTTAGCCTGCATCATTTCTCAGCCGAAGGGTGACTGCCTCCGTATGCAGCTGTTTTTCAGAGGTGTCCACGGGATATATGGGCTCTTTTCTTTTGCTTTTGCTTTTTTAAGGGGGGAATGGGTCTATCCGCTTGCTAAGACTGAGCTCATTTGCCATTTATGGGTCCAAATATTCGTGAAGTTCCTAAAGTACAAACACTGTGACACAGCTGAGAATTAAAAATGGTCCTGATTTGTTCAGCTCCAAGAAAGTGATGTGTGGCTGTTCTCCTGGGTGCTGCATTAAAGTTTAATGTCCAGACATCCACGAAAACTAAGATTTACGAGGCTAGAGAAAAATGTGCACTCTCGACCAGCTGGCGAGTGGTTGCAGGAAGTTGCTGAGTGAAATTGGACCCAAAGAGGATTCTCCACCACAAACAACCACAAGCAGATTGGTGCAGTTGCCTGTTGTTTGCATGGAAAATGCCAACTTGTCTGCAAATACTTGGAGAGCATTAGTAAAGCCTGAAAAAGCATGACGCAAACCAGAAACGGCACCTTCAAAGTAAAACTAGTGACAGTTTCCAATTCATGACACACTTATTTTTCACTACCGCTTAGAGAGTATCGGAAAAGCATTCGTAGACAAGTCAGCCTCTTCGATGCAAACTACTAACAACCGCGGCAATCTGCTAAGCCAAAGCAATCAAAATGAGGTCTTTGGCTAACCGTTAGGGAGTACACATTTTCCTCAAGTGAACAGTCAGATGGTCGAGGACCAATCACTAAGCTTTATTCACTTGACCCTACATGGTCACCGTAAATAAATAAATTGAATCTCATTACTGCTTCATGAACCAGCATCAGACTGTTTGGTAATTATAAACTGATCCTAATTAGTGCATCTTTTTGGAATAATACATTTTAAAATATTTAAAAAATAATAACAATAATAGTTTCCGAGATAAGTCTATGGATTTTTTATTAAATGAAATGCTCTCCCACAGTGCTTTAAATCACCAAACTTTCCAGTTACTTTCTCATCTATATTCTGAAGGCATGGCCAGATTTAGAGAACATTTTATACCTACAAAAATGGCCCAAACCGATTTTTCTGGAGTTTGACAGTTTTCTGATTTATGGAGTGATTAAAAATAAAATATTTCTAAAATCCCCCCTGCAGAAGTGCTCAGATCTACCAACAAAATCAAACAGTGTTCAGATCTCTGTGCTCAGTTTTCATCATATTGGCTGTGCTGTGAAAAAGTATTTGCCCCACTCCTGATTTCTCAGGTTTTTTTCTTGGTTTCTTAGCTCATATAATTATTTAAATAACGACTATAAGTTCAGAAAGGGGGGCCCAGTGATTTCTCACAGCAATATATTGGAGATATCCTCTCTCTGACATCATGCAGACGCAAGAGTAGAAAAAACTGACAGAAACTGAGTGTTTCTGTCCTGGATCTGACTTGGATATTCACCGAGTCACTTATTTGAAACTTTGGGCATATTTTAAAGCACATGTCATCGTAACAGTGCAATATAAGAATAGTGAGTCTTCTTTAAAACACATGGACCCATAAAAAGGATTATTCTTCCCCAATGTTTCCCGGCTTTAGCTCAGTGTTCATTTCTTCATGTTAAAGAAGACAGATGATGATTTTTCTCTATTACGTTCCCCTCTTAATCCCAAACCTGCTGTTTTACAACTCCATCGCCACGAATCATCCGTCTTCGATAATGAGTTTACTTTGATGGCGACAGTCGATTTGTCAGAGTTGCTGAGCGGGGTTGTGAGGTGCTCATTTACCTGGAGGATGCAGTCAGGCTGTCTGAGCCCAGCTGTGCCTCCAGACAGAAAGCCGCCGTCCCCGAGCGCGAGAACTTTGTCATCATTTAATGTCAGTGAAGATTTTCAACGTGAAACTTTCATTCATCAACATCAAAAATGTTTTTGTTTGCCGGGTTTTCACAAGCTTTGCATCGATGTCTGCTCTACTTTTCTTTTTTGCCCTAATGGAGACCAGAATTTACTAAATAAATATCATGTTGCATTCAAAATCACACGAAACCAGTGACTGAGACCACAAAGTCGTCAGCAAAGTGTTTTCTGAGCTCGTAAAGAAGTAGGGTCATATTTCCACACATACAATCTGAATTCAGATGATGCGCCCCCTGCTGCTCACTGAGCAGAATACAGGTTTAAGGTACTTAACTGACTTTCTTATCAGATATGGAAGCTTTTGGTCATTTTTTGTGGTAATGTGCATCTCTGGGTGTTGTAATGTAGGTAAACACCTCCTCCCAGGTGTGTGTGAGAGAGAGTGTGTGTTTATATATCTTTGTGGGGACCAAAGATTGGAAGTTTACTATGCTTGTGGGGACCAACAGCCCTTATGGAGACAAAATCTTGGTCCCCACGAGTTTGAAGGCATTTTTCAAGCTCAAAATGTGGTTTTAGTGTCAGGGTTACAATTAGGTTATGGTTAGGTTTAGGCTAAGGGTTAGGCATTCATTTAATGGTTAGGATTAGGGTACGCGGCATTATGTCAATTAGATGTCCCCACAAAGATGAAAACACAGTGTGTGTGTGTGTGTGTGTGTGTGTGAGTGCGTCTATGTGGTATGGATTGACATTTGACCTGCGCTGTACCTGGGCTCCGGGGACATTTCGACTTTTTGCTGTGTATTCATGTGTCCCCCTAAAACATGACTTGTAAATGCATTTTTAAGTGTCTAAATAATAATTTTTTCTACTTCTTATGAGGTCATTATTTATCTTTTGACCTGTATTTGCTTAAACTGTAGTGTAAATTCATTTATTAAACTATAATTAAAAGATTTTCTGATTTTCTTAAAAGTCCACCTATACCCCTCACCTGATTTTTGTGTATTCCAGTGTATTGCACAGCGACGTTTCGAGTTAGAGTGGATGTGTGTAGGTACTGCAATTTAATACACATTTTCAATACACACGGCCGGAAGTCATTGTGATTGGTAGGCTATATATATAGGCGGTACCTACAGGAAACGGCGCCACAACTTTCGCGCGCGTGCCCTTTAACAAGTGTATGTCGACGGCAATACGAAGACGGATTAAAAACACAAAGGTAAGCCTTTTTTAATGTAAAATGCACCATGACTTTAATACTATATGAAATTATAGGTGCACAGGCCTATATTAAACTGGTTTAATTTATGCTTTATGGACTGTTAGTGAGTCTTTGAAGAAGTAAAACGGCCCCAGCGTTTGTCATTGAGTAAATAAAATAGGGCTGACGACTAACCGCGTCAACGCGATAAAGCGGGCTAACCCGTGTTAGGATTTACTCGGTGTTAAAGCATTATTGTGGCTTAAACGTGTTAATGCCGACATCGCGACTAACGCGATTAACAATTAAACCAGCGCAGTCTGAGTCAAAATCCCTGATGTCGCTGTTAGCTAATTTCGGGCAGTTTGTCCAATGTCTGTCCATTCTGCTGACAGCCCTAAAATAAAAGCAAGGGTATAAGTGTATTTAGTCGTGTATTTATTTATATGCCTGAAGAAAAAACTTCTTACAGTTTTGATGCCTAAGCTTTCTCAGTACTTGTATCACTCTCTGCAGTCGCCATTACAGAAATGTCACATGTCGCCATTTTGAGTACTAGGCCTTTAACATTTTAAAAGAAGGCATAAATTAGCACTATGAATAAGTCAGCTGTGTTTATGCTGTAAACTACACTACTGCTAGTTCTGCTACTACTGATGATGATGACAATGATGACGATAATCGTAATACTTTATATGCTTTGGTAATACAGCCAATCGTACAGGAGAACATGCGAAGGAGACTCATTCCTCCACGGGAGGATGCAGTCTGTCATGTTTCTGCTGGAAGGGACAAACTGGGACTTGATATCCACTACATAAATGCCTTCAAAGGTAAGTTGGTCTTTAGTTTGGATTAGATTTGGAGTTTGTCACTGTCTTTTGTCACTCACTTGGTATGCCTCTGCAATTCAGGTCGGGGCATTTTCACGACTGTTCCATTCCAAAAAGGAGACTTTCTTTTGGAATACAGAGGTAAACTCATAACAAAAGAAGAATGTGAGCGGAGACACAGAGTTTATCATGACAGCCTGAAGGTGTTCATGTTTGAATTCAAGTTTGATGGAAAACTCTGGTGGTGCGTATTATATCAGTGTAGTTTGATTAAGATTAAATTACACATTGCTTTTGATTTATGAAAAAAAGCTTCCTAACTAGTTAAGCTAATACTTTTTTGCCTAACCCCACAGTGTGGATGCATCTCAAGAAGATGGGTCATTAGGCAGACTTGGACTGATGTGGTTGTCGTTGACAAGTGCTAAGATGAAAATATTAAATATCAATGGAAAGCCCCATCTATGCTTATTTGCAAGCAGAGACATAAGTCCAGGTGAAGAAATAGACTATAATTATGGTGACTCGGATTGGCTCTGGAGATGCAAGGTATTTCTACAATTGTACTTTTTGGAACTGATAAATTGCATACCCTAAGCCATTTTTACATTTGTACCTACTCAAATTGGCTTAACGTGACTTAGGGCATCTAGTTTTTCACTGAAATTGAGTATCACCTACTGTGCCTGGGGTAACTATAGCAATGCAGCCGAGCATCCAGTGATATAAATGCCACAGCAAGCATGGACGTCAAGGTGACAAAATGCCTGCTGCTCAGTCTATACTTTAGTGTTCAATTCAGGGATCACGCTGTTAATTTTGGTCGCTATTTCAAACATTTCAGAGTTTCAAAAATGATGGCTTGGATTTTCACGAAGGAGGCGCACTCATAACTTATCGAGTGACACCATTGACCAGCCACCTGGTGGCATTCAGTCTATGTCAAATTTTCTGATCACTTTGGATCACTTGGAACCTTGGTGCAGTAGTTACTGAAAAACTACATGGTACTATAACCTACTGGAAAAACAGGGGTAGGTACTAATGGAAAACAGGCAATTGTGATGGCTGCCACATCAAAGCCCTCTAAAAGCACTAAAAAAATATCAGCAGGTATGCAGAAATAAAAAATGGCTTTCGGTTTCTAAATTTTAACAGTGATTGATGTTTAATGTGATTCTACACAGCAAAATCTCCAGTGTTAAATTAACACTGGAGAGTGTCTATAAGGGTCCACACCTCTGAGTGTTAAATACAACACTGTTGAGTGTTAAATTAACACTTTTGACAGTGTTATATGTTTAAAAGTAACCTAGTCGGTTTTGAAGATTAACAATGGCTAACACTGAGCAGTGCTGATTTTCTAACACTGGAAAATAACTCAAAATGTTAGAAATATTCCAGTGTTAGAAAATCAGCACTGCTCAGTGTTAGTCTTTGTTAATCTTCAAAACTGACTAGGTTACTTTTAAACATATAACACTGTCAAAAGTGTTAATTCAACACTCAACAGTGTTGTGTGGACCCATATAGACACTCTCTAGTGTTAATTTAACACTGGAGATTTTGCTGTGTAGCCTCTTTAGTTAGATTCATTTTAAATTTTGTCCCTCGAAGATAAATGGGCCCTAGTGACAGTTCGTTGCTGCTACAGGTGATTGTTTTACTCCTTTAGCAATGGCTTAAAAAATAAAGAAATCACACTGACTATTTGTCTCTTAATCATAGGGCCTTAAATTCTCTATACATGACAGTGAATATTTTAAAGACAATAGCTTGAAACTTATCTTTCTCATACAGTTTATTTAATGTTTCAAAAGCCTCTTCAAAAATGCACTGTATATTCATTTTCTATCTGTTACACACGAAGACGGAGACCAGCCAGATTCAGAAGACTGTGAGCTGCCTAAAGCCGCAACCAAACAGCTTTCCAAACAATGATCTGATTTTAATGAATGTTTCTCATGCACGATGTGTACCTTACGCTATTTGCCAATAGTGAAATGGTCTATTCATCCTCTTGAGTGATGCATTTTTAGTAACTGTCAGATTACTGTTCTTTTGTCTTCATTCTCTATCTGTTACACACGAAGACTGAGACCAGCCAGATTCAGAAGACTGTGAGCTGCCTAAAGCCGCAACCAAACAGCTTTCCAAACAATGATCTGGACCTGAAACATCCAGAGCCTGAAAGGGTAAATATAATCCAGTGTACCACTTAATGAACTAATAATTTAATCTATCATCATTCTTTATGGATGCTGTGTGTGTGTGTGTTTGGCAGTCACCTGGGTGTGATGTGATTTACATGGACCGTGGCTTGTAGGTCCTTTTCATTGTTTCAAAGTGCAAGTCTGGATAACATCTGAGTGTGTGTGTGTGTGTGTTAACCACCCAAATGTGACTTAGGAGGACCACACTGTTATTGGGGGACTCCGTCAAAGTTTGCTTCATGGTGACATCACTCTGGTTTTAGGAGGGGTCTTCTCGTATGTCTTGACAGTTTGACCTACAGCATGCAGAACTGACTGCATGTGCTTTGTTTCTATGTTGAAATTTTTTGAAACTCAGGCTTGAACATTAAGATAGATAGTACTATACAACTTCTTAAGTTGTTTTAGGCACTTTTTACTGCTTTAGTGCATGGGCTCTCTCTGGCTGTGTACTCTGGCTTCTTCCCACAGTCCAAAGATGTAGCTTATGGGGTTAGGTTAACTGGTGATTCAAAACTGCCCTTTGGTGTGAATGCAAATGCTTGTCCTTCCATGTTAGACTGGTGATCTGTCCAGGTTGTACTGCCCTATGGTAGCTGGTATAGGCCCCAAAACTGCTACCCCACAATCCTGATAAGGATAAGTGGAAGAGGATGGATGATTGCAAAGGAATCAGTTGTTAACTATTGTAGCCAGTATTTTTTTCAGAAGAAAACATTTCTTGAGTGGAAAGGCCCCCCCCCACACACACACATGCAAATTAAAAACAGAAGCACAGGCCTGCCCAGTACAGTTGCAAGAAGAGCACTTGGTCTAATCTTTGTGCCATCTTTTCTTTGTTGCAGGATCTTGATGAAGAAATGCCTCAGCAAGACTCAGAAGCCATGCATTCTTCTTCAGTGCAAGATTTTGAAGAGGTAACATTGACCTAGGACAGATTTTAATGAATGTTTCTCATGCACGATGTGTACCTTACGCTATTTGCCAATAGTGAAATGGTCTATTCATCCTCTTGAGTGATGCATTTTTAGTAACTGTCAGATTACTGTTCTTTTGTCTTCATTCTCTATCTGTTACACACGAAGACTGAGACCAGCCAGATTCAGAAGACTGTGAGCTGCCTAAAGCCGCAACCAAACAGCTTTCCAAACAATGATCTGGACCTGAAACATCCAGAGCCTGAAAGGGTAAATATAATCCAGTGTACCACTTAATGAACTAATAATTTAATCTATCATCATTCTTTATGGATGCTGTGTGTGTGTGTGTTTGGCAGTCACCTGGGTGTGATGTGATTTACATGGACCGTGGCTTGTAGGTCCTTTTCATTGTTTCAAAGTGCAAGTCTGGATAACATCTGAGTGTGTGTGTGTGTGTGTGTGTTAACCACCCAAATGTGACTTAGGAGGACCACACTGTTATTGGGGGACTCCGTCAAAGTTTGCTTCATGGTGACATCACTCTGGTTTTAGGAGGGGTCTTCTCGTATGTCTTGACAGTTTGACCTACAGCATGCAGAACTGACTGCATGTGCTTTGTTTCTATGTTGAAATTTTTTGAAACTCAGGCTTGAACATTAAGATAGATAGTACTATACAACTTCTTAAGTTGTTTTAGGCACTTTTTACTGCTTTAGTGCATGGGCTCTCTCTGGCTGTGTACTCTGGCTTCTTCCCACAGTCCAAAGATGTAGCTTATGGGGTTAGGTTAACTGGTGATTCAAAACTGCCCTTTGGTGTGAATGCAAATGCTTGTCCTTCCATGTTAGACTGGTGATCTGTCCAGGTTGTACTGCCCTATGGTAGCTGGTATAGGCCCCAAAACTGCTACCCCACAATCCTGATAAGGATAAGTGGAAGAGGATGGATGATTGCAAAGGAATCAGTTGTTAACTATTGTAGCCAGTATTTTTTTCAGAAGAAAACATTTCTTGAGTGGAAAGGCCCCCCCACACACACACACATGCAAATTAAAAACAGAAGCACAGGCCTGCCCAGTACAGTTGCAAGAAGAGCACTTGGTCTAATCTTTGTGCCATCTTTTCTTTGTTGCAGGATCTTGATGAAGAAATGCCTCAGCAAGACTCAGAAGCCATGCATTCTTCTTCAGTGCAAGATTTTGAAGAGGTAACATTGACCTAGGACAGATTTTAATGAATGTTTCTCATGCACGATGTGTACCTTACGCTATTTGCCAATAGTGAAATGGTCTATTCATCCTCTTGAGTGATGCATTTTTAGTAACTGTCAGATTACTGTTCTTTTGTCTTCATTCTCTATCTGTTACACACGAAGACTGAGACCAGCCAGATTCAGAAGACTGTGAGCTGCCTAAAGCCGCAACCAAACAGCTTTCCAAACAATGATCTGGACCTGAAACATCCAGAGCCTGAAAGGGTAAATATAATCCAGTGTACCACTTAATGAACTAATAATTTAATCTATCATCATTCTTTATGGATGCTGTGTGTGTGTGTGTTTGGCAGTCACCTGGGTGTGATGTGATTTACATGGACCGTGGCTTGTAGGTCCTTTTCATTGTTTCAAAGTGCAAGTCTGGATAACATCTGAGTGTGTGTGTGTGTGTGTTAACCACCCAAATGTGACTTAGGAGGACCACACTGTTATTGGGGGACTCCGTCAAAGTTTGCTTCATGGTGACATCACTCTGGTTTTAGGAGGGGTCTTCTCGTATGTCTTGACAGTTTGACCTACAGCATGCAGAACTGACTGCATGTGCTTTGTTTCTATGTTGAAATTTTTTGAAACTCAGGCTTGAACATTAAGATAGATAGTACTATACAACTTCTTAAGTTGTTTTAGGCACTTTTTACTGCTTTAGTGCATGGGCTCTCTCTGGCTGTGTACTCTGGCTTCTTCCCACAGTCCAAAGATGTAGCTTATGGGGTTAGGTTAACTGGTGATTCAAAACTGCCCTTTGGTGTGAATGCAAATGCTTGTCCTTCCATGTTAGACTGGTGATCTGTCCAGGTTGTACTGCCCTATGGTAGCTGGTATAGGCCCCAAAACTGCTACCCCACAATCCTGATAAGGATAAGTGGAAGAGGATGGATGATTGCAAAGGAATCAGTTGTTAACTATTGTAGCCAGTATTTTTTTCAGAAGAAAACATTTCTTGAGTGGAAAGGCCCCCCCACACACACACACATGCAAATTAAAAACAGAAGCACAGGCCTGCCCAGTACAGTTGCAAGAAGAGCACTTGGTCTAATCTTTGTGCCATCTTTTCTTTGTTGCAGGATCTTGATGAAGAAATGCCTCAGCAAGACTCAGAAGCCATGCATTCTTCTTCAGTGCAAGATTTTGAAGAGGTAACATTGACCTAGGACAGATTTTAATGAATGTTTCTCATGCACGATGTGTACCTTACGCTATTTGCCAATAGTGAAATGGTCTATTCATCCTCTTGAGTGATGCATTTTTAGTAACTGTCAGATTACTGTTCTTTTGTCTTCATTCTCTATCTGTTACACACGAAGACTGAGACCAGCCAGATTCAGAAGACTGTGAGCTGCCTAAAGCCGCAACCAAACAGCTTTCCAAACAATGATCTGGACCTGAAACATCCAGAGCCTGAAAGGGTAAATATAATCCAGTGTACCACTTAATGAACTAATAATTTAATCTATCATCATTCTTTATGGATGCTGTGTGTGTGTGTGTTTGGCAGTCACCTGGGTGTGATGTGATTTACATGGACCGTGGCTTGTAGGTCCTTTTCATTGTTTCAAAGTGCAAGTCTGGATAACATCTGAGTGTGTGTGTGTGTGTGTGTGTTAACCACCCAAATGTGACTTAGGAGGACCACACTGTTATTGGGGGACTCCGTCAAAGTTTGCTTCATGGTGACATCACTCTGGTTTTAGGAGGGGTCTTCTCGTATGTCTTGACAGTTTGACCTACAGCATGCAGAACTGACTGCATGTGCTTTGTTTCTATGTTGAAATTTTTTGAAACTCAGGCTTGAACATTAAGATAGATAGTACTATACAACTTCTTAAGTTGTTTTAGGCACTTTTTACTGCTTTAGTGCATGGGCTCTCTCTGGCTGTGTACTCTGGCTTCTTCCCACAGTCCAAAGATGTAGCTTATGGGGTTAGGTTAACTGGTGATTCAAAACTGCCCTTTGGTGTGAATGCAAATGCTTGTCCTTCCATGTTAGACTGGTGATCTGTCCAGGTTGTACTGCCCTATGGTAGCTGGTATAGGCCCCAAAACTGCTACCCCACAATCCTGATAAGGATAAGTGGAAGAGGATGGATGATTGCAAAGGAATCAGTTGTTAACTATTGTAGCCAGTATTTTTTTCAGAAGAAAACATTTCTTGAGTGGAAAGGCCCCCCCCCACACACACACATGCAAATTAAAAACAGAAGCACAGGCCTGCCCAGTACAGTTGCAAGAAGAGCACTTGGTCTAATCTTTGTGCCATCTTTTCTTTGTTGCAGGATCTTGATGAAGAAATGCCTCAGCAAGACTCAGAAGCCATGCATTCTTCTTCAGTGCAAGATTTTGAAGAGGTAACATTGACCTAGGACAGATTTTAATGAATGTTTCTCATGCACGATGTGTACCTTACGCTATTTGCCAATAGTGAAATGGTCTATTCATCCTCTTGAGTGATGCATTTTTAGTAACTGTCAGATTACTGTTCTTTTGTCTTCATTCTCTATCTGTTACACACGAAGACTGAGACCAGCCAGATTCAGAAGACTGTGAGCTGCCTAAAGCCGCAACCAAACAGCTTTCCAAACAATGATCTGGACCTGAAACATCCAGAGCCTGAAAGGGTAAATATAATCCAGTGTACCACTTAATGAACTAATAATTTAATCTATCATCATTCTTTATGGATGCTGTGTGTGTGTGTGTTTGGCAGTCACCTGGGTGTGATGTGATTTACATGGACTGTGGCTTGTGGGTCCTTTTCATTGTTTCAAAGTGCAAGTCTGGATAACATCTGAGTGTGTGTGTGTGTGTGTGTGTGTGTTAACCACCCAAATGTGACTTAGGAGGACCACACTGTTATTGGGGGACTCCGTCAAAGTTTGCTTCATGGTGACATCACTCTGGTTTTAGGAGGGGTCTTCTCGTATGTCTTGACAGTTTGACCTACAGCATGCAGAACTGACTGCATGTGCTTTGTTTCTATGTTGAAATTTTTTGAAACTCAGGCTTGAACATTAAGATAGATAGTACTATACAACTTCTTAAGTTGTTTTAGGCACTTTTTACTGCTTTAGTGCATGGGCTCTCTCTGGCTGTGTACTCTGGCTTCTTCCCACAGTCCAAAGATGTAGCTTATGGGGTTAGGTTAACTGGTGATTCAAAACTGCCCTTTGGTGTGAATGCAAATGCTTGTCCTTCCATGTTAGACTGGTGATCTGTCCAGGTTGTACTGCCCTATGGTAGCTGGTATAGGCCCCAAAACTGCTACCCCACAATCCTGATAAGGATAAGTGGAAGAGGATGGATGATTGCAAAGGAATCAGTTGTTAACTATTGTAGCCAGTATTTTTTTCAGAAGAAAACATTTCTTGAGTGGAAAGGCCCCCCCCCACACACACACATGCAAATTAAAAACAGAAGCACAGGCCTGCCCAGTACAGTTGCAAGAAGAGCACTTGGTCTAATCTTTGTGCCATCTTTTCTTTGTTGCAGGATCTTGATGAAGAAATGCCTCAGCAAGACTCAGAAGCCATGCATTCTTCTTCAGTGCAAGATTTTGAAGAGGTAACATTGACCTAGGACAGATTTTAATGAATGTTTCTCATGCACGATGTGTACCTTACGCTATTTGCCAATAGTGAAATGGTCTATTCATCCTCTTGAGTGATGCATTTTTAGTAACTGTCAGATTACTGTTCTTTTGTCTTCATTCTCTATCTGTTACACACGAAGACTGAGACCAGCCAGATTCAGAAGACTGTGAGCTGCCTAAAGCCGCAACCAAACAGCTTTCCAAACAATGATCTGGACCTGAAACATCCAGAGCCTGAAAGGGTAAATATAATCCAGTGTACCACTTAATGAACTAATAATTTAATCTATCATCATTCTTTATGGATGCTGTGTGTGTGTGTGTTTGGCAGTCACCTGGGTGTGATGTGATTTACATGGACCGTGGCTTGTAGGTCCTTTTCATTGTTTCAAAGTGCAAGTCTGGATAACATCTGAGTGTGTGTGTGTGTGTGTGTGTTAACCACCCAAATGTGACTTAGGAGGACCACACTGTTATTGGGGGACTCCGTCAAAGTTTGCTTCATGGTGACATCACTCTGGTTTTAGGAGGGGTCTTCTCGTATGTCTTGACAGTTTGACCTACAGCATGCAGAACTGACTGCATGTGCTTTGTTTCTATGTTGAAATTTTTTGAAACTCAGGCTTGAACATTAAGATAGATAGTACTATACAACTTCTTAAGTTGTTTTAGGCACTTTTTACTGCTTTAGTGCATGGGCTCTCTCTGGCTGTGTACTCTGGCTTCTTCCCACAGTCCAAAGATGTAGCTTATGGGGTTAGGTTAACTGGTGATTCAAAACTGCCCTTTGGTGTGAATGCAAATGCTTGTCCTTCCATGTTAGACTGGTGATCTGTCCAGGTTGTACTGCCCTATGGTAGCTGGTATAGGCCCCAAAACTGCTACCCCACAATCCTGATAAGGATAAGTGGAAGAGGATGGATGATTGCAAAGGAATCAGTTGTTAACTATTGTAGCCAGTATTTTTTTCAGAAGAAAACATTTCTTGAGTGGAAAGGCCCCCCCCCACACACACACATGCAAATTAAAAACAGAAGCACAGGCCTGCCCAGTACAGTTGCAAGAAGAGCACTTGGTCTAATCTTTGTGCCATCTTTTCTTTGTTGCAGGATCTTGATGAAGAAATGCCTCAGCAAGACTCAGAAGCCATGCATTCTTCTTCAGTGCAAGATTTTGAAGAGGTAACATTGACCTAGGACAGATTTTAATGAATGTTTCTCATGCACGATGTGTACCTTACGCTATTTGCCAATAGTGAAATGGTCTATTCATCCTCTTGAGTGATGCATTTTTAGTAACTGTCAGATTACTGTTCTTTTGTCTTCATTCTCTATCTGTTACACACGAAGACTGAGACCAGCCAGATTCAGAAGACTGTGAGCTGCCTAAAGCCGCAACCAAACAGCTTTCCAAACAATGATCTGGACCTGAAACATCCAGAGCCTGAAAGGGTAAATATAATCCAGTGTACCACTTAATGAACTAATAATTTAATCTATCATCATTCTTTATGGATGCTGTGTGTGTGTGTGTTTGGCAGTCACCTGGGTGTGATGTGATTTACATGGACCGTGGCTTGTGGGTCCTTTTCATTGTTTCAAAGTGCAAGTCTGGATAACATCTGAGTGTGTGTGTGTGTGTGTGTGTGTTAACCACCCAAATGTGACTTAGGAGGACCACACTGTTATTGGGGGACTCCGTCAAAGTTTGCTTCATGGTGACATCACTCTGGTTTTAGGAGGGGTCTTCTCGTATGTCTTGACAGTTTGACCTACAGCATGCAGAACTGACTGCATGTGCTTTGTTTCTATGTTGAAATTTTTTGAAACTCAGGCTTGAACATTAAGATAGATAGTACTATACAACTTCTTAAGTTGTTTTAGGCACTTTTTACTGCTTTAGTGCATGGGCTCTCTCTGGCTGTGTACTCTGGCTTCTTCCCACAGTCCAAAGATGTAGCTTATGGGGTTAGGTTAACTGGTGATTCAAAACTGCCCTTTGGTGTGAATGCAAATGCTTGTCCTTCCATGTTAGACTGGTGATCTGTCCAGGTTGTACTGCCCTATGGTAGCTGGTATAGGCCCCAAAACTGCTACCCCACAATCCTGATAAGGATAAGTGGAAGAGGATGGATGATTGCAAAGGAATCAGTTGTTAACTATTGTAGCCAGTATTTTTTTCAGAAGAAAACATTTCTTGAGTGGAAAGGCCCCCCCCCACACACACACATGCAAATTAAAAACAGAAGCACAGGCCTGCCCAGTACAGTTGCAAGAAGAGCACTTGGTCTAATCTTTGTGCCATCTTTTCTTTGTTGCAGGATCTTGATGAAGAAATGCCTCAGCAAGACTCAGAAGCCATGCATTCTTCTTCAGTGCAAGATTTTGAAGAGGTAACATTGACCTAGGACAGATTTTAATGAATGTTTCTCATGCACGATGTGTACCTTACGCTATTTGCCAATAGTGAAATGGTCTATTCATCCTCTTGAGTGATGCATTTTTAGTAACTGTCAGATTACTGTTCTTTTGTCTTCATTCTCTATCTGTTACACACGAAGACTGAGACCAGCCAGATTCAGAAGACTGTGAGCTGCCTAAAGCCGCAACCAAACAGCTTTCCAAACAATGATCTGGACCTGAAACATCCAGAGCCTGAAAGGGTAAATATAATCCAGTGTACCACTTAATGAACTAATAATTTAATCTATCATCATTCTTTATGGATGCTGTGTGTGTGTGTGTTTGGCAGTCACCTGGGTGTGATGTGATTTACATGGACCGTGGCTTGTAGGTCCTTTTCATTGTTTCAAAGTGCAAGTCTGGATAACATCTGAGTGTGTGTGTGTGTGTGTGTGTTAACCACCCAAATGTGACTTAGGAGGACCACACTGTTATTGGGGGACTCCGTCAAAGTTTGCTTCATGGTGACATCACTCTGGTTTTAGGAGGGGTCTTCTCGTATGTCTTGACAGTTTGACCTACAGCATGCAGAACTGACTGCATGTGCTTTGTTTCTATGTTGAAATTTTTTGAAACTCAGGCTTGAACATTAAGATAGATAGTACTATACAACTTCTTAAGTTGTTTTAGGCACTTTTTACTGCTTTAGTGCATGGGCTCTCTCTGGCTGTGTACTCTGGCTTCTTCCCACAGTCCAAAGATGTAGCTTATGGGGTTAGGTTAACTGGTGATTCAAAACTGCCCTTTGGTGTGAATGCAAATGCTTGTCCTTCCATGTTAGACTGGTGATCTGTCCAGGTTGTACTGCCCTATGGTAGCTGGTATAGGCCCCAAAACTGCTACCCCACAATCCTGATAAGGATAAGTGGAAGAGGATGGATGATTGCAAAGGAATCAGTTGTTAACTATTGTAGCCAGTATTTTTTTCAGAAGAAAACATTTCTTGAGTGGAAAGGCCCCCCCCCACACACACACATGCAAATTAAAAACAGAAGCACAGGCCTGCCCAGTACAGTTGCAAGAAGAGCACTTGGTCTAATCTTTGTGCCATCTTTTCTTTGTTGCAGGATCTTGATGAAGAAATGCCTCAGCAAGACTCAGAAGCCATGCATTCTTCTTCAGTGCAAGATTTTGAAGAGGTAACATTGACCTAGGACAGATTTTAATGAATGTTTCTCATGCACGATGTGTACCTTACGCTATTTGCCAATAGTGAAATGGTCTATTCATCCTCTTGAGTGATGCATTTTTAGTAACTGTCAGATTACTGTTCTTTTGTCTTCATTCTCTATCTGTTACACACGAAGACTGAGACCAGCCAGATTCAGAAGACTGTGAGCTGCCTAAAGCCGCAACCAAACAGCTTTCCAAACAATGATCTGGACCTGAAACATCCAGAGCCTGAAAGGGTAAATATAATCCAGTGTACCACTTAATGAACTAATAATTTAATCTATCATCATTCCTTATGGATGCTGTGTGTGTGTGTGTGTTTGGCAGTCACCTGGGTGTGATGTGATTTACATGGATGAAGTTTATTAGTTGATATCTGCAACTGAATTGAAAACACCTCACCTTTCCAACTGTCCAAAACAAATAAATGTTGCAATATTTTGCTAACAGTGTCACAATCATCGTCTGGTGTGCACAACAATATCATCTTTGGACAAGTGCATTCAGTGTGTGGGACTGGTTTCCTCCCTCAAGTGGCTTGGCTATAAGTGCAAAGGTGAGACATTTAGTGAATAGGTACATTATATAGTAAAAAGCATTAATGGAGTTCAACAAGTTAAGACTAGCTGAAATGAACACTGCTCCCTTTTTAATTAATGGGTGGTCACGTCTAATTAAAGAAATGTAGTATTACCTCATTGGTGCAGGACCTTGTAAAAATGGTATACTTGGGATTGTCCTCAATTCCCCATTCCATAACATAAACTGCTCAAAATAATAAAGGGAACACTTAAACGATGCGATGTTACTCCAAGTCAGTCACACTTCTGTTATATCAAACTGTTCACTTAGGAAGTAACACTGACAACCAGTTTCACATGCTGTTTTGCAAATAGAGTAGACAACAAGTGGAAATTATAGTCAATTCACCATAATAAAGGACTGGTTCTGCAGGTGGTGACCACAGACCACTTCTCAGCACTTATTCTTTCTGGCTGATGTTATGGTCACTTTTGAATGCTGGTGGTGATTTCATTTTAGTGGTAGCATGAGACAGTCTACAACCCACACAAGTGGCTCAGGTAGTGCAGCTCATCTAGCGTAGCACATCAATGTGAGCTGTGGCAAGAAGGTTTGCTGTGTCTGTTAGTGTAGTGTCCAGAGCATGGAGGTGCTACCTGGATGTGGAGTAGGCCATAGGAGGGCAACAACCCAGCAGCAGGCCTTAAATAGTAAAACTATGTACTATAATTTCCAGTATTTGCTCTGTTTTTTGTCATATCTCGTTGTTAATGTGAGGTTTTTGGGGGGGTTGTATGTGTTTGGTTTTTTTGGGTTTTTTTCCCCCACAATTTCTCAGATGAAATTGCATTAAGTGATGCTGAAACAAAGGACAGTGAGAGTGAATCAGATGATGATGACACATCACTCACAATGTCGGCGTGTGGCACCAGTGAGCCTGTACATGCAGTAGCTGATTCCACAAACACAGCGCAGCCCCAAGACACTGTAGATTGTGGTAAGTTACCACTAGCTTGGTTTCTGTGGATAAAATGTTTGTTACAAATATTAAAACTTAATCAAATTGTGTAATCAGCAGATGAAGGACTACTCACAATGCCTGCAGCAAGTGAGACTGCTGCTCCCTCTGAAGGTAAGGGGTGCAGTTGGTTCTCGAAGCTTATTATTGTTTCATCACTTTGCAACATATGGCAAACTGCAGAGTGGTGGCAAAAAGTCACTTGGATGAGTGACAAAATGTTTCTCCCACTGAAAACGCTACGTCCAGATTAACAGAATCAACGTTTTGGGATTTACTTACCTGGATGATTGAGCATGCATCAAGAGACTTTTATTCAACTTTTTATTCAGTCTTTTATTCACAGCGGAACACTAAATGTTGTCTCATTTTAGAAATTTGATAAATTTTCAAACAGAATTTTAGCTCGTTTTGATATTGATGGTAGCAACACATTTCAGAAGTTAGTACAGGGTAGCATCCATTCTTTTAACAAGCAAATGTTTTTTGTTTTTTTTGTTTGGTTTTTTGTTTGTTTTAACTACTACTACTTTATATATCTTCCAGAGAAAAATGCTGCTCAATCCCACAATTCCCGAAGAGCTCCCAAAAACATGTGGTCCAAGGCTGAGGTTGCTGCAGTGATGAGGCATTTGAAAGACCACATAAACGAAGGGAAACTAGCCACCAAAAATGAATGCAGTCATTGCAAATTGGTAGAAGATCCGGTGTTGGCAGGAAGAACAGTTCAAAACATAAGAGATTTTGTAAGAAACAGAGGATTAACTGCAAAAAGGCAGAAAAAAATGAACTAAAATAACTGTTTAGAGAGCTGTGGTTTTACATCTTGGTCAGATTGCCAATTGTTGTTAACACTGATGTTCTGTTTAAAGAAAAAAAAGTTCTTGTTAAATACAGAAGTAGTTTGTATTTCATAATTTTTACATTTAATTTATTTAGGGTTTTTTTTGACGGGTTATATTTAAAATAAAAAATTATAAATGCATATTTTCTCCCCTTAATATTTACCTTTAAACTATTAAAATTCATTTTAAATGTTTTTAATTTTTCTGTTTTCTATATTTTTATATTTCTGTGGGAAGCGTGGGCATTTTTGTCCATAGATTTCTTTTTTTATTTATGGTTAAAATTAATGTTCAGATCCAAGAACACTAATAAAATGATGTTCCAGTAATCCTGTGTCCTGTCAGATGTGTATTCATGGTAATGATGAGCTATTTACATATTACATCATTGTCCCTTTAAAGACCCAATATTGCTTTTTTTGGACCTCATAAAACACATTGTTGTCAAGTGGACAATGTCTCCAGAAAACACAATAGAGTCTGGTTGGTGTGTATCAGTGTATCTAGACTTCTATAGGGAGTGTATGAGGTCTGAAGTGACCCAAATTTTTTTCAGATTTTTTCGAACACTTTAACCTCGCTCCCTTGGCTCTAAGTCCTTTCAAAAGGGTAGTCCACTTAAACCACCACCGGGCGGATTGACGTAGTATAGTCCCGCCATACCACATAGACCCGTATGTGTGTGTGTGTGTGTGTGTGTGTGTGTGTGTGTGTGTGTGTGCAAACATGCATCCCTGCATTAGTGCCATTTCACATTTGATCTGCTTTGCTTTATTGCGAACAACTGTGTGACTGCTGTGCCAAATCAGTGTAATTCAGCCAGCAGATTATTTGTGCTAATGGATGAAAGCAAACCAAAGGTGCTGGGTTTTATTTGTCTCGTCTCTCCTGAAGACAGAGCAGGATTACAGCAGCCGCAGAGGAAGCAGCCAGAACAGGAAGTGGACGTTTCTTTTATTCTCTCATGAATGCAGTCGTAAACTTGGCAGAGTGGCTCCAACATTAATCCCGATCCGGTTGCTCTGTTTTCCTTTTTGCTTTTTCATGTTTCTGTTGTTGTGTATTTTTTTGGAGTCCTGCGATACCACCGGCTGAGGATTACTCGTCCCCCCGCTGCGTTCCTGGCTCCAGCAGCTCGTCCGGGTGGCTGCGAACCCCTCCAACGATTCATCTTCGTGCGGCGTGAATGTGGCCGCTGCTGATAAAGTGGAGATGCAGCAGCGGCGCTGTTCCCCTCAGCGAGTGGAGAGGAGGCTCAGACAAAAGGAAAGGAGAGGAGAGGAAGGGAGGGATGTGGGAAGTTAAAACCAGGTCCAGTGACGCATCATCTGCATTTCTGACTGTCTGATCGTGCTGCAATCTCCATAGACTCCCATGTGAAAATTTCCACCTTTAAACACGTCTACAGCCTTAATAGTGTTTAAATACTTCAGTCTCAGTCTCACACAGCTGTTAACCTCCTTGACTCCAGATGTGAGGATCACAGGAGCCTCGTAGTTTGACTTCCATGTTTTTCCTTTTGCTGTGCAAGGTGTTCCTGCTATTTTAGGAAAAGCACTGTTTACTCTTTTCTTCAGCTGGAAAAGCTGGAAACAAGCAGGAAACAACTGAGCTGTTCCATATTTTTAAGTGGGCACCCTGAGGAGTCCCTCGAGGACCCCCGGAGCGCCCCACATCACTAATTTGCTGCTTTCTCCCACTGAGCCGACGGTGGAGAGTGAAACTTCATGACAACTTTATTTAAAACAAAACAAGATGTTCAGCTGAGCCGAGTGTGTGTGTGTGTGTGTGTGTGTGTGTGTGTGTGTGTGTGTGTGTGTGTGTGTGTGTGTGGGCTAATGATCTGATATTGTTTTATGGGTTTGTTTTGGAGTGTGTTTGGTTGTGGTTAGCAACAGCAGGCCTGCAGGGATTGAGATGTGGATTGAGTAAAAAGAGTTGAGAGGGTGAGGATCCAGCCAAGAGGCTCCATATCTGCCAGGCTGTGTATGGAAACACAAAACACACTCACACTCAGTACTGCAGAGCTTTGTTGCAGACTCATCTCTCCTGAACCCTCTGAGCCACATGAAAAAAGGAAAATCAGGATCTCTAGCTGATGCACACCCTCACCCCTCCCCTGCAGATTATTCCCACATCATGAACTTAAAAAAAAGATGCTGCTCCAGCAACTTCTCTCTTTTTTTGGTGGAAGTCAACCTGCGACTCTCGGCTACCGTCCCTCACACCGAACCCCTCCGTCAGGCGACATTCAATTTGCAGTTAGCTCTCTTTCCATTTGCAGTTAGTTGGCTAAATGTGAGACTCCGGGGACGTGAAGAGCAGGCTGAAGATGAGCAATCGTTGTGGCGCTTCATTACTTAACTCTTCTCCCTTTTGAGAGCCAAAATTAAGTTTAAGTGTGTTTGGAGGAGGTGAGAAATTCGGCAGCAATTAAAAGCCTCCTCCATCCACGTCCAGAGACAAATATGTTTTTTTTACTGAGGTTAATGCAAATGTTTGATATCCTGAGGAGAGGATCTCTCATGTGTAGTCAATCAGCTATTGAGCAGAATATTTATGTCTCCACATTAAGCTGTTCAGTTTGCACATTTCTCCCTGTGGAAGCGTTTGTTTGAACAATCACTGGAATTTCCAGTACTTTATAATTTTGCCCATTCGGCCATCTTTTCCATCTAAGGAAAACACTGGGTGCATTTTATTTTTCTAATTTATTACCTTTGTTTTACCAGGAAGTCTTTACAAGACAAAACATCTCAAAAATGCTGCAAATAAACCATAAAATACAAAATCCACTTTCTATTCTCTAGTATTAATCCAGTACTGACACTGGTGTCAATACTCAGCCCTAACATTAAGTGGTTTCACAAAAGAAACATCTGTAACAGGTTGAGACAAATCTCTTCCATACAGCAAACAGGCATGTTTAGGCCACACCCCCCACTTTAATGCCACTTTCTTATGATTGGTTGAACAGCAGGTGGGTGGGGTTTCTGGGGCTGGGATGACCATATTAGGGATATATGGAATCTGTGACATCATACAGATCCAAGAGTAGAAAAACGCCTGAAAGTGAATGTTTCTGACAAAAGTTTGAGTTTGTACAAATGCCGGTTTCTTTTTTTTGAACTTTTAATCATCGAAATATGAGCATCCACCACTGCAACTGTATATCTGTGACAATAAGGGAAAGCATATTCGGGCCACTTCTATGAGATTTTTTTAATTTTAATGTTTTCTGGTGTTTTCACTTCTGATTCAAAGTTTTTAAAAGCTCACAAACTCCACCCAGCTGCTCCAATTTTGTTTGTCCACCTTTCACTGCATCAGCCAGTGTGGAAACGAGCATCTCATCATTTACATGGTGAATAACTTTGCTCTGTTCTGCGAGGTCACAACTAAAAGCTCATCCCGGATTGATTTCAGAGACTCGTTAGCCTTCTTGGGGAAGACTGATTTATAATTTTACTCCACGAGACGTCCACAATTACAATAACTGGTTGCTGGCATGAAAATTTATAACAAAGCAATTATTAAACTTCACAGCTACGAGCCATTTGCACGACCGTAAGGATGCAGCCATCCTTATAATGCCCACCCTAATCATCCGTGTCATCGCTGTCATTGTTGTCTCAAAATGTGTGCAGCTTCTCCTGTTATGGATGAGAAAATTGAATACAAAATTACCCTAAATGTAGCCCACCATCTGTTAGAGCCAAGTTCTGATTGTCATCATCATCATCATTAGCGAGTAATGGAAGACTACCAAACTGAGCTGGCCTCTGCCCAGCGGTAGTGTGTTTTTAAAGTGAATCGAAGATGGCTTCTCGCAGTTGTTCTGCATCCAGCCGACAAGAAGATGAACAACAAGAGTGAGTGAAAGAAAACCAGCTGCAGAAACAAATTAGTGTCCTCAATTAACATTCCAGCACAGCGAGAGGAGAGCTTTTGTCCTATAAGTAAACTGCCATGGTTACGTATTATCGATATATAACGGGCCCTCCTAAGACTAAACAAATGTTTTCTGAGCTAAGAGGAAATAAACCACCAGCTGTGAATAAAAGATGCATTAACTGTTGGTTTCTGAAGGAATTCTGAAGCTTTTTGGAATCAAAACTGACTTTAGCTAGCGAGCTTGGTTAGCGAGCAATAAACATGCTAATGAGAGCAAAGTAGCTAAGATGGCTTCCAAAAGCCACAGCTGTGTTTTCAGTTCTTCTCTCTTGATGCTTTTGACAAATTGAATTAACCAACAGAGCTCACAAATACTGATGGTTATAAGTACAGCCTTTAAACTCTTCAGAGTACACCTTGCTAGTACTGGGTTGGGTTTTTCCTTCAGAAATGCTTCACTTAATCATTGCTCAGAGGTTTTGGTCCATGTTGTCATGACGACATCACACAGCTCCTGCAGATTTGTGACACAGCGTTATGATCATGTCTGCATGCCTAAGTGCAATGAGTTGCTGCCATGTGAACTTACTGCACATTTTCTTTCACATCCTAAAAACAGTAACAGGAAGTGTCCTGCTCCCTCCTTCCTCCACGGTCGGTCCAACCATTGCACACCAGAAAAATCATACTGATTATTTAGCCGTCCTCTCTCTGGCGGATTTGTGAGAGTCTCTTGCTTGAAGCGGCAGTACTATTCTTCTTTCTGGTATTGTTATGTCTCACTCTGTCACGGCTCCAGCGGATCTCCGAGCCAGCCAGGGCAGCAACGCCTTCGCCGCCAATGCCAGACGTGCTGCTGGAGGACTCTGCTGTGGCCTGGCTGCTTCTCTTCAGTCATTTGGCCTGATGGATAGCTTTGTGCGGTTGGATGAGTCTCAGTGATGCACCAGGACTACTTTGTCACTGCAGCTCTGTCTGCTTTGTGTAGAGCTGCGTGCTGCCCAACAGTCTGCCTACAACTGTAACCGAGGCGATCAGCAGTGAACCCGAACGCTGTGATGCAAAATCAAAAAAGCTTTATTTAATTAACAACAACAAACTGACATATGTGATGTAACACCGACTTTTCTGCACGACTGCTCTGCTCCTCACTAATAACAAAGAGGTGAAGCAGACGAGGTCACCCGAGGGGACGTCGGGTTCACGGAGGCCATTCGCCGCCGTAATTCTCATTACATTGTGCCACGGGCCCTTCAAACCTCGTTCATCACCGCGGGGATGGAAATGACGAGGAGGATGCAGCTGAGACGAGGCAGGAGGCTGAAAAACAATCTGTTTGTGTCTGAGATGGAGCTCTGAGGGAGCTCGCTGCCTGGGGATCAGAGTCAGGGTTAGGCAGGTTTGTAAAGGGATTCATATCTACAAGTATTCTTTTCATTTGGAAGCAAATGTTCATATTTGTTGCTGGAAATGTTAGAAACTTTCCAGGAAGTAGAGCTGTAGCACTGAAGTAGTAAGGAGGGGGAAAATGAGTGAAATGGAAAAATAATTCAATATTTCTATTTCATGTTGGAGAAATGCAGCAAGCTTCTGCCTGCAGAAGGACCGCATGTTTCTTCAATGAGGGTTAAACAAAAAATGCTGATTAGAACAACAGCACAATGAAAAGAAGCTGCACAAAATAACAAATTCCTCTTGTTTTGTCAGCGGTGAGTGTTCAGGTCATTTTATCTGCTCTGCGATGTTAAACGGAGCCGCCTGAACACTTCCAGCGCTGATTAAGGTTGTGCAAAAATAAACAGGGCACTGAAACTGAACTCATCTTAATGAAACAAACCTTTGCAAAGGAATCAATGCAGCAGGGACAGGTATAAAGAAATAATACCAGTTTGTTTACACCCACTCTGTGGATCCAGTCTGTGTTCAGCTGTGGTTGTAGGAACCAGCCTGGTAATGAAGACACATAAAGTGCATCAGGACCTTGAACACAGCTTACAGTCAGTTGTTTTCCATCCTCAGACTCACTATAAGCAAACAACATCTGATGCTGCACCATGTCCTTCCTCAGTTCTTTTGTTCGTATGCTGGATGAAACTCTTTAGTCCTTTGGGCCAGAAACAGCACGACGTAGGGTCCAATCTGACCCACGAGGCGGCTCTGCCAAGAAGGGCTGGGTATCGTCACTGATTCCTAGAATCGATTCGATTTGATTTGAATCGGGGAAATCACATTCAGAAATATAATTCTGATCATTTATCAGTACTGACACTTGTGAGACTTCAACACAGCAGATGCCTTTGTCAGAATAACGGAGGATAAAACACAAAAAAACATGAAGGAGATTTTCGTGGCCAATATCTACGGTAGCCCTGAGAGGCCAAACGGACTGCAACTTAAGAAAACACCAGCAATAAAGAAAATGCTGCAAAAGCACACAAAACACAACAGAAATAGGAAAAAGAAAACAGAAATAGAAAAAAACTGATTTCCAAAAGCACAAGGGAAGTGTTTCTGGGGAGACAATAACCTGACGGACCAGTTGCAGGAACCCAAAACATGCTAGGTGTGTTTTATCATTCATATAATACTGATGACGGATTTTTAGGCTAATAGTTAGGCTAACACACTTACCTCTCATCTTTTCTTTCCTTACAAAACCGATACATCCTCCACTTCTTTTAAATGTCTCCCAGCGCAATTCTTAGCATATTTTGGTTCCTGCAACTGGTCCGTCAGGTTATTGTCTCCCCAGAAACACGTCCCTTGTGCTTTTGGAAATCTGTTTTTTCCTATTTCTGTTTTCTTTTTCCTATTTCCGTTGTGTTTTGTGTGCTTTTGCAGCGTTTTCCTTATTGCTGGTGTTTTTTTAAGTTGTAGTCTCTTTGGCCTCTCAGGGCCACCGTAGATAACCTTAAAAATATTCTGCAGAAGAACAAGAACAGAAGAAAACCATGAATCAACACATGAACATTACCTGATGCTGCTGAAGTGAAGCAGAGCAAAGTTACAGAGGTTTAATTAGAGACACAGCTGAGCATTTTGCAATTTGGTATGATTTTAAAAGGTTTACATTTCTTCGGTACTGAACAGCAGAAATGAGGCTTTCTTATCAGAAGTGATTAAAAAGAAAAACAGTGGCCGACAGCGCCGCACATGGTAGACTGGTGCGTACACTGAAGTACACTGAGAGAGAGAGCTGTGCATGAAGTGTGATTTTATGTGTAGTGTAGTTTGGATCTTCTTTTCAATTTTGGTTGGAGAGAGACAAAACCTGCAGCTTCAGAATCAGCGCAAAAAAAGACGTAAACACAGAGCGCAGACCCGCCGACGCATCAGAGTCAGTGATCTGTCGGCTTTCAGCCCCGACGGCGTGTCCGTGCACGGATGAGAAAACATCTCACTGATTCTGATGCCCCGCTCTCTGTGTTCACATCTTCAGTGTACCTGCTCTCGTTTGCTGTTTCAGCTGTTTGGCGGTTGTTGTGGTTTTGTGAGATTTAACCTGAGATTCTGGCATTTTGGGCAAAATACATTTATATTTAAAAATCGATTCAGGATTTTAATGAATCGATATCGCGTTATTAGAGCTAAAATCAATTTTAATCTATAAACGATTATTGAAACCCAGCCCTACTGCCAAGTGTGAATGAGTTTTGGATTAAAAAATCGGTGAAGAAACTGGAAGTATCTGTGAACTTTACAGAGCGTGGAAATAAAACGTTCTTGTTTCGTTCCAAAGAATCTCGACATCATCGTTTTTTTTTAATCGATTTTTGTCATTGAAGGTGAATATTTTGAGGATGTGGCTCTCTACACTGACGGCATTAGAGATTTTTATTGAATTTAAAAGAGCCCAACACTCCTGGATTGGACAGCAGGAGAAACCCTGCGGCTGCATGTTGTAGATAATAGATGTAGGTATGGTTTCCCCTCCTTCACACTTCAGATGCGTGCACTTTCTAACCTTTAGAGTCCTTCAGTAACTCCCTCAGCTGTTTTCACATGAAAAAGATGTTTAGATGTGGAGTAATTCAGCAGCAATGACAAAGAGTTCATGAGTCAACCTTAGTTAGGGCTGTCAGAGAAAATTTAAAGGTTAATCATAAAATCACATTGATTGTGGAGATTAATATTCGACGTCTCGCTCTCGAGAGGGCAGAATGCGAAGCGAAGCTGTCGGGTCCACACACTCGTTCAGGGTTTCTAAACCACCACTGTGATGAAACGCCTCATTAGGATCGGTTTGTGTGGTGATCTTCTGTTTGTCACTTGAAGGAACATTTTTGCACATTTATGTATTTCTTTGTTAGAAGGTTTGTGACAAATTGTGCAGTGAAATGAAGCAGACCAAGCACTGAGCAGTGGAGGAAGCAGTGATACGTGAGGTTTGACCGGCAATAAGCAAGTTCTGACTGCTTAGACTGGCCGACCATGAGCAGGTGACTGAGTCCTGACTTAAACCAGCTCTTCTCTGGGGTTGTCTGAGGCTGAAGTAGAAGAAGGGTCTGGTTTTCAGGATAAGGGGGCCATCCCGAGCCTCTGCATCCATGAGTCAGAGTGTGCTGCAGGACATTGTGTGTCAGTTAGGCTAAATTAAGAGCTCTGCAGCTCTGACAGCCTCCCAGCCATGAAAGAACCTTTTTTTCCTTCCCTCCCTCTCTTCAGAGGATGGTGTGGCTCAGCCTGTGAACTAAAAACTCACCATGAAGATTTATGATAAAGGCCTGAGAAAGCTGCTCTTATCTTGAGCTATTTCTAAAATAACCGAGCTGAAAAACAAGGGCTGCTATCCAACAAACACAGAGGCACAAACTCTACAATTGATGGATGATTTTTACAAATGAGCTGCTGCTTGTTAACGGAGATCGTCTCCATGTAGGGTCATTTTTTATCATTTTTATGAAAACAGCAATTAGATATCAGTTTCTATGCTGATGATAACATCTTGTTTGCATAAGTTCCACTCCAAACACAGCGCTTAGTACTAATCAGTCAGTTTTGATGCTCCGCAGATATACATACCAGCCTTAACTTACTATGAAAGAAACATGCCTTTCACAGGTTTGGGTAATAAATCAGTAATCAGCTACATGATTAGGAAATAGGACAAAAACAAATACCTTTCCTCTTTGGATTGTTAGGTTTCGGTGTTGTCAGTGTGTTGTTTTTGGCGTGACTGTTATGTGTTTCCTGTTTTACTTTGAAAGTCTGTGTTATCTTAGTGTTTTCAGTTTACGTTTCCCTGTCTCGTCAGTTCTGAGTTGCCCCAGCTGTGTTTCCCTCTTGTTGTCCATTTTCCTGATTGCTCCCTCTAGGTATTTAAACCCTGTGTTTCAGTGTGTCATGGTCACGATCTCCCCCGTGTTGTAAATAGTTTGGTGTTTTGTTGTAAATAAATAGTTTGTTGTAAATAGATTTGTCGATACTTTCGTTTTGGGATTTTGGTGGTGAGCTTTAGTGGGGGGTTTTTTGTGTGTTTTTTTTTTCTTTATTTTTACTTTTTTCGTGTTGCACTCCGGTTGCCTAGGCCGGGGTGTAACAGGATGCAGAGCTGCTGACATTGATTAAAGGCACACAGAGCCTAAAACACAGAATTCAGATCAAACTGGACACAAACAAAGTAAGAGACAAAAACGTCTTTAGTGACACAGTGTGAGCAAACAGCGCCCTCTGTGTTGATAACTGGTCATTACAGGATGATGGTCAATTCTGAAAGTGGTTACCAGACTTCAAAGATAAAGTAGCTAAAAAACACACTTGACAAGTGGATTGATACACGCCGTCTAGACGAATCTTTAGACCCGCATTCTTGGAAATGGCCAGCAGGGGTCGACTCCTCTAAGATGATTTTATGGTCTCAGTTGTTAGTTTCAAGTTTTACTGAATAGAACACGATGTTCATAAAACTACAGTTTAATTTAGACTAAAATGGACAGTAAGAGCACTTTTATGCTCGTTGCTTACAGCGATATATAACCTGTCACTGCCACTACAGCTGGGTTAAACACATGAGTGTATAGTCGTGTCGGTTTTAGCTTCTTTTTAATGCTATTTCAGTACAGAAGCTCAGAGATTCACACATTATACAGACAGAAATGTTTGAAAACCTGAGACTTTGTGGAAAAAGTCATCGGCGCTGATGTGGCGGTGTTGCCTGAGTGGTGACACTTATTGTTCAGGAGAATACTGCAGTGGCTTCCTGCGCTGTAATGGTGGGTGTAAATAAAAGAGCATAAAAGTGACCATGTGACAATGATGATGTAGTCGGTGGTGAAGCGACAAATGCGAGGCTATGAACATGCGGTCTCTTTGGTTGTCCACCACCCCTTCCTCTTCTTCTGACCACTCCCAAAATACCAAGATGGTGATGTTCACTCAACGCATTTACCTCCATCTTTTCTGTACAGTCTATGTATGTACAGTAAGCTGCTTTTTTTTAATTGATTCTAAAATGAATGATTTTGTTTTTTAAGTTGACCTCCAGATTTGAAAGACCAATAAATAAGAGTCCAGCTCAACTGAATAGAATAGCCTTTATTGTCATTGTACAGAGTACAACGAAATTGGAGTCCCACACCCTTGGTGCAAGTTTCAATAATAAATATAAATGTAAAATATAAAAAGTACAAAAAAAACAATCGTAAGTACTCAAACAATAGTATGTACAATATATACAGGATAGCAGCATTAATATGATGACAGTATGAATAGCAGCATAATATAATGACAGTGACGGTATGGAATAGGTTCAGTTGTTTTTGTGCTTATTTACTACGGTGATAGCTCTGGGAAAGAAGCTATCCCTGAATCTGTTTGTCCTGGTTTTATGTGACCTGTACCGTCGGCCTGACGGTAATAGTTCAAACAGTTGGTTGCTGGGGTGAGAGTGGTCCTTGATGATATTGCCAGCTCTGCTGAGGTACCGAGAGTTTGCAGTGACCTCCAGGCTGGGCAGAGAGCAGCCAGTGATCTTCTGGGCTGTGTTGATGACCCTCTGCAGTACTTTCCTGTCTGCAGCTGAGCACCCTGCATACCATGTTGTTATGCCGTACGTTAGGATGCTCTCTATGGTGGCTCTGTAAAATGTCACCAGCAGCCTCTCCTCCAGGTTGTTCCTCCTGAGCACTCTCAGAAAGTGGAGACGCTGCTGGGCCTTTTTAACCACCGCCGTGGTATTTGCAGTCCAGGAGAGGTCATCAGATATCTGCACGCCCAGAAACCTCATGGAGTGTACCCTCTCCACACAGCTCCCGTGAATGTAAAGTGGGGTCGGGTCTGCTCTGCCCTTCCTGAAGTCCAAGATAAGTTCTTTAGTTTTCGTGGTGTTCAGTTGGAGGTTGTTAACTGAACACCACTCAGTCAGTCTGTTGACCTCATCTCTGTAGTCCGACTCATCCCCCCTTGAGATGAGTCCAACCACTGTGGTGTCATCCGCGAACTTTATGATGGTGTTTGAGAGATGGGTAGGGGAGCAGTCTTCAAACTTGTCTTCATAAAACAAGATGGCGGCGCGCACGGGTGCAGCGGCTCTTAGCTCTCCAGTTTGGTGCTCGTTTTTACTTTTAATGTGGATATTTTTGAATGTTTGCAACGCCGCCATCTCTTACAGTCGCCAGAACCTAATTGACCTAGGTTTTAAATATAGTTTGTCTGTTTCTGGCGACTATCAGCGAACACACAACATCCTGGTGGAGATAGCGAGACCGCCAGGGTCACCGTGGATGGTCTGCCCGCCCAGCAAGCGTAGAAGGCGACGGAGGGAAAGAAAGCAGAAGAGTGGATGCCGGTCGGGCTCAGACGCTAGGCTACGCAAACATCCACACCGGCCAGCACTTCCGAGCCTTTTCCTATCGAACGCCAGATCCATCACCCACAAACTTGACGAATTGGAGCTACAGATAGCCAACACAAGCTTTGCACGTAACTGCAGCATTATTCTTATTACGGAGACGTGGCTTCACCCGCTGATTCCCGACGCTGCAGTCGAGTTAGCAGGCCGCACGCTACACCGGCATGACAGAAACAGCAACTCAGGTAAAAGCAGAGGAGGGGGGCTATGTGTTTACGTGCATAACGAGTGGTGTTGTAACAGCAGGATCATTCACACACACTGTTCTCCTGATTTGGAGGTTCTGGCAGTCTCGTGCAGACCTTTTTACATCCCGAGGGAGTTTACAGTAGTTATTGTGATAGCTGTTTATATACCGCCGGATGCTAACGTTAGCACGGCTCTCAGCCTCTTGCTCAACACCATAAACAAACAACAGCTTGCCCACCCCGATGGAGTTTTTATTGTCGCCGGCGACTTTAACAAAGCGTGCCTAAAGACTGTGCTTCCTAAATTTGTCCAGTTCGTGGACTTTGCTACGAGAGGAGAACACACTTTGGACCATGTCTATTCAAACATCAGGCATGCTTTCAGAGCGACACCCCTCCCCCACCTGGCTGGATCTGACCACCTCTGCATGTCCCTCACCCCCACCTACACGCCCCTGCTGAGAAAAACAAAGCCCCAGACAAAGACAATAAAAACCTGGCCTGAAGGAGCCCTTTCTCAACTGCAGGACTGCTTCTCAACAACTGTATGGGATTTATTCTCCAGCCACAACCTCCAGGAGTACACGGACACTGTACTCTCGTACATCAGGAACTGTGTTGACAATGTCACCGTCAACTCGTCTTGAAGACGAGTTTGAAAATGTTAAATGTACGTGAGATTTCAGTCGCATTAGCTGCTCCAACCAGCACAGTCGAGCTGCATTAATGTTGCATTAGCTGAACAAAAAAGAATGAAGAAGCCTCTTTTTAAACGTACACAGGGCCACGTGCACTTTCACACTCTCAGGTGTTTGTTTCTTATCATCCAGTTTACGCAACAATATCATAAATATTTTCAAACACATTTCTAGTCATGCTTTGTAATAACTGTCATAAGTAAACGGAAAATTGTCAGCTATGAAACTTTAGTTGTATTTAACAGTAAAATAATCATTAATTATTTGTAAGCTTCCAATTTGAAAGAAATGATTTTATAGCCTCATCGCTGACGCCTGCTCCCCTCCTTTATTGTTGTTACCTTTGCATTTATAAACCCATGGCTTCCTTGTTAATCCTGCAAACAGTGATGCAGGGAAGGCAGAATATCTCCGACTGTTTTCCTGTTTGCAGTGTGCACAGTGCCGTGCGATAACAGCCTGATAATCATATTATATCTGCACCTCTGCCACTGATCTGTGACGTCTTCAGAGTGAAAACCAGGAAAGAAATTAGACAAAAATCGCTCTGCTCTAATCTCCACTTTTCCTGCGTCCCTCCCACAGTTTACCTGGCGTCTTATTGATTTCATCCACCTCTCCACGGTCCCCGGTCCTGCTGTAAACCTGTAAGCCAGGCTGTTGCTCTTTATGGATCAGGTTTTTCTCCTTCATAAGCACATGCAGGGAAACTCTGCGAGGTGCCAACCTCTCTGCACCGCTGCCTCTGAGGCATATCCCCGCACATTTATCATACTTGTCGGATAAAGTGACTCTGATTTAGATCTCTCCCCCTCCCTGCTTTCCTCTTTCTTCCTCCGAGCTTGGAAAATGGCTTATTGTGCTCCGTCCTCTCCACAAAGAAAGAGATGCATTCATCTCGGGGTGGCCTAGCTTTTGCTCCCCTCGTTGCTGCTTGTCAGCTGTTTTCTCCTCAAACACGCTAACTCCGTCTGACCTGCTTATCCAGCACTATCTGGAGCCGCTGTGGCCCGGGAGCAAACTGTTCCTGGCCCGAGTGAAATCCATCATGCCACCTGGGGTCCTTATCACGAGGAGAGGGGAAGCAGGAAAATACGATATGGGTGGTCCTGACACGAGGAAGGTGAGCAGAAAGAGAACAGAGGAGAGATCGGAGGCAGAAGAAGGGGAGATAAGAGGAGAGAGGAGGAGGAGAGATTTGAAAGAGCAGAAAAGTTGGGAAGGCTTCAGGGAGAGATGGAGTCTGAGAAGCAGTTTAGGAGCAGGGGCGGTTCAGATAAGGCAGATGCGACAGTCTGGGAAGACGTGACTCAGATAAGATGTCCGACCAGCTACAAGCAGGGTCAACAAACAAAACGAGCAGGCTAAAAGAGAGGCGGGCAGAAGCTTTAAGCCGCACGTATCGCCGCCACATCAACCCCCCTCAGGGCCAAAAAATACAGCAGCTAAACCCTTATTTACCAGCTCGAAACACGCCAAGGGATCCACCCATGCATATGTTTCCAGTTCTGACACCAATACCCGATTAATAAGCTGTGCTCCTCTCTGTGAGGAGGAGACGGGGAGTTGTAGTTTTATTTAAGGTAACATCAGGCTCGACTTAAACTTCCTTTCCTGACTTTGTAAAAGACTAAACGGCAAAGAACGGCTCAGAAAACGGCCGGACCAGCAAAACATACCAGCTACTACTGCTAACATTTACTGAAGATCATCAGTTATTATCAGCTCGCCCGGCTCCAGTCTTCTTTAATGGGACACACCCATGAAAAAGCAGACACTACAGATTCCAACAGCTCAGAGTCAAGCAAAGACAACCGTGACAACCTGAGATGGAGGGATAGTGGGAATACTGGACAAAGATGAATAAGATGGAGCTGCAGGAAAAGAAGAAGACCACAGAGAAGAGTTTTGGGTGTCGTGAAGGAGGAGATGCAGAGGGTTATTGTGACAGAGCAGCATGTTAGGCACAAGGTGAGGTGGAGGCAGATGACCTGCTTTTAGGAGCAGCTGAAAGATGAAGAAGACTTATGTCGTAAAAATTTACTCTGATTTCTGATTTCTTGTATAAAAAGTGTAAAAGTCCCTGATTTATCTTTTTTTGTATCCTGAGACAATTTAGATTTTATTGATTTGTATGTTTTCTCACTCATATTTTATTCACAGGGACACAAAACAAAAAACAGGGATGTTAAATGTTTAAAAAATAAGAAGTAAATATGCGTTAGTAAATATGAGTTTAGTGAAAAACAGCTAATTTTCACGATAGTCCCAGAGCATCACATGAAACTACAACGTACTTAATGACACACTCATGCACACACACTCATGCACACACACACACACTCATGCACGCACACACGCACATACACACACACTCACGCACACACGCACTCATGCACACACACACTCATGCATAAACGCACACACACACACACACACACACACACACACACACACACACACACACACACACACACACACACACACACTCATGCCTATCCTCTCGCAGTCATTTAAGGTCCCAGCAGCCCAGATCAGATTTCAGAGCCAGCCGAGTGTGATGATACAGACGAACTGCAGCAGTGCAAAACACCAGGCTCATGCTGCTGCTTTCCTCTACTGTGTGTGTGTGTGTGTGTGTGTGTGTGTGTGTGTGTGTGTGTGTGTGTGTGTGTGTGTGTGTGAGGGGTTCAAGAAGAAACACACATGCCAGCAAAAGTGTTTCCCACCTGGGATCGGAAGCATTAGCTGTTAAACAGAGCATCAGGGTCTCGGACTTTCACCAGCTGCTCAGTCCGAGTGCAAAAAGCTTTCCCTCACATTAGAAAACAGCTGGAAAAAAAGTGGAAACACCCCTCGCTGTCCACATTATCACAAAGATGAGTCTACAGACGCAGGGAAGACGTCAGATAGCTCGAAGAATTTAAGCAATCTAATATTTTCCTTTGAGACAGAAAAAAGTGAAACTAGGAATACATGAAGACTGGGATGTTTAAAATCACTGGTTCCACTGGGAAACTGGCATCGTAGGCAAGATATATTAGGTGCTCTGAGAACATGTTGGATGGCAGCATAAATCAGGATAATACAACACATGACGAGTGTCACAATTCCAAAACAGGGACCAAATCACCGCACAAACATCTACGGGGTCACAGCGTGAAACCCACGTGGAGCGTTTCATCTCCGAGTCTTCCCAGTCTGAAAATTACTTGGTCAACTACGTCAGAAAAATAGAGTTCATCCACTCTTCATCCACTGTTTACCGTTTTAACCCTGTTACTCACCTACTCACCAGATCTGACTTCCACCGATCAATCTTATTAGTGCACCAAATAACTGAAGTGTCACAGGAAATTATTCAGAAATTAGCAATCAGTATTTTCTCAGTTACAAATATGAAACCTGTTTTGATTGAGACTGAGTTCAGGTCTTCTCTCTCCTCTGTTTCCTCCTCTGAACTCTTTGATTTTCTGTCTTTTTGTCTCCCTCCATCACTTCTCCTCTGTCACCTCTTCTGTCCTTTACTCTGAGAGGGAGTCCGCAGGGAGAACAGAACACGTGTCAATCATCTTCTTATCGCCGGCTTTTAGAGAAGAAAGCCCGGGAGTTAGATGAGACACTGAGTCATGCTTTCTTTCTGTCTTTCTTTTCTTGGAAAAGCTCGCTGTCAAATTCTCCCGCAGCGTTCAGCCTGGGTTGACCTGTCTGATTCGAATAGGTGCTCATTTTGCACACCGGGATACGACTGAAGGTCTCGGGGACCGAACAAAAGCTGAATTGGTGAAACTAGTGTTCTTGAGCCTCGGCTGAGGTGACGGATGTCTTCATTCACTTTCGCTCCCTTCTGGAAAACACAGCTTTAACTGTGGTCAAAGCATCTGAAAAATGAAGTGAAGTTATTTCAACAAATCACCGCCCACCTGTAACCCTTACAGTTCTCTGAATAACCACCTCCATCACTAGCAGACTCAGAAAAGGAAATTGTGACTTTAGCCTTATTGAAAGCTCTGTGAAGGAGGCCTGAAACACAGAAATAGGTTTGTGCACCTCCTCATCCATCATGTCGAAGTAAATCTTATTTTTGAGTTTGGTCTTTGGTTATAAGTCTGAAATAAATTGATGAAATTAGCTTTAGCCATTTTCACAGATTCCCACATTAAATCAGCCTCTAAGACTTTTGTTTTTGTGCAAATGAGTTACAGAAGTTTGCCATGAGAATGTCATAATCCTGCTGTGGCGCCTGATGTGGACAAACAAGATTTATTCAGGAAAGAAAGTTAAAAAATATTAAATTCAGACCCCATACAGCTGTAGCCAGCTGGTGTGTTACTACAACTGTACAAACATAAACAGCCACTTAAATAGTTTGGTTTTGCCCCAAGAGCCACTCAAGGGGGTCGGTCAAAAACTGGCCGTTGTTTATTTTTCGTGAGTTTATTCAGCAGAGTGACTGGACAGATCTGTCTTTGAGTTTATAGGCTGTCAGTAGACTGTTTACCTCAGCTGTCAATGTCGCATCTATTCACTGTGGAGGAGGCTGTGAAACGTCGTGAAAACAGTGTGATATGATGAGTCAGTGAAGCTCTTGTTTGACTGATGACAGCAACACTGAGGTGAGCTGTTGAGGATATCCTGAAGTTTTCTGTCAGTAAGAGCTGCTGTTTGTGTTGCTGTTAGCTTCTGTTAGCCTCTGTTAACAGCTGTTAGCTTCTATTAGCCTCTGTTAACAGCTGTTAGCTTCTGTTAGCCTCTGTTAGCCTCTGTTAACAGCTGTTAGCCTCTGTTAGCCTCTGTTAACAGCTGTTAGCTTCTGTTAGCCTCTGTTAACAGCTGTTAGCTTCTGTTAGCCTCTGTTAGCCTCTGTTAACAGCTGTTAGCTTCTGTTAGCCTCTGTTAACAGCTGTTAGCTACATTTAGCCTCTGTTAACAGCTGTTAGCTACGTTTATCCTCTGCTAGCTAACAGCTATTAAAACGGCAATCTAACATTTTTTATTCAGACACTTAGCGAAAAACTTCCATCCAATGTGGAAATGTAATCAAACTATTTATCAGGGGGAAAGTGTGATTTTTAGGTTATACCTGAAATAACGTTAGCTTATAACCAGCTGTGATTGTTGTTTAGCTCATTGTGAGCTGTCCAGGAAGCTCATGTATAATCAGCTGACAATAAGTAATTAAAATTATTATTAAAAATTATTGAGAATGAGCGTGTTTCCGTGTTTCTGAAGCTCCGACTTCAGTTAAAGAGATGGAAGCTGAGGTGAAGAGGGTGACAGTTTATAAAGATGCTGATAGCGTTGTCTCTTTCCTTGGCCTTTTCACTTCTTTGCTGAAGGGCATTCCTGCTCTGATGATTAAACAGATGTAATGCTTCATATCTTGACTCTTAAGGTGCAGACATGAATTTAATTGTCCCTCCGCGAACGCCTACAACTTCTGTTTCGCCTTTGGCGTAACACGTCTGTGTCTGGTCTCTACTCACATAAAACATAATTAAGTATAATGGTGAAGTGCATGTAGGCTTCCACAGCGCGGCGTCCTCTCTGATGTATTTTTAGTGTATTAATTTGGAATAATTAAAGGTTTATAAGAAAACATCACTTTCTGTGTATATTTATGAGTACAGTGTCCTTTTTGTTAAACGACCTGAAAAAACTGGCTGTACCTTTAAAAAACACGTAATACAAAGTAATTTTATGCATATATTACTAGTAATACAGATTTACTAATTATTGTGAAAAACTACAACAAACTAAAACAAAAAAGGGTTAAATGCCTAAAAACAAAGTCACCTCCAGGCGTTCCATACTGTAAGATAACCCTACAATAATAGAACCACCTCCTCTGAGCAAACACCTGGAGACAGTCTGAAGAAAAAAACCCCTTTTAACACCTCTGTTCAGACTCTGTTCTTCAGTAGACAAACAGTCCACATGACAGTTGTGACTTTCACCCAGAAGTGCTTCGTGTCCCTGTGAAGCCAAGATCAAAGTGGATTTACAATGTTTAAACTGCGTGGATTCATCATTTTTAGCTCCTTTAACCTCCCAGGACCTGCCGTCCACATATGTGGACATTACATCACACTAAATTTTTCTCTACAAGGGCCTGATAGCCACCTACGAGGACATTATCCTGTCTCTGCTCTATCGAAATTTGAAACAAATATCCTCATATGTGGCTCTCATTTTTCTCTGACACAAAAATCTGGTAAAAAAAAAAAAAAAAAAAAAGTAATTAATTGCAAAGAGGAATTAAGAAGGAGGTTAAATTAAGCTTTTTTAGTTTCAGTTTTCTGTGGTGCCACGTGAGAGCTCGTGGTGGTCTGAAACAGTCATGCAACCAAAGCGTCGTTCATTTCTAGCCTAACATCAGTGTTTTATTTGTGTGATTGCAAAGATGTCATCTCTGCAGTCTCCAGTATCATCTCCCACAGAAGCTATGTGATTTTCCCAAACATCAGACAAAACCTGCTGGCTTTTTGTCCAGAGAGCCAGAGTAAAGTCTGTCCTGTGGGTCATGACTTGTAGTAATCTGTAAGTGTCCGTCTGCTGTGAGGCTCATTCATCCTGATCTCTGATGAGACTCTGAAGTGTGAACTGCTGCGTTCAGCTCTTTTATTATTAAATATTAATAAAACATTATATTCATTATAAGACTGTAGCTCAGGCAATGGCGTGTCCAGCGGGGTGGCCTGGGGGGGCACAGGCCACCCCCCCAACCAGACTGGCCACCCCAGGTGCCACCCCAAAGGCAAAACAATAAAATTCAATCAAATATCAAATGTACGATTATGTTTTCACGGTGACGCTCAGATATCCGAGTGTAAGTGAATGCAGCATCGGCTTCTGCGCTATGTGCATCACGTTAGCAAAGGTAGGAGAGCCAAGCACGAAAGACGGCACCGCAGGAAACAATTTTTCGGTGAAAGAAAATGACAGAATAAATGTCCCGGTAAGTAATATTAAGTTTGTTGAGTTTAGTAAACTTCGGTGAAATTAGAATACCAAGGAAAAAACAACACTTAAAGAATTATTGCAGCCGTGGAATATTTCAGACAGTATGCTACTGAGGGCAGCTAACATAAGAGTTATGAGTTATAAGATGTAATCTAAGTCGTAACATTGCTGTATGGAGCTGCAGATTTGGTTGCAGGTTAACATAGCTGGACTGGCCATCGGGCATACCGGACATATCCCCAGTGACTTATTTTTTATTTTTTTTGTAATGGCATGAACAATGAGAGGTGGTGGATTGGCCAGATGCAGGTCGATGTGTAGAAATAACTCAGTTGTTTGGTGGTGGCTATGGTGGGGCTTCCACAGAGGCCAGCAGGTGGATGAGGGAAGGGGAGGCAGGAGGAGAGCCCCGAGGCAGCCGCCAGTCCGAGTGTCAGGTGAACTGAACTTCAGGTAAGAAGTTATGAGCTGCAGTCTATCTGGGTCAGATATGAACCAAGTTTAGGTGGAGTTTATTTTCATGTTGCTGACTTTTTACTGTCAGTTGCAATAACTCATACTGTGTTCTAGCCAGCTTGATGGAGTTTTTAGGTGGGTGGGTGCTATGATGTTACTGATCGTGAACTTTATTTTATTCATAAGGTTAGTAGAGTTGCCAACGGCTCCTTAAAAAAATGTAATGGTCCGTCATTCAGAGAAAATATTACACGTTTCGTATTGAGCTGAGAAGAGACGCAGTTTGTCCCGAACTTTAGCTAGAATGGAAAAAGACACAAAGCTGGAGTTATTCTGTGTGTTTACGCTGCACAGCTGCCTCTTCTCCTCTCATTCTCCCCCCTCCCTCTCCTGTTGCTACTTCAATCATGAAACTGATCAATGATCAGCTGATCGTCTCTCTTGTTTATTTATCGTCCACTTTGCGCCAGAAAGAGGAAACCAGCGGATGTTGCGCTAAACAACAACAGCACGTTTAAGCTTGATCAGCTGTTGTTAGAATTTATTTAATATTAATTTCTAGTATCAGCTGATGTTTGCTGGAGCCACAGCTGTAAAGCTGCTGGTCATGATGTCGGTTTGGTTATCTGGTGAGAGGGAAACATGAAGATGAAACCAGGAGATGTCCTTACTGAATCATCAGAGCTGTGATGGAGAAACAGGTTTACCTTTTAGGTGACATGAATGAGTTGAAGGGAAGTTATGAACTGTTTCTGAGAGACAAATAACACCAGGATCCTTTTCTAAGCAGCTGACAGCTGGTAACTGTGCAGGGGCGGGTCTAGCAAAGTGTTGCCAGGGGGCCAGGTAGGGCATTAACAGGGAAAGGTGGGCACAAAGAAATACTTTTCTTTCTTATTCTCATTTAAAATACCTAGCTTTTATTAAATAATTATCTAAATCTTACAACCAAAGTTTTTATCTGACGTAAAATGTATAGAAATCATACATATACCAACAAGACTGTACATCACTGTCACAACAGCATTTGTTTTCAGTCAAAGGCTTTATGGCTTTAATACCTGGGGGGCCGGTCTCTAGTCAAAATGCCCGATTTTCTGTCCCAGTCCAGCCCTGCAGGTTAATACTGGCAGTGTCACCATGCCAGCTGACTGGATTTCATCATCAGCCAGTGTTGTTCTTTATCAATATTACCAAAGTTTACCATAAGGCAGCATAGAAAGTATTTACTTGCCTTTAGGTTTTATTCAAATGTTAGTCTTTTCAGTTGTTTCCCCACTTTTTTCCTGTTTCACAATCAAACACCAGTTTGTGAGAAGATTATCTTCTTTTTTTTAACAGGCAGATAAAGTTTTGCATTGGCTAATTTGTCAATTGTTTGTTACAGATGTTCGTATTTTAATATTCAAAAATGTTTTTGCCCAAAACATATGTGCAGTATATGTCAGTAAAAATACTATGCAAATATTGATGTCCTTGAATGCTGAGTAAACACTGACAAAACACTGATTGTATCTCTTGTCCTTTAGCAACGCAGTATCTAAAAACTTTGCACAGTAGTGGTTAAAATCTCATTCTAATAAGAGTTAAAAGCGCATTCGGTTATTAGGTTTATAGGGTTACTGAATTATTGTTAATAGAATTGTTTTTAACATTATCTGCCAATTACATCTGCCACCCTTCTCCAAATCTGTGCCCCTACCTGGCCCCCCCAACAAAAATTTTCTAGACACGCCACTGTGTAGCTGTCGAAGGAGTTTTCTATGCAAAGAGCGCCTGCCTTCATCCAGACCTGCTCTGACTGAAGGATGCGATACATTCTGGTCCGATGAGTATCCTCGAGGTGCTTTTATTTTTCCCCGTGTGCCTCACGGAGACCCATTTACCCCCCCCCCCCGGTCATTCTTTTGGTTTTAAAGTGGCCGCTGTGAACACCTGACCTTTCATCGGATTATTTAGATTGCAGAGTTTCTCCTCGCTGCAGAATCCACTGTATCAGCGGCAAATGTCACGCCGCCGTGCTTTACGTTCACTCGGGAGGAAACTCTCTCACCTCGCCGATAATACATCTTTAATACATCCATTCAAGTGCTCTACTCTATACTTCCACTCCACTGCGTTTGAGAAATGCTGCACTGATTTACTATAAACTGGCAGCATAGTGATATTTTGCACACAGTCCAGGTTCTTGATTTTTCACAGAACTCTCAGTTTTTATTTAAATCATCCCACTTGTGTTTTGGTGTTTTCCTTGTCTCTGACTGACAGAAGATGCACATCACCAGTTTACAGTAAATGACCCTTTAATTTGCTCAAAGGAGTCCTAAATGTTTGCACAACATCTTAAACTGTCAGTCATGCCGCCAGTGCACAGCCGCCATCAAATCCACAGCACGCGATCACATGCTTGGGAGCAACGTCACGCTGTAGTGGTGTTCTCCTGCCACTAGGGGTCATGTTAGAGAGCAATAGGAAGGAGGAGGAGGTGAGGGAGTCTCAGGCATCAGCAGCTAAACATCATCTACTCACAAAAACACTGCAGGAATAACAGCTCAGCACCTCGGATGCAGGCAGCTGACATCTGAGACGTAGAGTCTTCACAACGAGGCGGGAAAGGTCTCATGGTCTCTTTTTTATATCCCTGTTTGGTTCCCCTGACTGTGAGGACAGGCCCCCTCATCTTTAGAGTTCACATAGACGTCGCCCAATGAGGCACCGACAGGGATGGGCAGGGCCTGTGATCATGTGACTTAGAGCCAAAAACACTGAGTGCGTAACTGCAAATTTGGGCTTTTGACTTACCTGCTTTTCTTTTCTCCGTCTAACATTGCTGCACGTGCCGAAATGAGTGTCTGCAGGGGTGGAGCTAAACTGATGGGTAACGTGGGGACCGCAAAATTCAGGAAAGGTGTAACCTTTGCAAACAAGATTCTCTCCACCTGCTGAGGCACACACTTTATTGGGGGATGGGTCGTCATGGGGACCAGAGAAGTCTGGAAATGTCAGCTTACTCTCATCTGCACACATTTGTTTCATGTAGGCTTGTTTTTGTTTCACTCTTGATTGTCTTTGTGTATTTTAAATTTTATTTGTCAATCAAAACAAATTATTAAAAAAGAAATCCAAAAAGGAAAATGGATCACTTATTTTTAAAACAGCAGTTTAAGCACAGGAATATCAGGGCGATCGTGGCTCAAGAGTTGGTTGCTGGTTCGAGCCCCGGTTCGGACAGTCTTGGTCGTTGTGTCCTTGGGCAAGACACTTAAATTACTGGTGATGGCCAGAGGGGATACCTAGGTATCTAGTGGAGCCAGCTGAAAAATAGGTGGAAAAGTCCAACTGAGGGGTGGTATTTAACGTTTGTCCCATCAAGTCTCACACAAATCCATTTATTCCACTTTAAAACAAAAGACATTAAAACATAAGTAAATTAAAAAATGTAAATATTGAAACTAAATGGAGCATTTTGATTTAAATAATGTGCAAAAGAAAGACACGTTATATTGTGTATAATGACAAAAACTCATTAATGTAAAAATCCAAATTCATTTCCCAACTTCCATCCATCCATCCATCCATCTTCATCCGCTTTGTCCGGGGCCGGGTCGCGGGGGCAGCAGCCTAAGCAAAGAGGCCCAGACCTCCCTCTCCCCAGCCACCTCCTCCAGCTTATCCGGGGGAATACCAAGGCGTTCCCAGGCCAGCCGAGAGATATAATCTCTCCAGCGTGTCCTGGGTCTGCCCCGGGGCCTCCTCCCGGTGGGACATGCCTGGAACACCTCACCCAGGAGGCGCCCAGGGGGCATCCTTGTCAGATGCCCGAACCACCTCAGCTGGCTCCTTTCGATGTGGAGCAGCAGCTGCTCTACTCTGAGCCCCTCCCGGATGGCCGAACTTCTCACCCTATCTCTAAGGGAGAGGCCAGCCACCCTTCAGAGGAAGCTCATTTCTGCCGCTTGTATCCGCGATCTCGTTCTTTCGGTCACTACCCACAGCTCGTGGCCATAGGTGAGGGTAGGGACGTAGATCGACCGGTAAATTGAGAGCTTCGCTTTTACAACTTTTAAAATAAAAAAAATCCAAATCTTTTTCCCGAGAGAACCGACATCATCATCGCCCGCTCCTCGGCTGAAACCTGTCGGATGTTTCTCATTCTGCCGCTTCTTCTCGCAGCGTCAAGCTCAGATCAGTCTGCTTTTGTCTTCATGTAAAATATGAATCAGTGAATCACGTTTGACTTTCATTCACAGGCAGTTTGCATGCACATCAAACTGTTAAGCACTCGACAGCGAGAGGGAGGTGTTTTTACTCTGCCGCCTCCCCTCCGTCTCCCAGCCCTTCATTGCTGCAGTGTTTTGTTTTCCACAATATTGATCCTTTAATGTTTAGTTGATGGAGTGCTTTGTGTTGGTCAGCATTTTCACCAACTGCTGACGGTGTGCTGCCAGTTATTTCCACCTGCTCCGGGCTGCGAGCTCGGGTGTTTTTCTGCAACATTTTTTATTCTCTGCAGAAGTCGGAGTGAGACGTCGGCTGCACACAGACGGGAAAAGTTGACGAGAATGAGGGTTAAACTGTGCAAACTCACAGCAATTATATGAACTTCTTGTGGTGCACTTTATCATTTTCTTGCTTTTGAAGGTCTAATTTCTGCTTTTTTCCTTGGAGATCATCATCGGAGGCACCAGCTGATCTAAAGAAATATATAATGAATGTTTGCAGTAATTAGACACCACCTTCAAAATGTTGCCTGCACGATGCCTACAGGAGAGTTTGAAGTCTTCAAAACAGGTTCCTAATGAAAACACGTGACTTATATGCAATAATACTGAGAAGTACTTAGACATGCATGACGCTGGGTACATTCATCTGTTTGTGTGGTTGTGCCACTGTTAATAAGCTGGTACCTTCAGTCACCGTAGTAGCAGTGAGATTACGTGAGCAGTGCCTCCAGTCACGATGATTTCAGAAACATGGAGCTACTTTAGCAACCGCCAACAAAACGTTAAAACCTTCTCGTGCCTGTCATACGTTCACGGTGCAGATCTCAATAAAGTCAGATTTGCTGTGTTTCATAGTTAGTGCTGCTGGAGAGGAGTGAGGAAGTGGCAGGTTTAACACTATATAAACTATTAACAAAGAGTTGACCTATAAAAACTTGTTTTCAGCAGTTGTTTTTAAAAAAAGTCGTGATTGGACGACAGAGGCTACGCCAAAGTTTAAGAGCTGCAGCCTGAAATGCCACCCTCCATCACGGTCTCACTCCAGCTGATCAAACTCCACGTTTAGCGTGTTATACATCTATGTTACACGGTTCAAACTGCTTTTGAAAGCACATGCGTGTTGCCGTAGAGCTCGAAGGCAGAAAGCTGCAGGGTCAGAGGTTAATGTCGTCCTCTGTGAGGGAGGTGAAAGGCGTAAATTTGTGCTGCCGTTGGTGAAACTCATTGAGTTAGAGTTAGAATGAATCTTTAGCTCACTGGCTAAGGATAAAAGGACAAAGTGTTTGGTGAGTGATTTGCTGTGTGGCCCTCGAATAGAAAACACACAAGAACAATAATAACACGTGATATATGAAGTCAAAGGCAGTCTTGACGTCTCTCTCACTCCGTTGGCTCCTCGGGGGACCCGGGCCAGGTAAGATGTACGATCTCGCTGTGTTCTCGGTATACCCGCAGGTATCCTACCAGCTGGAGGTGCAAAGAGAGACGAGCACAAAAAGGTGCATGTTGACCTCAAACAGGCCAAAATGACCGATAAAGAACTAAAATTGACTATGAAGGGACTTTGTCTCAGGAGATCGAGCAAGTTTGTGCACAAACGAAAACGTTTTTAAAGCCTATTTAAGGGCAGAAATTACAAGTGAGCACACAATAAACGTAATTTATTTCCATTTAAATTCAAGGCTTGCCCCACAGATCTAGATTCAAGATTCTTTATTTGTCACATGCATAGTTATACAAGTACAACACGCAGTGAAATGTATCCTGACACGCTCGACTGTGCAAAAGGGGAGAGAAGAGCATTATATCTTATATTAGATCTAAATGTTTTAGCAAATCCATCAGATGTTTTGATGACTCAGTAGGTTGTTCTTTAAGACTAAACTCCTATAATAACTAATTAAGAAAAGAAAGATTAGTGCTTTCCTTGTAAGTGTTTTATGTGTACATTTGTTCACACTCCAGAGCAGCAGGGGGCAGCAGCAGGACACACAGGAACCAGAAGCATTTGTACAGTAAGCGTGAAAGCTCGTGATTTTGTTTGTTTCTTTGCTTTTCTTTCAACATTAACTGTTTGTTTAACGTTTTTTATCCCCAGTAGACGAAATATGGGATTTTGTTTTTTTCAGTTTAGCTTTTTATATCCAAACACAGCCGTGAATGCTGGGAAACATTACCTGTAGCTCGTCAGCAGGTGTGTCTGTGGTTCACCTACAGCAGCGCTTTCAGCTGCAACATTGTTGGTAGTGAGGAGACTGCAGCTGTGCTCTCAAATGGTCAAAATGCTAACTGTTAGATTCAGCTTTTTAAATAAAATCACAAACACAAAAAGGCCAAGAAAGAAAAAACTAAATGACTACAAAGAAAGTTCTTTCAAAGACACACAAAATGAAAATTATGGAGAGGGGGTGACAACAAAAATGTACTCATGGTCTTTTAAACCATGATTAAGACAAAACGTGTAAACGCGAGACGACTCCAGAGAATGAAGTGAATCTAAAGAAAAAAGGCCAAAATCGAACCTCTCCTGTGGAGAAATAAGCTGCACTCGGATGTATTAAATATACATGCACACAGAGCTGAGACAGTAATGTACACAAAACTAAACTCGGGCCACGACCACATCGAAGAGCCTCTATCAGCTCTGAAAGCAACCCACTTTAACACACACAAACACACACTTTGCTCGGCAGGGTTCGTTTGCTGCTTTAATCACTTGGTTCCACCGACTCTCTGCTAGCGCGCCGTTAGCCTACATACAGTATGTCTAATTCTTCAGCCTTTAGCGCGCTGGCCTCGTTTCACTGTGGGATGAAAATCGATTTCATGGCGAAACGTTGCTGAACAGTTTGTGCTTTCAAACATAAAGTAGGACAGCAAACAGAGCAGCTGCTCCGGGAAACACATGCATACATACAGTACACATGTCCTACCTGACTCTGAGGTGGGCGGCTCCTTTTTTACCCTTTGTCTTACTTTTTCATGATTACAGTAAAAGAAAAACCCGTTGGCTGCTCTTCGTGACCTCCTGTGTTCTGGGTGTTTAATTCAAGTCTGTCTGACTGCCACAGGGCTGCACTGGAGCAGGAAGCAAGGCCACGCTTAATTTAAAGTATGTGCTTCATTTTCCCCCCTTTATTCAAAACCTGATCTTCCTCCAACCAAACTGACCCTCTGTTGGTTTCATGTTTGGTCTCCACCGAATCCTCAGAAGAAAAAGGTTATTTAGCTTATACAGACTCTTTCTAAGTTTTTTGGTTTTGTGGTAGAGATTTTTTGAGCCAAGTTTTCAGCTAACTGTGCTTTTCAACCTTTGCTGCAGCGATCTGGATCAGTGTGCTGACTGGCAAAGCTGGAATCTCAAATGAAGTCAGAAAAAGTTTAAGTTATGAAAACATTTTTTACTCTAAATGTTTAAAATTATTTATGTAAAATCAGGTTTTTTATAAAAATTAGTATACACTGTGCTATTTTACAACAGAGGTGCCGCGTTAATCTTCAGGTTACAGCAGGGGACATGAAACCAGATTTAAATAATTGTCTTTTAGCTTTTTTTAATACTTTCAGATATTGACAAAAAAATGTTCAAAACTATTAAATGAAATTAAATCATTTCAAAAAGGTCCAAAATAACTACCACGGAAAACAAATACAAATACAAAGTGAATTAGATGACCTTCAGAAGACAGAAAAACACTGAAAACAAGCATAAAAAGACGAATCATGACTGCAAACAGATGCTAAATGACTACAAGGACACAGAAATGACGATAAAGGGAAACTTGCAGCCAATAAAAGTCATAAAAAGGCCACAAAACAAAGAGAAACAAGTGATCAGAGGTTTTTTTAATCTAGTAAAATACAGAATAAGTAAAAAAATGACCAAAACAATTACAAAAGAAACAAAAAGATACAAAAAGGACAAACATGATACCTCAGAGACACAAACTGAACAGTAGGTGAAAGTAAAAAACAGAAAATGACCACAAAGTGAGATTGATGGAGGACATAACGAAATCAAAAATCACTACAAAATTACCCAAAATCACCTTGAAGAGAGATGCAAGTAGAAACGGTAACAAAAACATAAAAAAAAGATGTAACACTAGCACTAACACTATGTAACGAGAGCAGTTAAACAGATACAAAAACATAAAAATTACTATGAAATGACCATAAAATCATATAAAATGACTACAGACACACAAAAATAACCTATACAGGTGAAGGCTAATAGAAACAAAACGACTAAAAAAATCATAAAAAATTAATGTGAAATGACTCGCAAAGGAGAACAGAGAGCCACTAATCAACCACAACAATCTTACATTTAACAGACAGACGTTGTATACAATGTAACTACTGTTTGAAAATGTGGTGGTAGTAGCCAAGCTTTAAAAACAGGAAGGGGTCAGAGCTCTTTAATATCTCCCTACTTTTACTCAGAGTTTTTAATTCAGAGCTTGTATTATCGTATTTTTACCCTCCTTTATCTCTGACTGTAGTATTCTCAAAGACATCCGTCTGTCTTTGCCACTGCAGACTCGTCTGTTCTTCCTCGCTCTCTTATGGCCTCTCTGCTCATACCTTTAATGTCATGATCTTTAGCAGCCAATGATTTTCAATAGGAAAAGGTGGCCTGACCTTTCCGTCAAAGCCTTCTTTCCGAATGCTCCTAATACAACGAGGCAGGCTGTTGTGAGAAGCGGGCTGCTGGCTTAGGTCTCTGGTGATGGCTGGATGTGAACAGTATACAAATGTTTGGGAAAACGGCTCAGAGTTTATGAAACAGAGTCTATGACCGGGGAGAAGCAGGATCAAAGTAAAGCCAGAGACCTTTTTTTGACTGAGAAACAAAGGTTGAAATTTTAAGTGACAATAGTGAGAGAGCCAGATATTGTTTTCAGGAGCTGGTGGAGACCAAAAACAGAGCTTAAAAAAGGGCTATCTGAATTAGAGACCACCAACCTTTTCAAAGAAAGAGTTCACGGCCTTCATAAAATTTGTTCCCCTGCCTGATGAAGGCTTTTTCTTTACCTTAAACATGACCGTGATAATACCCAGAGAGCAGACACGGGGCTTAATGTAGGCTACTTTCGTCACCAATGGCTCATCTATGACATAAGTCACATAAACCAGTCGTAGCTGGGTGGTAACATGAGTTACAGCAGGTGTTGTCTGGACCACATGATGACCAAATGTCTCAGTGCTCCTAACATCTGCCTCATATTAGTTTAACCTGTAGCTGAGCTGTGGAATCCAGACTAGCCCTGAGCCACTGCCGCCAGATGTGGCGAATAGGAAACTGCTAATGTGGGGCAGATTTGGGCCAAACAACGAGGGCTTTCTGGATAAACACACCTTAATTACTCCTGGAGTCTTCCATGGAGTTTTTTCTTGTTTTTATAGGCTTTAGAGATCAATTAATACTACAGAGAGAATGTCGGCACATCCAACTTAGGAGGTCAGGTGAAGTAGCATAGAGTGCAACTAGGTGGCTGGTGGATCCACCAGCTGGTGGCAGTCTGCTACCTGTCAGTACGAGGCAGCAGCCAGCAACTCACAACAGTTACGCTAACTTAAAATAAAATCTGCTTGTTCAAATATGTAAAAATCTAGTCCCACAAAAGACCATCGAACTCTGTGTTTTCATGCCAGCCCAGCACAGTGCATAAATGAAAAGGACTGTAATCCTCTCAAACATGTGAAAATATAAATAATACTGCTGGCAACGACCACGTCACAGCTCAAGCCAACAAAGAGTAAACAGAAAGGGCTAAAATAACATCCAGTGTGAAATTATCCAGCAAGGCATCAGCAGACTGAACTTCTAAGTGGAAAAAAACAATTCAGAAAATCCCCCTAAAAACAGCTTCTTCTTTTTTTTTACACTAAAAAGCCCTCGAGCAGCACCGGGAATCATGATTCTCGTCCACTGGGAATGAAGAGGAAACAGTGTGGTGTTGCTTTAGAGCCACACAGGAAACTGGTGTTTGTCTCCTACCAGTGAATGCATGTTTCTTTGCTCCCTAATCAGGTCGTTCTTGTTTCTAAACCTAATCACATCGTATCTCATCAGGAAATGAGGGCACTTATAATCAACATATTTTATCACTTAATAGAGAGACCGTTACGAAGAGCAGGTCAAGGGAACGAATGGGAATTAATGTGTGGAATTTGAGGGGAAAAGGTTTAGTAAAGCACTCTGTACAACATGAAAACGTAAATATTTTACACAGAACATCTGGTCTCTGAATTGTATCCCCGTTCCCAGCATAATTCAGTTCCTTCTTAGGACCTTCTTGCACATGACGGGGGGGGGGGGGGGGGGCTGTTAATGATGGACTTCAGGACCGAGTCCAGGAAATGAGCAAGGCATACCAAAGCATATGAATCAGCTGGAGACCACTTACATCTGTCGTGAGTTGGATTCAAATTTGGACACTATATCTGGATAACCTGATCTTTTTTTAGCCCAGGTCTACTTCAGGATAATGCCCTCAGTAATTTCAGGGTACGCATTAATACATCGACATAATGAATGACTAATATGTAAGGAGTAATTATCAAATCTTTCACCTTTAGCACCCGCTGAACTCTTATGACTAGACTGCTATTTCATGTGGTGATGGATGGAGACAGAAGAGAAAGAAATGAACAAAAATCAAATCAGCAGAGAGAAAATACCCAGCGACAGGAAGCAGACAGAGTTTACTCATTACTCATTACTGCTGATGACTTTTGGAGAAGTGATTAGCACTTATAGCTGTGTGATTCGTCATTTCAGGTCAAACACAGATATACTGTACAGTCAGACTTAGAACTACCTCCATCCAGTAAGGCATTTAAATTAACCTAAAAAAAAAGCATATATATATATTGAACATTAATGTTTAGCATTTAATCAATCAAGCAGTCACTTCTATTAGGGCAAACTGGCTTTTTTCTAGTTAATGTTAGTTAATGTTAGTTAGTTAGCTTGTCAGTGAAGCTGCTTTGTACCTACTGTAGTAGCTAGCTAGCTAACCTTAGCTTATATGCTAGCATCACTAGAAAAACAAAAAAAATCTTTTTTTTACAAGTAGATGACGTCTAAAAGACAGGAAAAAAAGGTTAAAAAAATAATCTTAATAAGATCCATCATGACTACAAAAGCAAAAATGAATCAAAATGAAAACAAAAATGCAAAATGACCACGAAGAGAGACAGGCGAACAGCAAAAGAAAAAATCTACAACTACAGAATGACTACAAAAACACCCAAAACAGTTAGAAAATACTCAAAAATTATACAAACAGACAAAGAAATAAAATTGATGAATATTAAAAGATATAAAATCATTAGAAATTGAATATAATAAGTTGAAAAATTACTTTAGAGACACATAAACAGAACATTAAGAGAGACTATAAGCAACTAAAAAATACAAAATGAAAACAGAAGCATAAAAAAACAACAACACAAAATGAGACAGAAAATGGCTAAAAACAAACAACATGTTTTAGAAAAGAGACCTGATCCCAAAAAAGTCCAGAAAAATGTCTATGACAAGTGACTGACCACAAATGGAAACAAGAAAAGTACAAGAAAAATTGTGAAAATAGGGTTCAGGTCATTTACAGAACAACGTTCTTGCTATGAAATTAAAGCTTTCGGCTTACGGCCCTCATTAGGAACATCGTAAAATATACTGAACATATTATGGGGCAGGGATAGCTCAGTAGGTAGAGTGGTGGCCTCATGATCGGAAGGTCGGGGGTTCAACTCCACTGAACGGCTACCCTGAGGTACCCCTGAGCAAGGTACCGTCCCTACACACTGCTCCCCGGGTGCTGCATTGGTGGCTGCCCACTGCTTCACTGGGTGAATGGGTTAAATGCAGAGAAACTGTTTCCCTATGGGGACTAACACATACACATTATTACAAATAATAATAAACTTTCTCTTGTGGAACGGCTGAAGCTGTGCCAGAAACCCTTCTCTGCCTATATTATAATTATTGCCAAATGTTTCCGTAATCACATCCTTAATACCCAAGCAGTGCTCGTCTCATAAATGTGTGTGTGTGTGTGTGTATCCTCTTCTAACCTGAAACTGAAAGAGTTCAAACACTAAAAAGTTGAGTCTTGCAATTCTCTCAGTAAACCTGAGATTTATGTCCAATGCAGAAAGGTGTGTGTGAAGGTCAGAGTGGTGAATGTGCAGGTAGTGTGTCAGCCTTCAATGTACTTTGGTCAGAGTTCAGGTACCATCACATACCTCTGAGCTACAATTTTATTCACAATAAACACATTTTGTTTCCAAATTCATCCATGTGGTGCTATATTTCTTCTCCTTATTCTTTCAGCTGCTCTCTTTCCGAGACAAAGCAGTTCATCTTCTTATGTCTCATTCTGTCTCTAGCATCCTGTTCTGTCACACTGACCCTCCTTCACTACATCCCGCTAACATGCCTTCCTCCTCTGCTCTTTCTTTTTCTTTAGCCAGCAGCAGCACAGTGTTGGTCAACAGCACCGGGCGTGGTCATTGCTATTAACAATGATACTGGCCTGAAAATAACCCCTTGACTTGAGATGAAGTTCCACATGGCTAGAGTCCAGTCAATGACCATCTGGCAACCACAAGCCCAGGTAGGGTAGTGAGCAATGTTGCCAAGTGGTTCCTGGAGGTCAATGGTACCAGGTGAGGTCTGCACCAAAAGCCTTTTGTGATTGCTTTGGTTGCGAAGAATTCAAGCTAGTTTCCATTGACTTGTCTGCAAACACTCACCAAGCGTGACACAAACCAGAAAAGAAAACCAATCACCTTCAAAGAAAAGGTCGCTCTTTTTAAAGGTTCAGCGTCACTCAGCCAGAAGTTTGTGAGTATTTGCTGACAAGTCAGCATCTTCCACACCAAGTTCAGATTACAGCAACAGCATTAATCTGACAACCAGAAAACACCGGCAACTTGTCCGGAAATACACATTTTTCCTCAGCGATCAGCCTCTGTAATGCGTCTTAGTCACCAGCAACTCATCTGATGGCACAAAGCAGAGATATATATATTTGTTTTTTTACAGTAATGGCACAACAGCCTGTGAGCTTTTTCACATCCAAGTCAACTTTGGTGTAAGGAGGTGTACTTTAGTTGTGCAAGTACATATGATAATACAACATAACAGTTTTGATACTTTAGGTGATTTTCCCCCTGCAGCTGTAAAGTACATATATTTTTGGCTTAAATGTAAGTAAATACCCATCATAGCTGCACATTTAGCCACATGTCAGTGAAATGCTGAGTATTGGGAACTACTGAGGACAGAGGGAATGAGTGGAAGTTCATTATGCCGTGTTTGTGTTCTGATTACTTCATGCGGATATTTAAAACTCCTTTTCACCATGAAACTGGGACACCGGTGGATGCCATCGTGACTGCTGTGGGACTACAGCACTCAGAGCCACCTCCTATAGATCAGAGTCTGATTTTCAAAGTCGGGATTTGGGTGGAGTGTTCCTTTAACAGTTCAACCAGCAAGACAAAGGGAGTAGGAGATGTGCAAAGGGAGGGAGCATGAGAAAAGTGAAACGACAAAAGAAGCAGACAGATAGTGATCTTGAGTAAAACAGAAAGATTGAAAAACAGAGAAAAATAAAACCCTACGAGGGACTAACGGAGAGAGATTAAAAGAGAGATTGAGAGTGAAAGAGTTATCCACAAGCTGTATATCCAGGTCACTTCAAAGTACTAAGAAAATCCAAAAGTCCCCTGGGCAGGCGGCCAAGTTTTACCTGCCCCTCCGCTTCTTCCATTAACACCCCTCCCAAACCAAAAAAAGCTGCAGCAGATTTAGTGCAACTGCAGGAAATGTATATTAAACATTGGCAGTTTAAATACGGCTCCCTATTAACACCTCGGAACTGGATTGTGAATCATCAATAACGCAGCGGCCTAATTTTTTCTTGTTCCCGAGTTATCAGTCATTGTTCCCATCAAAGGTTTATGGGCCCCAGGAGGGGACGGTGCTGGAGAAATCGTCCGCCAGTAGAGTGATTAGAAGTTTGGAGATGAATGTGGAGAGGAGTTAAGTTTCAGAAACCAAAGAAAGACAAAGGAGAGTTATATGCTGCTGAGCAGAGAGACATTTTGTTGCTTCAGTTTGGTGGATCATCCATATTTAATGTGATGTGTGGAGCATATATTAATCTTTTGTTATTGGATATATTGTAAAATAAACCTCTGCTCGGGAAGCTTTGAGAAAAAAACTGAAGAATTTTCTCTGCTGAACTATTGGATGATTCAGACGACAGAGACTCATTCAATGGTGTCACATGACAGCTTTCAGTCAGCTGCTACCTATGAAAAGCAGGCCACTGTTACGCAGAAGGCACCTTTGCATTGGTGCCTTGCAACTTCAGTCGTGGCACTACTGGCCACCAGGAGATGACGGTCTGTTCTACGGACTGGCAAACCACGTTAGGGTTCAAAAAAATCAATGACCTACTAAAAGATCCAGTAAAGCAGTACGCCATACTGGAACACAGAAAGTATAACAACATGGATGTAGATTGAGATATCAGATATACTTTAGTGTAATACCACTTTGTACCATAAAATGTCCTTTGGAAAAGTCTTTAAAAACACTTTATTTATTTTAGTGTGGACAAGGAGGGTAAAACACCGCCCCCTGGTGGTGAAAGCTGCAGGTTAAATAGACTGTGCATGAGAAAATGCTAACTTCCTGTTTTAAGACCAGATGTAGAGTTGTACATTTCCAGTAGCTTTATTTTGCGGTTAATCGCTACTGCGAAGAAGGACTCCAAAATCATGTCCAAAACACGAAAACGGAAACATCACGTTAAGTTACAAAGAGCAGAAGGTTTGGACACTCGCCATTGCTGTGTCCCGCTGTGTACTGCTGGGGGGAGATTTAACAAGATCTTTCCACTCCTTTTCCAAAGGATCCAGAATTGCGCGCACAATGGCTGATAAAAATCTGAAGGGACGGCTTCACAGTTACGACCAGCTCTGGTGTGTACTCCATATTTTGAGACTGGAGAAATCTTCGTGTCTTCCTCTGGGAAACGTTGTCTTTGGCCGAAAGTTGTTCCATCGTTATTCCACTGGAATAATTTTAAATAAAAAGACAGAGCGACCCGGAGTTTGGGAGCGCCGCCCTTGACCTGTTGATACCGTGGCTATGGCAACCGAGAATGACAACACGGATGATGAAAACACCGATCGCTGGGCAAATGTTCAGCATTCAAACTACAGGTGAACATTAGTCAAAGCCAGATGTTTCCCCAGTTATGTCGATATTAGCCAGGCATGTACACACCTACACAGCATGTCAACAAACCGTGAAAAAAAGTCACAGGATATAAATAAAAATGCTGGTAAGCGTCTCTATTTATTAGTATTTATGAAGGGTATGTTGGGACTTACCTCCAAAATTATACAAATACTGAGAAATATAAAATTTGAATCCTTTCTCTCTTTTGCTCTGAGGCGCGGGGGAAAAATTATCGACAAGTCGATGAAGATCATCTACAGATATATTTGGTAAATGCCCAAGACGTCTTGAGACATGTAAATGGCCGCTTGATTCATCCATTTGGTTGACTTGTTTTGGAAAACCCGACTGTAAACAAGGCGCGACTATCACACCGGAAGCCAGAGGAGTTTCCCCACCGGAAGTAGCATACGCTAATGCGCACATAGTCTATTCAGAGAGGTTCACTGCAAAAAGTACCTTTAAGTAGCTGATACATAATAAAGCAGGAAAGATCTTTACAGCTGCCAATAGAAGAAGGGACCATCCTGCTAAAGGGGCTACAGACCTGTTTATGTTTGCTGAGGTTTCACAGATTTCTTTTTATGTAATTCAAATTGTAAAGTTACAGCAAAGTTTGTGCAGACCTGACCGTTGTGTCCTCAGTGGCTCTCTGCACAAAACAACTGTATTTACACATTTTATTTAAGATTTCCTCGAACGTATTGGTTTCTCTCGAGTTAAAGGGGTATTAAGTAATTTAGTGTCTAGACAGAGAGTGCTCCCTGTGATACAGACTGCAGCCAGAAATCTGAGCAGCTGAAGGAATAGTTGTTTAGTCACTCGTATTGATCCAAACTCTATCAACCCTCTGCAGATGGGGATTCTGTGCTGCAGTGAAAAAAAGAGAAAATCTTACTTATTGCTCTTTTACAGCTAAGCAGAATGAGGCGAGCGTAATAAAGTGAGCAGCCAGGGCGGACAGGTAATCAGACATATGGGCGAGAGGACAGTTGAGACAGGCGAGCAGACAGTCGCATTACTGCAGAGACAAACAGTCGGACAGCATAATAGGCAGACAGACAGGCAATCACGCAGCCACTCGGGAAGGGCCGCTTAATCACAGCGTGATTTCCTGAGCAGGCGAACACGAGCGCTACAAAAGGCTGTATCGTCCTGCGTACCACAGCGTTCTGGGCGGGGACTTCCTGCAGTCACGCTACAGAGTCTCTGAGGTGTGGATGGCGGCGTCCCCATAGGAGACCTCGAGGAATGTAGGCTGAGAAGCACGTAGTGAGGGTGCTCTGTGGTCACTGCCTCCCAGGTCCGTTATTTATAAGCACACGGTGAAGACTTCAAGCACATAACTGTGGAAGGGAACACTGGTGGAATGACAAAACCTTTAGAGTGCTTTTTAATTGTGTATGCATACAGTTTTATATCACCAATTACAAAAAACACAAATGGAGAAACCCACTGTGAGGTGCGTGCATCATGTAAACATGGTGATGTGTGTGCAGCAACAACAAATAACATCATTTGATTGGCTGGAAATGTTGAACGTTGGCTTGAAATGCAGGTGTTTTCTGGCACCTATAGTTGGATAAACTAGGATTCAGCTGCATCCAACTGTAACTGTAACCACACCCTAAAGACTAAATCCAGTTAAGTGGGTGACTTGTACAATTGGCACAAAGGAACAAATTATCTATAGAGATCTTTAGAGACACAAACTGTTTTTGTAGCAGGTTGTAAACGTGATCATTTTAAATGGGCGTCTGTGGGTACTGACTGATGGGAAGCCCCAAGTGGACATTAGAGGAACTACAGCTTTGGCAGTCCAGTTTTAGCTTTAGTCCTTTTTAATAGGACAGTTTCATTAATACAGTTTCTTTTTCTAACAGACTTTATTGGAATAAATCAGTTTAACCATCTATAAAGTGCAGCACAAGCATAATGTAATCTTACATTCTTACTGATAAATGTGTCATTTTTTCTCATTTTCTCATAAATTGGCAGTTTTTTAAATTGCTCTACCACTTTCTTCTCATAGACGTTTTTTTTTCTTTTGGGTTTTTTTGTTTCCTTTTTGCTCATTAATTTACCATTTGTTTCTCATCTATTTATCTTCTTTTGTTTTAAATATGCTTGTAAATCTTTTCTCATAAATTTTTCTCATAACTTTAAAACTTTAATTTAAAAAAGTTTTTTTTTTTTGTTTTTTTCAACAAAAGAAATGTTGCTTAATGTTACACAAAAAGTTCCTCTGTGTTTTCGGTGCCCGTGCCGGGGAATGAGCCGGTGTGTTTCCAGTATTTTTCCAGTGTGTGATCATATTTGATGTTGTTCTTGCAACACATTTCAGAGAAAACAATCAGCTCCTATAAATAGAAATCAGACATCAAAGCAAAATTTTACTGCCAGGTTGATGATGAGTGTTTAGATGAAAACACACAAACACAATGCGTCTAAATATATGTGTGCCAACACCAGCAGATTGAGAAATCAGAGGGAGGAAATCCCAGAGCCATTAATACGAACACGCTGTTTTACACTTTATGGAAAATCTGGATTTTATCTTTAGAAATGAAGTAAATTCCAGGAAACATTAACTGGACGGTCTCACATTTTCTACATTTTTAACCTAATTTAAAAAAAAATGAATTTGTGTCGCTAGCACCAGGTTGGACACGCTAATTCTGCTGTTTTCACCTCATAAATGTGTCATTTTGTCTTCTAAATTTTTCTTTTTTTTCTTATATGTGCCAACGTTTCTTTTTTCAGTCACACAAGTTTTATTCTCATAAATTTTTCAATTTTTTCCTCTTTTTTTCTTTCTTTTTTAAAATGTTTTTCAGACTTGTAATTACTGTTAATTTGATGGGGATTTTCTTTTTGGGTAATAACCACCCCAAGGACTGTTGGGATGACACGAACAAGCACAATGCTTCTAAATATACCCACACCAACACAAGCACACCCAGATGTAAGTCAGAGTGCAAAGGGAGGAAATCCCAGAGCCACTTGTGAGGACATGCTGGTTTTACATGTAATCTGACTAATTTGACAGAAAGCATAAACTTTGGCCAGAGTTCAACATTCATGATGATTTTAATAGTTTTTATGCATTTATTTGTGAAACCAGCTGAATTGGTGGTGGTCTGCACCCACGATCCCCGGGAAAAACGCTTTGTGTCCAGTATAATGTCCAGTGAGGACAGCCACCGCGTTCCAGGTTCATGAACTTATTTTGATGCCACAGCTAACGGGAAAGGAAGTCCACCACATCCTTGTTGAACAATAAAAGTTTGTCGTTGCGATCTTGCGGTGTTCATACTTCTGCGCTGTGAAGATTTAGGACTGGTTTAAACCCGGGTTTGTTTTTTGGTCGGGTCAAGTTTACACATTTAACTGTGATAATTCTGTAAACAAATGTTTGCAAAAACATCAAAGTACAAATGGGTGCATTGATGAAGAGCCATTTTCGACTATCAGGATTCAGTTTATAGCACTGGGTTAATTACAGCCTCACCTCTCTCTGGAGCTGCATGGTGGGCTCTACAGAAGCCGATGGCACTATTCCCTGCACTTTGTCTTCTGCCATTTTAGTGTCTTTTCCTCAACACGTGAATTATTCATAATTTTGCGGCAGCGTTTTTATGTCTTTTATTTATTTTTTGTGGAAACACCACGCTCTGTTCGCCCTGTTGGTTTGAAATTGTGAAACTCAATATGCAGTTAATATTTAATGTTATAGAAAGCAGATGACACAGTAGCTTTCATAATAAAAGTCGCCTGTGATGTGAACCCCATCGGATGCCGTTTCGGCCGTGACACTGAAGGTTAGGTGTCTTTTTCAGGTGTTGCGTTCCAGATGAAGGTGCTGACAGATTTTGGGCATCAGAGCTGGTAAAGCTGTTGTTGCGGTGGGACTTCCTGACGGGAACACTCAGACCTCTAACAGTGACCTTCACCGGACACAAGTTTCCATTCATGGCTCTGAAGTCAACAACAAGCCCTCATTTATCTATAGGAACTCTTGTTAATAGTCTTATATTTTCTACATGAGTGTTTCTGCCTGACTGATCGTTGCGTGTGTGTCTTATTGAATCTACTTCACACTTGTCAGATCTATACCTGCTCTCTTACACTTTAACAGCGTCCTCGTTTGGCCTTTAGCCTCAAAATCAACAAGGTCATATCGACTTTTTACCTATTCAGGACACCCGGATAACAGAACTGTGCAGCCACATGCATGTTGGAGAGTTGATGTGAAAGATAAAGGGAGCTGAGGGTGAATGTGATGCTGTCCATTTAGTGGCAGATCTATATTCCTACCCTGGTGTCAGAAGAAATTGAGGAGATGGAGGATACAAGCAGCAGAAATGAGCTTCTTATGAAGGCGATCTGGGCTCAGGTGAGAGCTCAGCCACTACTCTTCATCTAAAAACGCCAAGATGCCTCCTGGACGGCTCGGTGAGGGAAGGAGACAACTAAAATACTGGTTTAGGAACTTCTCAGTATTCCTCTGGAAGACCTGGACGGTGGTGGCCAGGAAGAAGAAGTAGAAATTTGTTGGATGGAATAAAGAACCCACACTTTTTTTTTATCTTTTTCCTCCTAATCTTCTGTTTTTGGGAACACAAACTGCCCACTGTGGCTTCGTGCTTAGCATCTTTGCCCTGACAAGTCTCCAAACTTGGACTTTTGTCAGAGGAAGATGTCAAACATGGTGCCAGCCGGAGCCAACTGCCACACTTGGTGTTTAGAGGAATTTTGGAACAATATCCTCACTGAAAGGCTGGTAATAACATCCCTGCACATGGTGCCAGGGGCTCTGCTGACCCTTGGCAGTGTCCCCGGGCTTTTCTTCCACCGGCCAGAACAAAACAACAGAGAACACTTTATTTATAGCAGCGTGACAACAAATAAAGTTGGAAAGGTCAGCCCTGGGGCGTCCACATGGGATAAAGGGGCCTGTTGCACTGCTGAACTTCACAGCCAGTTTTTGTATGCATTTCCTAGCAACAATTACACTTCATGGCACAACTTTTTAGTCCCGCTGTTGAGTTTCCCCGGGCACGCAGGATGCTTCAGATCCCAGCTTTACGTCCAAACAGGTGCAGCCGGCTGAGAATTCATCAAAAAGAAACGGCGGCTGACAGCATGATAATGTTTGGGTTTTAGCATGGAAATACGGATGAGCTCTAGAAGACGATAACAAGATGGCAAGAAGAAAAGCAATCCATCAAGTAAATCCCCAAATGGCCATTTCTGCTTGTTATATCAACCGCATTGTGGAGAGGGAGCTGAATGGGCATTTGGTAACAAAACAGCTTTCGTCTGTAATGGCCACCACACTTCACTCTCTTCTTTTGTGTTTCTGGTATTTTCCTCCTAATTTAAAATGTGCTGGAGTCCTTGTTAATGCTAACTGTGCTTAAGGCCGCATGCAGACACAAAACTATGTAAAGGCAATTCAGATGACAGACTTCGACTTACTGAAGTTCGAGTTAAATCTGCACATCCCCCAAATAATATATCACTGAAATACTTCAAGAGCAAGCAGGAGAGTCCCCAAAGAAAACACGAACATGATCGGCACCAACGTTAACCCACATGCTTTATGTTTGGAGATATTAAAGCCTTTAATAGATTTTTCCAGGAGATTTCACTTCATAGACCTGAGCTTGAGGTTTTGGGCTGCACTCTCAATACATTTAACTAGTCTTCTTATTCTAGCACTATCTTCTTTATTTGGACAGTCTCTGTCTGATTGCATCTTTGGTAAATCCTAGGTATTGGTTTTCTTTTAAGTTTACCTCTATATGCATCAGGAAATACTTTAATTAGATTCAGTCCTTCCTCTTCTGTGGCTTAGGCGTTTTTTAAATAACATCTTCACTGCAGGTACAGTTGGGTCAATAATTTGTTGAACAGAAACATGTTTTTTGGTAGTTTTGCATGTACATGAGTTTGTACATGAGTTACAGTGAGTTTGCTATTAATGCTATTAATTGACTGACACACTGCCTAGGTAAAGCTGGTTCCCTCTTAAATTCTCAACAGGTTACGCAAGAAAGGATGTGGATTTAATACTAAGTGTTTCCAACTTATATTCTGTAGGGAGGCCAGTCAATGACTGCCTGAAGTCTAGAAACCATGGAAATGACATTTAGATGATCTGTCAGTCCATTACAGCAGCTGCTGCTTGTTTTATTGTTTCATCTGGTTTCATCGGTCTAACCTGGCCTTCATGTTCTGCAGTGTAACCAGAGGTTTGCACCTTTGTATAAAAACTGTGCATTTACATTAATGAAGGTGATTGTTGACTTTGTAAATGACACACCTACAGTGTTCTTGACTTGGTTAGATGTTGTAAAGTTGTTTCTCTTAAACATGGAAATAATTCTGTGATCATCTTCTTTAGCTGCCTTCGTTACTTTAAATGGTCAGAGCATTCATTCTTTTTAAAAATGTACCAGATTGGTTATTTGGGCACTCCCAAAGTTTCCACTGTTTCTGTGTGATATGGTTATTTTGTTTTTTTAATCCTCCAAATCAACTCAGATATTATGTCTGCTTCATTTAGTATGAAATAATGAGGAGATAATACTTTTCTGTTAGCCCTCACTAGTTCATTCATGCCACCCAGTACAAAATTCATGTATCTATTAGAAATGGTGAGGTAGTTACATTTTTGTATTGGATGTCTAAAAGGACAAATGTCCACGTAGATCATGTATAATTTATTCTAATGGCCTCTGGTTTCCAGTTTGATATTCAATTCAATTCAATTTTATTTATACAGCGCCAAATCACAACAACAGTCGCCTCAAGGCGCCTTATATTGTACAGTAGATCCTACAATAATAGATACAGAGAAAAACCCAACAATCATATGAGCCCCTATGAGCAAACAGTTTGGCGACAGTGGGAAGGAAGAAACCTCCAGCAGAACCAGGCTCAGGAGGGGCGGGGCCATCTGCTGCGACCAGATGAGGTGATAGAAGGAAGACAGGATAAAGACATGCTGTGGAAGAGAGACAGAGGTTAATAACAGATATGATTCAATGCAGAGAGGTCTGTTAATACACAATGAGTGCATCATGGGAATCCCCCGGCAGCCTACGTCTATTGCAGCATAACTAAGGGAGGATTCAGGGTCACCTGGTCCAGCCCTAACTATATGCTTTAGCAAAAAGGAAAGTTTGAAGCCTAATCTTGAAAGTAGAGATAGTGTCTGTCTCCTGAATCCAAAGTGGAAGCTGGTTCCACAGAAGAGGGGCCTGAATTGAATGAATGAATTTTGGTAATTTGGAAAATTATCACTTTATTTATGACCTGAGTAAACACGTTCCTGGTGATTTTATAGTCTTGCTAGTTTGAGGTCACACTGAATGACACATTATGGCCATATTGTAAAATAAGGTTCTTGTTAAGGTTATAAAGGGTGAAAGTTAAGTCGATGCTGCAGGGTGTAATAAGAAACGGAGCCCTTTGCACTCTCAATGATAGCTTGAGGCTTCACAGCAGGACTTTATTAAGCAACAGGTGACGACACAATAGCTACATCCATCTTCTATATACAGTCTACAGTGTTATCTTGAGTGCATGCTGGAACAAAAAGGCGAAGCAGCTACAGACCACTTTACACAAAACCTTCTGGAAACATCTCTGAATCTTTAGCATTCATGCTAAATTAAATTGTAGATTCTGTTTCTATTTGTATCCATTTCTATTATTTTATTTCTCCTTTGCAGATAAATTCATATGTATGGCATTCTCAATCAGTCACTCTCCAAAGATACTAAACAGCTGATATAAAACCAAAAGGATGCACAAATGAAGCTAATTTACTCGCAGCAAATCTGTATCCAGATGAGGATCATTTGCACAAATAAAGCAGCAGAATTTAAACATAACAGGCAAGCAGGGACACAAAAACTCTGCTATGTGTACTGCCAGACTATTTTTTTCATTGTGTGGACGGCCCATTACTTCACACTCTCAGATGGCTCGTAAGCGCTAATGAAGAGCAGCTTTAATCAGATTCCTAATAAATTGACCATGTTTGAGGTTGGATGTACTCCTGCCAAGTCAAACAGAGTGTTTACCTCCACCAAAGAAGAAGAAACCAGGATTTAAGCTTAGCAGGACAGATGCTCGCATTCACACTGGTACTTCAGTTGGATGGAGACAGACGTGCGTTTACTGTGATTATAATCATACGTGGTTGTGTAGTGGAACTGTACGTGTGGTTTTGATGTGATCTGAAGCATGTTTAACGAAGTTATCTGACATTGTTTTGGTCCACTGCAGTGGATAAGGCTTCATAAAGTCAGCAGCAGAGACAGAGACCAGGGCAAAAACACCTGTGCTCCTCCAGTGGTTTGCAGTGAATGCAGGACACACATTTAAGGTGGCCCAGGCATTTCTTTTAGCACATCTCACCAGATGCAGAAAGAAACTGAAACTCCATCACTCATTTTGATGGTTAATAATCTCTTTGGCGCTTAATGTTGTGCAGCGGATATACACGGTCAGGCAAATGTCAGAAACGCAGTGTCAGGTTCAGAGTGCATCGCTCAGAGGAGGAGGCCACAGTTCACGACAGCGGCTTGCTTCCTGTCCTGCTGCATCGGAAATACCAGAAGCGAAGCCTCCACGGCGGGACTCCGATGAAACTGCGCACACTCAGGAGCACACAAAGTAAACCCAAAGCCGTACACACCCCAGAAGCAATAAACACAGCCTCACATGCTGATGCCGCCTCCCTCAAACACCAAAAACACACATAGGACACGTGAGGATTGTCCTCACACTGAAAACCTCCCATCCGCTGGAGGTATTGTTGGACTCTTCCTCCTCTGACGCCTGTGAGGCTCATGTTTAGAAAGAGGAAACACAGCCTCGTCTGAGTTTGTACACAGCACAGAGGCAGAAGGTTTGCACCGTGTTCCAAACCTTCTGTATTTACACTCACGATGGCGTCTCTTGATCGCAGACTTTCACATTGAGACCTCCTCCACATGCTGAGAACTGGTTTTTCTAAACCATAGACATAATTCTGAGATCATCTACTTCTGTTTTCTTTCAGGCTTTTTGTTGCTGCTGAGCAACAATTGTTGACACGTTGTTGATTAGGCCTCACAGAGCTCACAGAAACCTGCAGTTTCTCTAATGTCCACTAGAGGCTCCAGCAGTGAGTCGGTCAGACAGCAGAAATAAACAAGCTTACCGCCTGATTCTCCCATTACTCCGTCTTGTTTCAGCTCTTGGTGCGTTTTGGTGCATATTGAATCAAATAAAAATACACTGGTACATTTAGTCACCAACCCTTAGACCCGAGCTGACTTATAGTAAAGTATCCTGGCTAACCAAGCTTACTATAGTTAGCTGACTATTAGCACTCCACCCTCGTGACCTCTGGCTCCAAAAAAGCACCACGGCTAAAGTTACAGACTCACGATGCTGACTCAAAGGCCAACAGTAAGAAGAAAAGGAGAATCTATATTTCAAGATGGGAAATACTCACTGAAAGTTTAGATTTTTTTTAAAATATATTTTTATGACTGATAGAATATTCAGATATAATTTTATGACTTTAATTTTGTAAATCAAACTTTAATCAGATCCTTACTTCCTTTTTTTGATCAGCCCCACGTTCCTCTGTCCAGCGTATGTACACCTCTGGGATCACCATCCCAGATGTCTCCATAAATCCCAGATGTTGTAAAATATCAGAGTAAATATTAAGGAGGCAATAGAAGTGATTGAATGTAAGCCTGCTGCTCAGTCTGTTCACAGCAGCTGCTGTCTCTCACACACACACACACACACACACACACACACACACACACACACACACACACACACACACACACACACCCTAATTAATCAGTGTGAATTAGGCCAGTTTAAGTGGTGACATGGACCGAAATATGACCTCATCTCTAAAATCTCTGGGTCGGTTTTAAAGCATCTTATCGGGCCTTGTTTCCACTCCTCTTCCCTCTGCACCTCCACACACTGGGAAAAGTCCATCAGTTGTTTACATACTCCCACTTCCTCCTCCTCCACTTGTGAATTAATGATGCGAGTGCCGCGAACCGCTCTCCTCTCCTCTTCTCTGAGGGAGTTATTCACATTTAAAAGCCCATAATCAAACACCTATGCGTTAAATGGAAGCCCATTAACGCTAATGGTATACCTTGGACCGAGCCGAGATGAAACCTTGAAGAACTACAGACTATTAGGGCACGGCAAGGACTTTATCCTTCCCGCGTTGAGTCACTGGCTCAGTCACATATCTGTCTTCCATTTCATCCAAAGCTGTTCTTTTGCAGCACCAGTAATCGGTTAAGGTCGGAGACTGGAGCTGGTGGAAAGCACTGGATCTCAGAGAGAAGGAAAGTTCATTTCTTCACTCATTTCTCTGTCTGTAATTTCACCGTCTGACGGTTGTGATAGCAGCCTCGAGCGGAGGAGATTATTGATTAGGCCTCTTTTCAGGCAAACTGGATTTTCTGTTTTATAGTATTTAACACGGGGGGAATAATAATCACCGACCTGCCTGGGTGCAGCCAGGTCGCTCTACAATCCAATATTTCCTTCTTGGGGGGACCTTCAACATCTGTACAGATTTTATCTCCCAAACTCACCCTTCAAACTCAAAGCGGCTCCTCCAGCAGGCGCTCTCGTGTCTGCTCAAGTCTTCCCTCTGGTTATTTTTAGGATACCCCCCCCCCCTGTCTGTGGTGTTCAGATGGTCTGGTCCAAGGCATGGGAAGGGAAGGGGAGTGGTAGAGGAAAAGGGGAAAACTTCAACAATGACTTCATTAACACGGTGCCCGACACGACCAGCATAACTGGACTTCACAGCTCCGTTCCCACGCTGGATATATGGCTCTGGATTTAATTCTTTATGAAGCTCATGTGTTTGCCCGGTTCAGCTGTCAGGGGTGACATGGAGGCCTGCTGAAGTTTCCTCTGCTCACAGTCCTCACACCTCAAACAGCATGTTGATCACAAGTGAGTATGAGTTCAGCTCAAGCCTAAATGTTGTGTTACACGACAGGATGGGAGGTAATGAGATCGGCCTCCTAATGCTGTTTCTCTCTGATGGCGTTATTCAAAGGAGGTGATTTGGAGATGAGTTTAGCGAGACATAAAAACTTTTTCAAAGGTTTGTTTGTTGAGTGACTTCAGATGAGACGTAAATATGTTGATTCTTGAGGCAGAAGAAGAATTTAAAGAACTCCAGCGCTGACTAAAACTTCTTTGTTGTTTGAAGGCCGTGGGCCTGAAAACATCACAAGTGAGCTTTTGAACTCTGGTGATATAAAAGCTCGTTTTACTGGCAGGAAGAGCGTGGGATTCACTCTGAATGTGCGTGGGTTACTTTTGAAATGTGATCCGCTGGAGAGAACTTTCCACCTGCTGAAGAAAACCACCGTACACATATTCAGACATTTTACTCTGAAAACACATTAAAGTGCGGCGAAGGCACTCCTGTATGTAGACTCAGTGTAAAGAATTTCAAAGCTGAGGCTTTTATTCTGAAACATGGCACTTCATACCTGTGTTTTCCTTTTGGACCCTTGGTTTCTTTCTCACCATGTTTTTAATGTCAGTAATTTTGTGTTAATGTGAGGAAGAACCTGTTTGAACTGTGGCGTAGCGGGAGCAATCGGGATGCTGTTTGGAGGTTATTGGTTCGATTCCTGGTGCCTTTTGTCCAAGTTCAACTTGTAAAGTGATTTGAACAGAGGTTCTGTATATATGCGGTTCACTGTGGCTCCACACGCGCCAAACAGCCGAAGCGTCCTCAGTTTGATCCCAGGAGGAGACTCCCTTTGGGGTTGTGTCAGGAAGGCATCCGGAGTAAAAGAATCTGCCCGACGATGCTTCGCTGCCGCTGTGGCGCCTCCTGGCGAATAAGAGTGCAGCTTCGTATATGCGCTTCATTGTTCAGTGAGTTGCTTTAGCTCTCTAGTTCCGACATTTTAATTCATCTTTTTGTTGATTATCGTGAATAAAGCGTTTGTGGCTTCTGGACTTTTGACTCGGCATAACCAGTGATTTTATTTATGGTGTTTTTTTAATCATTTTAATTATTTAGTTTAATTTATAATTATTTTATCTCTCACTCATTTGTCAGCACTGTCCTTGTTCACACACACAGAAATGTTTGTCTGTAAGTGGTGTTGATGAACTTCCAGCATTGTTTTGTTTGAGTTTCCTGGCATCACAGGGGTATGTACAAGGTGCCCTTGGGTGTGGATCTCTTGGCGTACAAACCAGCCGTGGTAGTATTATTTGCTGAGAGTAAACGGTCTTGTTTGACAGAGCAATAAAGTCTACGAAAGGAGACAGGAGGCAGTGGCTTAAATCATGAGACTAGACAGTTATTCCTGCCTGTTCTCTTGCCCAAGGTTAGTGCTCACATGGTTCATTTACACACAAGGTCTGTTATTCCCAACTTGTCATTTAGTAGGTAAGTAGGGTTAGTGTGATGAACAGGTATATTTAATGCAAACCACAGTCTTTTCTACATATAGCCAAGCAGAGTTCGTACCAAAACCCAACCAGGAGTCTCTAACAAACTACCTAAACCTGACCAAAACTACCTATTCAAGTAATTTTAGTGCCTAAACCTAACCACACCCATATGGAAAAGAAATAGTGGCCTACTTCATATAGTGAATCATAAGGCTTATATGATTTACTCATGAAAGTGGCCACTTTCTCATTACTTTCATATATTGTTTTAGTAAGTATCCAAAACATTCAAGTTTCATTTATATAATTTTTCAAGGGATCTTATATCTGTTTTCACTCTTGTATGCTTTTCATGCAAGTTTCACACAAGACAGATACAAACTTTATAAGATTTATATAAATCCCTCAGCAATTAGTTTTCAGTGTCTAACCAGTAAATGCAAGTGAAAGATAAAAAAGTACAAACCCAAAGGCCACAACAGGTCACAAAGTGCAGTCTAATATCTGACACACCTGCAGCTTACACCACCTAATGCAGTTGTTTTGAGAGCGATTCCTCCCTGAATGTCTTCAAAAACCTCAACAAACACACATTTCCTCCTTTACATAGAAAAAAAAAAAAAGTTTTTCCCAGGAAAGGTTAAGAGAGAGTTTCTCCTCTTTTTCTAACTGCAGTTAATTCTGGTCCATTTCCTTCTCCAGATACTCATCTGTAAATGCCAGACAGCCTCATAAAAACAGTACAGCAGGTTTCATATCATAAATAATAATAATATATCAGTTGACCTTTTTTTCATCAAAGACAACTTAACCATAATTTATTTTAAAAACTGCAGTAAGATTCACCGAGGACCTCACACGTGTTGTTTTTCACCTAACAGTTAATGAGCTATAGGTGTTCCTACCTAAATGCACAAGTGGCTCATTAAGTATCAGGACTCACTGAGGTTTTAGAGTCAATACTGAGGTGAGACATGTTGCAGGCCAAAGCAAATGCAGTTGGGAACCTGTTGGGAAATGAACTCTTAACATTTCATAGTAAACAGTTCATATTCTTGTGCCAAACTTATGGTTGCCATTCCACTAATTAAGTCAAACATATCTCATTGAATCTTTTGATTTAAAGAAAGTGTAAACCAGGTTTCTCATGTTTAGGTGTTACCTTTAGCTAACATAATGCATCTCTAGATCTGCCTCGTCAGTCTTAGAATGGTCAGTGTAGCTGCTCTACCAGGTATAACAATCAAGTTTAATATCCAGGCAGCCATAAAAAAGCATTTAAAAGGATTTGTGAAGTTTAACAGAGTTAGAAGTTAGCAGGCAGTTAGCTTGCTAGTTTCCATCTTAAGATGATATACCACGTTGTGACTGAGATTACTAAAACGTACAGCTCTGCATAAATTAAGACAGAAAGACAACTAAACAGCAGCAACGTTTGTAGGGTTACTGAAGTTGGGCTAGCTGGTATATAATGGTGTCAGAGATGGGCAGTAACGTGTAATCCGATTACTTTTTTCAAGTAACGAGTAAAGTAAGGGATTACTATTGCAAAAAGTAATTAGATTACTGTTACCTTCCCGTAAGCACGCTGCGTTACTGCATTACTAAACTGTGATTTCGTTTGCAAGAGTGTCTCATGACAGTGACGTAAGCGAGTGCGACGTTCTTGACAACAGCTGTGTGCAGATCAACAGTGGATCATATATCGAGTGCAGGAGAGAGTATGAGCGTGCAGCGTTTAAAGCGTGGAAGTACTGACCTTACTTTGAGTTTGATTCCGTAAAAAGTGACAAAAACATTAGTGTCCGCTGTTCACTGTGTGGGAAGAAAACTTCGTTTTACAGCAAAAAATCCCTAAACTCTGAGTGAGCACCGACAGTACGCTGCCACGGGAATGTGACATTCACGGAGAAACTGCTGGACTTCTTTAAGTTGCTTGAAGACGTTTCACCTCTCATCCGAGAAGCTTCTTCAGTTCTAAGGTCAAATGGCGGAGAGTTCCAGATTTAAACTCAGTGGGAGTTTCCCCCCAAAGAGGGACAAAGGACCCCCTGATGATCCTCTACCTAATCACATGAGCCAAGGTGTGAAAACAGGTGTGGGTCTCAATCAGCCAGGGTTTCGGGTGAGCTCACCCAAAACGTCTTCAAGCAACTTAAAGAAGTCCAGACGCTTTTCTTTCCAAGCTCCTTAGACTTTAAATGTTAAACAAATTTCTTCCAGTCAGAGAATGGTGCATATAATTTAATTTTTGCTTGACGCATAAAGTTAAAAGATTAAAACTAATAAAACAAGTTTTAAAAAGAGACCTTTTCATTTGATTACATTTTATATGATGGAGTATGCAGAAAAAGTAGAACTGGGCTGAAAGATCTATCGCTTTATTACCTATTCAGGTTGTAAATCATGTTTCTTTTAAAGTAACTAAGTAGCTAATTACTTTTGAAAATAAGTAATCAGTAAAGTAACGGGATTACCTTTGGGGGAAGTAATTAGTTACTGATTACCTTTTTCAAGTAACTTGACCAACACTGAATGGTGTGCTACGTGCTGGCTAGCTACAAAGCTATGGTTAGCATAATATAAACACATTAGCACAGTGAAGCTGGTGGATGAACACTAACTTTTTCCCCTCAATAAAAGTTAATGTAAGAGTCCCTGCTGAGCAGATGATCCATCCCCAGCATGAGGTTAGTCATTAGCACACTGCTGCATTGTCTGGATGACTCGCTGTGAAAAACTCCTGATCCTCAGCTTCATGTGCACAAATCTTAGTTAGCCTCAGAGCGTTTCTTTTCTGAACCGTTCAAATATTTGGTGTCTGGCAAACCATGAGACGACTGATAATAAAAACCCAGAGAGGCCACAACGATCACTGACTATTTTTTAAGGGCTTGTTAAAATTAAATAGAACAAGATACATAGCATAAAACACGTTAAAAAGACAACCGCCTTAATGAACACAGTGCAGTTTGTACCTAGAAGCAGGGCTCGTACGTCATCACTTAACAACCAGAAACCTATTTTGACCAAAAAAGAAACTTTGAGTAATTTCTTTTGGTTAGGCAATATAGCTTATAATCCATTAAGCTAATGTAATGATTCTTCAAATGCAAGACTATATAACCTTAAATTGGGGGAGGGCCACACCCCCGTTTTCTTCATGCTAATTCTAGTTTTCTTCTTGTCCCAAATGAAATCTTTAACAAAATGAAGTCGTATGCTGCTACAGGGATTGAATTAAGAGTGATTCATGTGTATTAGATGAGTAAGCAGCCTCATGTTGTCTACCGCAGGCCTGAACTTAACGAAGCCTACTTGCTCTTCACCTATGTTCTGGTTTAGGGGCCAGTGAGCAATTGAGTGTGTCCCACTTTGAACTCACTACCCATAATGCCGAGTTCCTGAGAAATTATTCACTCCACCTCCTGAGCCATGTACCTTCTTTCTTCTTTGCCGTCTTTCAGCCCCACCATTCTCACATTAGTCCTCTGGCTCCAGTTCTCCAAATCCTCCACCCATGCCCAGAATGTTACCAATTTCTTGTCACACTTCTCCGCACATTTCTCCACCCGAGCATTTACATCTTCAACATCGGACACTCATTGTTCCACTTCGCCCAGCAGTCTTATTTGAATATTTTCTACTGAGTCTTTAAACTCAGTAGGTTGCTTGATCGAAATAACAGATGCAGCCATCACTACCTATCAGGTACGAACTAATACAGCAATGACTGAGGATGAGCTCTAACAGATCCAGTATCCTACATCATAGATATAAGTTTACTACAAAACTGCTAACTACCAGTTTTAGCCTGCAGATGTTTAAACTGTCCAGAGTTCTCACACAGATGTTGAATTACTATTATTACCAATTATTTGCTATAAAAGACATTTCAGAATATCAATGAATCAGAGTTTAACAACATAACATATTAAGATACTTGATATAATTCAGGATAATATCAAGTAATTTAGAATTAAAAAGATGTTACCCTGAATTTAACATCATAACAAGCTGCTCAATCAGCTCTGTGCTGGCATTACTTACTGTTTTAGACCCGTATGAATGTAACCTGGATTTATTGATTAGATATGTGCATTAAAGAGCAGATGAAATGTGCACCTAGTAAGTGTTTTCCAGGAAGGAGAAAGATTTGATAGCTGTAAAACTCACTAAATACTTGAAATTACTGAAATGTGAAAGTAATTATATCATGCAGCAAAATAAAGACTACAAACGAATAGTTTGATGTTTACGTTTGTACACCAGCATCAGTTTTATCCAGGACACCTAGAAGTTTCTGTAAGTGTACCACTGAGGAGGGTTAATGAATGGGAGCTTGTATTTATTGGAAGATGCCATGAACTCAGGGTCACTGCTTCCTGAACACTTTTAAACAGCTATTTCTAAGGACTTCAGTGTAATGAAGTCTTTACACAAATGTTTTCACATATTTGTAAGCTTGTAAATCTGATTTTTGTTCATACTGTGGGTCAAAGAGGAGAACGTCCTTTCAGAACCCACAAATTGGCTCATTATTACTGTTTGCAGGAACAAATCTCTTCAGCTTCAATTAAATTCACTTTTTGTAAAATCTGGGAGTTTATTTGTGAGTACTTGGCATGTTCTGTACTAAAGTGTCATAAGTTTAGTTTTCTTACAGAGTCCACAGAGCAGCCAACATGCCGTGTAGATAAAATGCCGTTACTGGACTCTCAGTCCTGTCAGTGCAAAAAATCACTCGTGTATATTTTTACTGTTGTTGGTCTAAAGCTGCATTTCTGATTTGGTGAGTTTTGGTATTTGCCCCTGTGGCCCGTCATGACCGCGGGCGTCTTAAACTTTGCAAAGCTGACTCCTTTTGCAAAGCTGACCGAACTGACAGGAGAATACCGCAGAGAAGGAGCGAGGAGGAGTACGGAAGCATGGCGTGCCGTTTTGACAGGCAGCTGACATACCTCTGATCTCCAACCACGCCTCTGTAGCCCTGGAGACGCTCCCGAGCACTCCCTGAACGGCAAACAGAACATGGACCAGTCACGCAGACATTCAGTGAGGTGTAAAAACCACTGCCTTCAAATATCGGTTGGATATTGGACGTCTGAAGGACGGGAGCTGCTCGTGATCTGAGTGTGAGAGAAAGCTGAGAATATCTGGCTTTTGCAGATTTGATCAAAAACACAAACGACTGCATAGCAAACACGGCAAGTTAGAAGCAGAGTTGGAGTAAATGCTACTTGTTTTATATGCAGTTAGTTGGCTGTCATAGTTTATATAACACATTATATCCAGATTTGTTACAGATTATAATCAACTGAGTAGTTTTTCCTCTCAAAATATAAATAACAGTCACGTAGTCCTTCAAATTAAAGTCATATTTGTCTTTTTTGTTAAAGGAATGGCCTGTTTTTAAGAACAAATGTTACCCAATTACCTTTTCCTACGGTGATGTTACCTTTCCCACTTGTTTCCAGAAAGCCACGGCAAAACACACACGTGTAACTTTTAACATGCAGAAAGTTCTGAACGTGAGCAGAAATCTTACAGAAACGTAATTTAATTTCCTGTTTCTGTTTACACAAACATGTTACTGCCCCGAACAAAATGCACAAAACCCGCCTGATGTGGACGAAATGTGAACTCGATAAACTGACTCACAGGAGTAAATCCTGCCGATGTGTGGTGGTTCAGTCTGGATAACAACAGAAAAGTTGAGGACGGTCATTGTTCCGAACGTACCCTAAATTTCCATCTGCTGCCTGATTTTTGTCTTTTCCTTTACATAAATGAAAAACTAAAGAAAACTTATGGATGAAATTAAGCATCTGCTGCTCAAAATGTGATAACAACAGTGCGTCCACACAAAACCTACAGCCATGTACTTTCATAAACTTTTCAAAGCAGTTCAACGAGTGTTGTTAACTTTATTATCATATATAAATCTGAAATTTGATGTCCGCTACTAGACCTTAAGTCTAACTCTTCATTATGCACATTTTCAGTTGGAGTCTGACGCAGTGAGGTGACCTGATAGTAAAATCTCTAAACCCCAGATCAGCCTTTTTTCTGGTGAGCAGTGATTCTGTTTGTTCCAGGTCAAAGCTTTAGTGTCGAGACAAGTGTAAACACCCAAACACAAACGGTCCACCGAGCACGTAACCTCACCGTGCATAGTTCCTCTCTGCCGCCACACATACACTGTCCGGTTTCCTGCCGCAAGCCAGGCGGAGTCATCCTAATCAGACACTCCAATCTTATCAGGGCCCAGAGGAGCCAAATCACAACTTCCTCTGAGACAAAGTCATTTGGAAAGGGAAGAGGCCTCTGCCTGCTACTCAAACAGGAGCGCAGCAGATACCATCGCTTACGTAAATACAGAGCCGAGTAGAGTGGGGACCGGGGTCTTTCATCAAACCTGCGAGACCAGTTTAAAATACATTGTTGCTTCTTGACAGGTGTGGAATGTGTCGTTCTTCACTGGACTCATAATTCATGTGAAAATCAGGTCAGAAATGAGTCGGGTCTATTCTTCCACCCACAGCTCCTCTGGTGCTAGAAGGCGCTGGGATGTGTTCTTTGAATCACTGACGGAAATCATGAATGTTAAAAGTGCGCTCGGTAATATCACTGATACATGAATTAGAATAACACTGCATGTTATTCTAATTTAGCTAGAGATGAGACGTACTTTATTTAGTGCGTGACGGCAGCCAAAAAATGAACAAACACCAAAGAAGCAGCTCCAATCAAAACTGAGATAAAATGCTTAATGATTAGCTTAATAAGAAAAATCTAACAAATAAACATGCATGCTGTGGTATGAGACGGGAAGGACTTCCTGTTTAAATCAGCAGTTTATGATCACCATAAGCATTCTGTCTGAAGGCCACCAGATGGCGATATCTGTGGTTCCAAAAACATTTCTGGTCCCTTTGAGGTGTTGCAGACATGTGACCACCCACCATGTAACATGTGAAAATCACTGTTCTCAGTGTAGGGTCAAGTGAACATGGTGCCAGTCACACAGGCCTAGAGACTGATCTGCAACCATCTGGCAACCACAGCTCAGGATGGAGGAATGTGTATTTCCCAGCTAGTTGGCATTGTTTTGGTTGCTAGCATATTCTTGCAGCTATTCTCTGAGCTGTAGTGAAACCTGAAAATTGCAAAGCAAACCAAAAAATAAAGACACTTTTCCCTGAATGTAAAATGTTTGCCCTTTAAAACATGTTAGCTGCAGCACAAAGGTGAAACTTTGACTTTAGCGAGTATTTGCAGACAGAGATAAACTCTACAGCCAACTGTGGCAACCTGCTAGCAACCAAAGCATGATTGCTAAGAGGTTTTTAGTGCAGCAAACGTCTTTGATTCTGATTTTACTCAGCAAATGTCACCAATTTCCAGCAACCAATGACAACCAGCCGGGGAATACACATTTTACCCAAGCAACCAATGGTTGTATCACCATCATCCAATATGGCGGATAACTCTTGAGCAATGTGTGCATGACATATCCATTTCCCATCCAGTCATATGGATGACCTCTATTCTGTCATCATAATGATATTCGTGCATTTTCACAGCACATATAGACATACAGACCAAGTGTGGTGGAAATGGTATGGAAGACAGAAAACTGAATCAGTACATTAGAGCTTTCTCTCTCCACGTAGAAAAACTGCTAATTGTCTCTTTGCCAGAACTGAACAAGCTTTTCCTTATTTTATCACCTCTAAGACATCAGTAGCAAAATAGCCTTTTATGGGCTGCTGCCTTTTAGAGTCTCTAAGTTTCAAAGCACAGTTCAAACATCTAACTACACTGCAGCACACAATAAATCATAGGAAATCAGCCTTTAATTCAAAGTCGACTGACCTCTGTTATTTCCACTACCCCTAACAGTTACCAGTGATTTACAGGCCCAACAAGCAACAGTTCCTGAAAGTTCTCGGTTCTGCCTCCAAATTCCTGTTAACCTGCACTTCCACAGCTGTTTACAGTGCTGCTTACTGACAGAAATCCCACCTTTAGTGCAGCGTCTGTCCCTCTGTGATTTCAGTTAAACTGTTAGATAATTACAATAATAACAATTGTACGTTTTTTCCCACTAAGGCTGTAACCTCAAACATTTCCTGCAGGAGCTGTGAGCCCCTGTAGCCTTTAAGTAGGCAATAAGAACCTCTTTAAAGTGGGAAACTGGTTTAAATGACAACTTCTTTAATCTTGTGAGCCCAGAGGTTGCAAAGTGACAGGCTGTGATTTTTTTTCTTCTGTGCTGTAATGGTTGGAGTGAGAGAAAAAGCAGTTCGGAGCTCTGGTAGCTCCACATATCCCTGGATTTACAGCTCCTGCTGTAGATGTCAGACAGCCGCTTGACAAGCACTTGATCCCTTTCCTGTCTTGAATGTCACATCTCCATCAAGACGCCAGAAAACGGGCTCAGCATCTTACTATCCCAGGGTCAACATAAACATGCTAATTTGACTACATTTTACCATTCAGCCTGTTCCTTTCATTCTGTCTCCCCCTTCTGTCATTCTGAAGGTTTAATATCCGCCTGTGTTTTCATATCGGGACCATCTGCTGTTCCTCTGACCGGGGGGGAGGGAGACCACATCATAAGCCAAGTTTCCATCCTGCTGTCAAGCAAATTTTAGTCAAAGTTTTGAAAAGTCACATATAGTAAAATGAGAATTAGATGCCTTTTCTTCATGTCAGCTGAAGTGAATAAGTAGGCAGTAAAAAAAACCCAACCAGCAGACAAGAAGTGTTAGAAGAACGAATCCGTCATGGCCAAACGGCTCCTGTTTGTTCTTTAGTGAAGACTAATGTCGGCCATATTTCATGCTGTCTGAATATGAAAACAAGAAATGCCCTTGGCAGTATTCTGACTGCTAACTGCGACGGGCCTCTTCTGCGTGGAGAGAGAGCAGGTTTAACGTTTCAGGGGGAGTTGTGGTGGACAAATATTTTGAGAAATCCAAATCCTCCTCCTGAGCCGCACAGGCAGACTGACAAAATGGTTTCTGTCGCTGCTTGTTGTAAACATCCTGGATCAACTAAACGTATTCCATGCTTCCAATCACAGTTTTCCACACAAATACCGGACGGCAGCTGAAATTAATTGATATTCTGGTGTGTGCATCTTTCATGTTGTTTTGAAGTGGGGAGGAAATGTGTTGAAGTATGCACGCCTGTTTCTATTCCTGTTTCTCATCTAAGTGTGTGAACAGGGAAGAGCATTACTGTGTCAAGTGTACTTTACTGTGTGTGTGTTCTTTTTAAGGCGTTTTGATAAAATGGTCACTTAAACAAACAGACTTTAATTTAACCCCACCATCCTCAGTGTTACTCTATAGAGCTGCAATAGCCACAAATATTTTTTAGAGGTATGAATTTAAAATAAACATGCGTGGAATCTTATAGCAAATGTAGAAGATTTATGCTGCTTGGCAATATTTTCCGTGTTGCAGAGTTATGACAAATCTATATTTTGGGGCCGTTTATATTTATGAGTGCTTATTCCCCATTTTATAAGTTGACTTACAGATGAGGGTTAGCACTGCTAGCAGCTGTATTGACAATTTATAGCATGCCCCAAAGTAAACAGAGTTTTGGTGGGAATAAAACAAAACTAAAGCTGAAAGGTTTTACATTTGCACTTTTGCATTGTGTATAAATATTTATAAAGCAATTCAAGAAGAAAAAAGTTAGCTAGGCAACACTGCTAATGACTTAATCAGAAATGTGGCACTTACACCTATATAATTAGGAAACTACTTAAAATGTGTAAATTATTAAATATCATAATGTTATATTGTGTTTGTTTTAATGCTGCTAGCTATTGCTAGTACTAGCTAACATGATAGCTAAATCTATTCGATTCCTACTACGTGTTAGTAAAAAGAGTGCAAAAATGTTTTTATCCTTTTACAAAAGTAATGCGTTTTGAGACTCTTGACTAGCTCATTAGTTTTACACTAAAGGGGATTTGTTGTGTTTATTTGCAAACCTACAGACATTCACTGAACTAGCTTAACTGTCCTTGTTTTAAAGCTAACTATTTTGGAGGACACATTGTGTTGCTAATGACCTTCTCTGATGTCAAGGTTTTCTGTGAGACTGCTGAAAATTACCTTTTAAGGCAAAGACATGTTAATTCTTGGTTGTGATATTAGCTACTAATAGCTAATGCTACTAGTCGTATGCTGCTAGCCCACACTAAATGAATCTGTCATGTCGTTTGCAAAACTCGCTTATTTTTAACTAGCTAAACTGTGTTTTACCATATTAAATATTTGCAATAGCACATTGTGCTGCTAAGTAATATTTATCATTTAGAACCCATTATATTTTGGTATCTGATAATATTAAATCAACACACTTAATGTCACTGGCAGCTCATTTATTAGAGTTAGTACAACCTGTGCCTAATCTGGGCTACTTTTGGCACTGATGGCTCACTTAAACAATGTTGTGTTGACCAAATGAGCAGAAAGTAATGAGGTGGTTCTAGCATGGGTTGCAGGAAGTTTAATGTGGACTGGATGTAGCCTAAACATTATGAGCCAGCCTTGAGAAGTGTTATTTGAGCCAGATGTGGCCCAAACACCTGACAGCTGGTCCATATACGACTTGTGACTGGTTTTAGGCAACCAGAATCACCCTGTGTCACGACTGCCAATTAAAACCAGACGTATTTATATGTGGGATATGGAAAGCTTAAATCAAAGATGCACACACTCCAGATGTATTATGCTGAAATATCTGTGAAGTTCAAGCTTTGTCATGGTTTGAATAGAAAATGAGAAGTGTGTGAGAGCTGGTGTGTTGATGAGCCCAGCCATAGCAGCGAGTCTCAGAGGGAGAAGGTGACAGATGGCAAGAAGTTGAAGAGGAGGAACCTCTTTTCCCCGCTCTCTCAAGAACCCCCATCCCCACTCTTAGCCAATTAGCAGTGATTAAAACGGCCTCTTCCAGGAGTCACAGTTAATTAATAGCCTGAACGTGCTTCCAGTTCTTCTCCCTTCATGTTCTTTTTTTTGCTTCCAAATGCAGATGTAATTAAACTTCATAAACAGACAGCTGATTAAGTGCAAATATTTGCCCTCTTAAAGCGGGCGGAGCATGAAATGATTATAATTGAATCAAATGTTGTTTTCTTTTCTCTGTGTTTGCAGAGATTGAAGCCAAGGAGGCCTGTGATTGGCTGCGAGCGGCCGGCTTCCCTCAGTATGCGCAGTTATTCAAAGGTAAATATGAGACTGTTCAGTCAACTCCAAGATACCAGAGCGTAACCCCAGACGCCGTCTTATTGTGCCATTCGTCTTGTCTGTGTTTCAGACTGCAGATTCCCCATTGACATCGAGTGGGTGAAGCGCGATCACCACTTCCTGGATAAGGATGCACTCGAGTCGCTCTGCAGGTAACGAATGCCAAGCGGGAGCGTAATGCAATATTATGGACAACTTTCAGCAAGTTAATAAAACTTTAAAGTCAGCAGCAAACTTCTTAAGTATTTTTCGATCAGATTCTAACAGACCAAAAAAGTTCCCAGAGGATTTTCAAGATCGATGCATTTCAATTTCTTCGTACAAATACAAATTTTGGTACAAAAAAATCCCTGTTCACTCCTCTAAGCACTCTGGATCAGATAGTTGTTGTTTTTTTTACTCTGGGACTATATGATGTCAGAGAGAAAGAATAGTTAAGTAATAATATGAAGCTATGGAGCTGAAAATGACTATAATACATGCAGTTTAATGTTTCAGTATCCTGCACTCATTTACAGGCAGGTCCAGTACTACTACAACTTTAATGGGCGTAGCATTTTTGTAATTTATATCATCATTATTATTGTTGCTGGATTTTAATTTTCTTAATTTTCAGATTCAGTTTGGAAGATGAAGACTAATTGTTTTTCAAAACTCGCCTGACTCTCTCTTCTCCAAAGAGCCCAAGGTTTTGTTTTTTTTTTTGACCTCGCAGTCTTTGAGCTGCAACTGACTAAATATGGAGTGAAAATAAAAACAACAGCCTAAGGTTTACAAGAGTGATCGAGGGTTTTTTACACTGAGCACAAACACTCCAACAACAGTGTGATCTGTGCCTGATTAGATGTTATTCAGGAGAAGCTGGATGTTTGGTGCCTTGCTAAAGGGCTAAACTGTGCTGGCAAAGACAGAGTTCTTTCTTCACGTTCATGCTCCTGGTTTGGACATTAAACTTGCTGCCTCGTGATCCCAGAGTCATATTTTAAATCAGATTTTCAGGTTTGAACCACAGGTCTTTAGTTTCGTAGAAACTGTACTGAAGGTATTGATAAACAAGTACGAGCTACAGTGTGCCATTTAACCTCCATTCACTCTTCTTCCTCTTCCTCTTCCAGGAGGTTAATCACTTTAAACAAATGCGTGGAAATGAGGCTGGAGCTGCGGAGATCAAAACGCAGGGTGAGTCCTGAGAGTGAGCAGCGAGTAACTTGAAGTACAGGTTTGCTGTTAAAAACAGGCCATAGTTGTGTGTTTGTGTGGTTTTCAAACATTTTATGGGTTTGTCTGAATGGGCCATCATCATCTTCTTCTTCTAGGGAGATGACAGTGGTGAGGAAGACTTCTGTGCCATCAGCCCCAACTGGACCTACGACAAGCGGACCCAACAATGGCGACGCCTGGACTCCGCCGTGGATATCCTCCGACTGTCCCCCAACTCGCCTGATGTGTCGACATGCGATGACCACCATGATATCTGCTCCATCCACAGCTGCAGCAGCACTGAGAGCGAAGGCCACGAAGAACACCAAAAGAGACTGCGAGAGCCGACTGATGGCTCCACCGTCACCACCGCAAGCACCCCAGATGACCTGGAGAACAGCAGGAGCTCGTCCCGCTGCTCGTCCTCGAACAAGACCCCGTCCCTGGATACTTCTCTCAGTGGACCCCCCTCCCCCGGTGGAGGATCCTCCAGTATGAGTCTCGAAGCCGAGAGCTGCTACCCCGAGAAACCACCCAGGAGGAAGTGCACCACATTGCTGAGGAAGATGGAGAAACTGAGGCTCAAGGGGGTATCAGGTGAAAGCAGCAGCAGGGGTCGGGCCCGGCGTGTTATAAGCAGGCCTCTTCTCGTCCAAGACGAAGAGAGGATGGAGGGGCTCCACTGCACGTCAAGGTGAGGCTGTCCATCCTACCCAGCGTTGACTCCAGCATCATTAACCCTATGTGTCTTTAACTTGTACCACCCTGATTGTATCCAGTCTGCAGGATCAGCCCAGCAGTCATGCTTCTTCGTCGCCCTCGTCTCCTCACACCATCAGCAGCAGCAGCAGCAGCAGCAGTAACAGCCACTCAGAGAGCAGCAGCACAGTCAGCACGCCCAGCCCGGTCACTCGGGTGAGGAGCAACTGCAAACGATCCAGCAACAACGTCGTGGTTGGCGGTGGGACGAACCACACAGGACCAGAGGTCAGAGCATGGACAAGATTCCTCCAGACCTTTTATTTCATCTAATCCTAACCTTTTAACCTTGACCTATATAGACCTGTATAGTGACTGACTCTGTTTCATGTATTAAATCCTTTTTGTTTCCCGTTTCTGAATGGATTGTGATGTAACCTAAAACATTAGACCGTTCCCATCTGTCTTACTTACCAACAGCAAAGGTTTCTTCTTTATTCGCTGACTCCAATGTTCTCGTTATTTCTAGGACTACAAGAACCAAATCAACAACAACAATAACAACAGCCACCAGAACATGGTCTTCACGATCCCCCACGGACACAAACCAGGGACCTTTCCCGCCTCCCTCACGCACAAACACGCCAACCTATTACCCATCAGCTATGACACCTCCGTGAACTGGAGGACTGGGAGTTTCCACGGTTATCGGACGCGTCAGCCAAGATGCCATGGGATTTCTTCTCTGGCGACCGGGAGCATCTCATCCTGCGACGTTCCGAGCCCACTGCCTGTGCTCGATTACCGGTTGAGCGTCTATGACAATGTGCCTGACCACCGCCAGCTGTCTGAAAGTGAAGGCGGCAGCGGTGGAAGCGCCAGCGATGCAGACCGGATGAGTGAGTCGGAGGTGGGTTAAATCACGGTTACGGTATTTTTATTTTATACAATAAATAAGTACTCTATATAATATTACACTGACGTTCTTCTTTGATGGGGAATAAGGTTATAATAATATCCTTAATATGATGCCAAACCACCTTGTTGTTCAATTTATGTTTGTTCAGCCAATCAGAAGAAAATTGACATAAAGCGAAGGGGAAGGAAGAAACTGCATCTTATTCAGACAGAGGATGAACTGTCGACCCAGAATGACACAAAGGAGGATTATTTTGAAGCTTGACTCATACAAAGCCAGTGTAGAAGAGTCCAAGAAATAAATGTGGAGTTGGAAATGAGCATAATGCATCCACCTTTCAGTGTTTTCTGTATTGCTGTTTTTGGACTCCTAAATGGGACTGTATGCCCTTACAGGTGGAGACATAAGTTTCAAAATGACATATTAAGCCAAATAGTAATATGTAGAAAATAAGGACATCATTTATTTTTTACTATATTGTGTTTTCATAGAAAAAAAGCTTTAAAATTAAACCTTCAAATGAAATTTAAAACGGGTAAAAACAGGAGGAGGCGCCCTCTCAGTTCCCCTTTGGCTCTGCTGCAGTTCTGCAAAAAAGTACAAAATCTCCAATCAAAGTATATAATATTGTTGTTAATGTAATGGATTATATTAATTCTGCTAAGCTAAGCTTTGGTATCAAGTTGTAAACTAATCTGACAAAATCTAGAAGTCATGTAAAAGTAGATAAGAAATATTACTGAATTAATTAGAAAATGGCTTTTTATTTCTGCTCCATGAGTGTGGGAAAAATCCCAAAATTAAACCCTTAATATTACAAAATCTGCTAACTTACAAAAAGGAGAGAGATAGAGAAGTCATACAGCAGAATAATGTTTGCATGATATTTTCATTATTTGTGATTTTTGCAGATCCCACAGTGTGCCTTCAAAGCTCCAACAATGATGCTGCAGAAGATGCATTTAACTGAGTCTCGTATCAGCTGTAATCCAGCAATCTCTGCTATTAAAGCTGCTGTAAAATGCTTAAAACATGTGCAAACCTCTTTGCAACCTGACTCCAGCCCAGTTAAATCTACATCTGCTGTTAGTGATGCCTGACCTGTTATAAATGAGGGTCTCCATGTCGCTTTCCCTTCTTTATACTTCCTGTTTGTGATGGGTGGAGAAGGTGTAAACAATGTACTTTTTGCTGTAGTCACCCCAACCAAACTGATTTAAAAGAATAAAGCACTCTGCTTGGTTCCAGCCAGGTGTTCTTTCCATTACTGTACCTTTTGTCTCTTGCTTCAGTTCCTTTGTACATTTTTTATGCATCTGAGGGCCCCACAGTAAACAGGAATATGTGGGCCAAACATTAATTGCCATCTGGGCTCCTTCTTGTTGTTCACCTACTAAACAGAACACCAGTTAACTAAGTTATTCTTCTGACCTCGTTATCTCTCTCAGGTGAGCCGAGTGCTGGCAGGTGAGGACGTTTTCTCAGCTCTGGACAGCGTTTTGGAGAAAATCAGTGATCTCCAGCAACTGGTGTCCTCCTGGTCTGAAAACCTGTCTGAAGATGACAGTCAAAGAACCTCCTCCTCTTCCTGCTCTCAGGACTCACCTGCTCACGGCTCCTCTGCTGCCTCCCCCTGCCCCTCCTCGCCCCGCCATATCAACCTGGAGGTGCAGCTTTCAGAGGAGGAGGAGGAGGCTGAGAACTGTGAGAAGGTTACCTTGGAGTCGAACGCCGTATTACGACGGAGAAAGAGCAGGTGAGTGTAACGTGATTCAACATTTCACAAGCTATATAACTCAAAGTGTTTCACAGGTGTTGGTAAAAACTGATCAGGGTCGTTTAAAAAAAGACAAATTCAGGCTGTACAGACATTACTGGATGCTTGGAGAAGCCCTGGACACAGTGAGTGTAAGCCAAGTGTTAATAATGACAGTTATGGGGATTTACTCCCTCAGGCATCGACCAAAGTAAGAGTGAATTTAATGTCAGGCACTAAAGATAAAAGCAGCAACCTCATGCTGCATATTTGTTTTCAGCTATAGCGCAATAAAAAGTTATGAAGCCTTTCAGGTAATGCAAAGTAAGCCATACTATTAGTGTATTTGCTCACGGGCACTGCTTCTTTCTCCTGTACCCGTAACAATGTGGGTGTGTGCACTGTTGCTGCAAACTAGTGTGTTTTTTACACCACTAAAATATCCCATTACTGGATACACCTGTCAGCCTATTCAGCTTTTTCCTATTTTCTGTCATATATATCTGGTTCCACGGGTGGATGTTCACATTAAGCACAGCCAAATTTTAAGGTTTCATAATGGTAATGAACTTTGAAGAGCTGAAGTAACGACCTCATTTTTTTCTGGATAATTTCTTTCTGACATCAAAGCTCAAAAAAAGATTTCTCGCCAGGTCTAAGCGAAAATTTGGAGTTATCTCAAAATTGTGGGATATTTCAAGATTGTGCGTTATTTTGTGTCACTTACTTAAAAGTAGGTGAAACCTTTCATAGAACAAACTGAAAGTTTCAAGTCAATAAACCAAAATTTCTGAATGAGAGGCGGGAAACCTAAAACACAAACACGTGATTTCTTCCTTAGAGGATACACTCCTTTGACTTAGTGCCATACTCAGGAGTTCGGTGCTGTACATTTTGATTGTGACTTTGCCTTACAATCAAGTGCATTTATTCAAGTGATTTATAGAATTAACCTCCAGTCATTTATTTTTGGACATATATGCAGTTGATTATGATTTTGCGGCTGTTTTGTTTTCTATACATAGATAATAATCTAGAAAATCGGTCTGTGCTTCCCACCCGACCCTTGGAGTATTGATAGCTGTAATATTTTTGATGAAGCCTTGGTATTATATATTTCCAGAGTTAAAGGCCCAAATCTGATGCTTTTTAAAAAGAAAAAAATGTAAATAGGACTGTAGTAGCAAATAGTTTGGACCCAGAAGGAATCAGAACTAGAAGATGGGCCTGTAATATAAATATAGGTTAAAATAAGACTTTTATTATGTTCTAGCTGTTTTGAGCCTGACCCTTGTAAGTTTACCCAGAAAGCTCTTTTTTATTTTTCTCCTGAGAATGATCAGAAAACAGAGCAAACATCCAGGGTATTATGCTTGTTTAGGTTTGTCTACATCAAAGAAAATATGTCTAGTTTTCCCTTGGATTAGGCGTAAAACTGATTTGGCTGAAGTTTCTAACAGAGCTTGTGTTTTTCAACCACCCTATGTACTGTGAGGGCTTCTTCATGGCTTCATCAAATATTCATAAGTTATTCAGAAAAAAGGCAGCTGATTCTGAGGAGGTCCTTCAACTGTGCTGCTTCACGCCATGATACGGTTATTCCGGTGTCTCCAGCAGGGTGAGCCAACAGCTCCTCTGGTCCAGCGAGCAGAGCCTGCCCTCCCTGCCCTCCAGTCCAGGCGTGGAGAACCAGTCCGCCTCCCAGTTCCTCCTGCTCCAGAAGCTGTCACTTCTCAAACTCACCGCTCTGATGGACAAGTACTCCCCGTCCAGCAAGCAGGGCTGGAACTGGTAAGAAGTGTGAAAGGATGGAGCTTAGTGGGTGATTTCATGCATGAAAATAAAAGTTAAGTTCAGCGGAGGTCGAGAAGGTGAGAAAAGTCCACAGATGTGAGGAGAAACTTTTTCAAGGAAACAACTGTGGGAAGGAGGACAGGTGGGCGGGTGCAGGGTAAATATTTCAGGCAGCCTATTTAGAAAAGTCATTCATAATTCATTGCTCAGGTGCAACCTTGCCTCATCTGAAAAAAACAAAAACAGAACAACAACACACTTCAAGAGGAATAAGCTCCCCCCCCCCAAAAAAAACACAGGGAGGACTGCCAGTGGCTCACCTTGAGTCTGTTTTCCTGTGAAATTAAAGGAAAGTGTGATCTGTAGTTGTTTCTAGTTGGCATTCATGCACAGTGGCTTATTTTGAGCTGTATTGTGTCCTTTTAAAGGGTCAACACATTTACATTGTTTATACTGCTGCGCCAAATGAATTGGAAAATGACTACAAATAGGAGTACAGATAAAGATTCAACATTGCTAAATTACTAATTCAACATTTAGCTTAGAATTTTATTGGGTTAATTTAACAGTAGGTATATGACCCTGTTTAAGAAAGATTCTGTTTAAAATGAGACAAATCAGCAGTCTTAATTTACTTGTGTAGCATCTTTCATGAAGGTACGTGTAGCTCTGTGTGCTCCACTGATAGCTTGTAAGACAGCAAAATGTAATTGTAGTAATAAAACAATAAAAACTAAATGGATAAATAAAATACAAACATTTTAACCATGTAAGACCCAACCCATCAAAAAATAGCCAGAAAATTCAGATTTTGGGGGGGACTGGCATGTGTAATAACCCTATATCATGTTGTTTATGATATATTTTAATGATATTTATTATATAGTTTTTATATCACATTTGATATATTGGGAGGTTTTTTTTGGCCATAACATTATTTTAAAAAACCCACGAAGTGAACGTAATAATGCACCTCTGGGTAAAAGAGGCTAAGTTGCGCTTATGTACCGTACACGTGAAACACCTGCTATTTAGTGCTAACGTATTTGCTTTTATTGTGAAGTTGTTAAGTCACAGGGGATTGACTCGCTTTTGGAGGTAACCTCAAGTGGCGACTACAGGAACTGTTTTCAGTGTTAATGCTAAGCTGAGCTACCTATCTGGTCTTTAAGTGATGGCGTGATGAATCCTGCTTCGGGGCTCACTCTACTCTTTGTTTATTAAGGCTGTTGTGTTTTTAACATGTTTTAATGCTTTGTAGCTTGTTCTGTTTAATCCTAACAAGCACCTAAAAACAGTCAGTGATCACTGTCGGCCTCTCTCGGTTTTATTACCGTTAATAATTTTAAAGCTCAGTTTTTAAAACCTTACGATGTAACTACAGCCCAACAGCAGTATATGAATGACTAACCTCGTATTGTGGATGGATTATGTCAGTTGCTCTCCCGACTAAAGTTTGGTGCGTTTACAGCATCCTGCCATGCGATTGCATTTGTCCCTAACCTTTGGGAACCCTCACGCTAACTTTTATCAGGTGGAAAAAAAGTTAGCGTTCAATCTCCAGCTTCACTGTGTTTATATTATGCTAACATAGCTGTGTCGCTAGCGGTCACGTAGCACATCATTATATACCAGCTAGCCCAACTTCAGTAACCCTACAAACGTCACTGCTGTTTAGTTTTCTGTCTTCATTTATGTTGGAAGTGATAGCAGAGCTGTACGTCTTAATTCGTTTCGGAAATCTCTCCGTCAGAACATGCTATATTATATTCAGATGAAAACTAGTGAGCTAACTTCCTGCTAACTTTTAACTCTATTAAATTTCATAAATTCGGCTTTCATGGATGCCTGGCTGTTGAACTTAATTGTTACACCTGGTAAAGCAACAACGCTGATCATTTTATTAAAGATGAAAGGATTTAGACCGTTTTTAACTCTCAGTGATCGTATGACTTCGGGACCTGCAGCAGAATTTGGGCCCAGGTTGCAGCTACATATTTATCAGAAAGCCCTAAATGTGGTATTGATCTTATTTCAGTTTTCAGTAGAAAGTGAATAAAGTTCATCCAAGTATATCAAACTAGTCATTTTATTGTAGAAGAACTTAGCTCAGTTTTTTTGTGTAATCAGTTTGAATCTTCCTGAGGTGGTAGGAGTGTATGTCGTGTTTTCAATGTTGCTATCGGAGCTTAACATGCAAGTTCTGAGGACAGGGTAAACACAAACGGATACCTGTCTGTTTATTAGGAGTGTTAAAGTCAAGCTTTACTTATGCTTTAAATGTAGGGCTTCACTTATTACTGACACACATGGCTGTAATGAGATCAGCGTTTCGCCTCCTACACTGTTTTTGGAGTGAACCCACGTTCAGAACTGAGACTAATTAATTTTTCATTTGAATAAAACATTCAAACATTCTGCTTGTTTACGTTGCTGAGCACTTAGGTTTTCATTATTATTAATATTATTATTATTGTTGTTGTTGTTGTTGTTGTTGTTGTTGTTGTTGTTATTATGTGCTCTCTGTGAGCATGTGACCTGCTTGTTTTACGCTTTGGTAGAAAACCAATTTGTTTTTGGTCGTGGCTGTTATGCTCAATGAGATAAGGCTGGATGTGGGAATAGAAAACCCTCCTGAAATTACTCCTGGTAGATATTCCTCTTTAATTTTCAGGATCAGACGTGTGTTTGAAGGGAATAACAGGGAAAAATTCCTTTGTGGAAGCAGGTTGGGGAAGAAAGCTTCCTACGCTCCAATTTGGCATTTCAAACTGCTCCGCTGGGTTAAAAGTCTAATAAACGGCATGGAAGGGAAGGAGGAAAGCATTGCACAGACGACCTCTACGACATTACAGAAGAAAACATTAAGTTAACATTTGTGAAGCAAATTCTGAAGTCTAAATGACTTATTCTCACTCACATTGTGTGAAAATAATGTTCCTCTTTTAGCCGAACCAAATAAAGACGATGCTGTTGTTGGGACTGCGTTGGGATATGTTTCACCCCATCCATAAAGACCCAAACAGGTTTTGGTAGCAGGCTGTAAACAGGTCTGTTTCTGCTGTAAGTTTGGATATTTAAATACGGGACTCTTTGGGGATTTACCCACTTTTGGAGCCGGCTACAAGGAGATGGGCGCTCGTATGAACACATATGAAAGAGGTGTCAGTCTTACCTTCAGCCTTAATAACAAAGAGTTAATAAGTGTAGCTCTGTGTGCTCCGTCACTTCAGCACAGTTGGGAGAAATGCTCCAGCAATAGAAGAAAAACACCTCCAGGCTTCAACAGTTTGATCAAGTCTCCTCATTTCATTGATTTAATCACTGATGCCAAAGCGAGCTCTTGATGATTAAAAATACGGCAATTAACTGCTGATTGGGGCGCCTGATACTCGGAGGCACTTTGCTCAAAATAGCCGGTTTGTTTCCGAGAGAAGCTGCAAGGAAAAATGAAGGAACGGGAAAGGGAGTGGAAAAACTCTAAGACATTTGTCCTTTTAGAGGAAGCTTCAGAGACGAGACACTGTTTTATAACTTTTAGAGATAATGAGCCAAGTAAAAGAGAAGAGGTTTAATTTATATTAAAAGACTGCAGTTTTATTCTGAGTGCACTCAGCACTACAATTCCCAGCTAAAAGGCAATCATTCAGTCATTACAAGGATGCTGGTACCAGTTCAGAAACACAGGGAAACTTTAACAGTCCTTTCAAAAGTTCAGATCTCTTTGATCAACGTCCACGGTTTCTGAATGTTTTTCCTGCAGCGCTGCTTTGAATGGCACACACATTTTAGCAACCACCAGAGACTTATGCAATCAAAAACTGTTTATTTGGCTCTCCCTTCAAAAGGAAACACTTCCAAACTGCCTTTTTTCCCCCCAAACACTCGACTGGTTGAGATTACACATTCTTGAAATGCCTGCAAAATGATTTCAGAGTATACATTCATTTCCATAACTTGTCTGCGATTTTTATATATTATATATTTCACGGTCTAACAGCGGCCTCTCTCTCACCTGCAGGACTGTTCCCAAACCCCCGAGGAAGACCAGGCCGATGGAGGTGAAAGGCCGACGAGTGTTTGGGGTTCCTTTACTCCTCAGTGCCCAGCAGACAGGAGAACCCATCCCCCCCTGCATCCTCCGAGCTCTGGTCTACCTGAGGACCAATTGTTTGGACCAGGTAAACCAACAAAAACCTGCAGGGATTGAAGAAGCTGTGTTTAACAAGCTGTGTCAAAAATGCAGAGTGCCGTGTTATTCAGTGGCCATTTGTGTTTTATTGAAGTTGAAGAGACAATATTTTTATTAAGTTTCACGGCCACATGTGCTTTTGGTGATACTGGGAAACAGTTTTAGTGAAACTGGCTTTTAAAAATCAAAATATAACCCTTAAAGTGGCCTTGTAATGGAACTGGGTGTAGACTGTGATGAAGGCTGACTAGTTCCATAAAATAAACGTTAAGAATCACAAAGCATCGTGATTTGATTCAATTTCATCAAATTTAGTTTGATGAAATAAAAGTTTTTAGTACTTTAACTGTTTGTTGTTTACTACTTTTAACCCCAGTTGAATATTTCTTGAAAGTTAAGAGGAATTGAAAGCGTTAAGAAAAAGCGTCTGCTGCAATCATGCACAATAGTGTAAAATATGACAATAAGAACGTTTAATGTCTTTTACTTCCCCTCAGGTGGGCCTCTTCCGGAAGTCGGGGTTGAAGTCTCGCATCCAGTACCTCCGTGAGCTGGTGGAGTCTGACCCAGACGGAGTTTCATTCGAGGGCCAGTCCGCCTTCGACGTGGCCGACATGCTGAAGCAGTTCTTCAGAGACCTGCCCGAGCCAATTTTCACCAGCAAACTCTGCGAGTCCTTCCTCCACATTTACCAATGTGAGCAGATAACACTCAGTTCTGATTGATTGTCATGAGGGATCAATGGTTTGCTTTCCTAACATGCATCTTTAATAAGAGACAGTTTAAGGACTTTAATCTTGCCATAAAAGCATCTCGTCCCCTTCTTCATGCAGATTTTCCAAAGGATCAGCAGCTGGTCGCGGCTCAGGCGGCCATTTTGCTGCTTCCGGATGAGAACAGGGAAGCGTTGCGGACGCTGCTCTACTTCCTCAGTGATGTTGTGGCTTGCGTGGATGAGAACCAGATGACTCCCACAAACCTCGCCGTCTGCCTGGCGCCGTCTCTGTTCCACCTCAACACCCTGAAGAGGGACGCTAATGCAGCTAGGTGAGCCGAGGCCAAGAAAACGGTCTTAAAATGTGTTTCTGGGGCATCAGCAGGCATCGGTTACCTCATCGCGTCTTCTAAGCGTCTTTTAAAAATTGACATCAGACGTTTCTCTAACTGTGAGGAGTCACACAATCTCAATATGGAAAGAGACGGAGGGCGTGAGGCGTCTGACCCACATTGTCAGAGTTATGTAAGTTTTAACAGCAGTTACATAAAGAGCTGGAGGTGTGGAGTCCACTCTGCCTGTATCTGTGTGTGTGTGTTGCTTTGGTTTTGGCCTAAAATGAAAGCAGATGAAGATCAGAAGAGCTGGGAGATTTCTCTGAGAGCTGTTCCTCTGCTAAGCAGCTTGTTTTGCAGCTTTTAGCCCATTTACTGCAAATCGTTTATTTGATATCTTGCCTGGAGTAGATTTTCTGACACGTCTCATCCTGTGTGTCCTTAAACATAAAACCGAGCGTCGTTTCCTCCTGCTCAGAAGTCCGTGAGGTGACGACGTCAATGCTGTTGTGGTCAAATTAGATAAAACTAAAGTAGCCTCGAAATCTTACAGTTTTTTAAATGATTGAATCGTTTTGGTAGCTTTGCAGTCTCTGTAGGTACCATTTTAACCCCTAATAACCAACAGTTAACTTTATGTGTGCCTGTTTATCTGACAGTGGGCAGGTTGCTCATTGAGGCGCTTTTTCTTCCTCATTTTTCCGAAGCGCTCTGCTCTCACAGATCTCATGACTTCTGGATCTGATCCATCTTTTTCATATGTCTCTTCTCTGTTAGCGAGAACCCGTCGGCAGAGTGTACACTTATTACATAAGCTCCACAGATTTCCATCTGACCTCAGCTTCACGCAGTCAGATGAATAAGTAGATTTTCTGCCGCTCATCTGTTTCATATTGAGAATGTGGTTTAGAAAACAGGAAAACTAGATGATATTCAACAGTATTAGAGTTCATTTTTTAAGGAAAGATCCAATGTAATTGTATGGAAGGCTCATGACTTGGCTTGTGCCGCTTTTGAATTCTCGTGTTCGATATTAGAGAGAAAATGTATTTCTGTCATTTTTTTATGCAAACGTTCAGCAGTGATTTGTTGGCTGTAGTTAAGGCTCGGAAAGTCGCTTTTTAGGAAAACAAGTCACTAAGTTGGCAACACTGCATCCTGATCAAGCCTCTCTTTTGAACCACGTTAGCTCCTGTTAGTTTTGTTAAACCAGGATTAGGCTGGACGAGCTGTTGGTTTGTACCTTCAGGAAGTCAAACAGTGAAGCTGCATGTTGCATCTTTGACCGGCGTCGGTGATGAAACATGAGACGAGCCTCACGCTGAGACTAAAAAAGGCTGTTTCTTTGTTGTTGTGTTTTTTAATAAACTGAGAGGCAATACTGATGCAAACATGACGGAAACATTTGCATGTTCACGGTTTCTTCCATAAAAATGGAGGAAACTCTGGGAACAGCTGACACCTACAACAACTGTCAGTCCTGTCTTGCTGTGTAAGTTGTATCTCTCTTTTCTTTTCTAACTTTCTCTCAGCCTTTTTTACATAAGCCACTTTGAATTGCCGTCTTGTTGAAAGGCGCTACACAAATAAGCGTCCTTTGTTTTTTGTCTGTCAGCCTTCCTTTCTCTCTCCACCCTCGCTCCGCTCATTCTCTCCTCATATATCTCCTCCTCTGCCTCCTCTTTCGTCTCTCATTCGTGTAATCACCCTTCTTTCAGCTTTTCCTCTCTCTGCCTTCTTCCTCCCTCCCTCCCTGCCTTTCCTTTTCATCTCCACCTCTTCCTCTTTCCACTTTGCCTCTTTTCCTCCCTTCAGGCTGACGGGACGGATGATGGAAGTGACACAATCAGCACTTTGTGCCTCCCGTTCTCCCTCGAGCTAAAGTCCCGGCCCGTCAGAAATCGTGTCACACTTTGTGCTGGGAACAATAACTCGGGGTGGGGGGAGACTGCCGCTCCCACAGATCTATGAAATCTCATCTGGTGTTTCTGCTCTGACAGAACTCACCACTCCCACAGAGTTATACTCTCTTTAATGCATCTGACCAGCTGGGCTTGCTGGAAGTACCGTGTAATTTCTCAGTTAAAAAGAAAAAAAGAAGCTCATCTCTCATCCGCCACAAACTAAAACAACTTGAACTTTCTGTGAATACATCCAGTCAGCCTCAGTCGGTTCAGTGCAAGGGTTTTCCAGAAAACATGACCTTCTGAAGGTGGTAATTCCTGATATATGCACAAAGCCTGAAGCGCTGTGACACTGACATGTCCCCAAAACAAAAAGCATAGAGCTGCAGGGTTCCTGTGGCTTCTTACAAAAATTTGATAATAACATTCATAATGTTTTTGCCCCCAAACAAAAACTTACTTGACTGAAATCTACAAATCTTCCTGCATGTTTGACCATATTCCTACATAAAAGAAACCCAAATGAATAAAACTGTTTTTAAACCTGATGACTGTAATCTGACAGAGGCATGAAGTTTAAAACAAGAAGCTTTGACGGCATGATGCTGGGTGGAGGATCAGAGTGAGGGAACCATTATGGAAGGATTATTCCCGCTGAAAAAACAGTTGGGAAGGAAAACCAACTTTGTTCTCGGTGACCAACCCCGAGTACTTAAAGTACTCCTCTAATAGGAGATGATAACAGGATGTTGAACTTGCTCCTGTGGTGTCGTTGCTGTAGGTCCGGTCACAGGAAGTACAGCCTCGGTCGCCCGGATCAGCGAGACCTGAGCGAGAACCTGGCCGCCACCCAGGGCCTGGCTAACATGATCACCGAGGTCCAGAGACTGTTCCAGGTACCACCAACCCGATGCAAAGGACGTTTCTAAGCATGAAAATACATTTTTGAGAGATTAAAAGATCTAAATCATCTTTCTGCAGCTTCCAGAGTTTTGGCCCGGCCAGAGTCTAACCGCCAGTGATGACGTCTTCACTGAGGAGTCCAGAGGAGGCCTGGTTACCTCGAGTCAAAGCGGCGGTGAGGAGGACTTGGAGGAGAGAAGGCGCAAACTGCAGCTGAGCACCCAGCAACTCCTGAAGGAGGCCAGGGAGAAGAGCCGAGGCTGGGAGAGCCACCCGGCTCCAGATCACGTGGAGCTGGCCTACAAGAAGGTGAATGTGGGGGGGGCGGGGGAGGAGGAAGTGACATCACCACGCGGTTTCTGTGTCGCACTATGAAGGCTCGAAATTAACCTTAAGGCCTGCCTCTAATTTATCATCTCTGCTCATCTTCAGATGGACGATGGCTGCCCGCTGTGGATGTGGCGAGGCTCTGTGGAGGTGGACGCCGCACAGGGGGAGCTGCTCCACCGGCTGCTGAGGGAGCAGCAGCTGTGGGAGGAAGGCCTTCATCAGGCCGCCGTCATCCAGACCTTGTCCAAGGACGCAGACGTCTACCGCTACCTCCTTCAGGGCCAAGGCCACGGCCTGGGCTCGCAGCCCCTACAGGAGCACCTGCTAATCAGGTAATGAGCCACAGCGAGCCCGCGAGCGCTCGCCTCGACCTGCTGAGCTGTACGGAGCGGGGAGGACGGGGGAGTTGAAGCTGAAAGTACCCTCAAAGTGTCACTTTGAGTTACACTGAAACAAAGCATGCCTTTTGTGTGCGTGAGGTTTGAATGGGGGGGTTGATGAAATTTTAATCCGAGCCTGAAGTCAGATGAGACGTGACAGTATCTGTGTTTACAGTTGGCCCGCGTCGCTGGTGCACCTTCAGACTCGCCTGCCGCTGTGAGCGCTGTGAGCATGAACTCAGAGTTACCCTGACTAAGAACTAAAAATCACCACTTCTGCATAATGCATCCAAACGAGGTCTTTTACTTTCACCAAATCCCTCACGGACACCCAACCAGAACATTAGTGTGGTCGTGAGGACCCGTGGGCTTCGAATGAAAACGTCAATCTTTAAAAAATAAATAGTTTCATTTGTTTGGAGGAGGAAAAACACTGAAAGCAGCTGGTCGGGGTCTATTTGAACCACCTTTGGTGTAACGCTTAATAAGTTCCCCAGCTGATGGCTTACACTGAAGCACATTTGCATTTATTTACAGGACTTTCAACACATATTCAACAGAAATGAAATAAAAATGATATTTAGCACAAAGAAGGGTGATTGTAGTTTGGTTGCAGGATTTGTCTGACTGAGTCCTTTTGCTTTAGAGGCTGCTTAGTTTAGATGTCAACGGCAAGACAAGCATCACTCAGACAGCGGCAGATTATCCCACACAGTAAAAATAATGTTGTGGGAGCAGAACTTTGTAACATGAATCGCTCCCTCCTCAGGATCTGGCAGGCAGACCCGTCCTCCGGCCTGACGTACCTCTCCTCTGTGTCTACCGAACTCCCCGAGGTGCTGGCGGAGGGGATCAGGGTCCACACCCACATTTGCCTCTACCTGCTGGAGCCCACAGGAATCAGGAAGACCCGACTGACACACCTCTGTCGCACAGATACAAGGTGAGGAGACGTTTTAAACTGATCTGAGCCGCAAGTAGAAAGCATTTAAATTTGTTTACAGTAAAGTGGCCAAACGGTCCTTTAAGTTTAAAGGCTGAAAGGTGAATTGTGCAGCAACTACACAGAGGCCGAGAGGGTTTAAGGCCGTGAGAAGCCTATTAAAAGAAATATCTAGAGAGCGCGCTTAGTCCATGTTATCTCTCTTAATTGAGCCCGTTCTGTGTTTTTGACCTCTGCCAGCACCCATCTGCAGCTCCTCCCTGTAGGTGAGCAGATGAGAAAAAGGAGGAGGAGGAGCAGGTCTCCTCCTCATGATTCATGCCCTTTGAAACTAAGTTGCTGCAGATTTTCTGCTGCTTACGTGATCAGGCTGACTCTCGGCGGAGCCCTGCAGCTCCATTTGTCTATGCTGATTAAATGAAACTAACCCTCCGTGCCACAGAAAGCAGGTGGCGGTGGCGCTCTCGTATCCCTGACATTGAACTACACGGGAAGGCGCTGTAGGCAGCGACACTGATTCAGTGTGTGGGAGGCACATTTCTGCCAAAATGTAAGCTCTCAGGTTTGATCTGGTCGAGCTAGTTCATATTTCTTTTATTGATCCTTCACAAACGAACCAATGGTGATCTATCCTGTACCTGACGAGACATTATAAATGATTGTAATTACTATAATAAATCCTCAGGGAACCACGAACAGCTCCACAAGATTCCATAGATGGAAAAAAAGAACTGGGCCACACCTTTTAATCTTTGAATTTGGATGTTTTAAGGGCTCAAAATCTCATCTGGCATTAACATCATCACAGAAACTGCACCAGGAGCTTCGTTGCGTGGGCTTCCATGGGCGTAATGTGCACGTGGTACAGTTCTTTTGTCCATATAAAGTCTCGATAACTACTGTGGCACTGCTCTGGGAATAAAATAAGACACAAAATTAGGTACAATAACTCCCCTGGGAACCATGAACATCTCAAAAATGTAATGGTGACTCATCCTTCCTCCTGCAGTGGATTCAAAAATTACAAAAACATAGAGCTGGGCGATATGAGATGTTTTCATATCACGATATGTTTTTTTCATTTCAGGCGATAACGATATCTATCACGATATAAGCCAAATAACTATATTTGTAAGATTTAAATGTGCCGTTGCTCACAAGTAAAATGTGAAATAATCAGCAGCTTGTTTTTATTTAAATATTTATTTCCCATAATAAGTTCAACAGGGTAGATGTACTTAAGGAACATGAGACTTTTTCAGATAAATAAAGGCAAATATTACAAACTACACAAAAGGCAGCCGCTAAAGCGTTTAAGTTTCAAAATAGAACAAACGAAACAGACTAAATTGTCAATTCCACTTAGAAACAAAATATTAATTCTAAAAATAAATCTTAGTTTGTTTTACAGAAGAACAGACAAAACTGACTAACTTTTGTCAATATCAAATAAACTGAGAACTAAAAGGAAATTCTCAATCTCTCCTTGTTGTATAGCTGAGCTTTTCAAACAGTTTTAACAGTTACTTTAGTCTGACAAAAGCCGAATGACGAATTAGCGCTTCCAGTCAGAGACTGAGGCTACGTCCACACGTACACGGGTATTTTTGAAAACGGAGATTTTCCGTTTTCGTTTTAAAAAATAATCCCGTCCACACATAAAGGCAGAAATGAAGGAAAACGCTGCTATGAACATGCCAAAGCAGCAGGTGGCGCTAGATTCCTAACCGTGCAGAAATGTTGGCCAATCAGAAGTCTAGAAGCCTCGGTGGGAAAAAGTAAACAAAGCTGGGGCATAGAAGCAGAACAGAGTCGTAAGTGTGGAGGGACAGTAACTGTGTGTATATGTAAGCATTTAAACACTGCAGAGAGTAGAATTAACAGTATTGTAGAAATTCATTTCACCGAAACAATAACGTGGCGCACAGTGTGACGCATGCACCAGTTTATTGTATTTCCAGACTTGCTTTCGGCACAATTTACAGTGCACGCTACTCTGTTTTTTGTCAGACTTGAAATAGTCGAAATACCTTCACACTACGGAACTTCTATGGCTCTTCCGTTCGACAATCTCTCCGGCATTGGAACCATCATCTGTTTTCTCTTCGGTCACGCTCGGTTGATTTTTCTAGTCGGCACACTCATTTCCTCCATTACGCGCTGGCTGCTTCCCAAACAAACACACGTGCGGCTTGGCACTTGTGCTGTACGTAACAAGTCACGCGACATGACGCTGCGGCTGTGATTGGTTCGGCTCTGCGCTACTTAATTTGGATTGGCTGACCTTTTTTTTTTTTTTTTTAAGAGGACAAGAGCGGCGAGGTCTATCGCGATAGCTTAATTTCTCTATCGAGTAAAAGTTATATCGCGATACATATCGTTATCGTTCTATCGCCCAGCTCTACAAAAACACCAATAGTTTTTATTTTATTGCATTAAACAGCCGCAACCCACTTGCTCCGGTGTCCTAAATGTGACGACAGAAGTGATGTCTCAGCTGCTTACAATAGGTATCCTTGAATATTGCTCCATCCTTGAGGACGGACTGCCGTGTAGATTTGTTCCTGGTTCTCAGAGGAGTGACCACACTGACGTTGGTGTCATGGACTCATTTCTGCATGTAGTATTGGCGCGGCAGCTACGACAGCAGTGTCGAGCAGAATCCATAATGCCAACGTGATTATGATCATTCTTTCGGAAACATCTCTGCACATGTTTCATAGCAGTCCATAAGTGAGAATAGGGTACATCCCCTGGGAACCATGAACAGCTCTACAAAATAAGTAACACAAACCTACAGGTGGAAAACCTGCACCACTGCTCCCAGAAAACCGTTATACACCAAAGCTTCTGCACAAAGCTCAGGATGTATCCTCTGGAACCAGAAACATGTCTATAGAACTGCATCCAGTTTTTGATGAAGACCAGACCAATCAATGCTGTCCATAGAGACACAAGCATCACAAATAAAATTTCAAAGATGCAATTTGTCAGGATTTTCTACCGTTTCACTTTTGATTTCCTAATTTTCCCTGAATGTCGCCGTGTGAGAAAATGAACTCCAGTCAAAGAGTGAAAATGGTGATTTGCTACATGAGACGAGGGCAGAGCAGCAAAGACGGGTTTGATCTCTCACTGTGTGATTATCTCAGCAGGCGTTTCAGTCGGCCCATTACGACTGAAGTGAAAAGAAGCGCACAATCACACACTCGCGTCTGCTTCTGATGAGTACGTGCTGAATAAAGAGCCGCCTGTGAAACTGAAACTGTTATCCAGAGCGACGTAGAGCGCATACAGAAGCGAAATCAGCTTCATTTCCAGGCAAACATCGGCCCGCTCGCGCTCCTGTTACGCAAGAGTGATCACGTAAGAAAGAAGTGAAAACGCCCAGAGGGATGAGTGCCTTCACTCTTCCCGTTGTCCAACTTCCTCTCGCCTTTAATTTCCTCTCATCTAAACATCTGTGATGCGCCAGCCTGTCTCGGGCTTATTTGCTGTGGCATTAATTTTAAGTGCTTGTTAGCTTTGAAGGCAAGACAATAGATCCACTGCATCAAGGTCAGCAGGGCTTTTTACAGTACAGGGCTGTGAAGGAGATCCTATCGCCTCCAGAGGAAATTAAACACGTTACAGCCTCAACGAGGAGGGAGGGAGCGGGGAAAGCAACGTGGATTTTCAGGCTGAAGCTCAGATGCTCTGTTACCTGTTCTTAGCCTGCATAGAAGAACTTATAAACAAGAACTGCAGAAATGTATTTAAGGGACTTCATACCTCAGTCAAAATCTCTGAATACCTTCTTTGTCGTCTCATCCAAAGCTCTCAGACATAAGGACAGACTTGAGTTTTTGATGTGCCTGCCATGCTTCCTGCACTGACCCCTGACTAAAAAAACAAACCAAGACCATAAAACATTTGACCAACATTCGAAACAGTCTTGGTGCTCATTTGAGTCCAAGCTTTAACAAATCCAGCAATGAAATACGTCCGTTAACAGTCTAAAAAACAGAAGGGGGCAGTACTTCCTCTGTGCTCTGGCTAAAACTGCAGCCCCCTGGTGGCCCACGCAGGTACTGCAGGTGTGCCATTGATGGAGACTTGAGTTCAAAATCAGAGGATTGAACCAGCAGGCCAGTGTAAGTCCTGAACGACAGGTGTCGCCACTCAGGCGAAACCTCATCAGAGCTGATTTAGGAGCATGTTTTTCGAGTGTCATCTTTTCAAACTGCTGCTGCGTCTCCCTGAAATCCGACGCAATCGTAAACTTTTTGGTCCTGCTGTGGCGGCAAAACGCAGGAGGTTACAAAAATGAACAGCAGCAGACATGATGTCACTTGTGTTGTCGTGCGGAGACATTTGTGTGCCTGTAACGGTGTAATAGTTCCCCTGTCCCACCTTTTTCCCGCTGACACACCACCTCTGTGTTTTATCTTCCAGGGGTCGGTCGCAGGAGTGGCACAGCAAGGTGAGCGGACTCCGCCTGGCCTCCGGTCTGCTGGCCATCAAAGACTCCTTCCGAGCAGAGTACAAAGAAACAAAGATATGAGCCCATGCAGAGAAAGTCAGGCTCATCTGGAGCGCTCGTCCTCCTCCTCCTACTCTTCTTCACGTCTGGCTGAACTGCAAACCGAGCAGAATGCAGGACGAAACGGGGCGGACCGCACCGTCGCTGTCCTGCGTCTTTCTGGAAGTTTGAAAACTCTGCCGTTGGAGTTTTCTCTATATGTTTGCTTTTTACTGTGGGTGACCTTGCGGATTGCCAGCAGCACCTCTGCACTCCCTGCTGTGCCTGTTACGCTTCACACTCAAGTTCACACACAGACACACAAAAATGCAAAGCGTGGCGAGCTTTGACAAAGGACGTTTTGATGGGAGGGTGAAAAAGCTGAGGCTGGTTTGACTTTGAGGAAAAAAAGGAGCAAGTGTGACTTCTGCAATAATGGCATCACCGGCAGGAAGAGAAGGAGGCAGGGGAAGCTGCCGGGACAAAGTCAGGAAGCGAGGACAGAAAACATCAGGAAGCAGACTTTCGGCCACCAGAGAGCGGCTGCTGTATCAAACCTGTGACCGAGAACAAAGAAAAGGAACGACGTGCGGCCGTCCTGAACGCCTTAAAAGGACATCGAAAGCTGTGAAGTCGGCTCGACGGTTCTAGAGACGGTCCGGCTAAACCAATCGGGAAAAATCTGAGGAGAGACGAGCAAATCGTCTTTCTCGAGCTTGGCGGGGACTGCAGGGCGGTGATGCCTGTAATAAAGGGGACTTTCTAATGCCTACACACACTTTTTGCCATCACCGGAACTTCTGAATTCGCTCCTGTGACGGTTCGCAGACGAGCGATATCTACCTCTACACGGGACGACGCCGCGGTGGTGAAAACTCGGAGGCCGAACTCCAGGATTTTTTTTTTAACTTTGTATTTATTCTTGTACAGATCTTCGAGTGTTGCTTTTAAAGCCTGCTTGACCTGAATACTGCATGAAAAAGTCATTAAATTCTATATCAGATTATTTAACTTTAAAGTACATCTGAATACAAATGTTCTATCCAGATATGTTATTTAATTCCTGGCTTTGTGTGTGAAACATATCCGTGCCAAACACCTAATTAAAATGTTTATTTCTCCTCAAACCTGCTTCCTGTTGTTATTTCTCCCCCTCTCTCTCCTCTGTGACTCGTCTGAGTGCCAAACAGATTACAGACTGTAATTTTGCGGGAAGGCGGGGGAAACAGCAGGCAGCGTGAAGATGAGGTGCCACACTGCGCCACTGAAGCACAAGAGATTAATAAGTATGGCAGTGCGATCCAAAAAAACCTTCCAACCCTCACCTCTCCCTCCTCCTCATAAACATGCAATGTATTATGCAAATCGTGTCTAATTTGCATATGGCTAATTTGCATATCTTATTGGTTCATCTCTCAGATCACATGGTTAAACTGCTGATAAACGCGATAAGACGGAAACGTGAAGTAAAAATACTTATCGGGGCAAAGACGTCGTGCCCCGGTCCAAACAGGCTTGTAAGAAAGAGACAATGAGAGAAAACAGAAGTCCCTGCAGGCAGTTTCATTTCCACACGGTGCTAAAGCATCACGAGCTGAACTTTGGATGAACTCAGGTCAAAGGTTCAAGAAGCCGGCCAAGACTAGAAATCACAAAATAACGTGTACCAGTCCGGGGGTCGTTTGGTACCAGGCCGCGAGAGTTGAGGCTCGGGTATGAAATGTATGGTTTTATCGTTATTTTTATTTTATCGTGAACTTGGTTTCCCTGGGTCTTTTCCCATGTGTTATGAATAAATGTTATTTTTTTGGTACTGGCGCTGGTCTTATTTTGCTGTATTCATCCACGACACCTTAAAGGCCGGTCCATGAAAATATTGTTGGACATAAACTGGTCCATGGCCCGGTTGGGGACCGCATAATCCAAATGTACTCATTGTTAATACTATGCTTTTACTTGGGTAATACTTTGGTTACTATATATAACTTATTAATCCTTTCATTTTCTCTTACTATGTAATTACTGAGCCGTAATACAAGTGGGGTTTTTTTTATACCTCAAGAGGTGGTGGAGACCAAAACTGGAGTTAAAAGATTAAAAGATTACTGGACTTACATTCCTGAGACAAACGCAGACACGGGTCCAGTGGGATGATAACTTCGCCAGAATGGACTCAAGCTGACACGTGCTCTGTAAAGACAGACTGCAGTCATGCACAGTGGTAGCCAAAATACATGCAATTTAAATATAACCAGAAACACAAGTAAAACTTTATCTTTGAAGGTAAAGAACAGAGTTTAAGTTTTGAAAAGTTTCTTATGAAACGAGGATTTGAGAAGGACGTCAACACTGGGAAACGAAGAAGAGACGGTTGAATAAAGAGGGAATCTGTCACAACAAGAAAATAAAACATGAAAAATAAAATAAAACATGAAATTACATTTTTTGCATTGATGTAATGCTTCAGTATGCACGACCCTCTCAGCTGAAATCGTTTTAAAGCTAAAATCTACATGTTATTCATTAATTTTCAAATGTAAAAATTCACCAAAAAAGCTGAAAAAATAGTAAAGCTGTTGATTTAACAAGTTAAATTACAGTAATTTACTCACAGTCCTGCAAAGTTGAACATTTATGCTTTCCTTAACATTTTCCAAAACTGACTGCAGTCTTTGCCGGCCCTTTCTGGGCCCGGAGCCTCATGTTTGACACCCCTGGTTTAGACAATTCAAACTACTCAATCGCACTTCTCTAGAACCTCACTTTTCAAAGTCATGCTGAAAATGATAAAGAAAATTGGAGTTGAATCTGCCGACACAAACAAACAGATTGCATCTTTGTGGCTGTATGTACAGACCTGCTTTTTACCTGCACTTCTCAGGTGAGCTCCCATCCCGAACCTGAGCACGTTGTTCAGCAGCTTTGATCTCCACAGACGTCGTCACCAACTGCCAGGCCCTGAAACCACCCAGTCCTTCTAACCCAGCGCGAGACATAAAGGAGAGGGAATAAACTTCAGCTGAAAGGACTGAGTGATGATAATCGTCTCTCCCACTGAGGCAGGAGGGTTATTGCTTCTGCAGGTGTTACTGAGGTGGCGGTGGCATGGCGAGCGGTCTCCTCCCGGGGCGACTGTCAAAACACCTTTAACGCCGTCCTTCAGCAGCAGCAGCGTGGCAGCACCCAAAAGAATAAAAGAATAAACTAAAACAGAGGCTCTGCGGAAGCCTGATGAATGTTTCATGAAGGAATTATTGCCTGAGAAGGTACTGAGATAAAGTCCCGGGACGTATGGAACGATAAGAGACAACTAGAAAGGAAAGGGACTTTATATTTTTCATAAGCTTCAAAGATGGGTCACAGGAAGACATCTTCAGAAGTCTTCTAACAACTATTGTATGGCTTGTGGCCATTCTTGGAGACATACAATTTTTATATCTACCGCAGTGCACATCTGTCTGGGGGGTAAAGGCAGACTCAACAATTACAAGCTCGCGGGCTGCCTCGAGGAAGTGTGTGATGTATAATTAAGTTCGTCAAATGGGTTTGTTTGCCTCACACTTTGAGTTTCTGAGAAACAAAGGCCACTTTCTCACACGAGTCATGGAAAGTGAAGACTAATTGTTATCTGAAATGCAGCGCGAATCAAATGTGACTTTCCATACATCAGGGTCAGGGACGCAGGGTGGGCGACGCAGAGGAAAGCAATTAGAGTCGAAATACATGCAAAACAAAAAAGCTTTAAGCTTTAAGTCAATCTGTGGACTTTATGTGTGATTAACCTGTTACGCAAACCTTTAAAGGAACGAGTTCGGTGTCTGAAGAAGAGACACGGTGAAAACTGGAAATACAGCAGAGGTGAAAGCTCGAGTCAGTCAGCCACAGCTCGCTGTCGTTGCCTTTACGCGTCCAGAAATGATGCTACAACTGCTGATAGCAAAGCCCTTTGTGCATTTTTATTTTGTGTGGATATTGTTCACCCTCATTGGGGCTCTCAGATTACTAGCTAACATTACAAACTAAATAGCTAACCGAATACACTGCACTAAAAACCTGTGTATGATTGTTTGGTATATTGCCTGTACAGTTGCCCATAATTCTAATGAAAAGCACCAACTTGTCTGCAAACACTTGCCAACTACCAGCAAAGACGTGGTAAAACTTGAAAAAGTACAATGCAAACTGGACCGGAGAAGGTGCACCTTCAAAAGTAAAATTTGTGCCTCAGCATGTTTCAAAAGGAGCAACTTTTTGAAGGGTACTATTGCTTGAATAGTTGCTGGCAACTGTGGACGACTGCTGTAATCACGAGGGGGGATTTGCTAACCTGTCACACGTGTTCTCCTGCAGGAGGTTGCCAGATGGTCGCGGACCAGTGCAACTGAGGCCTTATTCACTTGTCCAAGCCAGACAAATCAACGTTGCTAGCAGTCACATGTCTGCAAAGGCAGTTACATGTTCGTGTCACATTTTAAACACAGACTTAGAAGTAGCATGTCCCACTTTTATATTGTCTATGATTCAACATCAGCAGACTAATAGCTTAAGGTTGGATTTGAGCTGAAAAACCAAACAATCCTTCTGCTTCTTGTTTTTTAGAGCTAATATTAGCTAATGCGGGCCTGCTAATACAAAATGCTAGCTCTGCTAAGTCCTATTTAGCATCATTAAATTATTCAAACGAGGTCTAGTAACTTCACCGTCCATTTTCATAGTACTTGATGTTTAATAACCATATTAGATGAACTCATTAACCATCAGTAAACAACATAATTACAAAATATGCATAGCTAACATTTGCTTTTTAGAGTAATGAAATCTCATAGCAGATTTTTATTTATGTAGCCAAATTAAAGCTAGCTAGCTAAGTCAACTTTACAGCTGACTTTGACTTAGCAGACCTTAATGTTGGCATACATAACATGAGATGCAGAAGTATATTGTCAGTTTTGTGTGCTGAATACCTAAACACTGTTTCATAGATATTAGCTTACACACAAACACAAGTAATAATATTATCACTGCAAATAGCAATCACAGATTTTTCAAGGCTTTTTTAGTTCATATTTTGTATCTCCGTCTTTTCTGGGTGAGGAAAAAAAATCATGTTAATCAGGGTTTACAAAACGCTGGGTACGCTGATGAGCCAGGTGTAAATTACCATGTGATCTCTCTGTGCAATGACATCCAATCAATGGGCCTTTCCAGCTGCACTTTCGGAAATTAAACCCAATGAGCAAAAGTGGCACCCATCCATCTCTGTGCTACACTTCCCAACGTAGAATCCCACAGATTGGCCGTCATTATCCAGACAGATCACGTGTTAACAGCATGAAGTGGAAACAGGCTCTTAATGAGCAGCAGCACATGTAATCTACCTCTGCTTGAAAAACAGCCAGTTTATCCTATGACATCCAAGATCGTAATCAAAATGCTTTTACTCACACACCAATGAACCGATTTCAGAGCTTTACCCTCTGAAGCACCGCTGTGTACACATTTTTTTTCCAGAATAGCTCCCAACCACGGAGTTTATATCCGACCAAACCAGGAAGCCGATATGTCTCAACTGAAGTTTACAGAACCAGCTTTAAAATGACTGACAGCAGACTGGGTGATATTTTGGTTTCATAATCGCCCTTTAATAAAAAGATCCTTCACACGAGACATTAATAAATGAGTCGAACACAATGATTTCCCCGTCCCATGTTTGATTTAATAAGTGTTATGGAAAAATAACTTCCGGTTCACTGAGTTCAGACTGCCGAGGTTCATCTTCAGGCTTCCCCTCGTTCTGAACTCTGACATCACATCCTCTCGACCGGGGTCAGACCCAGGATGTCGAAGCTTTTGGCCATGATGGCTGCAGTAGCTTCGCAGAGCAGCATCCTCCACATGTTGATCTTGATCACCTCACCTGAAAAGGTAAAAACAGACAAACGGAGGAAATCAAAGGCGTGTTCGAGTTTATATCTCTTGAACTATCGGATTATTTTCTCAGTAAATACGCATTTTACAAAAGTGCTAGCACAAACCAATCCCATGATGAGTGTTTAACAGGACTTTATTTCCCCATTTATTGTCCTTATGTAGAGGATAAGAAATAACAAGGCAGCTAAAAGATACAAATTCTGAAACAAAATAAAATTAAGGCGGCGATGATGGGAAAAAAGACAGAATAATAAACAGAGGTGAGGTGAGACTGAAGCGGTCAGAGGTGCACTAGACAGCGAGACTAATAAACGACAAAAAGATCAGAGGGCGTGTTTAATGATGCCGCCATCACCCGGCAGCATCAAATAAAAATCAGTGACCTGAACATCTGCATCCGCACACAGCAGCCGTGACAGCCTCGCACTGTCAGACGGAGAAGAAATCCAATAGAAATTAAGTCGTTAATGAGCAGCAGAGGAGCGTTACACAGACAGGTCGTTAAAGGGGCGTGAACGTGGACCCAAACAAGCCGACATCCTGGTGTGCGGTGATGCGACAAGGATGGAGACAGGAGAAGATTTTTTTCCATTTAGTAATTAAACACACACTGGTCTGTGGATCGCCATTTTCTCCATGTTGATTTGTTGAAGCCGGCAGTGATCATGTTCCAACGAGAAGGTGGAGTTACTCTTAGGTCACTCTTACTAACAGGCTGAACGAACTCGGCCAGTTTAAAAGATGATAATGGACCCAGCAAAGTGCTTCAAAGCTGCATTCTATTTAACAACCACCAGAGGGCAACTGTTCTGGCTGGAGAAAGAATTGCAGCCCTCGGCTGTGAAGGTTCTCAGTCATCCAGGTCATGGTAGTCTAAAGAGCTTGGAAAGAAAAACTTCTGGACTTCTTTAAGTTGCTTGAAGACGTTTCACCTCTCATCTGAAAAGCTTCTTCAGTTCTAAGGTCAAATGGTGGAGAGTCCCAGATTTAAGCCCTGTGGGAGTTTCCCCCAAGGGGGTCACGAACCCCCTAGCCCCACCCTATCATGTGATTTCCTGAGGTCAAGCTGGTCTTCAAGCAACTTAAAGAAGTCCAGATGCTCTTCTCCAAGCGTTTTAGAATTCCAGCCCTCGGCTCCTGGGATTTTTGTCCTCAGCCATCACTTTCCTTTAACATCAATCTCAAACTGAAAGCAAGGCCGCTCTATGATCTGCACACAGAATCGCAAGCTTTGTTTGTCCATCTCCGAAAAAGATCGTGTAACGTCATTACAAAGAAACGTTGCTGTAGTAAATCTAAGAAACCCACCAGCAAGGCGCTCTGGGCTCGAACGACCTTACACTGGTGTAGTCTAATAAGCCGTGGGCTCTTTGTTAGCAGGAAGGCTGTACAATGAGTCAGCCCTCAGCTCAGACTAACAGTCCAGACATCCTCTCTCTCATCAGGATTCACTGACGACCTGCAACACATCGATTCCTTCTGCAAAAGCAACAGTGAAAAGTCGAAAATTCAAACCCTTCTTTGCAGCTTCATACTAAACAGTCGGGTCTGGATCCTTTGGCCATCCAATAGGACCTTGGCTCAAACTTTTGTTCTGACCACATTATGCCAAGTTTATTATTTCAAAGTTTGGACAGCTTTGGTTTTGTTTTACAATTTAGGACACAGAAAAGAAAACCAAAGAATTTAAGTACTTTAGAAACACAACTTGGAGTAACTTTTAAAAGCACATTATGAGAGGAAAGGACGTCATATCAAACCAAACTCTGAATATTCAAATCAAAGTGAAGAAAAAAAACGATCATCGGATGCACTAAACAACCAACACGCGAACACCAAACTGAAGTTTGGACCCTGACCAGAGAGTTGTCCCCCTGAAACTGATCTAAACTTCGACCCAGCTCACCCGTCTGCCGGTCCTTCTCCACGCAGTAGCAGCTGTCGTAGAACTCTGTGAAGGTGGTGGCGAGCTCGTACACGTAGTCGCACAGCGTGTGGAGGAGCAGGTCGTCCAGAATCTTCTGCAGGATCTCCGGGAAACGCTGGATGCACTTCCCCAACTTCCACTCCTTGTCGTGGTCCAAGAGGATCTCCGTGGTCTCTGCCGCCTTCTTCAGCGTGGCCTCGTCGATTTTGGCCAGACGGGTGATGGACCTGCGAGAGGAAGACAAACGTTTAAAAACCAGTTAAAGAGTCCAGGCTAAAAAGAAAACGACTGGGAGGGCTGTGCTGTCTAACACCTATAGCCTCAAATAGTTAATAGTTATGAGACGGGTAAATCTACTACAAAGGCCCATGAAAACGCTCAGAACCAACACCTGATGATCTCCAGCAGTGATTTTGTGAAGAGCTCAAAGACTTAATGTTAAAGGCAGATACCAAATATAATTGTTCTGTGACATTCAGGAGAATATCAGAGCAACAAATGATGGACAAACCAAGTCCTGAGACAGTTTATTACTTATCCAAACATCGGCATGAATCAGTTCAACTCAAAGACTAATTGGCTTTTACTTGTGATGGTTTTGATGTTTAAAGCAGGGAGAGTCGCAGTGGTTAGCTCCAGTATCCTGCACTCTCATTGGTTGTTGACCACTCCAAAGTTGGTTTAACTCAGGACCCGCCTACTTCATATGAACAGCGGTTATTCTGCTCAACGTGACTTTAAATCACTAAATATCAATGACCTTCGACAGTTTCCACGTCACTGGTCACCAAAACCCTTTCACACGCCCCCGATCTCCTGCTGGTGATAGGATGAGAACTCTGCTTTGGAAAAAATGTATAAAACAAGTCAAACCGGTCTGATTCTCCAAGCATCCACTCGGCCACAGTTATCCCATCGTGTTCCCAATAACCATCCATCTTTTATCCAAACCAAGCAGAAGCCGGCTTATAAAAATGACCCGTTGATAGTTCATCGTTTTCTCTTTTTATCCTCCACCTCAACAATGAATAAACCAATTTTAGGAAAATACATGAAAGGAGTGATGTTGGGGTTCATGTTGAGGAAACCCAACATCTCCTAAAACACTGATTAAGCTCAGTTTTTTCCTTCTGTGTCCATGTTCAGTTAAACTGGACAGCCCAGCTCATGGTTTTAAGTTCTGCTTCTGTCCATTTTTCTCTCTCTTCTTCTTCTCTGAATCTTGAACAGCACAGCAGGGGGCAGCTGCCGTCACTGAGTGCTCTATTGACTGAACGCACGAACATCGAATCCTCTCGGGCGAGCCTGCTCACCCCTCCCGGTTGGAGGGGGAAAAAAAAAAAAAAAAAGAGAGAGAGCGAGGGGATCAATCCTTTGCCGGGCGCTCTGCCACCCCGACTAACTCCTCCGGGAAGCTGGAGAGGAAGATCAGTGCAGCTCTTGTGCAGCCTGGAGACGCTCAGTCGATGGAGGGGATAAGGGTGAGGACAAATTGGGTCTCACTGAGTGGAAATACCCCAAAGACTAATCCCAAGCCACAACGATCGCAGAGGGTCTGGCGAGGCCGATCTGATACGAGTAATGAAAGTATACTGGTGCTGATGGGAGGTTCTCGTACAGGACAGACGAGAAAAATGGAGGCACTTGATTTAACTTTCAGGATAGTTTCAGTGTCCTAAACTCAGGGTCAAGCAATAGTTCATATAACCGATGGACAGATTACTAAACAGACCGGCTTCTGCATTGCTACATAACTAATCTTAGCAGCAATGCCGCTCATTATTTTACACTGGGTTTGATGGGCTGCATGAAAAGAGCTGCAACAGAGGCGCAAAGCTGCAACTTTCCACTTTATCTCTGGATTTAGTCCGAATCTGAATCTTCAAGTGTAAAGTGAAGCCAAGACTAAGGTCGTCTCAGTGACTGTCAAATGCCAAGACTGCTGGAGAAGACTGAGGTGGCACAAAGACAGGATGGAGTGGGGGGCCACCCAGGTTAAATGTGGAACTCCTGGTACTCAGCCGGGACTCGTCATCCATTCCTCTAAGACTTTCAAACCTTTCCTGTCAGCCAATAACTTTGAACCCTGAGTACACATGTTTGATTTACCTCAGTTTTCATGTGCACTTCAGTAAGGTTGCAAACACTCGACACTTCATTAGCTCCTTTAGGGCTGTATAACAGATCAGGACTTCCGATTGGTCCACGCTCGTTTAGATCCAGGCTGTTCTAAACTTCAGAACTCGTCTAAATCTATATGCTATTTGTATCCTTGTGTGCCTGACTGTGTGCGGGAACACGTGCACTTCTTAAATCTTTTTTATCTAAACTAAGTATTAAAAGTTGTAGTGAACCCTGACCTGATGCGGGTGAAGGCGTAGAGGAGATACGCCGCCGTGTTGCCTCGGTCGTCCAGCATCTTATCAAACGAGAAGACGTAGTCGTTGTTGCGGTTGTGGGAGAGGTCGGCGTATTTGATGCAGCCGAAGGCGACGGCCCTCTGAGCCTTCGTGAGCTCCTCTGGAGTCAGGACCTGCAGAAAGAAGGTTTTCTTTTATTAAAGCAGACAATCTCTCCCCATCGCCGCCTTCGCCCGGCGTGCTTTATGGCATTAAAAATGCTGATAAGTGTCGTTTTAATCAGCTTGTAATTACTGAAGGCAGTGCTTCACCTTCTGCTTCCAACAGTTAAACCAGTGAGATGAATTTAATCCAAATAATGAAACCAATTTACAATCCTCGGGCAGAGATTAAATTGACTTATTGAGTCATAGCCTTCCCTTGAATCTGTGTGTGACGTGTTTGATACCGTAGGGAGTGAAGAGGAGGATTATGAAGATTTCGTGATAGTGATTAAAAAACAACAAAAAAAAACTGCAGTCAAGCAGAACACAGCAGATAGAAGAAGTGACGTGACAGGACAAAGATTAATGGCACAGGTGAAAACAGGGCTGCGAGTAACGGGCAGGTTAGATTTAAGGTCAGATTTGGAACAAATGGCCACTTTTCCACTGCAGAAACTTCCAACGTTTACACAAACTGGCCTTCGTCTGCTCCTCCAGCTGTTCCCACTGTTACATACGATCAACTGAACTTTCAAATCATTTTGAGATCGACTGAAACACCAAAATAGAGCTCGAAAAAAACAAAGATAAATATGATGGGAATACTGGTTATGTAACGTAACTCGGGCTCTATGACCAGAGGTGCACAGAGATGACCGGGTTCAAGCTTTTCCGGCCGATGTGCGAGGAGGACATTTGTCCAGCTTCTGATTTTTTCAGATAATATGGAAATTAACTGTGAAAATATCCTGCAGTCTACATAAGGGTTTGAAATAGGGTTGGGCGATATTTTACAACAAGCGTCAGTCCAATAATCGACGATGGGGGTATATTCACGCATGCGCAGACTTTTGATGGGCGGAGCAATGTAATCATGCATGGACTGATTTGTGCATTTACAACACAGAAGTCCAAACATGGACGAACTAATTTCCCCCCAAAAATTAGTTCTGTCAGTGTTAATGCATTAATGTGGCATTAACGTGGTCATCACCATTAACGCCATTAAAAATTTTAACACCCTCAACCCATCTGGAGCGCAGAAACGTTGGACAAACTGCCCGAAATGTGTTGACAGAGACATTTCAGGTATTTTGACTCTGTGCTCCAGACGGGTTGTTAATCACATTAGTTGTGATGATGGTGCGCTAACGCTGACAGCACTTAAAAAAAAAAAAAAAAATATATATATATATATATATATATATATATATATATATATATATATATATATATATATATATATATATATATATATATATATAAAAATAAAAATAAAAGTTGCCAATTTGGGATTTCTTTGGCTTTAAACTAGATGAAAGAGGTAAACCTAAGGATGTAACCAAAGCGGTGTGCCGCTTGTGCAGACATATAGCGAGCAAAGTACTCAAACACGACTAACTTTGTTTCTTCTCTTGACTGCTTCCATTAGCTCCATCACTATTAGCAAACTGACTCAAATAAATAAATCGCCCTTGTAAAAACGGCCGCCGATAGTCGATATATTCGTCCAATCGCCAAACTCTACTTTGCAGTCACTCTGCTTTTCTAAATTAGATCCAAGAGTCTGAGAGTGACTGCAGTGAGGTCGACTGTGATTGTTTGTAGACAGGTTGCCTCCCACAACGCAACCTGTGCAATCAGCTTATGACCCAAAGTGGTCGAACAGCGAGTGGTCGAGTGTAAACCTCTGGTTGAACAGCTGTTTACAACATCGAACATGCGATCGCTTATTTTTCCTGAACAGAAAAACAAATCAAGCACTAAAACCTGCAGTTCCGCTAATGTCCACTAGAGGCCGCCTCCAAAAGTGAGTCAGTCCCCATGGACATGTTAAGATGACCAACCTTACAGCCGTAAATAAATCTTCACAGCCCGCTATTAAATACAGTTTTGGTCTCCATCAATATTTCCACCTTCAACAACTACAATGGGTGAATTTATGTAATTATTCCCAGCGGAGGAACAATTCCGGGCTTTGAGATTCTGGAATATAAAAATGTAAACATAAATATTTTATGAAATGATTGCAGTAAGTGTTTTTAATCATCCTGGCATTCACAGACATTTGTCTCTGGGCCGAATCTTCAATTTTCACTCCATTTATGAACCAAATCCTAAATTCAAATCCCCCTCCTGCTCCAGAGCCTCTAAAAGACATCAATGTGTTTTCAAAATTACCGCAGCAGATACAAGGTTTTCTCATTTTTGTCCCATCTTTTCAAAAGTGTCGAGGGGAAAAAGTTTGAAGTGGAAATTTCCGAAATGTTCTATAAAAATATGAATCTTTAAAACTCTGCCTTCCCCTCCTTTCATTGCATTCTGCCCTGAATCTTAATCCCATCTTTCAAACGGGGCTTGATGTTCTTTTATTTAGTACTAGAAGGTGTATGTTACTTCGCTGAGCTCTCAGAGTGGCTCCAAAGAAACAATAGATCTCATCCCCCTGGTAGCTGTGACCTGCTGATTCAAGGACAAACCTTCAATGTTTTATAAAATCTTGGATCCTTTATTGAATTACAGCAGAACAGAGCGAGCTCTGAGAGTTTAAAGGGAAGCCTCTATAATCCAAGACTGAGAAGCCTCTACTCTAAGAGTGTAGGAGAAAAGAAATAGCCTTAAAGACACATTCAGACGTTTAATAAGCTGGAGCCAGAAGTACTCGACAACTGGTACAAAGACTAGCCAACTGATTACTCGTCTTATCAAAGAAAGGCACTTTATTTTAATTCTCTTTGTATTTAGTCAGAAATTAAACATATTTATCACCATTTTTTGCTCCTAATACACAATTATTTCTTTTAAATGAGATATCCTGATCAAGGGGTGCAGTGATTCTCCAAAACCAGCGTCTGGGCCATACCACTTGTTTCTTTAGAAGAGGGTCAGTGACATAAAACAGGCCTGACCCATTTTTCTGATGTATTAACATTTACTCAGATTACACGCATATCTTTGGAGTAAGTTTTACTTACATGTGGAGCTGCTGTTTTGAAACGTGAGTGAGGAAGACTGATGATCTTATTTTGATGTAGTAAGAGGAAGACAAACCATTGAAGAGTGCAGATTAGAGAAAATCCTAAATAAATTCAAACTCGTGCACCCAATTCTTGTTTTAAAAGGTGAAGATAAAAATAAATGTATAAAGTAAAACATATACTAGAATCTTTAGAGGATCTAGTGTCGTTAGGTCCAGAACACCTGATTACCAGGTCGCACAGCTTAACGGGGTGCTTTAGTGACCTCATCCACCATATCCAATCAAAACGGAGAACCAGGAATGAGAAATGCTAAAATAATCATGAATATAAACCTTTCTGAGACCCTCAGAGTCCAGCAGAGCTATAGGTGGATGTTTATGACCAAATGGGTTTTTGACTAATATTCTACTCAACCTGGCGACACGTTAGCGTTTTATGTACGCGCCTTGAAAATAAGCGACTAATCAGCTGAGCTGTTACATCCAGCAGATTCTCAGACCAGTTTAATCGATCCCAGATGGCCTGAGTGTTTGTCAGTTGGCGATGCTGAACATGCGTTAGCTGTGTGACTTTTTCAGAAAACCTGACCTCTGACCTTGAGGTTACCTGTAGAGGCACCTGTGGTTTTAATTTGAATTTAATTCATAAACACTGCCTGATGCCTGCCAGGCGCTTCAGCCTGATGGAGAAAAAGAATGAACGGCTGAAGTGGTTGAAGGATTATTTTGAACAGTGAATCATGCAAAGCTACTTTGCAAATAAAAATATGGAGCTAGAATGAGGAGAAGAGGCCCCATCATGCTTAGAAAGGTTCCTGCTCTGCACTACGAGCTAAAAAAAACCCAAAAACTGAGCTGTAAACTCAACAATCGGTCCCTGCAGCGAGAAATTCTTACAGTCTGGTCTGAAAGGCGCTTTTCTAACAGCCACAAAAGGACAGGTCAGGGCCGGAGAGGCCAGGATGTGTGTGACACACGGGGCAGGATGAGACAGGAAGGGCCAGAAAATAACAGGAAATAAAAGCACCAAACACAGAAGACAAAAAAATGAGGAGAGAGCAAAGTGTGAAACATCACAACTGCTGAAAACAAACATGAAGGAGCAGCAGTGTTAGAGAGCGGGCTGAGGTTCACGGAGGCCACGGCTGGGGTTTGTTTTTAATGAGGCCGGGTTAACAGATGGTAGACGTGGGCACCGACCCAGACGGAGCGAGGAGCGCCGGGCCGGAGGGGCCTGCAGGGGAGCTGGCACCGGCTTCCGGCAACCTTCTCAGCATTAAAATTGCTGCAGTTCAACTGAAAGTCAGCGACTGCTTGCACCACACCTAGTGCTCCACGTAATAACTTAACCGGGTCAGGTTCTCTTGTTTTTCTCCTCTTTAAAAAAATAAAATAAAATCTCCCTGCAAGTTTAACATCACAGAAACACCTCAGCACCAGCAGGTGAGACAAAGTAACGGGAACGTCGAGAGCCTCGCTGTGTGAGGCGGAGAGAGCGGCTAACATGGCCCGGGGAGGGAAGAAAAGGATGTAAACAGGTATTTTCTGAGTTGAATCAGGCAGGAAACACTTCCCACCTCCAAACAACCAAACAAGCAGCTCTTAACGAGGTCCGGGCGAGCCGGTGATGGAGGATCGGGGCCGGGCGGCGGCGGCGTGGTTTGGTTTGAGGAAACAGAGAGGAGGGAAAACCGGACGGGAAACACGCTGGCAGAAGTTTGTTTTTCTGAAGAATGACTTTAGAAAAAGGAAAATAAACAACTCGAGGCTCGAAAGACTCGAAGGACTCTCCGCTGACAAACGCTCAATCCACCGAAGATAAAAAAAACGTGAAGTCTGACATTCGTCTGAGCTCTGAGCCCTGAAATGGGATCGCTGGGTCATCAGTCAAAACGCAGAGGCGCTCAGCAGAGAGTCAGGAAGTTTATGACACACAACTTCCTGCTTTATCTGTGCAAAAACTTCCATTTAACACAGAATATCTGCTGAACTCAAGCAAACTGAGGCAGTCAGCTTCCCTTTTACCCTCCACTAACCTCTGGTTTCCCATGATGCACTTTGCCTCTGTGTTTACACACCAGTCAGCTTTTTATCATTAATTATTACTAATCTCCGTCCCTCTTCCAGTGTCTTTGTCCTCCTCTCACCCCCAATGGCTCTAACAGAGATGGCCCCGCCCCTCACTGAGCCTGGTTCTGCTGGAGGTTTCTTCCTGTTAAAAGGGAGTTTTTCCTTCCCACAGTCGCCAAAGTGCTCATACGGGTCATATGATTGTTGGGGTTTTCTCTGTATTACTGTTGGGGAGGACTCTTATATACACTTTACAGTATAACACACATAGTATACTATATAAATACATCTGAAGGGAATATGAAGACTCACTATGGGAATGGATGGAAAGTAAAAAGAAGACGTGGAAAAACTTCAGAAACAAGGAAAAGTGGGAGCATCTAAAGCACGACCACATGGTGATGAACGTTAGCTTGTTTTTAGCGATGTCGTAGCTATATGAGCCGTTAGACGCACGTGTCACATGACTTCAGTTCAGGATCACCAGGTAGCCTAACGAGCACATCTTTGGACTGTGGGAGGACAAAGAAAGAAAAAATAAACATTTTCTGTGTGTTCTCCTAAACGTCGATGTTTTTAGTTAACGAAGCGAAACGCTCGTCCCATCGAGCCTCTGATCACCAAGCTTCACGTCTCCCGTCCGATTCTCCTCTCGAGGTCTTTTTAAAGCTCCACGTGTGTGTGGTGAATATTTAACCACGAGTCGTCCTGCTGATTCAAACTCGATCGATGGCGGGAAGTCTTTTTTTATTCTTCCTCCTGGGTTACATCTGCTGGAATAACTCCTGTTATTGCGATGATGTTATATCCATATTCTGTGTCAAATATTTTATCTTTTATAAGCAGACGTTTGGAGCGGCGAGGGACGCCGTCCAGCGAGTCGCTCATTATTTCTTCCCCGAGCCCGGCTTTCGATTCGCTCCGACGAGGCTTATTTTACAGCAATGACCACCTCGCTCTACAGTAGCCATTAATTCTTCCCGCTCTCATCCCGCTCAGAGAGAGCCAAACTTGGGAGCTTTCTCATCTCGTCCAGACACACTGAGGCTGAAACGCCACCGCCCGGCTGCTTCCCTCTCATCCTCTCAGCCCCGTGTGGTCCTTTCATCCTCCTCAAACCTCTGCAAACACTTTTCCTCTCGGCTGTTTTGAGTCATTAATCCAAACAAGAGCAGAACCGTTTGTGTCTGATTGGTCAATTTCACACTGATCGTCCGCTGATGAGTCAACAACAGGAAAACAATCATTCCGGTTTGTAACCTGATCTGTTTTTCATGCCCTCTTTGAGCTCTCCACCTCCACCACACGTTAAAGGCACACGTTTAGAAGTAGCACCGGCTCTTCCTGCTCAGAATACACTGGTTACCTCATACTGGGCTGTACTGGGACCCCAGGTTTGGTCTGTTTAAAGATCCAATGGGATATTCCCATTGATAACCTGTTTTTTTTTTTTTTATGTGAAGGCGATGTACCAAACTGTAATATTCAGACGTTACCAGCAGCCTATGGACCGACCCGGGTCCAAAGAATGTGGCGTTTCCTTATGTTTGAGCAGTGATCATGAGGAAAAAGTTACATGCAGCTCGTTTTAAGGTCACGCTGCAAGTTGCTATTGTATCTATTTTATAATAAGTTAAGGCCCAAAACATTTTTACTGATAATAATAAAAAGACATTTGATGATTAATTCAGTCCATAATATGGCCCCTGAGAAGCATATTTACGATGTAAGATGAGGAAAACATCCAATTTTCAACATTGTCTTCTTTAAAAATCTGACCTGTTACCTTCTTGTTGTGCCTACTTTCAAGTATTTGTAGGTAAATATAAAGGTAGATTATTTATTTATTAAAAATAAAATGATGTTTAATTACACCCGTGTTATGAAGTGTTACCTTTTTTCTTTTAATTTCTTTGTGCGCTTTTCTTATGTTGGAGTGCTTTTGACCTCTCAGGGCCACCGTAGAAGTGTTCTTGCTTACGTCATCTCGTGGAAATTATATCTGAGTTGAAATGCTCGTTGGCCAGTTAGTTACTCTAACTGGGACTGTTGGTGAGGGCCGTCCCAGTTTCTCGTGTGGAGCCTGAACTCCTCGCTGCCGTGTGAACAGGTGAGGATTTTCTTAAACTTCCCATCAGGTTTTTGTTCTGCCGCATCTGCAGCCTCACCTTGTCTCGCTCCTTCTCCTTCAGCTTGTCCATGGACCTCTTCAGTCCCTCGTCCAGCAGGTCCATCAGCCTCACCGTGTCTCCAGAACGAGTCTTAAACTTCTTCCTGTGGAGGAAACGGCAGAAACAGCGGCTCAGTGCGAGGACGCCGGGTTACAAACCACCTGCAGGGGAACCAGTAATGGAGCTGCTGCAGTTTCACATCCCCAACCTGAACCAGCAGAGGTTCCACTTCCTGTCTCCAATAATTATCATGACAGCAAACTATTAGATTACTTCTGCTCGCCTCGGGGCGATACATTTTGTACAATCAAGCAAATCAGCTAAGCATTACAAGCCGAGCACGAGCCAAAAATTTAATAACCCCCGCCTCCCCTCCCTCCTCTGTTTACTCGCAGCTATAACGGCTCCCCCCGTGGCTGCGTTAAGCTCTTATTGTCTGGATGAGCGATTATGAGAACAGCGTGATAAATTTCTAATGGAGTCTGCCGTAGTGCAGACATAGTGGGGCCAATTTACGCCCCCTCAGGTTACCGCGGGGCATTTAGCGGCACTTAGTTATGGCCTCCGCGAAGCGTAACGTCAGCCCGCCGCCTGAACCCGGCGCTTCTTCTCAGGTCGACTGATTAGGAATAAACAACAACGTGACAGATAAGCGGTCAAATCACAAATCTGCTCACCAATCAGAGCGCAGCGATCGCTCACACGACGACACGATAAAACCCAACGCTCAGAGACGAGGTGCTCAAAGTGCACGACAAAAAAAACGGGAACGCGGCGGGAAAAATATATCTGAGGTGTTAAAGTTTATGAACGTGATGACTTGGAATCTACAAATAGATAAAAGAAGAAGAAGAAACAAGAGGAGGAGGCGTGGAAGAAAATGGAGGTTTGATATAAGCAGCGAGAGGACAAAAGAACAGGAGGACATAAAGACAGTGGAGGAAGAGTGAAATGAAAATGTTGAAGAACAAGAAGAATAAGAAGCTCCAGAAAAGGGAAAAAAATCAAAGAAAAAGTTAAAGCAGCGGCAGAAGAAAGAAAACGAGGAAATAAGTGGAAGAGAAGGAGGAAAATAGGAGGAAAGGGAGAAGGACGAGGAACGCAGGAGGAGGAGTAGACGAAGAAAAAAATGAAGATAAAGAGGAAAGATGGAGAAAGGAGGAAGACGCAATGGGAAGGAGAAAATGAAGGAAGCGAACGAGCACTGCTGAAGGAGGAAATAAGTGGAGGAAGAGGAGGAGTTAAACAGAAGAACAGAAAAGTTTAATTAAACAAGCAGAAGAAGAACGAGAAGAAAGGAAGAGGAGGAGGAAGGAGACAAGTAAAGAAGATGAAAGAGGAGGAAGGAATAATAACAACACGGACTCTGAGTGAACTTTTTCATCACTGCTGTCCTCCTCTTGCTCCTCCCCTTGCTCCTCCTCTTGCTCCTCCCCCTCACATGCTGAGTAAGGCAGGCTCTGCAATTCGCTGCAAATGACTAAGCTGTTTGTGGGGCAGTGGCTGAAAATCCTGCGTTTGATTCATCGACGCAGAAAAAATAAATAAATAAATAAAACGAGCCTTTATGTGAGCAGCGGGAAACACAGGAAGTCTGCCCGTCTGGCGAGCAGAGACCTCGGATCTGAAGTTGGCTTTAGACACATTATTTTTTAAAACCCCAAAAAGCAGTTTTATTGTTTTAATGTTTGTTACGTGTAGTTATTCATTTACTCGTTTACTTTGTGGCATTCCAAAACCGCCGCAGAGCGCCCTCTGGTGGACAAACTACATAACGCGGCTGCAGGGCGTTCCTCCCGGCTCTTCATTTATCAGCCAATCAGGCGGGCTCTCATAATTGAGCCCTATTTTAGAATTTTGACTTCCCTAACCATCCACGGATGAGGTCAGGGGCGGAGTTATAAGTGCGCAGTGGGCGTCGTCCAAGGGCAAGACCTAACCACGTACACCTCTGCATTGAATCCATGTAGAAACTATGGCATAGCCTTCGCGAGCGGCCAACACTAAAACACTAGTGGCAGGCTGTCCCCGGGGAGGCGGTCCTTTTAAACCTCAGAGTCGTCACATGATCCACCTCAGGTGCTTCAAACCCCACTCACACTTTGTCCCCAGTGACAATGCCCCACCCCTTTTTTCCACCCCTTTTCTCAGCACCACCTCCCCAGTGTGTCTCCACCCGGTGATGTCATACCTGGCAACAGTCGGGTACCTGCGGCCCTCACACAGCACTCAGAAAAACAAACTCTACTGTCAGAGCGTGTTTTGAACTCACTTGTCCTCCCCCAACACCACTCCAAAGCCAGCGTGCTCCACCCGGGTCACTTTGGGGTCGTACCAGCCGATCAGCTGAGCTGCGGCGAACACCACCTGGAAGTGAGTGCTCTGGAGGGGAAAACACACCCTCCAAACGTCATGTTCAGGAAAGAGACGGAGCTCAGAGTTAAATCCAAACCCTCTGTGGTCGCGTCTCCACCTACCTGTCCACTGTCAGTGACGTAGATGATGATGTCGGCCTTCTCTTCAAAGATTCGTTGGCGAATGGCCGCGAGGTCTGACGTGTCGTAGGTGTAGCCCCCGTCTGACTTGACGACGGTGAGGGGGATGGGCTGCCCTGGGGGGAAGACGACCTTACGACCCTCGTCGAGCTCCATCAGGCCTGAGGTGGAGATTTAAAAGGATGGAGGTGGTTTAATGAGAAGGTCCAGTCAGTCCAAAAAAGACAAGGAGATAAAAACAGGAGGGCACCAAACATTCATGAGGCAATGCTGCCACCTGGTGGTGACACTCAGAAACTACAGGCTGCACTTTATTATCCACTGAAAGAAGAAAAACTGATTCTATAAAGACTTCTATTAAAATCAGTGTGATCAAGGGAACAAATAAGCTCTATTTCTGGTAACCCTAAATGCTCAGAAATGCCCTCCGTGACCTTTGACCTGCTGCACACTGACCTTTCTTCTCAAACTCCTTCACCACCTCAACCATCAGGTCCTGGTAGTACGACTCTCCTCTCTCGATGAGCTCGATGTCCAGGCAGTCGTAAATTTTCTGAAACTCTGGAGAAATTAAAAAAAAGAAATAATTAAAACCTGTCACAGGTAGACGGGCTGCTCTAAAGAGGGGGAGGAGCTCCAACGGGTTAAACCCGTCCTCGTGTCACATGACTAATTTAAGGCCAGCGGCTCTGAATGAGGGACGAGTGTTTCATTCCTGTTAGCATGAAAGGCTAAAACCCGACGTACCTGTCCTGGACACGTCACAGATGAGGTTCCAGGCTTTGATGAACTCCGGCTCTTTGCTCTGCAGTTTGACGACACACTGGTACGCCCGCTTCTTAAACTCCTCGTCCGTGTCAAAGCGCTTCTTTGACTCCTGAACGAGAGCACGAGAGACTGTCAGCTCCCTCGTTTCACTGTCACAGTCAAAGCTGAGAAAACGTGTCTCCCACACAATAACTCCAGTTCATCTAATGAAGCCACGAGAACATTTTCCCCTCACACTGAACATGTTCAGAAGCCTCCGGGTCGGTTTAATTTGGGGCTTTTTTCTTATTTCTGCAGCATTTCTGAGCTTTAATACCTTCACAGTTACAGGAAACGTTGACATGAAACCTTCAGGGCTGAAGAATGTCTAAGCTGCACCAGATTCATGTCTGTACCCGAACATTTGATCAGTGTCATGAATGCAGAAACTTCAAAAAGTGCATTCTGGGCAAACTTTCAGGGCTCGCATCACCATGTGGGACAGGTGGCTGTCCCAGGTCAACTTTCTGGCTCAAAGGAACAACGGCAGCCACATCTTTTTGTGTTTGAGTCCGTTTTTTTTTTTTCCACAGAACTTAAATCTGTTTTTCAGCCCTGAAAGTTTCATGTGAACATGCGATCGTGGCTCAAGAGTTGGCAGTTCGTCTTGTAATCGGAAGGCTGCTGGTTCGAGCCCCGGCTGTGGCTACAATGTAGCTGCCATCACCAGTGTGTGAATGTGTGGATGACTGAATGCAGTGTAAAGCGCTTTGGGGTCATAGGGACTAAGTAAGTGCGAAGTTATGATGGTTAAAAAACTGCACTTGGGGTAAAAACCTTAAAGGGTCCTAACCCCACATGGGATTTTCCCAAAAGCAGCCCGATCACACACAGAGACGGGATGAGCATGAACTGACTTTGTAGAAGGCCTGCAGGTCACCGATGGGAGGGGAGACGGTCAGGTAGTCTGGAAACATGTCCTGCAGGTGGGCGATCAGCATCCCAAACTGGGTACCCCAGTCCCCCACGTGGTTCAGCCTGCAGAAATAAAAACTAACTTTTTAGATTTTATTTCTTGAAAGGTTTTTAACGTTCGCAGCTACGACACAGCGAGCGCGGCCAAGCTGACCTGAGGACTTCGTATCCCAGAAACTCAAACAATCGGCACATGCTGTCCCCGATGATGGTGGAGCGCAGGTGACCCACGTGCATCTCTTTGGCGATGTTTGGAGATGAGAAATCCACCACCACCTGAATGCAACACAAACACACAGGAACTGATAAATGCAGACGCTGAGACGGGTAAACCCATCACAGGTGAACTCAACCAGCTCCACGTTTTTATTCCTGGACTCTATCAGAGCAGCTTTGCATGAGTCATGGTTCATAATAAGCCTATTTTATGTTTGATCAGCGCCGTTTTGGTGTGTTTAATCAAACTTTTTGACATCCGCCTTAAACCACACACGTTTTTACTTCCTGTCACAGCTTCAGTTTAAAAGCAATCTTCTTCTTTCCAGTGTTGCATTAATATTAATTTCTGTCTCTATAGAAAAAGCTTATTTTGGATTCTCCCTCATTCACATCCTCCACCTCCTCCTTCTCTTCTCTGCTTTTGTGAGCATACACACATTTTTTATGTCGCACTTTATATGAATAATTTCAACTCCACACAGATAAATGTGAACGTGACTTTTACAGCACCAAAATAATTAAATGAGTAAGTGTGGTTCTTTATTTTTGTAACTGAAATAAATTAATTAATAAAATAATCTAATCTATCCATTTTCTGGTTCCTGCTATATTAAACTGAGCTCCTCACCTCATCTCTGCGTCCAGATTGCCTTCACAGGAAGCTCATTTCTACAAGTTTTATGAAAATTTTTTATTTATTAAGAAAAAAATTTAATTTTCCTTTTCACAACTTGTAAAAAATATTTAAAATGTGAACCTAAAATCTGCTGTAATTTGCTTTGATGTCACTCTATAAACTGTTATTGTTTGTGTGCGTTCGTGGAAGGCTTTTATTGTGAAAGGCAAAGACCGAAACAATAAAACTGGTGGGCGGGGCCTCTGTGGTACTCTCTTTGACATCACACAGAGCCAAGAGTAGAAAAAATGCGCGTGAAACTGTGTTGAATACCAGATAATTAGACACAAATAATTAAATCAAATGTTAAAAAAGGGATCAAAGACTTCCGAGGTTAACTAAAAAGGAAAAACATGGCGGGAAAATGACTTCAGCATGTGCACAGACCTTCTTCTTGGATGGCAGTGGTGGGGGTTGCACTCCGTTAATCAACAAGTTGCTCAGCTGTTTGGACACAAATGTCTTCTGCAGGTAGATGTTGATGAAACCTGAAAGAGAACTTTTTTTAGACTCACTTTTTAGGCATTTATTTACTCTAGTTTTAAATCTTTTAATATTTATACAAAACAAAGAATTATTTCTCTTTAAATATGTACACATTTGACAAGGTTCTAAATTAAATTAAATTAAACTAAACTAAACAAGAAAAAGTTGCATTTCCTGCGAAAATGCAGTGTGAATGCCGTGTCGTGGAAATCGGCTTCCGAAAACAGCTGAAGAAGCAGAACTGTCTGCTGAAAACATGCTGCAATGGGCGAGAGTGGAACCAGCCCTCCTGCTCATCTCACTGAGCTAAAACACAGCTCAACACAGCTGGCATTACCAGAAAGAGCTGAACAGTTTAAAATTTGAATGGTGAAAACTGTCAGAGTAGTTAACCAGCAAAGAAACGGAGCAACTAGAATAATAAGGTAGAAGAAGAAGAAAGTTTAAAGAGAAACAGGAACTTAATAGCGTTCCTGTTACTATAATTGTGTGAATGCCGTGATGTCTGTGTTGACATCATTAAAAGGCGGAGTCTCTACCTGGCCCCGCGACCTCCGTTTTCTGGACGAGTTCGTTGTCTGGAAGATTTTTGATAATCTTCTCTGCGATCTCCCTCGGGTTCATCTTTATCCCCTTTGCCTTCAGCATCTGCAACCCGACAGCCAGAGACAGTCTGAAGCAAAGCTTTTTAATCTGACCTGCTGAGACCAGGACACACTGCACTGCTCAAATACAATCCTCTAATTTGACTCAATGCAGCTGCAGCTTTTAAAACTGTAAAAATCATAGTAAGCTATTAGAAATCACAATAAGCAACCAGAAATGAAAATAAGCCACAATAATTCATAACAAGCCACCATAACAACAATAATTCATAATAAGCCACCATAAACAATAATAAGCCACCATAGATCATAATAAGTTGTACAGTGTCCTTGGGTGCTTTGAAAGGCGCTATTTAAATAAAATGTATTATTATTATTATAAACCATTAAACATAAACTCGTCAGTTTTCGGGCGTGGCGGTCTAACCTGGGACATGCTCATGGCGCTGTTGCACTGGTAGTCCCCAAACTTGGCCTGCTGGCTGGGCGCAATAGAAAGTGGCGGGTTGTCGAGCTCGGGGCAGGAGGCCTGGATGGCCTCGCCGAAGACCTCCTGAAGTCGCTGGTTGATGTTTAACATGGCTTTGCCGCGTTGACTCAGTGAGTCTTCCTGCAGACTCTGAGGACAGCACAGAAAGGTTTAATGGTTTTTCATCAATGTGCTTTTCTCAGGTTAAGATTAAAACGCCTCAGGACATCTTTCAGCAGAGCGCCACTCACCTTCTTCAGGATGTTGAGGCGGTACTTGAGTCGGGCGTTTTCCTCCTGCAGCTCTTCCAGGCGTGGAGATGGACTGAGGTTCTGGGAGTTTTCAAGATTTTTGATCTCTGCAGACAGACGCTGGATCTCTTGCTCCTAGATATCAAAATATTTCCAATTTCCAAGAAAGACACTGAGAAAGAAAGTTCCAACTGGAGCTGCTCAAGAAGCTTTAACGCGCTCCTATAAATAGTAAATATTTTTACACCGAGTTCCAGCCTGAGAAAATGCTTTAGGGTCTTAAATGCTGCCCATTTTTAAAAGGAACTGTGGAAGTATAAATATTTTTACCTCTATGGCTACGAGCATTACATCAATGATCATTAAAAGAGGACCGAGTTAGCACCCTGTGGTACACCTCAGGAATTATAAAGACACATATATTCATAACCTTTAACTCTTTTTCTGTATTTCACTGTTGATCTCTTATACACCTGTTTTTGATATTTGTAAACTACTGTGCAAAAGTCTTGAGCCACCCCTAAAATTTTTTAAAAATCTTTTTCTTTGGATATTAGCCGTTTCGTTTTTACTCCAATATATATACCTGACCATTATCAGATGTGGGGGGTGGGGTATGTGGTAAGCCAGTTAACATGACCATGAATCATTTAAGTATAAAACAAGGAACTTAATTCAACAAATGAATCAATGTAATTGCGAGAACTTAAGACTCACGTTCGGACTTCAATTACAACTTTGGTTTTTAAAATAACTTTAAACACATTTTTTTTTATTAGAAAAATAAATAAATAAAAAAAAAGACAGCCTTGGGTTATGTGAGATTAGACACACTTTCACTTTCTTCAGCTAAACAACATCTGCATTCTTTTTAACCCAAATAATAAATGTTTTGACTCAGCAGAGAAACCTGCCAGTTGACTTTCTCCCATCAAATCTTCTCAGATCAGGTAGCTGATACATTTTCAAAGCCATTTTAAGGCAATATACAGAAAATAAGGAATTTAATGAGTCCCTGGATACATGGTGGTCAGGTGGGCAAGAGAGCTGAGCAAATAATAACTGTATGTATAATGTATAAAAAGTTAATAATACATTTTAACAATTTCGACAGGGTGCACAGCAAAGTTAATATAACCAACTTAGACTAAAATTACACTTGAAAAACATTTTAGTTAAGAAAATAAAAATTAGAAAAAAATTTCTATAAGAGTTAAAACGAAACTAAACAATTTGTGAACTTGGAAAACTAAAATAAAATAAAAATTACATGTTTAGTTTTTCAACCTTGTCAGGGCCCGGGGCTAGCGATCTTTTCAGTCGGGCTACCAAAATCTCTCTCTGCCCTGCCCGTCGGGCTATTGTAGGAAGGAAAAATATATGTCAATGCTTTTGCATTCTTTCAGAAATGTAGCTGGGTAATTATGTCATTGGCATCGGTGAGCCACTGTCAATATGTGACATATTGAAGTCGCGTTTGAATTTGCGCTTGTTTTTTTGCTTTCACTTTGCAATCGTGCGAACTGTGTATAGAGAGCGACAGCACTGATCTGTGAGTGATGATAATTTGCGCACCAATTCCTCTGACATCGTCTTATTAATCGTTAGCTTACTATGCAAACATGACAAGTGAAATCTCCCGCAGCAAGCTTAAACATGTGAGAGGTTGATCGCGCAGAGAATCGCTGAGCTTATGTGAGTGCGTGTGTAAAAGCAGCAGGATTTATATTTCAGTTCTGCTGAGCCAAATAAGACAGGTCAGGGTGAAGAAGTGACAGCCAAAGAAAAGCTTACCACAAAACGGAGAAGTTATGACAAATCAGACTATAAGGCAAAAAGAAAGTGCAGCTTTATGGTTTCATGGACAAAAGAATTTCTGTGGCTGCAATATGACGAGCTAAATAACCAGGGCTGCACATAAGTGGTCCACAGGTGCGCATTCGCTGTCAAAATAAAAAACACGCACAAGATAAGAAGTTGCAACGCGCGTTTGCGTACATAGGATTTTCAGGAGGAGGACAGACATTTGTTTAGAACTCTTAAAGATGTCGAAGAAGCTCCTTTAAGCAATTACTGTGATGTTCCTCCACCTCCAAAGAAATGTCAGAAGGAGTCCGAACCACAAAAGAAGCGCGTATTCTCGGAAAAGTAGTTGCAGGAGGTGAGCTGGCTTCAAACAAATGATGAACGCACAGAGATGTGGTGCAGAATGTGCCGTGAAAATCCCACTCTAGCGGACAAAAACAGCCTTTTATATGGACGCAAACGCGCGTTGCAACTTCTTATCTGGTGTGTGTCTTTTATTTTGACAGTGAATGCGCACATGCGGACCACTTATGTGCACCCGTGTAAATAACATGACGTTCTGCCGGGTGTGTTGTTGGTTTTCTCTCGATTTCTGAGTCGACAAGCGCCTTTGTTACTGGGACCAGTCATTTTAAGAAAGGCCCCCATTAGAACCCATGAGAAATGCAAGAAATGCATTATTGCTCAGTCTGCAATATCTTTCCCAGAACAAACACCAATTGCAAATAACATACTAAAAATAAACCTGAAAAATCTGTTTAGACCAGCTACTATGTTGCAAAGAGTGAACTACCACTGGCACAATGTAGCAGTCTTTGCAAACTTCAAAAAGCAAATGGCCTCGATCTTGGTTCCACTTGTCTCTTACCCGTGACTTCAGCGGAAATTTCAAATTCAGGATCTGACACAGACTGATTCATGTCCTACACAGTTCTTACAAGTTCATAGAAATATATGTTCAATTAGAACCAAGTATTTGAGTTGATGATTGTAATTTTTATACAATGTTGTAATTTGTGTTTCAACAATTTTTGATTAATGTTTTGTTTCTGTTACCATATTATACTTTAATGTATAATATGGTAACAGAAACAAAACATCAATCAACAAATTGCTCTCTTTTTTATTCGGGCTACTTAAATTTATTTTGGGCTACCAAAACCTGAAGAGTCCCTGCCCGAAGGGCTACCAGGGATTTTGAAATTTTGCGAGCCCTGCTTGTAATATTTGTTATAGCTTAGCTGATGAGGCTTTTATGGAATTTCAATGTCTGCAAGACTGAGAGTCAACAAGTAAAAGATTAAAAACGAAAGTAAAATTAAACGTTTCAAGCAATAAAAATTAACATGAAGCAAACCTGTTTTCAAAAACAACTGAAACTAAACTGAATTCAAAACTGAAAATGGCAACAAAGTAAAAAAATAAGAAAATACAAAACTATCCCTCCACCAAAAGACCGACCACACAGCAGGACGACCTTCAGTACGCCATATAACTGAGTAATTAATAACTACTTCTTATCAAACAATAAAGCGAGTTACTCTTTTTCCAGCAGCTCAAGCTGCGCTGTGCAGTCTGCTGAAAACAAAATGCAAAAACACCCACATCACATTTACGCTTCAGTTTATTCATAAAAGCGTCTCATCGCTTAACGTGTCCAAAATCAGATGAAAGCGCCACACAAAACAGAAGGAAAATTAGGAACCGACAACTTTACCTAAAGTCCACTGAACAGAAGTGAGCCTCGGAGTTCAGAAACACATCGCTGTGGTGACTTTTAAAGTCTAGCTCAGGTCGGGCTGGTGACACACCAACAAAGTGATAACGAAGCAGACCTGCAAGTCTTTAAAGCGCACATCGTTCACCAAAGCAAAACTGAAAGTATTTGTTTTACAATGTGTGCTCAACAGCTGATGCAAGAAATGCTTTCATTGCAAACCAGAAAGACGAGCGCTCTTTAAGCTGCCATCAAACGTGTTTAAATACCTGGTAACAGGAACTATTTCAGAAAGGCCTTAAAGAGACACTGTTCAAAAGAATAAAGAAAGTTAGTTAAACTTCTGAATTATTGATGTTATCAGTTAGTATCAGAGGTTATTAATCAGGTTCAGCTGCTTTGGTGTTATTGACGTTAACCAGGTGCAACGATGAGGCAACGCTCGCCTGATCCGACTGAACGCCTCGGAGACGTTATGTTTCAGCCCGTCCAACGCCTCCAAACCTCGGACTGAGCACAAGCTCGCTGACGCCCTGGTTAGATATCCAGCATGATTTTTTCCCCACACCTTTGTGTTTGTGAAAACACACCTGATGTGTTTTCAAAGTGTATTAAAACCTGCTTAATCTCCACTAGAGGGCAGCAAACACCACCTTAATGCTTAGATTTCAAGGTAAGGGCTGCTCATGTTTTTATATCAGATATTGGGTAAATGTGACATTATGTTTTTTCATATTGTGAAACATGCTAGTAAACAAACTCAGGCAGACTAACTGTAATTTAAAGGCTGCATGAAAAAATCCTCACATATGTGACTCTGCAGGTTAGTGCAGGATAAAAAGGTTACTTTGCTGCAATGTGGTGGATTTAAAGTGGAGAACCGTGTGTGACTGGTGCACAGTGGCTGTGGGTTCATGGTCACAGTTAGCTTACATCAAGTGTAGCAGAGATTCATATAAAGTTTAGCTGATGATGCTGTGATTCTGACTGAATTCCACTATCATATTAACTTCATACCGTCTAGTATAAACACAGCATAAACAGTGTACTGTGGGTGTAGAGGATGGAAATCAGCCAGGACTACTATTGCATCTACATCTGCTCACATCTGGCTGACCTCAGTTGTGTACATCCACAGAGAGCAGCAGGTCAGCTGATCACAGCCTGTACACTAAGAAAATCTACTGGAGCTTTCAATAGAAATTATTATGAGTTGTGATTCTTTTCCCCACACAGAGGCATGACAACTGATTCCTCCACCTGCTGAATCCACTTTAACGCCTGACTGGACACATTTTCCTGTTTAAACACAAAGTCACCCTCTACAATGTAGGTAACACAAAATACAGCTTTCTTCTATTTTCCTTATTTTTCTTCAGATTCAAACTACAATTAGAATTAAAAAGTTTATATTCCCAACGACTGATATTATTTTATCATTATGTCAATAAAGCACAAGGTTCAGTTAGCTTTGCATAAAAACAGGTGGTAAAAATGTCCTTCAAGGAGATACTTATACTTTCTTACTAGTACATTTCAAACTTGGTACTTTTTTTATTTTTAAAACAGGATTATCTGCACTTCTACTTAAGTACAGAATATGTCCTTACGGTGGGTGGGTGGGGTAATTTATTGATTCATATACATATCATATATCATAAAAGCTCCCAAAAAGGAATGTGAAATATTTATTTTTCTGAAAAATAAGTTTGATGCCAGGGTTAAGTAGAGAAAAATGTTCTCGCCAGACTCAATTTAAAAATCTTCCGATTTAACTCCTCCTTTCATTTTCAGTAGTCACTCATCTTTCTGGGCTCCACTGTGCACAGGTGATAGCCAATCACATCTGGTAAGTTCGGCATATATGTGACTTACAATAACGAAGCACAGCTCTTTAACAAGTAAAAACTCTTCATGCCATTCCTCCTTCATGCGCTGTCAAAGCAGTGTCCTCGAACAAATCAAAAGGACCTCCGACTACAACAAGACACGTTTGATTTAACAAACTTAACCCGAATTTGACACTAATGCATAGATATTCAATCAAAGCATGTCTGGTTTACTCGACACTGCACCTATTCAATAAAAAGCCAAAAAGTCTTAAATTAGTACTTTTTTTTTCATTAAGTCTGGCAGAACTTTGGAATGTTGCTATCCGGCGGCAGGATGCGCATTTAGCCCTACAGCTCGCATTAACCGCTGACCTGTTGCTGCAGCCGGGCCGTGTACTCGGTCACAGGGTCTCCCATGTTCCTGAAGCTCTGCGGAGAAACTCTTCTGTCTGCTGGACTTGGAATCTCGTGGCTGACGAAATACAAACCGGAGGAAAGGAAGAAGCCCGTAACTTTACAGTCCACTTCCGGTGCCGGGGAGCGCTTCTTCCTCGCTGCATTGCGCCGGATTGAGAGCGCCTCCTGCTGTATCGGAGCTTCCAGGCGCGATTTCAGTGGATGTTTTAGCCAAAATGACTTTTATGTGTGTCATGTGGTAAGTATCACTAAAAACACAACCACTGGCACGATAAGACTTACAAAAGATACGAAGAATATAAGATGTTGGACTGTCATCAATTAACAGACATGCATTTGCAGCAGTGTGATGTTGCACTGAATGTGCATGGGAGTATTACCAATTATAAATTTAAACAATATGAAATCAATTTGATGAATATATAAAAATATTAACCCTCTCGAGGCAGGCGTTGCCGATTTGCAACAGTTAAAAACTAACAACCTGATTACCCCACATTCATATTTTATGAGTTTCTTTTACTCAGAAGTACCACTGCAGGACTTGGTTGTGCATTAGCAACAAAAAACTTAATTTGAGCCTGAGAGGGTTAAAAAGATCAAATAGATGGTCTCAGGGGGATGTCATCCTCTCTCCTGCTGCTTGTTTGTGTGCGTAGTTTGATTTTTAGGTCAACTTACAAAGAGCTGCAGCTGTTAAACATTTTAACTTTTTTCTATCTACTAAATCAATGTATCACTGTTATCAGAAATGTCAGAAAATGAGCACAATAAGCTGGTGTGTTTGCATGAAGAAAATCTTGGTCTTGAATCTCTTTACCTTTTACTTTGGTTGGAGAGTGACTGGTTTTGTCTCAGGATCAAATCTTTGCTTTTTTGTAGATGATGTGATTCCGCTCATATCAGCTCAACAATACAATGTATTTAAAAAATAATTTAAAAAAATCACTTTTTTTCCTTCTCTCCAGTTAATGACTGGCATGTAGTCCTAAAATTGTCAGCATATAATAAAAGAAAAGGGCCCAAGTCCAGAACCCTGTGGTGTCCCACAGGAGTAATTAAGCTAATTAGACATGCAAGCCAACAATTTAATGCCAAGTTTTCAGATACCAGCATTTTAATAGTCATCTTGAAACCTCTCTTGATCATTAGGATTTCAGAGAAATAAAATTGCCTTTATCATCTCTGCTATCATGGATTTCAGGACAGGAAGAAAAACACACAACACACGAGTAGAAGAGAAGAACTTTTTTTATATGTTGTGAAACTACAAAACATATCGTTTGTTTTTTGTGCTGGTGAAATATTTACAACTCTGGTCGACAGTACAGTGTCTGAGAATAAAATTCACAGCTTTTCAGGACTCTTACGATAAAAAGGAAAAAAAAAAAAAAAAAAAAAACAGGAAAAAAGCACCCCACCCCCCCACCCCCTCAAAAAAAAATCAAAAAAAAAAAATCACAGAAGTGCAATAAATACATGCAGTGTGTTTCTCGTAGCCGCCTGCAAACGCATCACCGGGTTTGAACAGATTCATCAGATAAAAGAAACATAAAAGCACAAAAAAACCAAAGATTTGCCTACGTGATGAAGAAGAATCATTTGTGGCTAACAGCATTTGTTTTTAAAAAACCTACATTCCTTCATCCAGATGTTTCAAATAAACGAGTCTTTTTTAATCAGAGGTTAACCGCTGAATTCCTATAGGTCCAACCTACTCGAGGAGACAGAGGACAAACAAAAAACGGCTAATATTAAAAAAATGAAAGTTCCTCCAAGTCTTCTTACACACCCACCGACGGCGGCTCGGTTGGACATTAAACAAAAACATCTCCAGAGCTGCAGTGAACCCGCTGCTCGCCCTGCAGCACGCCCAACTCCGTAACGTTCGTTCAGTTCTCAGTGCGAACAGTCGCCACAAACTGGAATCTACAGCTGATCTGCACTCTGAGAACAACGACGCATTTCTCGTTACCAGCTTTTTTTGATTTATATAAAAAAATACACCAGACGGCAAAAAAACATGCAAAAGCTCACGAAGTGGTCTGATGAGCAAGTGTACGATTAAAAGTAACTTTTTGTAATTCCCCTCTGCAGACTAACTAAAATGTTCACCACCAGGGGGCAGTGTTTGCTGAATGAGTTGAGCCTTATTTCAATGATAAAAAATGCTCAGTGTGCAGATCAGGTCAAAGCAGCCGTTTCTTCATGTTGTCTTTAGTTAATTTTGGAACATTTACAGTATTTTTTTTAAACCCTGAAATTTACATCAAGTACCTTAAAAAGAAAAAAAAAAACATCTGGCTGCATCTTTACGGTGACATCAGCAGTCTGAGAGTAAACCAAGGGAAGTTTCAGGATGGTATTGACTGGCAGGTGTTAGCTTAGCTTTAGCACCACATGCTAGCAGCTCACTATTTCCAGCGTCTGATTTTCTGTCGTGCCGTAGCAGAGGGTAAAATTACAAAAACACCTCGTGACGAAGGGGTTTGAATCGTTTTACGTCAGAGGACGGGGATCAGCTTTTAAATCTTTGGTTTTGGTCTTTTTCACTGACTGTTCACACTGATGTCGGGCGATGGTGTCAGATTCACATCCTACCGAGGCTCTTTCAGAAGTCATTCGTGTCTCGTTAGTTCAATCTTATTACCTTTTTTAAACATACATTCTAGAAAAATATATCTACTCCTACCTGGATGTGGTGGGACTATCTGACGCTTTAATGAGGACTGAAAACACTCACAGAGACTGGGCAGCAACAGGAAGTGGAGATGACGAAGGTAAACGGTCAAATTGGACAATAAAAAAAACCTCAATCATTTCCTAGAGCTGCTGTTTCTCTACACAGAGTTAAAAAAAGAAGAGAGAAACATCTGGAATGACAGCAGCAGCAGCTTGGTTTTCGTCAGCTACGTTCTTCTTTACACGGGGAATGGAAACACGAAGAACAAAATGCACCGACACCATCAGCCTGGTGGCCCAGCAAGAAGGAAAGTCGGACATTCAATAGACAGCCGCTTATTTCTGCATTCAGCAGCTACAGAGTGACAACATCAGGCAGTCACAGGCACTTTAGTGACCATTCAAGGCCCAGCGTTCATTTTTAGCTCCATTTTTGGTCTCCACCACCTGAATAAATCATCTGCTCCATGTTCAGCAGGTAGTTTATAATCCCACATTTTGTAATAATCTAGAATTCATGTTAAATGTTTTCCATGTGAAGAATTTTCCACTTTTTAAATCGTTATTTTGGAGAAGACTTCCTGACACATGCCAGTATGGAGGATCAAAACCGCCAAAATAATAATGGAACAGCAAGCAAATTAATAAATAAATTACAAATGTAAAAAACAATAAAATTCTTCAACATTCAAGGCATTCAATTATAAAATGTAAGACAAATATCTGTTTACTGACCTTCCCTGTATTTCTGCATAAAATTAATTTAAAAATATTAACTCATGTCACATTTTACAAATTAATAAATACCTACATGTATCTATTTTTTCGAACATTTAATGTCATTTTATTATTCACTCAGTCACATATTTTGTTTATTTTGGCACCTTCAATCCTCCATATGCTGAAAAGTAAAAAATTTCCTGTGCCAGATTTCTGTTCGCTTGTTTATGTAAACACTACATTAAACATCAGTTTATATAGAACGTGTCAGGAGTCTTTGGGAGTGACGTTTTTCTAATATTTACCAACTCCTGAGGCTCTTTAGCTGCTCAATGCATCGATAAGTTCACTGAATGTGTCTTCCTCCTCGTTTCAGAGCTTCAAACAGACTGAAACGAGGAGAAAAACAGTTTAAATAACCAGCTGAGGAAAAAAAGGCGACATGCTGAGTTTTGCTGGGGCACCACACTAACACCATCCAACAGTTTTAAGTGCAGAAGGTCCAGTTCTAATAGAACTGAATGCTTCACAAACATCCAGTTACAGGTGGAAACGTGAGGGCAGGAAGTCTGAAATTAAAACTGCAAAAACTGATCAGCCAATCAGAGAGAAGCGCAGGAGCTTATGAAGCAAAGCTGGACTTCCGTCTTCCTATTGGCTGACGACTCAGTTTTTTTTCAGTCGCTTCCAGTCAAACAATCATACGATCAATAACAAGTTCACAGTCATTAGAAATGCGTTTGAGATCACTTCCTGTTCCGACAATCAGAAATCGTTCCAGCGTGAGGCAAAGGCTTCCAGGCGTTTAACTTTCCAAAAACCCACATCAAGTTTTTCTTTTTTCAAACTTCTACCTCAACTTTCTTAAAGTGCAAACTACCCGATCAACTACCTGAGTGTTAGTGCGAGTTAGTGCTGTTTCTACACCGATGTGTTTGTGTGACGAGAGACGATGATTACGGATTACGCTCAGAGCGACGTGTCTCCTCTGAGCTGCTATCGTGCGGCCACGCTGACGTGCTACGACCACCTGTGCCGTCAGCACGACGTCGCTCAGTTTACAGAAAACGTACAGTTTGTGCCAGTGTTTGAAGATGAAGATAATCCTTAAGATTTCAGTCCAGGTCAGTTTGGCAGTAAGCGTGGCAGCTTATTTTTAACTCTTCGACTCACAGAGAGCAGCTATGCTTTAATAACAGTTCAAAAGAATCCTTCTTTATGGCACACTGGACCTCAGTGCAGCCGCTCAGTTAATCCTCTCTGTGAAGGAAGCTGTTTTAGCCCTTCCCCTTTGAGGAAGGCTTTCTTTTGGGTGGAGCCTGAGATGGCCATATTAGGGAAATCCCCTCTGTGTGACATCATATAGAACTAAGAGTAAAAAAAATGTGTTTGGACAGAATGTTGCAAAATGTTGCCGTCTTCCAGTCCTCTCGTGTATTTTAGTCCGTTTCACTGTTTACAGGACCATTTGTACATGGTACCAATTACTCCTGTATAGTATTTATGTTTATTAGTCTCTAATTCACTTTTTCTTCCTGACTCTTGTGCTGCTGTAACAGGTGAATTTCCTCAGTGATGGATGATTAATAATAAATATGCATCACACAGGAAACCTAAAGAAGTGCGGCGTTAGCTGAACACAAATGCTGCATTTTGGCTCTCTTTGCTCCAGTTTTGGTCTTTGTCACTTTAAAAATCCGGCTCTTATGTTCACAACATAAAAAAAAGCAACTTTTAAGTGCCTCATTTTGCAATAAACTGTAGATTTAGTGCATTAAATCTCTTTATAAATGAGCCATAACATGTGATTTGTCTTTTTGGCCTCTGGACTTTACTACGCCCTCCTTACAGTTTAACAGCGTAGTAAAAACCTATTTAATCGACACTGGGCCATAAAAAACTCAAAGGTATGTTTAAGGTTTAAACAGGCACATGAATGACAATTGGACATGATCCAAAAACTTTCTCCTGCCTGATTGGACGGGATATAATCTGAGGTTATTTAACTTTACTTAATCTTTAGCGTCTCCTTAAAATGAATCTGACTGGATGCTTCCTGTTGAAATGCACCCTGGGAGTTGTAGCTGCCCTGCTCTAAGAAACAGCTGCTTGTTTTTTGTTCTGATCATTTAACCAGCAGAAACTTCACGTCTGTGTAGAAAATAACCTGACCTGGATTAAAAATCTTAAGGATTATAACTGCGGCGATTCGTCTGCACAAACATGTTTTAGTGTTTCACTGTTGTTGTGTAGGGAGAGCCGCATTTAAAAACAAATACAAAAATTAAACACTGTGCTGTTTGTCTGCTCAGAAAATACTCTAATAATAAAAAACTAATCCCACATCATCTGAAGGTCAATATTAAATATCTTTAAGCTGCAGCTGAATTTTCCTTTGAGTACCATTTTTGATTTTGTGCCATTTTCAGTACAAAAGTCTTCGTATGCTCATGTGTGACTGTATGATTCTGTGCTGGAATGATTTTAAACACCTACGAGTCTAAGAACAGCCGGTTAGTAACAGGAACAAAAACAAAAGTGGAAATGAGAATAAAAAAGGAAAAAAACAAAAGCTCCAGCAGTGCTATCGCTAATTTACAAACAAAGACTATCCACATTAGAAATGCTGAGCTCTTTAAAATTACTCTCTCCACGGTTTCAAAGGTTTTTTCCTACTTATTATTATTATTATTATCAGTGTTATTTTTATTATTTATTTTAATTCTTCATAATACCGCCAGACGTTTGCTTCGTCGGTGAGGGAACAGCAGGGAACGACTCCGGAAGGAAAATACTTTGAAATGCTTCTCTACACGTCGTCGGCCGGCAGGTCGGGGATGCAGGTCTTCGCTCGTGTGAAGAACGCCATCTTCTCTCTGAAACCACACACAGCAAACAGTGACATCATCATCGTGCGCGATGAGGTCGCCACCTTCAAACTGCCCCACGAATGAATCTGTGGTGGTGACGGTGCTTTTCGTACCTGAAGGTCTGCACCTCGGGGACCTCTTTGCGGCTCTGGCCTCTGATCTTGTGGACGTCCTTGGCTGCGGCCTTCATCATTTTCTCCACCCTCTTCTCCTGCTGCTGCTCCTCTCGAGTCTGAAGAGAACAAAAGCAGAGAGTTTTTATTCCAGCGGGACAACTATACTGTGACAGTAAAAAAAGAAAGAAAGCGCCCTCTGGAGGATTATCTGTTTCATCTGCACATTGAGAGCAAACGAGGACACAGACACTGATTTCACCATGTAACACGTGGACAGAGGCTCCACGGGAGGCCTGGACACTCGGCGGTAAGTTCACCTGTTTCTCGGCCTGCCTGAGGAGCAGCCGGAAGCGTTCGTCTTCTTGGACCCAGGCGGGCAGCTCTTTCTGGCCCTGCTGCCTCGCCTTCTCCAGCTGCGTCTTCAGCTCCCGCAGCACCCGCAGTTCCTGCGCCAGCCGAGCCTGCCGCGTCCGGGACACCTGCAGGTCCAGCTCCAGGTCCAGAGAGGTCCGCAGCAGCCCGTCCAGACCTTTAACGGGTACAGGAGGCTGAGAGAGGATGAAGGGGCGGGGTTAAGTGCCGAGGACAAAACACAAATTTGCTGGAAAATCATCGACTATGAACTGACGAGCTCTTAAAAATGTGACAGACAATCTGACAGAAACTGAACGAGTGCAACAGTAACACCATCGACTTTCTGCCCGCTGCAGCACAAACTCACAACGTCACAGTGCTTCTGCTGCCTGGTTCTGTCAGTCAGACAGGCTGAGTTTGAGCCGAGGGCAAAGAAAGAAAAATGCATAAAGAAACAAACCCAAAGCTAACAGAATCCAAACATCAGGGTGAGGCTGATCTAAACGTAACCAGGGCTGGACCACAGCTCGACGCACACAGTCCTGCTACGTCTGCGCAGGTTTAAGTGCAGCCATCAGCGATGAAGCCTGTAAAGTCCTCGATTTCTGGAGGGGGCTTAAAAGTCACCCGAGTGTTTAATAACACCTCGACCTATTTGCAAATACTGTCACCAACACCTGCTGCCGTGGAGCCCCGAGAGGCCGAAGCTGCTGCCTCGACTTTAAATTAATAGAAACTGGCAAATGTCAGCGCTGCATTAAACATTCAGACGGTCATTAAATATTAAGAGTCGCTTCACTGGGAGTCGTTAGGAGGTTTAAAGCCTCACAAAATGCAAATTGTCTTAATGCGGTCAGCAAATGTGAAGGTATTACTTTCAAGAAGTCGAGAAGCAGGAGGATCAGAAAGACGAGAGAAACCGCACCACTGAAGCTGAAACACGGGACCCGAGCGTCCCGCGGTTCAGCGTGAACAGCCACGCTCACAGGTGAAGGGGGAGGGGCTAAAATGGCTCATTATAGACAGTGCTGCACCGAAGCTCAGTATCAGATAAACTAGGATTATTATGAACTGTGAATCATGCAAAGCTACTTTAGCAGAGTTACTTACTCAACAAATACCAACAAAGCTTCAATGACGAGTCTCACAAAGGAACTACTTTCTTTTGTCTACATCCGCCACACAAAGTAGGCGTGACGCTAGCTAATGTATAATGGTTCTGCAGTGATGCAGAGGTGAGGGGGCGGAGTCTTTACCCTCTTCATGCGCATGCTGCGTCTCTCGGAGGCGTTTCTGACAAACGGGGACTTCTTGGAGAGCGTGGAGCTGTCGCTGTCACTGCGGTTAATCTGCGAGGACAAAATCGAGCGTTTAATGAGGTCGCAGCGTCACCATCGGCGCAAATCCTGCGTAGGTCTCACTTACCCTGCAGATGTACTGGCTCTGAGGTCCGGGCGAGAAGGTCTTGGAGCGGATGATGGTGTTGCCCCTCATGAAGGGGTTCTGCTGGCGGACGTCCGGGCGCCGCTCTTTGGGCCGAACCACGGAGCAGTGATGCAGCGACGGCAGGCTGTCCATGCTCGTCTCCTTGTTCACCTGTAGGAGAGAACCGCAGCGGTAACGAGGACGCTCACCGACCGAGGCGCCGTCACAGTGTTAGTTCTAAAACTGCTTCTGCTTAAAAACAAACTCGAAAAAGGTCCACTGGAACGGGAAGTGATTCTTCTTCTTCCCCTGCTTAAATGTCAGCGTTCCCAATTATCAGAGAAGAAGAACTCTAAACACAAAGCGGCTCGTTGACCTTTAAGCTGAAATAAATGACGTTACCTTCTCTGTGATGGCGGCTGCCGCCACCGCCGTCGGAGGAGGAGGGGGTTTGGGCCCCTTCTCCTCATCTTCCTCCTCCTCTGCTTCCCATTGGCTGCTCTCGGGATAAAACTCATCCTCGTCCTTCAGAGGCCCCGCCCCCTCCGTGCCGTGCCCTTCGTCGTCCTCGAACATGTCCGCCTCCAGAGGCTCGCCATGCCTGATGAAGACCAACCACAGACACTCGTTCTTACTCGCTACGCCACCATCGTCTTCCTCAGACTGAACACGAGGCTCGCTCATAGTTTGCATCACTCAGGTTTTCATCCTCAACACTCACCACTCGTCATCCTCAGGCCCTCCGGCTCGGTCGCCGCTGGAAACGTGAGTCTGAAACACAAACAGTTGCATCAGGACTTTTTAATCCTCCGATCACTTCAAACATTTTTTAGATCATTCAACAACGACATCCCCGTCACACTCGTAACACACACAGCATTTATGTCCCGAACAGTTTTCCACACTGATTGTGCAGCAGTAGAATTCCTCTTATATCCCTACTGCAACCAACATGGCGTCTTACTTTCTATCCCTTTAATCTGATTTATGTATTTAGATTGAAGCTCGGTGATGGATATTCTATTCTATTGCATTCTATTCTGTCTCACTCACAGCTCCACCTTTAAAGACTTTTTGACCTTTTTATTGACTCGTGTATCAATTTAATGACAGAAATGTGTAAAATTGTAACTGTTACTTTTCCTCTTCCTTCTTCATGTGCGCACAAACAACTTTATTATTATGATCAATATTTCCTCACAGGGACGTTAAACTTATGTTGTGACTCACTGAAAGCATCTAAATGTGAAAAAAGGACATCTGGGAACTAAAATGAGAAGAATTAGTTTTGAATGAAACTGGAGAGGAAACGAAGCACGGCTCATTTCTGGGCCGCTCGCCGGGCTTCTGCTGACCTCGGGCAGGTAGACACGACTCAGCAGGTTGTACCACTTGGTGCACTTCTCCTCCGAACAGCTGACGTCAGCGAGGCTGATCTGAGCTCCCGCCTGCAGCGAGGAAGAGGAGGAAGGGAGTCAGAGAGAGCGTGAGCATGTATTAAACTGTGTGTGACAAGAACCTCGTTAACAGCTGATTAATTAACAGCTGATGACCTTTAACAAACAAACCGTGAGATCCTCGATGATTAGTGAACATTATCTTCTTTTTTTTTTTACAGTGACGTACGAACTGAAACTAACCAGACACTCTTCGTGGCCCGACTTGCCGGTGTCGCACACGTCCACCCTCAGGGTCTTCTGCCGCAGTGCACTGTGGGATATCTGCATGCCAAACACCTCGTTGAACTCCACGGCGTCTCGAGGTGGCGAGCTGCGTGTTCGGAAGAGGCAGCGAGTGGCCTCCACGCAGGGAAGCACCGCCACGCGTACATACCTGCAGGAGGAAAGGGCAAAGGTCACGCGATGATGTCGCGATGTAAATTACAGACTGTACACTAAAGATGGACGTAGCCTCCATGACATCAACCTCTGGTTTAGTTTTTTTACTTTGGAGAAAAAGTTTGTTTACTTTTTTATTAACTTTATTACTTCATCGCCTAAAGGCGGAGCTAAAGGCGGAGCTAAAGGCGGAGCTGCTTGGCTGTGTTCTGGGATTATACTTACACGTATTTTAGTTTTCTAACGTTCATTATGATCTCAGTAAATAATCATTTTAGTTTTTGATCCGATTCCATAAAACTGCCTCGTAGAAAAGAAAAAACGACCGTATTGAGTTTTTCTGTTGAGCGCCTCAAACACACGGCAGCGTGGCAGAGGCCATTAAACCTGCTGAGATACGTTCGAGGGACAGGAAACACAGACTGAGACTTCGTACATTTTCTGGTCGGTCGGCAGACAGAGGGCGCTGCAGTTGGACAGCTGCATGACGTAGACGGTGAAGCGCCGGTCTCTGGCCTCGTAACGGAAGCCGAGCTGCACCTGAGGGCAGCCGGGCGCCAGGCGGTCCTCGTAGGAGCTCAGCAGGAGGTCAGCGGGGAGGCCGGGTCTGCGGGAAACAGCACGCAGAGTTATTTTAACCTCCAGCTGCAGTTATGGGAAATCCGTCCAATGCCACTCATTTATTAACAAACTGTAACTTTAAATTTCTGAAACAAAGAGCCAGACCAGGAAAAATAAAAGCGTAACAATACGAGGACAAACCTACGACCTCAAATGTAAAACCTTCGTACTTGCGCTCTGACGGCTCGTACACGCCACTGTCGCCGGCGACCGACTCGTCGGACACGGCCGAGGTCACCCCAATCTTCTTTGGCCCCGCCCCCGTCCCTCGCAGCTCGGAAGCTGAGCCTAAAAAAACCAAAAGAAGAGAAATAAATAAATAATTTGATGTGTAATTGTAATCTCCATCAGCTTTGCACGAGTCACAGTTCAAAATCATCCTTCAATAAAGCGCTGAAAAGCAGAAACAGCGACCACGTGTGGCGTCTTTGACTCCCGCTCGTGTTATTTATGTGCAAGTACAAAACTAAAACGTCCAAACTGTAGAGAAAAATGATGAAACCTGAACACGAGTCTATCTGATCCCTGAGCTGAGGTCAATGAAGTGAACCAATCAAACCTGGCCTGGAGCTGCACTGCAAACAACACATTCAAACTAATATAATCAATAATCTGTGGGCTGCATGTGATGTGGACCCGAGAAAGGCTTCAGGCTCGTGTGGCTTCGACCTGATAAGAGCAGGAAACCAGACACCAGGTGCAGCTTTCACCTGAGCCTGACTCTCACTGCCGCTCTCTCATTAACCACACAAAGGTGCAACAAGCTGCAAAAAACGTAAACATGTAAAAAACTGTTTCTTTTTTTTATTTGAATTAAACTTTCTTTTTCTCCTCGTCTGACGTTTTCTTGATTGTTAAACACATTATTCAACAACACCGACCGTCACTGAAGTTAAAAGTGTCTCTCGCAGCGGCGTTATTTCATATTTTAACTATTTAAGTGAAACTCAAATAAAGAAGTAAATGGGGGGAGGGAGATGAGGGTGGTAGGGGTCACGTCCAGCAGAGATTTGGGGAATTTTTGCCCATTAAAGCCCTCGTTGCTGGTCCCAGTCAGTCTGACATCATGGCGGGACGTCTGCGAGCTCAGGTGGAGGCAAGAGCGCCACGAAAGACGTCGGAGCCGACAGCAGATCAGGAGAGAGACAAGCCGGTAACAAAAGCAAAGGTAGGTCAGCGCTCAGGTGCAGAAAGGGGCCTGGGAGGGGAGTGAAACGTGAAAACATCACATTCATCGACTCACTCGGTCCTAAAACAAACACGTCAGGCCCACAGGCCCCGCCTGATCCAAAACACAAGACAAGACCCTCAGAAGTGTCCTTCTAAACCCTGAAAATGTTGCTCTCTCCGGTATTTATGACGTTACGAGGGATCAGAAATAAGAACTGATCAATACACCGGCACCAGGCTATCAGCTGATATCGATATCGTATCAGCATCAATAACAGCCGATAAAAAAAAAAGTAAGAGTAGAAGAAGAAACGGGAGAAACATGCGTGAACCGTGTTACAGGTGTTGATGTTGCATAATTTGTCCTGTAGAGGGCGCCCTGCTGCTGCTGCAGGCTGGCACAGCGTAAACGAGCAAACGAGTAATCCAGCAAAACAGGATTAAACCCAGAAAGGACTCGTTAATAACGACACTAACAAGCGTCAGGCAAAGATGTTTGTGTTTTATGTCCCTGAAATGTCCCACATATCAAATGTTTTAGTCGCCAAATACAAACGTCAGCCTAAAAATCCTGCATCTGTCGGCCGCATCAGAAATACAGGAAAAAACCAAATGATTGTACTAGGGCTGCTCGATTATGGCAAAAATGATAATCACGATTATTTTCACTGAAATTGAGATCACGATTATTTGACGATATTTATTTAACCCTTTAAGACCTACTATAGAACCAAGTCCGCCAGAGCTTATATTATTATTTTTTTTACATGCTGTAGTGCCATTTGTGGGATAATAAATAATAAAAGTCAAAATTATACCTGAAAAATTAAACTGGAGCAATGAAGCGATCACAGCGATCACGTCTCCTGATGCAGAGAACGAGCTTCAGACTGAACAGCTGCAACCCTAAACCCTCCAGACCTTCACCTCCACCCTCCTCATCGCTGCCAGCAGCCGTCAGGTGTCACACACAGTATTAGATTCCTCATCACGCACACTGAGAGGAGGAGGAGGATTCCTGGAGTCGGGCTTTCTAATAAAGCTTTTTCTCTGAAGTCAAGAGCGGCCTCTGTCACAGCGACTCGTTCCTGACTATGTTTTACAAGTCAGACCTGACTGCTGAGCGGCTGAGAGGCTCCACAGGTCTGATGAAGAGTCACGTTTCCACTCAAACACGCAGCTTTCATTCTAGTTTCTGATGGCGGGCGGTTATAAAGACGGCTCGCTGTCACCTTAGCAACACTGAGGATTAAAAGCGTTCGTCCTCAGTGAGATGAAGACGTGCTTCCAGTTTTTGAAGCCTGAGGAGTTCGTGTGATTGCTGATGCAGCAGGACTCAAAGTGAAACCAGAATCAGTGACTGGGATCAACAACGACTAAAAACATCAGACAGATCGTGCTGTGTAATCGTGCTGCTTCCTGTTTACCTTTGACCTCCTCGCCCAGCCTGCCGTGGTGGTTCTGCTTCTCCTCCGGACCTCCCTGCTCCTCCTGACGCTGCTCCTCAGAGTCCAGCCTGAGCTCCAGCTCGGCCAGCCTGCTGTGGAGCTCCAGGTCGAGGCCCAACCCGGAGCCCCCCGACTGGCCCGCGAACGTCTCGCCTGACAGGAAGGTAGCGTCCGTGACCAGGGGCGAGCACGGCGGAGACAGCGAGGAGAGAGACGAGCGCGGGGATAAGGAGTTCATTGAGCGCGGGGTTTCTGACAGTTTGAGGGCCTGGATCCTGGAAGGCTCCGCCCCCACGCCAGCCCCTGTGCCTCCTCCAGTGTCTCCTCCGGTGCCTCCCGACTTGCTCTGGGGTCTCCCGGCGTCTTTTGTGCCGCTGCCGGTCACCACCTCGTGCTCGTGTATGGTGGTGATGGAGCTGGAGGGCCGGTACCCTCCCTGGACGCCCTCCTGCAGGAGGCTGTCCAGCTTGTTCTGGAAGTCCGGGTCGGCCAGCTCCGGCTGCTCCAGGTAGATGTCGGTGAAGCTGAGGGAGGAGGTGGAGCCAAGGCTGGAGGTGGTGGCCAGCGAGCCGCGGCTGGAGGTCAGAGAGCCTCGACTGCTGCCGGACGAACAGGAGAGGGTGCTGGCCGACAGGCTGAGGAGGAAGAGGGAGGAAGTTAACCACAGACACAATGACGCGTGAGTCGGCCGATCGGTGCAATCGTGTCAACGTTGGAGCGCGAGTCTGTTCACCTGCATCTACAAACACAAGTCCGTTTCTCGTATCTGCGGCGCTACGTCTCAAACGTTAACCCGCTGCTCGGCTTCATTATGATTTCAAAAACATATTTAAAGAGTCTTGGTTGACGTTTGTTTGCTTTGCTTCTTTTCTTTGAATAATTGAAACGACTGTGGACAATAAAACCCGTTTTTTGACTTCTTCATGATAAATAAAAGTCGTCCTCGTCGCTCCACCTCGGCCTCTGGACGACGAGCTAATTAAAGCGTGACGGCTCGTTGACACGGATGCGGCGCACTTCCTGTCCTGTTACATCCACCAAACTCGGGAGGAGACGGAGAAGCCGACAGCGCTCAACTTGTGGTGTTGAGCTTCATACGGCACTGATTTTATATGAGCAGAATAACAACACAAACGCTTTCATCCGTGGGAAACGTTCGGCCGCTAAAGGTCGAATATTTCCATCTGTCGACCGCCCGCTGAGAGCGAGCAGAGAGAAATCTGTCCCACCAACGAGAAACAAACCACGACACAAACATTTAACAAAAACACTTCTGCTCCACTGATCCACATCATTTTTCTGCATCCTTATTTCTACTTCATGTCTTTTTATAAATAAGGTCTTAAAATGAGTGACACAGAGCACAGAGTCCGTTTTACGTTCCCTTATTTAACGCACTTTTATGTACTTCCTGTTATTTCTGCCCATTTGGTTTAACATATTCAATGCCTGATTCTGTCTTGAGCCTTTATTTTGAAAAAAAAACTGTGGAAACTGAAACTTCAGTCTCACTTCTGCAGATTCTTCCATCATTCTCTGAGTAATCGTAAACTTTAAAGACGTGTTAATTATCTTTAAAGAGCTCAACGAGAAGCACGAACCTCTTGAGCTGCGTGTGCAGCATGGTGGCGAGGCGAACGTTCTCCTCCAGCTCTCTGACCAGCTTGTTCCTCTTGCAGTGAAGACGAAGCCTGAAACAACAAGAACACAAAGACGCCGTTTAGTTTCTGCAGTACAGAAACAAATCGATGCCGACAGCAGCTCCTGAACGCCACACAATCTGCAGCAGTTAAGGAGATCTACAGCCTCGGTGCAAACAGACGTCTCCCTTTTACACATTTTTATTTAAACCTCTGACTCCTCGCCATCAGGATCAGGACACCATGGAGACACCGCCATCTTCTCTCCGCATGTTAACAACCCCTGCAGCAGGGTGACGTCCTCCCCGAGGCCGCTTACAGCAGGTCGAGGTCTTTTCTCCGTCCTCTCGCCACCGTCTTATCACAATAAAGCTAGGACATCTTTTATTTACAGTGTGTGCTTCTCCACCAAAGGCATTCAGATAGTTTTAACTAGTTTTAACTAGTAAATGTGCATTAAGGACATTTCAGGAGCTGTTAAAGGAGCTGCAGAAACCCTGCTGTCCACATGGAGGCAGACCTGAGCAACACTCAGACTGAACCGCCCAAAATCTTTAACCAGAACCTGCAGGTGTGTGTGTGTGTGTGTGTGTGTGTGTGTGTGTGTGTGTGTGTGTGTGTGTGTGTGTGTGTGTGCGAGTGTGTGTGTGAGTGAGTGTGTGTAAGGGGGGGAGAAGGTGGACTAAAAGAGGTTCTTGTTCTTTGTGTAGCCTCTCAGGTTACAGGAACAGGAGACGCAACACAAAGAGAGTCTGAGCTCAGGTAGAGTCTGACCTGAACAGGAACAACAGGAGTCCTGTTGGAGGATGAGGAGGAGGGGGGGGGGGTGTCTGTGGTATTCAGGAAATGTGAAAGTGGTGCTACGAGGCTAGGAGGGATGCAAGGGACTGATGATGATGAGGAGGAGATACTTTATGCTCTTTGGGGAGGGCTGACGTCTGTAAAGGTCAGCTGCATCACCAGCTGGTAAGGACATAATGACGCTGTTTACACACACCTGTCATCACCTCTGACCTCCTTTACGCTGCAGCTGCTTTTTAGTTTCTGCAGATGCGTTCAGGAACTGAACCAGCAGGTGATTGATGAGGCGCTGCCGTACCATCGGGCTCTTCGTACAGGTCGCCACCGCGGATCGGCTCCCGGCCCCGCACCCTCTGCAAGTGCACGAGGTTCCTCATCGCTGCACCGTGCATGACGAGCAAAGGTAAATCACTCCCCGCTGGAGTTGCATAACACACTGAAGCTTGCGACTTTGTGCTTTTTATACCGCCTCCAGATTACAGGAGGTACACCGAGGGAACCGCACTCACAGCGAGTCCTGCTGCAGCAAACCACAGGAGGAGGAACGGTTATCCGAGCACGGCGAGAAAATACAAATGTCACACAGCAGGACGCTGACAACCTGCAGAGTATAACCTGCAAACCCAGACGCTCCCTGAACGCATCACACACAAACAAAGTTTTGGTAAAGTGCGTTTTCACACTAACGACTGGAACCGAATCCTGGTTCTAAAAGTCAGGAAAAAATGAAAGCCGCGGTGTCAGGGCGACGTTTCTCTGGGTTTTGAACTGTGATTTGTAGCATCAGCGCTCACCCTGCAGCACACGTTCTCATTACAGTCGTACATTAATCACCTTTCGGTCAGCGCCTTGCTCTGGTTGTCTCTGGCGGCCTGCAGGTCTCGCTCCAGCCGCTTCTTCTCGGACTCCAGCTTTTCTGCGTCGTTGGGCTGCAGCCGCTGCCGCGGGCTGATGTACTGCAGCTCCTTCAGAAGCTCCTCCTTCTCGTTGATGAGGATGAGGCGGTCCCGCTCCGGGTCCAGCAGCCCCGGCCACGCCTCGCTGTCCAGTTTGGCGATCTGCACCTCGATGGTGGCGATCCTGGGAGAGGAAACGAAGGAAACAGTTTCAGCTTTTTCAACAGAAATCGTCGTTCCAGCCGTAAACAAACGTAACACTTTAAAATCACCTTTAAGCCCAGAATCAGGCAGATTATCAGGAGCAAACAGACTTTAAATGCACCGCGACGTCTCGCTAGTTTGATTAAATCTCACATTTTTGTGCTGAAGATCAGACTTTTTCATCTCAGAGATTTCCTTCTAGTATCCACCTCCAGCCTCATCATTATCTAAGCTCTACATTTGAATCAGCTGACAGTGTGAGAGACAGACGGTTACCTTCTCTTGGCCTCCTCGTACTTCAGGCTCACACGAACCTTCTCGGCCAGTTTGTTGCTGCTGGTCATGAACTGAATGAAAACAAACGAAACAGCACGATGGAGGTTAAAACTCAACGTTTTACTGACAACACTCATTGAAAACTGTGGACAGTGTGAGATTCCACTTCCACTAATGTTCCACAACAACAGCGTTCGACCATCTTGACACACCAAAGAAGAAGAAAATAATAAAGAAACTAGCTGTGGAGTTATAAGTACACTGGATTATATTTGACAATTAATTATGGCGAACAGTCATAATCAACGAGTTCGTGCCCTGGACGCGCTCCGGCTCGGGGCTTACCTCGGCGGGGATGTCAGTCTGCGAGCTGGCGTCGGAGTAGAGCCGCGGGACGGACAGGTCGGAGTTTGCAAGCGAGGTGCTGCTGCCCCACAGCTCCTGCTGCGAGCCCGAGTCCAGCCGGAAGCCGTCCTTCAGCACCGCCAGTTTCTGCAGGAACACGAGACAAACAGAGAGGGCGCCGAAGGTCACAGCACGAACCGCAGCGAGGAAAGAGGCGCAGAATCACGACAGCATCGCAGAACGCTTAACAGCCACCATCATCATTATTGTTACTATTATAAACCTTTAAAACCTGCGCATATATTAAGTGAATTACAATTTATATTTGTGATTTTTTACATTATTTCAGTATAAAAATCACAGAAATAAGACCATCGGATTCCACCTGCGTGAGGGTGTCAGTCAAATGTTTGTGAGCCCGACATTCCTTTCAAATGCTCTGACCTTTGCCCTCGAGTCGTATTCGATCATCGAGGAACTGAAGCTGAGAATCATTTATGAACTGCAGCCTGTTTGCACAGAGCCACTCAGTGAACGGCGCTCAGGGCAAAGGGCAGGCGTGAAGGAGCGACTCCTGAAAGTGAAAAAGGAGACGCTGCTTCTGTGTTTGCGCTGCAGCCGCCAAAGCCGCCGCGTTCCCTTTCATCTTTACGACCACGATGAAGTCTGCGGTTGGTTTTGAAGTGTGCTGAGGATTGCAGCTTATCCCCGCTTTTATATGGAGCAGAAAAATAACACTACACCTCCATCATTACAGCATTTACAGTCCCACAGTTTTATCTGCAGCTCCATTAACGCGTGAAACGCTTTAAATCAGCTTCTCTGCAGATCTGTCAGCTGAATGTTGGTGCTACCAAATCTCCAGTTTAACCACCTCCCGAAGGCGTTGGACTGGATTCAGATGTGGGGACTGAGGAGGTCACTGATCTCCTGCCCCGTCCTCCTGCAGTCAGCCGTGAAGAGCCGAGAACAAACCAACACGACCGGACGACTGGGCGGGACTGAGGTATCCAACGAGTGCCTCCCCAGACCTTCACTGATCCACCAAACCGGTCACGCTGAACGACGGTACAGGCAGCGGAACGTTCTGCAGACCCTCCCACGTCTGACACATGTGCTCAGGGTGTGGCCTCTGCAGGGTCCAGGTCACCTCACGCTAACAGCAGCGAAAAGACATCAGTGTGAAACTGTCCCTGTGGGGTTTGTGTCATCATTGCCCCTCTGGTGCACTTTGTTAACGTCATTCAGGCCAAAGCAGCTGAACCTGATCAACACCCCCCTCTGATACTAACTGATGACATCAGACTTCATGCAGTACTCCGATAGAACAGGATTCCTTTAATATTTGTGTATATACTCATATTCAGAAATAAATGTGTGGTTGTTGACATGCAGATATACGATGTGAACACACAGGAACAGACAGCCTGACAGACGGAGCTGTCAGCTGCAGATGGTAGAGGGGGAGGAGGAGGGAGACGGACAGAAGGAGGAAGGCAGCAGATTATTTATTATTGAAGACACTTTCCTCCTCCTACCTCCGAAGCAATCTGCAGTCACAGCACACCTGACGGTTTCCATCTTTATGTGCGTCGCAGTGAATTTTTACAATGATGCACTTCAAATGCAGACGGCAGACGCACACGTCTGCACCCTCAGCTCCGTAAATTACCACCGCATACGTTTTCAAGTCGTTGCATCAGAGCCCAAAAAACGACACATCAAACACTCGAAGTTCGTCTCAGTGCACACCTGTAAACAAACCCTCATCCTCTTCATGCAACTTTAATCCCCCTGCAGCCGTGGAGGAAATATGGACGAGTTAATGCTGTAATGAAAGGACGTGGAGGAGCGAATGGGTGCCGGGAGATACCGGCGTAGGTCGCCATGAGGCCATCATTCATGCAAAACAGAGAGCTGCAACCTGAAGCTGTGGGAGAAGAAAAGCAGACCGAGCGGCCTTTAAACGGCTCGACACACATGACGGCCTGCAGGCTTTTTAAAAGTCACTTCAGCGTGAGTCACTGTGTACATAAGATACAGTACATGAAAACAAGATAACAGAGAGCCTGGAGCTGAAGCTACACTTCAGGACTCGAAACCTCTTTAAAAATGCCTTAGATTAAAATTAGGATCAACTTTTTGTGCAAACACTGATACCAGTTTAATATTAACAGCGAGGAAGAATGAAAGCTTTGTTCACGTTAACGATAATTAAACACGTCCGTTTGCTCCTCGAGCATTTCAGCAGCAGCTTTAACCACCGACTTCTCCGCGAGTCAACCGAGCTTTCCATCTCTGTAATCCAGCCCGCCGTCTTCTTTTTACCTTCAGGTTCCTGCCGCCGTTATCACCCCGGTCCCGTGGTCACCAACGGGTGGATCGCGGTCCAGGTCTGGACCCATCTTTACAGGCCCAAGTTATTTTAATCTTTTGTCTTTATGTTGGTGTACGTACAGACGAATGCTTTCTAACTGTGTCCATGTGATCCTGCTCGGCCAATCACATCAATTACAGAGTGAAAACAGAAAAACAGGAAGCAGCTGAGCTAGTTCACTGTAAATGCATCTGATGGAATGAATAAAACCTTAGAGGAGCCTCTCCTCATCATTTAAATGTATGTTCTTTGTTGTATTTGACAGCTCGACTGCACGCAGACACTGAATTCTTTAAGGCTGTTTTCCTCTAACCGGACCTCCTTAAATCGTAGCTGGATCCCCTTCCGTTGGCCGATCTGGGTCTAACCCTCAGACACTTGTATTTTTAATGCTTTACGTGAGCGCTGACGTACCAGCCCGACGTTGCCTCGCGGTTTTAACGGCGTCAGTCTCTCCCACTTTACGATGACGTAAACAGCTGCACCGCAGACGTTCAGACGTTCTCTTACAGAGTGAGAAATGCCAATCACATTACTGCGATACAGAATGACACCTGATCGTTTTTTTATCGATGCCTTTGACTGAACTCACACGGCGTCTGCTCCACGAACACTTTAAGACCATCGCCTCTGTCCTCGTCATCATGTGACACACGTGCACAGCTGTAAGATGAACATACACGATGCTCCCAGCTCGTCTAAACTGAACTCAAACCTTTAACCAAGCCAAGCAAGGTCCTGCGTCCAAAAGTTCAGCTGCACATTAACATCGAGTGCCCTCCTGTCGATGAACGAAAGGAGGAAGAAAGACGATCCAAACGCCGGCGTGAAGCACATAGAGTCAAGGTAGCTCTGTGGTTTTATTTTGAAAGGTCACGCTCTGCTGAAACATCCTCACAGCTGTCTGATGTTTTTAACCGTTTATTGGTCCAAACTGCTTCTTCACGCAGGTCGAGGTAGATTTATCATCTCTCCAGACGTCCCAGAGTAACTGTTAAGTCTTAAATAAGCCATAAATTACACGTGAAGCCTGCTGAGAGTGTAAATGTGAGAAGTCCAGGCTTCCAACCCAGGTTTACCTGCATGAGCTCCTGCTTCTCCTTCTCCCCGGAGCTGATGGCGTCGCGGATGGAGCGCACCTCGCTGAGGATGGCCTGGGCCTCCTGCAGCCTGTAACCGGACGGGCTGTTGGACACCTTCTGGTCGATCCTGGAGGAGGAAGAGAAAGAGGAGGAGGTCAGTTAGGATTCAGATTGAAAACCAAGTGAGCAGATGTTTGTTCACTTAGCGGCGCTTTGATACAGGGCCAGAGGAAGCTGCTCAGCGCGAGCACGTCACTCAGCAGTCTTCTCACCTTCGTGGTTTCCAGTAAAAACACGTCATTCAACATCTATCGGCTCTGACTTTTTACTCTTTGTGGCGGAGCGATACACATCGAGTGTAAATGTCAGGGACGAGGTTTGGATTCCACTCATGACTGTAAATCGAGCTCCGATGAACCGAGCTTTGATTTTTCCCCCAGTTTCGGGTACGTCGCGCCCCACAGGTGACCTCAAGTGAGTCAGAACTGAGGAAGCCGACAGGGCCGCGTTCTGACATTAAATCGGAATAATTGTGTGAAAATACGGTCAGGATGTTCTCCCACAGCCGTCCTTTCTCACAGGCATCACAAGCTCAAACGCAACCTTACTGCCCTGCAAAAAATACCATTTACTACGCCATAAATGTGCAACAGTCTTGTATAATTTAGATGGATTCATGAATCCCACGCCTTGTTTCAGATTAAAAGACTCTTCCAGCTCTACTGGTGAACTCATAACTGTCACTGGTATGAATGAGTCACCAGTTTATCAGCCAACGTGTAATCAGGCTGTTGACTACATCAAACCCTCTGCAGGAAATGGTGTGCGGTTTAGGCGCAGGAGCGTCGACCCGGACAGACACGCACGCGCCTCCGGTGGCCGGTCTCTGAATCGCTCAGGGAGGCGGATGAGGTCCAAGCTTCGCCTCGCTGGGTTTTTATTTGTTTCTGTTTGTTTTTGCTGTGAAACAGCTGATGGGACAGATGTTTTCAGGACGCGAGTGAGTGTTTAATCCCTCCTCTAATCGGCCCACAGACCTTTCAAATATGATGGATGATTTATTCTATATTTTAATGAGAAATTAAAAATAACAACACGCTCAGTCGTGGTTGATATTTTAAAAACCGAGCAGTCAGTGGAACGTGTCAGTAATTCCAACTCTAACTACGACGAGGGTCGACTGTTGGTTCAGGTGAGACGCAGGATCCCTGTCACGGCTGCGAGTGCAGCTTGGCTGCGCTCGGAGGCGGCGGCAGCAGCCGTGTAAAGCCCGTCATCGGTAAGTCATGCATGCATCTGAACAACCGGCCCGTCCACATTCTTCAGAGAGGGAAGAGGGGAGGGAGGATCGGGCCGAGAGGGAGCGAGCGAGCGAGGGACAAAACAAGGTAGAGCAGGAATGAGGAAGCGAGCAGGGAGGGAGGCACTTGTCTGTAACAGGCCGAGGGGACGAGTAATCCTCTGAAATCCCTCTCAGACATGGACTCATGTTCACTGAAAGCAGCGCTTCAGATCTAAACGTGCACACACACACACACACACACACACACAGATATATATATAATTTATACAGGAGAGGAGTGTTTGCTGAAGGGGGAGGTGCCCTCTGGGTTTTTATGGTCGAGGGAGGTCACCTGGACCTGGTCATCAGCAGGTCCTGCTCCCGTTTGGGTAAACACACCTGACACATGTGACCTCAGACTCACTGAAACCCGCAACTTTAAGGCTGATTCACGGTCACGTTTGACTCCGAGTCCTGTCAGACGAGGGCGGGCAGCTCATGAAAATCACTGTGCTTGGTAAGTAGTGTAGTATATTAATCAGCTGTAATCTTTAGGCTCCACCTTTAATACCAAATACTTCAATTTACTGAACAGCCATTTATCAATAAACTGAACACATGTATTCAGATTAATCACTTCATATATTTGGACTATTCTCCTTTCAGCTCAGTGTGAAGCTGAAACATCGATAAAGGTTCAAATTAATCTCTGTCTAATTTACAATCACAGGCACATCTGTGAGGTTTCCCTCCATGTTAACAGATTATATTATAATCCTCTACGAGAGCAGGGATGTTGGGCACCTGTCACATCAGCCCTGCCACTTTGTCTCAGCCGGTCTCTGTATTATGACAGACTGGATCAAAGAGCGGTTGCAGACCTGCTGCCGTCTACAACATCCTGGACTTCATTGCATACAGTGTCTGTTTTCCTGAGTGTGCCTGAAGTGTTCAGAAGAAATCAAATCTTTTTCCTTCGTGCTAAAAAATGTGATTTCACGTCAAAACGATCCCAGTCCAGTGTTTTTCTCCTTTAAACATCCAGATTTGTGTGTAATGTTGATGTTTGATGGGACAGCCTGGTTGTTGAATTTGTGGGGAATGCTTTACTGCATCTTTGGTTACAATACTTGCTTGGATTTGATGCATTTATACGTTAGAGCTTGTGCAGGAGCTACAGGTGGATCTGCTGCGAGGCCTCGTTTCCATTTTTCAGAGCGCGGTCCAATGAACGAAGCTAAACTCAAGTCCCGGGAAGCCTGCGTTTACTTTTAGGTTTACATTTTTCTCTCTTTTTTTGCTCGTAAACTTTCACTCTCGTGTGTGGCAGTGAAAACTTATCAGGAGCCGAGCATGTGGCTGCATTCCAGTCTGAGCCGGGGGGGGATTGGCTGTCCGGATGCCGTCTGCGTAGCGAGTGGAGCGGGAGGGGAAAGTCGCGGAGGAATGCCGTCCGACCGCTCGCTCTTTAATCCTCCTGACACTCTCACTGTGCCGTGAGGGGCAAGACAAACAGACCCAACATTCCTGTTCGCACACAGAGGGAAAAAAGCCTCGGCCACTTTAAGTTCATATTCGGAGGGGTGGAAGCAGGTCAGAGGCGAGCGCTCACATCTGCATTGTTCCTGATAGAGTTTAACGATCAGAAGGAATGTGTGATATCAGCCGAGGCGATAAGTGGCGGCTCGTTTACACCACTTCAATCTCCACTTTCACGTTTACAGTTAGACACACACACACACACACACACACACACACACACACACACACACACACACACGGGCAAATTCCAAACATCGCTTCACTGTGATGCAGACAACAGAGGAGAGCACGGCGACGATATCGGTCAGAATCTGACACGTTCATGAATTCATGTGACGTGTTTTTCTGATTCTCCTGATCTCAGCTAGAAGACGCTTGTGTTCATTTTATTTATTTATTTATTTATTTATTTTTTCAGTTTATTCATTTTTATTGTTGCCCGTTTTGTTTTCTTGCCGTAGCTCAAGTGCTTCGAATGTAGGGATGGGTATCGAAACCCGGTTCTTGTTGAGAACCGGTTCCCACTGTTTCATTTCCTTGGAATTGTTTGCCATTTTTGCAAACGATTCCCTCATCGATTCCAGAGCGTCATTTACCTGGCAGGAAACACGGCGGCTCAAACGCTCAAAAGTTTGGTTATACTTTACGAGAACGGATGACAACAGGGCAACTTGCAGTACTTGCAAAGTAGATATTTCATTTAAGGGAGGAAACACTACGAATATGCAAAAGCATTTGCTCACAAAACACATGATGACCTTAAATGAATGTCGTGTTTTTAATTCCGCTCCGGACTCGTGAATCTCAACCCAGCAGCAGCGGTAACGTTTGCACGTCCTCTCCCGTTAATGCGGCAGGTAAATAATCAACTAATAGTGCATATTATGTTAGCGCGATCTGCCTTATTACAAACCTGCCATTACTGTGCATTTAGGCGACCACGATGAGACAGACAGAGTCTGGCTCAGATGCTGGCAGTTCTCGCTGCAGTCTACCGGTAGCGTCTCCTTTCAGGCCAGGATAGACTAATGTCACCGAGCAGAGACTCAGTTTGTGGTCAAAGGCTTGCAGCCGTTTGCCACAGCAGATGATTTTCAGTAAGTGAATGTGTTTAATTGTAGGCAGGGACATTACTGGATATTCTTGTGTAATTGCTACAGAATGATTTATGTTATACTTTGTTATTGCTACAGAAGAATATTTATTTTATTATTTTACATTTACAATTTTTTTTCCTGGGGACCCTGTGACACCCCATTGAAGAGCCGCAGGCTGTGGCTCTCTTAAGATCTCACTGTTGGGTTTGTAAGGCCATGTTACTCCTAAATTTCTATCTTGTTCAAAGAGAAGATATAAAACAAAGTTCTAAGCTAATCTTCTTTTTTAAAAAGAGTTGATAAGAGAATCGATAAAGAATCGAATCATTAAACAGAATCGAAAATGGAATCGGAATCGTGAAAATCTTATCAATACCCATCCCTATTCCAATGATAAAACTTTAATTTCAGACTCTTGAACTGTTATTACTGCATAACAGTTTTTTTCCATCCATCGTGAAGCTTTTCCTCCCAGACCAGACATTTGTGTTAGTGTTAGATTTTTGAATTTTCTGGAATAAAACACAGGTGGTGGTTTACTCTGGATGAGGAACAGGAAGAATGCGAACGATAGCCCTGATGATCTGGGATCTACAGTAACCTGTGGTGAATGAGTTGTTTGTATGATAACCTGGTATAATATTCAAAACTGCACCTCAAAAAAGAAAAAGCCCTCCAGATTTCATCAAACAGGAATATTAATCCTGTGTTTGTTTGTGCCCGAAACGTCAACAAGAACTCGAGAACGGCTTCGGTCACACAATCTGAAATCCTTTTGTTCCTCGTTCGGGACGTCACACCAGCTCTGAACAGCACAAACATGGCTGCGCTTGATTTTCAGCCACAGCATCAGTAAACTTCCTCTTTGGCTGACATGTCGATGCAAACCCAGAATGAAAAAGTGAAAACCTGCCCAACAAACTAATATCGAAACAGCTGAGCATTAATCTTTAGGACGTGGCTGCTGATTGTCTCTCCGGGTGGAATTAATCTACCTGTCTGCCCTTTAAACTGGGCTGTGAGACTGAGGGAAGGTCACACAAACACTTTCTATTCATGTCAGATTCTGACCGCCTCGCAAATTAAATAAGGAGCCGAAAAAGGTGAGGACCGAACCCCCCAGCCGGCTGCTCGCGAGCACGCCTGTCAGCACTGCCCTTCAGCGAGGAGGACGGACTCGCTTTGCACCCCTCTGGACTCCAGCAAGGCAATCGAGGTAACGCAGCAAGAAGACACGGGAAACTTCAAAACTCACTCTTTGAGCGTCTCGAAGCCTTGCTCTTTGTACAGCAGCTCCTGCTTCATACAGGCGAGGTCCCGCTTCAACTTGTTCACCTGAGAAGAGGCAGAGACAGGGTGAGGGTTAGAGACCAAACCTCCAGGACCAAAACGTCTTACATCTTTAAAAGTGGCTCACAAATATGGAGTTTAATGCTTCAGAGCAGCTGAGCTCTGTGTGTTACCCTACAGGTGTTTAAACAAGACATTTCAGACAGTTTTTTCTACTCTCAGATCTGTATGATGTCACAGAGAGGGGCTCTCTCTTTATGGGGGGCAACCAATCAGAAGAACGTTGGCTTAAAAGTAGTTGGAGTGAAGGCGACATGGTTTGTATCAAAGGGAGCCCAGTATCAGGCAAATAAGGATCATTCTGAACCGCGAGTCATGCAAAGCGGCTCTAAAAGAGTCCAAAACATCTCACGAGGAAAGAATGAGTTTGGTATGTGGTCGTGCTGCTTTGAACAAATTAAAATGCTGACTATGTGGGGGGGCGTGGCCAGAGTTCGACTCAGGTGACTCTTCAAGTGCATAGTTGATCCACAGCCAGGAGGTGTGTGTGTGACGCTCTTTGTTTTTCCCCTTTCAAGATGAACAACAGCAGGGTTTACACCAGCCTAGGAGGCCAGAAAGCTCAACACCCCCACCCTGCAGCGAAGCGCCCGGCAGCCCGCAGTGCCCGCCGGCCGTTAACGTGTAAACTGTTCACTAATCAAAGCAGGTGGGTCGTCCTCTGCTGTAGGTAAATGTGACTCCGTGCTCTCTCTCACCTTATTTTCCTAATGTTTGTTTACATGCCTGCAGGCTCAGCTAACGTTATGCCTCCTATTTGGACGGAGGTGGTCTTACCCGACTTTTGGCCGTGGATATCTCGGCTTTGAGGATGTCCGGGTCGTACTTGCTGGAAGAGGACGATCTGGAATTCACTGTGGAAACAACGGGACGTTAGACGTTAGAGAGGCTGTGATTTCAGCTTCAGGCTGAGGCCGAAGCATTTGGTACAGTCTCAGTGAGGAAACCTCTGCTGAATTAGTTTTTAACAGAAAAGCTGAAAACCCCAAAAAATTATACAGAATTTATTTATTTTTTAAATGTGACAATGTACAGATTAATAAAAACGTTATTTTACTCTTTTTACTTTTATTGAACTATATTTATTAAATATTTGTATTTTTATTCTGAATTTGAATGCATTTTTAATTTCAATTTTTTTATTTTTAAAAATATTTTCATTTTTTATTTTTTATATCTTGATAAATATTTTTATTTTACTTTTACTTGTTTGTTTTTATGTTAACTTTATTGATATTTATAAATATTATATTTATTTGAAAATTTTAAAAAATTTTCTTTTTTCAAATTAAGGAATTGTTTTTACATTTTAAAGTACATTTTATTATTTATTATTTATTTATTAATTTATTAATTCCCTTTTTTTATTTTTAATAGTTTCTTAATTATTTATTTTATCTTTCTATATTCTTTTTATTATTTTCTTGTACTGACGACTGTTTTTGACACTTTTCTCACGATCACATGTATGAATGCGTGATTACTGCTGTCACTGTCACACTGTGTGATGCCAGCAGAATTAGGCGTTCTTCCTCCTGCTCTCACATCAGTGTCGTCTGCAGACATCAGTCACAGACTCCTGCTGACCTCCTCTGTCCATCACATCGCAAACACAAAGAGGTCAGAGCTGATCTCTCGTGTAAAATCAGACAGACGGAGGTTTTTGATTTCGGCCGTCACTCACAGCTCGTCTGCGACGTGGACTTGTCCCTCCACGCGTCGTTGAGCTGGCGGTACTCCTGCTGTGCCAGGCGGAGCCTCTGCTCCTTCACCTGGTAGATCTCCTTCTGGGCGCTGAGCGCGTCGCTGGCCACGGCCAGGTAGTCCCGCAGCATGGCCTCCTGCTCCCGCTGCCACTGGGCCCGCGGGTCCTCCAGCTGGGTGCTCTCTGGAGGAAAACACGATGAAGAGGAAACATGAGCAGGAGTTCAAAGGTTGGAAGAGGCACAAAGCTTAAAAACCTTTCTTAGCTTTCTTTTGATGCAGCAGAGGAACTGATCACAGCTTCTTAATGTACAACAGAACAGAAAAGACTGTTACGACAGTGTAATTCAGCAGTGTCCCATAAACCTGCCGGTCCTTTGCTTCATGAAGCTGAGCCGCCTCCAAGCCTGAGCGAGAGGCTGACTGGTGCCTTAGCTCATTCACAGAGGAGGGAGAAACAGGATGATGAGGAGAGAAACTCACTGGTGTTGTGGTCGACATAGTACGCTCCGACGACGGGGTCGTACGCCTCCTCCCAGCCAACCGGCAGCTCGTCCCCGATGCAGTCGGCGAACGTCAGAGGCTTCGTCTGCCTGAGAAACAGAAAAACAGAGTCAGAGCACAGAAAGCTCTTCATCACTCCTCATCATCAGGGCTGCCACAGATCCGGATGCAAAGAAGGGCTCTGACTCGCCTGTTTGCATGAGTTCTACATGTTTTTGTGTTGCCCGCTCGATGTTTAAGATCGAGTCCATTAAAGCTGTTTATTTGGAAACGCGTCCAAATCAAACCCAAACATTCAAACCCTGCTGAATGAACCCACTCAAACACTGTTTTTATCCCCACTCGCTCTCTGTGTGAAAGCTTCTTCAGCAGCAGCAGCAGGAGGAGGGGGATAGGAGAAAGGCTGGGTGTGTAGGGGGGTGGTCCCTGTCACTCATCACAATAGGAGGAAACCGACCCGCCACATTCCACAGGCGGTGGTGACGCATCGCCTGGAGGTTTCCGGGGCAACCTCTCGACCTCAAAGCGCCTTGGCTGACATTAAATATTAAAAATCCCACGTGGACTCATAACAACCACGTTACCGTGTCATATTCTCCACTTCACAGTCCTGCTGTGCGTGAACTGATCTCAGGACATCAACCAGAGGAAAGCTGGGACTTTTTTATTAAATGCCCACTGAAGACTCATTTTATTTTTTATATTACTCCTACACGACATCTTTAGAAAGCGATTTATAATTTAATTTTGAAATTATATTAACTATATGGAAATGGATGGAAAGGAAGGATGCGCCTCCATCTGAGCCGTATTTGTATTTATAGCTTTGCCAGCTTGTCCCCTGCTCTCGGCCTCGCTGTGTGTGCACCTCCTCGCACACAGAGTGGAGCAGGCTTGACTTCAAAGTAAAAGTCGTGCTTTACTGCTGAAACGACACATTTCAAAAAGCCTCAACTTTTACTTTGACGGTCTCAGTTTACAGTTTGCATCACTCTTAGTTTCACAGCTGCTTCATCAGCGGTAACCTGCGAGTAAGCAAAGCACACAGGTCTTTGTCTCAGTACGAGTACCTCTATGTGATCATGTTTCCTCCAGAAACCGCTCGCCAACCATTTTTGATCGTTGCCTCGCCAAATGGTTGCTAAGCGCTCACTGTGTGGCTTAAGTTTCTACTTCCCATGTCTGTGAGTCTGCAAGGGTCCGAGTGATGTAAATTTGACCATCAGACAGCGGGCACAGGGGTTTATATGGATGCCATGTGCCTGTTTTGGTGGTCGCGCACACTCGTCCACAGGCAGAGTCCACAGAAGTACAACCGGAATGACCGAGTGTAATCAAGGCTGTAACGACGACTTCTAACTTAAGTGCAACAAAAGCTTCCAAACAAGTGTTTGGCACATAAGAGCTCGAGCGAGCGGGACAGAAGCCGAGAGTCAGCTGTGATTTTCAGTCACGTCGACACGCTCAAGAAGTAAAAGCTGCTGAGTGAAAAAACTCCACACTGTTCGTCCTTTTAATGCCAACTTCCTCCGTCCTGTTTCAGATCTCCTGCTGCTGACGTGAGCTGAACAGATCCACACCCGATCCAGCTGGACTCAGAACCCAAACACTGGATCGTGTCCATAGCTTCTGCTTCTTTGTACTAACAGTACTCATCTTTTTATATATAATTCACAATGTTCACCACATGTTTGGTGAATGGATAACTAAAAGTGAATACTTTCAAAACAGTAAACTGAATATTAATCTGTTTTTTTATGGTTTATATTTTCAGAGATGTTGACATGTTAGCCACAACTTAAAGTGAGTTTGACCCTCGTGGCTCACGTCATCCAAATATGAGAAGCTGAAAATCCACATCCATAAATGATGCTGCCCTCGTTTTCCTCACTTTAAGGTTTCATTTTGTTTAGATACAGAAACTCAAACACATCATCCCAGCGTGCCAATTATCAGTCGACAAAAAGCCTGTGTGTGTGTGTGTGTGTGTGTGTGTGTGTGTGTGTGTGTGTGAGATAAAAGCATTTGGATGTGTCTGTGTGCTAAGCTTTGTCCAGACAAACACACAGATGTATGAAATCCTCCCTCGCTGATTCCGAGGCTTGTTGCTAGCGTTTCTTTTCAGCGTTCCTTCGTTATGTCGTGACTGCAGATAAACTCGGAGTCGGCTCACTGCTGACGGCAGAAACTGAACTGGGTCCTTTTTCAGCTGATGAATAATGAAAGGGGCCCGGAGAAGACCCCCTCAGCTCAGCTCTAAATTTAGCCGGGGAAGACGGAGAGGCTGCTGATCCCAGAGAGAGCCGGCAGTCCGACCGGCCGGCAGCTCAGGTATCCCATTATTTGATTCCTCTCTTTCTGTTTCCTCCCACTGGCTAAATCTTATCCTCTGATCGTCAAGGGGAGTCGCTAACATAGTCGCTCTCCGTCACAGTTTCCCCTCACAGCGGCGGACCAGCTGGCAGCGGTGGCGACAGCCTTCGTTTCACCGTCAGTCAATCAAATGGTGCTTGTGTGCTTCTTGCATGCTTCACTGCATCAGCGCTCAAACCGCCTGCAACGGCCAAGGGAGCAGATCAAAAACAAGCCACAGTGAGCGTAAACAAGCGTGCCGATAATACCTCAACAATGAGACGTGTTCAGTCATGTGTGTTTGGACCGTTAGTGTCCAAAATCAACAAAATCTAAATCCAGCACACTTTAAGAAGTCCTCACATGCCACAGCGTGAAGGTGAACACCTCGGGTATGTGTGTTCACGTGTTTTTACTTTAGATGACAGGAAAATTTAAAAAAGGCAACTTTCTCCTGAGTGGGATCCCCAAGATGACCATATTAGGGATATCCTCTCTCTATGACATCATACAGATCCAAGAGTAGAAAAAAAATTGTCTGAAGCGGAGTGTTTCGATCAGGCTCGCAGGGGCCTGGAGCTGGAAGAGGAAACCTGTTGTCACACAGCTCACCTGCAGGGCTGCCAGTCATCTATGTGGATGCTGGTTTCTACTTCAGACCAGTCGAGCATTACTGAGCTAAATCTCCATTTACAGGGCGCTTCTGAGCGTGGAAATCACGCAAGATTACACATTTAATGCACCGCTGCCATTAGAGAAGCAGTAAACTGTTATTTTCTTTGCACTTACAGATTTTAAAACTACATCCTGTGAGTTTGGGCGTAAGCGGCAGGATTCAGAGGGGATAATGCTGGAGTCGCCAGCCCCACCACAAAAAAAAAAAAAAATTTTAATTGCACCAATTACAGGACTTTTAGCGTCACATGAAAGGCTGCACATTTTTGAGCTCACACAAGACTCAAAGAAGAAGCATAAAAGTCATTCTGGTGACGTTCTGGTCAAAAATGAATTTGCAGTCTAACAAAAGTGGGTGAAAACCTGATACGAGTACGTGCACCCCCCCACGCTCAGGTTTCACATACCAAGGTAAACACTGAGCCGAGCCTCGGCGCTCTGATGCAAACTGACAAAACGAGAGGCAGAGTGCAAACACACAGGGCGGCGAGCTGCATAGCTGAGCGGTGAGTCAGGCGGCGTGCAAATTCCTCAGGTTGAGTTATGAGGCTTCAAACCAGTTCATAGCTGCTCAAGGTCCAACTGTAAAACACCCTCACCACATCACAGCCATAAAGCTCCACCGACAGATAACCGGTGGATTCATTACCGAGACGGCCTGCCCCGTGTCACCCACCTCATACCTGCGTTATCTGACCAATAACATTCCTTTGTTCTGATGACACACGTTCAGGGCCAGCAGCAGAGACCTGACGCGGCAGTCTGGACAGTTTATAAGCACTTTCCTCATTCTTTGAGTCTCGAGGTGTAAAACCTCCCGCTGAGAGCGAGAGGTTGTTGACTGTACAAGAAGAAGAGCGGATGATACGTTTGAATTTGGACTCCACATCCCTGTCATCCAAACCTGTACGCCGGCTAAAGCTGCAGACCTTGGGCTGTGGCGCCCGCTGCCCTCTATAGATGGGTTTCGCTTCCCAACAGATGACGCAGTTTTGTAAAAAAAATAATGCATTTTTGCTTTTAAAGCTCAGTGAAAACCCGTGTCGACCAGTTTACCGCCCCAGAAAAGCAGGTGCTGCGTTCAAACTTTGGGCGCCTGCAGAAGACTCAAGGTCTGCATCGTCCAAACTCTGACCTCGTCGTGTCCTTCAAGGTACTCAAACTGATTACAAACAGTTTCTTTATAAAGGAAAGCAACGTAATTCAAAATGAATCAAATGACATCCAAACATTTTTCAGCGTGGTTTGAATCAGCGAGGACAAAATGACACATGTGTAACCGCATCTGTGTTTTTAACCCCGTCACACACTCAACACCCCGGGTACACTGAGCCGTCACCCAGCATCAGCTGCAGGTGTCGTTTCATACATTAAAACAGCCATCTTTATTATATTTCCCTTTACAGAATCATTTATTATATTACAGTCACATTTTTAAGTTGACATTTTACCGTATTTTTAGCGTTTTACTTATTTATTCCATTTATTTGAGCTCTAAATGGAGTAAAACTAACAATCACTCAAAAATGATTATTTTTTGTATTTTTTTTATCCAATTGATTAATTTTGTCTTCTGAGTTATTCTCCTTTTAATTATTTCAACTTAATTAATTCTTCTCAAGCCACAGTTTTGTTATTAGTTGGATATATGTTGCATATATATTAGGGGTGCAACCATACACAAAATTCACGATTCGATATTTTTTCGATACAAAAAAAATGTTCATGCCTTTTTAATTTGTCATTTATTAAAATTATAAATATATATTTTAACTCAAAAGTACAGTTTTTAAATTTAATGTTGCTGAAACAACAAAGTAATAAAAAAATAAATATATCTGATTGAGGAATCACTCAAAAGAGAGTTTATTACAGAGAAATGTCTCTTTCCAAAATAAAAGCTATACTATACGCTTCTTCTGGGCTATATTCTCAGCAGCATATTAAACATATCAGGTCCCCATAAGGAGAATCCTGTGCTAACGGCTGTCTAAATGACTCTGGTAAAGTTAGTAGCATGCATGCTTGTTGTTTTTGTCTGCTTCCACTTGTCTTTGCACTAGGATGATGTCAGCGCAAATGTGCAGTCATATTCGTTGTGTTCCCACTAGTGCTTTCAGGTTAATCTCGTTGAAATGACCTTAACGCCACAACACGGCAAATCTCCGTTAACGAGCTACCGCCGATTGCCCCGTGCATGGGGCAGGACGGCCAACACGTTAACGAGCTAACTGCGCTAACACACTAGTTCCCACCCATGTAATTGAGCATTGCGTGGCACATCCGACATACTGTTTTACTTTAGTCCATGACTCGCTTACCTTCAGGGTCATACGTCACATGAAAACCAAAATAGTTCCAAAGGCCAGATCTGAATGAGGGTGGGGGAGGTTCAATTTGCCATGTTGCAAGGAGAGCTTAGCTTCTGTCTTGCTAGCTTGCCCTGCGCTCTTCCTTCTGACTATGCTTTCTGTGTTGAGCACTCAGTGGATCTGCGCTCGACAGTGCAGCCTAGGCGGAGTAGTCAAACGCAGATCCACTGAGCGCTCCACACAGACAGCATCGTCAGAAGGAAAGTTGATAAAATAAATTACAAATTTGTATTGTTCGATATGCGTACCGAACCGAAAGCACTGTATCGAACGGTTCAATATCGATACGAATATCGTTGCACCCCTAATATATGCGTGTATCTTGAACATCTGGCCATCAGAACGTGGATTTTGACTGAATTTTCAGCTTTAATGATGACTAAAGACCTCGCACTGTTAAATGTTGAAAACCGAGATCAGAATCAGGATGAGTGTCCATGGATGAGGATGAGTTTTCTCGTGTGAATTTGTGTTTAGTCTGGGACGTGTTTGTTTATGTTAAAATAAAAATCTAAAACAGAAATCCTGGTTCTGTTTTTTACTTGTTTTCTTCCCCTCGTTTCTTCTTTTCATTCGGGCTGAAGTTCTGCATAAACCGCTGCATGCTGAGCGAGCTTTAGAGCCCAAGGCCACCATTAAAATGGGACTGCACAATTCACAAATAGCCTTGTTAATTAACAAAGAGCAGTTTTTATAGCTTCAGAATCAGGCCATAACAGCGCAGGAGGAAAGCACAGTGACAGAAAATAACAAATATTCCTGCACAGCTGCAGGTGGACTCCATATTCAAATACAGAGCATCAGCTAAGCTGCTGCTCTCGCTTTAAATACAGGACGAGTGTAAGAGATGCTCCGAGTGTGGAAATCAGACTCGCTGTCCGTCTTCATTCCTGACTACAATGGGAGGATTTACACATGACTGCAGCCTTCAATTCAAACCACCTCGTCCCCGAGGTTCCTTTACGAGAAACGATGCTGTAATCCAGAGCAAACATCGATGAGCGCATGAAGCAATACGGGAATGAGGGGGAAACCTGTTCGACGCTGCAGGAGTAAAAACAAACAGCGGAGAGGTCGTCCTTCCATTTGTGGGTCAGCCTTTAAGTTCACGCGGTGCACATTTCTGCTGTCAGGCGAACGCACGTCTGACAGCGGGAAGCGTTCCACCTTCGTTTCCTCTCCGTGTGAAGAAGTCAAAACACGTCATCTTCCAGGTGTTTGAACTCATCACAACAAGCTACACCCAACACACAAACACATCCTGTTCCAAAGTTTCACCCCATGAAGCCACACACGAACGCCGCGGGGCCTGAGGGCTCACGCTGGGTCTTTCCCAGAAGCATCAATCAGACACGTTAACCAAAATTAAGCCTTTAAAGTCGCCGCCAAGCTGAAAGTCCCTGAGCCACTGTTACCTACACATGTACACTCGGTACTCATTCAGAGGGTTTGCTTACATTTATTTACTTTTCTTCAAAACTGCTTTTGTATGTCCTCTAAATCTTCCAGGCTTTAAGCTTCTTTCTTTAACTCAAGTCATCCAAAGTTAATCATGAACAAGACGGAGGCAGGTGAAGGAGGAACTGGGTGACCTCCATCTAAAGAAGAAAGAGTGGGAAGCAGGGGTTTCTAATTCATAACTGCTGTAATTTTACAACATGAATAAAACCAACTCTTTAGATGAAGGAGGAGGAGGAGAAATGGCTCGTGAAAGCTTTTGTTTCTGCACCAGTCCGACCAAAGTAAAACCCTCTCATGCTTTGCTGAATAATAAGTCATGAGAGTCGCTGGTTACGCATTAAAACCAGCACGGAGTGGCGGTTAGATCCCGGTTTACAGTTTGCAGGGCCTCACGCTGCACTTTGACCCCGTGCACCTTGGCAGGCAGTGAAAGGGATTTCAGATGAATCGGGCCTTTTGGTTGGCGGCTCTGCGAGCGCTCTGCCCCTCACGTTGTGTGTTTCAGGAATGCGCCTGTGTTGTTTTTTGTGGGTTTTTTTAAATTCAGGACTTTTGTTTTCTTCTTTCTGCACTTTTAAGACTGTCGAGTGTAAAACAACCAGAGGAGAAATTCTCCATTCCACCTTAAAACACACCAGCGACTGTGTGTTTGTTATCTCACCAGCAGCCCAAATAAGTGGAGGCCGACAACCGACGGTACGCTGACACCTGCAACAAATTCTCACTTCCTCTGCTGACTGCAGCTCATCTTGTTTTAATAAAAAACAGAAAAACCTGAAGATTTAAAAGATTTCTAAAAATTCCCAGCTGGTAACTTCGATCGCCTCCCGGCAGTTATTTTATAGACCGTGAGCTGACTTTGCCCTGTGTGATCAGTCTGGTTTTGTTCAGATTGGTGTTGGGTTTTTTTTCGCATAACTGCTCAAAAAGACATGAAAGTGTCACCAGATCAATGTTTCTCACACTCGGATCTCTCTGGGAATCTGCCACAAGCCGTCGGGCAGCTACACCGCCCGTGAATAAAGACCTGGATGGGAAGCTTGACATCTGCAGAGATCCAGCTACAGGACAGGCAGCTAACTGTGGTTGCCTCCACCAAGGAAAAGCTTTGAATGAACTCTGATGAGACCCTGTAGGGGTGCCGACTGTTAACAGTCCATTAACACTAATACATGCACGAGATCTTCATGGTCAACTTCAGGATTTGTTTGTGGAAAAATGGACAAAAAACCTGATAACATAGAAACTATGATTCTTCCAGGTGTTCTGTGTCATGTCACATTTGACCCCCGACCTCCCCTAGAAGGTCACTATATTGATCTGCAAGTCAAAGTGATAACAATGCTACATAGAGCATTAAAGTTAAAGTTATGTTTTTTTACTGCCATTTCTTGTTCTGCTAACATGAAGGCATGAAGTGATTCATGGGGGTTCTAAATTATCACCTCATGTTGGACTTCTGACCTCTTCTTCAAGCTCAAATAAGGTCAAACCTCCATAAAATACCATGTCACATTTGACCTCTGACCTCACTTTTATATTTCCCATCTGGCTTTCCTTCAAGTTGACCTCATTGTGTTTTAGAGAAAGTAAGAGAAAGACAGTGAGCTGTTTAGTTAGTGAATAAACTATAGTATAATAATAATAATAATATATCACAAGTAGGGCTGGGCCAGCTCATACCGTTCACAGTAATACCGGTATAATGTTGGGCAACGATAAGAAAATGAAATATCGCGATAGAATATGGGTAAAACGCGCAGGCGCAGGGCCTTTGTTTTCATACGCACATGGCAGAAAAAGCATGGCAGCGACGGAGAATGAGAAGGGCGAGAGCGGATCGTTCAATGAAACGATGAACCAGAATTGGTTTGTAAAAATGCTGCAACTTCAGTGGTGTGGAACTGGTTTAGCTTTCCCCCGTCAGATACACAACAAAGCACTATTTTTGGTAGCGCATGCTAGCGGGCCGTCGTTATTACCGTGTTGTTTGGAAAATACGGCACACTTAAAATCAATCCTTTAATTTTTCTGAAAATCGACAGAGCCCCGTATAATCCCGTGTGCCTTATGTATGAAATCTGGTTGTGTTTACTGACCTCGAAACGATTTTATGTACACGGCGCTCGAAAATCTGTCAAATGTTTCAGTACGACTTTGCTAAGCTACGAAGCCGCACCGCTTGATGGATTGTTGGAGCATTACGGCTATCGTAGGCGGAGCCTCGCGGAGTGATACGTACTGTGCTTCAACATAATATTACTGTATTGTGTGTGTATATAACCTCTTTTTAAGTTTTGTGGATATTACACATGGTTATGCTGAGGATATGTCAGCCAGTTTCCACTGTAAATGCCTTTTAGTTAAACTGTCAGCGAGGAATTTGCATTTGCACTGTTACATTTTTATCTAACTTTAATGCACATAAAAACAGCTGCTTGTTTAAGTGAAAATACATTGATGGGGTTTTTTGCACTAATAAAGTTGTGGAGTTGTAAAGTATTTTGTCTAGTGTCAGTTATATCGTCAGTTATATCGTTATCGCAAATTTTCAAATGTATATCGTGATAAATATTTCTGGTCATATCGCCCTGCTCTAATCACAAGCTCAAGGTTCTTCATGTCCAGTTATTTAAAACTCCATGTTTGTGTAATCAAAGTAAACATCTGTCACGCTGCCCTTCACTGCACTACAAACTTCTGAAAGTTCATTTAAAAAGAACAAAGAAAACAAAGTGAATGTGTAAAAAAATACAGCGCTGTTCTCTTCAAAGCAAACGCCGCCCACAGAGCGAGAGGGTTGGTGGCGGTTTGCGCTCTCAGAGTGCTTCTTGTTTATTAGCTGTTATTTATTAGGCCGGTATGCGATTGGTTTGGCTTGTCTGTCTGGTTATTTACGTGCAGGTAGAGCTGGGCGATAGAACGATAACGATATGTATCGCGATATAACTTTTACTCGATAGAGAAATTAAACTATCGCGATAGACCTCGCCACTCTTGTCCTCTTAAAAAAAAGAAAGAAGGAAAAAAAAAAAAAAAGGTCAGCCAATCCAAATTCAGTAGCGCAGAGCCGAACCAATCACAGCCGCAGCGTCACGTCGCGTGACTTGTTACGTACAGCACAAGTGCCAAGCCGCACGTGTGTTTGTTTGGGAAGCAGCCAGCGGGTAATGGAGGAAATGAGTGTGCCGACTAGAAAAATCAACCGAGCGTGACCGAAGAGAAAACAGATGATGGTTCCAACGCCGGAGAGATTGTCGAACGGAAGAGCCATAGAAGTTCCGTAGTGTGAAGGTATTTCGGCTATTTCAAGTCTGACAAAAAACAGAGTAGCGTGCACTGTAAATTGTGCCGAAAGCAAGTCTGGAAATACAATAAACTGGTGCATGCGTCACACTGTGCGCCACGTTATTGTTTCGGTGAAATGAATTTCTACAATACTGTTAATTCTACTCTCTGCAGTGTTTAAATGCTTACATATACACACAGTTACTGTCCCTCCACACATACGACTCGGTTCTGCTTCTATGCCCCAGCTTTGTTTACTTTTTCCCACCGAGGCTTCTAGACTTCTGATTGGCCAACATTTCTGCACGGTTAGGAATCTAGCGCCACCTGCTGCTTTGGCATGTTCATAGCAGCGTTTTCCTTCATTTCTGCCTTTATGTGTGGACGGGATTATTTTTTAAAACGAAAACGGAAAATCTCCGTTTTCAAAAATACCCGTGTACGTGTGGACGTAGCCTCAGTCTCTGACTGGAAGCGCTAATTCGTCATTCGGCTTTTGTCAGACTAAAGTAACTGTTAAAACTGTTTGAAAAGCTCAGCTATACAACAAGGAGAGATTGAGAATTTCCTTTTAGTTCTCAGTTTATTTGATATTGACAAAAGTTAGTCAGTTTTGTCTGTTCTTCTGTAAAACAAACTAAGATTTATTTTTAGAATTAATATTTTGTTTCTAAGTGGAATTGACAATTTAGTCTGTTTCGTTTGTTCTATTTTGAAACTTAGACGCTTTAGCGGCTGCCTTTTGTGTAGTTTGCAATATTTGCCTTTATTTATCTGAAAAAGTCTCATGTTCCTTAAGTACATCTACCCTGTTGAACTTATTATGGGAAATAAATATTTAAATAAAAACAAACTGCTGATTATTTCTCATTTTACTTGTGAGCAACGGCACATTTAAATCTTACAAATATAGTTATTTGGCTTATATCGTGATAGATATCGTTATCGCCTGAAATGAAAAAAAACATATCGTGATATGAAAACATCTCATATCGCCCAGCTCTACGTGCAGGACGTCTAAAGATTGCCAGAAAATGTTTTCAAACTGTTTTATTCACCGGAGTTTTTACTGAAACATAGCAGACATTCCTGGAATATCACATGCTTGGAAATTGTGGGAAAAATGTGAAGATTTCTGTTAAATGCGGTGAAACAGACTTCTGACGAATCAGGAACCATGCAGAGTCAGCCCCCTCACCCCAGAGGCATTTTCTGAGTCCGTTTACTTACAGGAAACTTTATCAGAGGTTTGGAATTATTCTGGGAGTCAAATGTTCTTGATTAAGAAAAACGGGCAGACGTTCAAAGATGGAATCATCCTCATTTTAATCTAACAGCTGGAAGCACGACCACTTCTCAGACACAGTGTCAAAGTCTGAGGGGTCTTAAGTGACTGGTAAGACTGAAAAACCCTGTATAAACCCACCCTCCCCTCTGCGCTGTGGTGAGCTGAACATGCGAGTCGTTGTCACGCTCGCCTCTTTAAGCCTATTACACTAATGGTTTCTACGAGAGAGGAGAAAAGAACAGGTAACACACCTCCACGCCTGACAGCAGGAATGTAAATGAGCAAACAAGAAAGCACCTCTGGCATCCTGAGCTATGAGATACCCAAGGTTTTATGACAGGTTAACAAACTGAAGGAGGCTTTCTGCTCTGTGACACACTCAGCTCAAGGTTCCATTCTCAGATTATTCCCGAGAGAAGGAATGATTCCTCACGCAGAGGTAAACAGGTATTTGGAGTGAGTTATTTGGAGGAACCTCACTGGACTAGCTGTTCATTACTGACCCGTTTAATCATTAGCAAGATATCAAAAATCATCTACTACAAACACAAAATGACACACCATCCAGAAGCCAAAAATAATAACGTTGCTAAAAAGTTATTTAAGAGCAGTCTAGGTGGTCTGATTAAACATTAATAAATGAACATGTTCAGGCTGCCAAGAGCTCAAAATACTTCACTAGCTTCCAGCTGCCTCACTGCAGCAATAAAAGCATGATTACAGGGTAAAAATGAACTTTTCCCATACTTATCAAAGTGTGTGTATATATATATATATATATATATATATATATAAAAACACCCAGCACGCCCCTGCGGGCGGTTTATCCTTCAAGCTCGGGTCCTCTACCAGAGGCCTGGGAGCTTGAGGGTCCTGCGCAGTATCTTAGCTGTTCCCAGGACTGCGCTCTTCTGGGATCTGCTGGAGCCACTCGCCTAGCTTGGGAGTCACCGCACCTAGTGCTCCGATATTCATGTAGCCCCTTCCGCCGGGGTTACTTGCGTAGTAGCATTCCAACAACGCCCTGTTTTCGTCCCTTGCCCACCGATGCCTTCTTGTTCCAGTAGCCCACTTTTCGTCAGGGTGCCCTGGTTCCTCAACACCTGACGCGGACCTTGTTGATCCGGGCGACGTCCGAGCCGGCATGCCTTCATATTTATCTGTCTCGCTCATGTCTGCGGTAGGCTTGCTTAGCATAGGGGGTCTAGCCTTAGGACCCTTACTGGATACAGACGCCCCAGGCAGGAATCGAACTTGCGATCCTCTGTTCCAAAGGCGTGTAGTTTAACCACTACATGAATAGGATGAGGGACCTATGGATTCTTCGATATATATATATATATATATATTTATATATTAGGGGTGCAACGATATTCGTATCGATATTGAACCGTTCGATACAGTGCTTTCGGTTCGGTACGCATATGTATCGAGCAATACAAAATTTGTAATTTCTTTTATCAACTTTCCTTCTGACGATGCTGTCTGTGTTGAGCGCTCAGTGGATCTGCGTTCGACTACTCCGCGTAGGGTCGACAGTGCAGCCTAGGCGGAGTAGTCGAATGCAGATTCACTGAGCGCTCAACACAGACAGCATCGTCAGAAGGAGCAGGGCAAGCTAGCGAGACAGAAGTTAAGCTCTCCTTGTAACATGGACCTCCCCCACCCTCATTCAGATCTGGCGTTTGGAATTATTTTGGTTTTCATGTGACGTATGACCCTGAAGGTAAGCGAGTCATGGACTAAAGTAAAACAGTATGTTGGATGTGCCATGCAATGCTCAATTACATGGGTGGGAGCTAGTGTGTTAGCGCAGTTAGCTTGTTAACGTGTTGGCCGTCTAGCCCCATGCACGGGGCGATCGGCGGTAGCTCGTTAACGGAGATTTGCCGTGTTGTGGCGTTAAGGTCATTTCAACGAGATTAACCTGAAAGCACTAGTGGGAACACAACGAATATAACTGCACATTTACTCCGACATCATCCTAGTGCAAAGACAAGTGGAAGCAGAAAAAAAACAAGCAAGCATGCTACTAACTTTAGCCGAGTCATTTAGACAGCTGTTTAATATGCTGCTGAGAATATAGCCCAGAAGAAGCGGATAGTATAGCTTTTATTTTGGAAAGAGACATTTCTCTGTAATAAACTCTCTTTTCCAAAGATGAGTGATTCCTCAATCAGATACAGGGCTCGCAATATCGCTAGCCCAACGTCCCGGGGCTAGCGATTTTTTCAGTCGAGGTACCAAAATCTATCTCTGCCCTGCCCGTCGGGCTATTGTAGGAAGGAAAAATATATGTCAATTAGGGCTGCCACGATTAGTCGACTATCAAAATCGTCGACGACTGATTTAATAGTCGACGTGTCGTTTGAAGCTTTGTAAGATCCCAAAAGACGCAGGAATGAGTAGCAGGATTTAAGAGTGTAATAACGGACTGAAACAGAAGATGGCAGCACTGCATGTACAAGGATGCCAGCTGCCGTTAAACCCCAAAGAAGAAGAAGCTGTGTCCCAGAATTCATAGCGCAGCCCAGCTCAGTTTCCAACAATGGCGGCAGTTAGTTAGTTTTAATATTACTCGTATTATTCTTTCTGGGTCACAAAATAAACGTTTAACATATTTTCAGGCGAGAATGTAGCTGTGTAAACCTCAAATATCTGCTCAGTTTATCAAGACACCACATATTTTCAAAAGCGCTCCGACGTTTTCGGAGACGTCTGTTACCCACTAGCTCGATAGCTAGCCGGGGGCTAGGCTCACTAGAGCCCAGCGGACTCCCGGCAAATCGTTTTCAAACCCACTGCCGTCTTTCGCTACTCAGGTTAAACATGATATATGAGTCACTTAGATAACTTAAAAATGTTATTGTTTGGCTTTTTTTTAGTATTTTATTTGTTCCTGAGTAAATCGGTTTGGCTGAGATTAAAGTTATAGTTTTTACACAGCTGAATAAACGTCAAGCAGACAGCTGATTATCAGAAGTGTGAGATGCTCGAGAATTTACTCCGGTGTCCTGCTATATTTTAGATAGCAAGGAGTTTATTAAACTTCACTGAAACAATCTGCAAATTTCATTAAAATTTAATAAACTATCATCTTGTCTTTATTTTTAGTTAGCACATACCTTAAACACTTAAAGCTGTAAGCTAATGATAGTTATATAAGAGCAGATGCTGCTGGTGCAATAAGCTGTAGTTTTACGTCCAATGGATGATGATCTGATTAGTCGACTAATCGCAAAAATAATCGGTGACTAGTCGACTATCAAAATAATCGTTTGTGGCAGCTCTAATGTCAATGCTTTTGCATTCTTTCGGAAATGTAGCTGGGTAATTATGTCATTGGCATCGGTGAGCCACTGTCAATATGTGACATATTGAAATCGCGTTTGAATTTGCGCTTGTTGTTTGCTTTCACTTTGCAATCATGCGAACTGTGTATAGAGAGCGACAGCACTGATCTGTGAGTGATGATAATTTGTGCACCAATTCCTCTGACATCGTCTTATTAATCGTTAGCTTACTATGCAAACATGACAAGTGAAATCTCCCGCAGCTTAAACATGTGAGAGGTTGATCGCGCAGAGAATCGCTGAGCTTATGTGAGTGCGTGTGTAAAAGCAGCAGCATATATATTTGACTACGATGACCTGGATGACTGAGAACCTTCACAGACAGATATATATTTTAGTTCTGCTGAGCCAAATAAGACAGGTCGGGGTGAAGAAGTGACAGCCAAAGAAAAGCTTACCACAAAACGGAGAAGTTATGACAAATCAGACTATAAGGCAAAAAGAAAGTGCAGCTTTATAGTTTCATGGACAAAAGAATTTCTGTGGCTGCAATATGACGAGCTAAATAACCAGGGCTGCACATAAGTGGTCCGCAGGTGCGCATTCGCTGTCAAAATAAAAAACACGCACAAGGGTTAGGGTTAAATTTAAAAACTGTAATTTTGAGTTAAAATATATATTTATAATTTTAATAAATGACAAATTAAAAAGGCATGAACATTTTTTTTGTATCGAAAAAATATCGAACCGTGACACCAAAGTATCGAACCGAACCGTGAATTTTGTGTATCGTTGCACCCCTAATATATATATATATATATATATATATATATATATATATATATATATATATATATATATATATATATATATATATATATATATGTACATAAAATGCATTCACTCTAATTTACAGATAATAATTCATACAGGTGATTGGCTTTCACTGCAATTAATTGATTACTGTGCACACCTGTGAGGCTGATTCATCAGGTAGCCATCACCTTCTGTTTCACCCACCTTGACTCCAGCAGCTACCCATTTCATTCACGCCTCAGTCACACCAGCTGGAGACTACCCGGCAACCACCGTTGCTAGGGAATAACAAGTATTCCACCATCCAGCTGTGAGTGGTTGCTGTGAAACTGACTGGTCAGTGTTTCCCTGGTAACCAAAAGTCGCTAGGGAAAAATAAAGTATTCCCGACCAGTTGGCGAGTAGTTTTGGGAGGTTGTATGCAATTGCTTGGTGGTTAGTTGGTGAGCGTTTCCAAATGAGTGGGCGTCCTCCAAGCAAACTAAAGGTGATCAAAGCAACCTGTGAGCCACCAAAGCAATCCCAAGGAGGATTTTGGTGCAGCACCCTCTTTGCAACCAATTTAAAACCAGGCACCAACCAGCAACCACTCTCCAACCAATCAGAGGTCTCTAGCTGTTGGCCAGCCACTGGGCAACTCTTTTATTGGAAGGTTCATACCAACTCTCCTCCATCACCTGCTACCACTGATTTTACTATGATGTCTTATCAAATAACTTAATAAACAAATAAACCTGCCAGAAAACTGGGAACAAGGTCCCTAAAATCAGGCATTACTGGGATTAGTGTGACTGGCTTTTACCTGCGACAGCTCCCTAAATAAAAAAGCCTCAGGTTTAAATATTGGTTTAAATATTCGTCATATACGTCAGGTTTAAATATTGCACATTAAATCCATATCAAGGTACTTCAGTGCAAACATGGTGTGGAACTCTGTGTTGACTTCATGAACAGACAACGATGTTTGGGCTAAAAGGCTCACACCTCCTCGTTTACCGCATGAATGGAGCCTTTAACACATCATGTATTTACATGTATGTGCTTTGACTATCTGCCAGAGGTCAAAGGTCGACGGCACCTGTCCTCGCGCAGTCCTACCTGTCTCTGGGGTCGATCCAGCTCGTGCACTGGTTAATGTGGTCAATGTAGTAAACTTTGCCATCAAAGTCTCTGGCTTCCTCCCAACCGTCAGGTAGTGGCAACTCCTTCCTCGGCATGTCAGGCGAGTCTCCATGTAATGAACTCCTCTCTACTCAGAATCATCGCGAAGAGATACCATCATCATCATCACCATCACAGTCAGACTCTACATCTGCAGTTAGTCCCCAAATTCAGAGTCTGGCTGGATTAGGCCATGGTAAAAATCCATAATAATCCTCAGATTAACAATCAGACCCTGAACAGGAGGAGGAGGAGGAGGAGGAGGAAGGGGGTAAAACAAACTGTTTCATCAGGCTGCACTTGTGCAACAATTCATCCCGGTTTGAGAGCCTCAAAGTATCCGTAACGTAAACACAGCAGCTGGAGGAGTGTCCAGGACGGTCTGGAGTTTCCCAGGTCCGCGGGCAAACTTTGAGGCGGCCTGGAAGAACTTTTTCGGGATGATTATCCACGCTCCGCCGAACACGGACGGGGTCCTGCTGACGCCGGTGGTACTGCTGCTCGGGTTTAACGGAAACACACGGGGAGCCCCGTAGAAACCTCCAGATGAACAAAACGCAGACTTAGAAAAGGGTGGAGCAGCAGCCAGCGTCCTCGCGTTCCCTTATAACACCCCCAAACCCGCAGAGCTGGGGCTCGGCTCCTCTCCGTGCCGACAGGCCACCATGTTTAGCCGCAGTAACCGACGCTAGCCTCCAGCCTGCGGGACAGCGAACAGTCCGCCCGCCGCTTGGAGAAAGGAGAAAAGTACCGAGAGAATTCACAGCCGTTAAAATCCGCTAAATAGCCGAAGAACTTCTCTGTTATCCCGTAAAAATCCTCCGGTGAAAGCTGGGCAGAGGGAGACTGCAGCAGTGGCAGCGGTGGCGGTAAAGTCTTCTTCGGTCCCGATGACTTCGCTCGAACCGATCAAGCTAACGGCAGCCGCTCAACCCGACTTCCGGTTTCAAAATAAAATATTTGTTGACAAACTCCAGGACACAAAATAAGACTTCCGGGCAAAACAATTTCCGAAAAATACTTTTACTGATACCATGAGAAAAATATTGTTTTATAGCAGCAGGAAGAAGAATAAAATATACAGGGGTCTATGAATAACACAACATAGTAAAAGGCCTATAGTGAAGGTAAACATTAAATGTAAATACTTTTGGTTATTGTATTGAAATATCACTAAAATTAAAAAAAATCTATGTTAAAAAAGAGAATGTTGCAGTGAACTATAGCTAAACGTTAGTTAAAAGTTACAACTAAAACAATCAAAACTAGATGTGAGTTAAGTTAGTAACAAACAAGATTAAAATTCACTAAGAATAAACACTTGGAACTTACCATAAAACCTACAGTAAAATAGAAATGCACACGTGCTGTGTTTTTATTCAAACAGCTGTTCCGATTTTGCAAAATCTTGCTCCTGACAAACTTTCATGATTAAAAATAATGATCAAAAATCCACCTGAAACTATAAAATCTACTCTGTAAATTGAATCAAAGTGAAGTATTTTGAAAGCAAAAACTTAAAAAATAAAAATTTCAAATCTCAGTAACTCAGTTTTCATTAAATTATTTTTATTTTTATGGAAGCATTGCTGTTCTACCTTAATTTAATATTTAAAAATAGCAAATTATGCATTTATGCATATTCTATAGTTTGTGGTATAATTTTATTTATGATTGAAACTTTTATTCTACTACAACAGTAAGAATCCATTCAAAATTTTGAAAAAAGTCCTTATCTTAACCTATGTCATTTTACATTTTTTTATTATATGGATATTTATGGATTATTATTTATTATTACTATATAAATAGTAACAATAATTATCATTATTGGTAAATTTTAAACGTTATATTTTGTCTGTTTTGTACTTTTTAAATTTTTTTATTGTTTGGTCTAAAAATTTAAATCAAACAAATAAACATAACAAAAATACCCAGATAAACCTCCACATTTACAACTTTTATTATTTTTATTGACAGAAAGTTTCATTGTAGGCTGCGAGTTATGGTGATACTTAAAGTTTTGTTCAGTTTTGTGGCTCATACATTAATGTTTTATTCATAAAGCCTGGTTTAAATGTTATTCACTTATTTGTTAGCAGTTAAACCTCCTAACCTGCCCAAACTTTCAAGCCCACAGCGCCCCCTGGAGGACAATATTCCGCAGTGCTGAACAGGTTGGGAGAGATGATGGTTATCATCACCTGCAGGTTCTTCCATCGTGCAGATATTTCTTCAAACAAGAGTCCAACATCAAGAACAAAGAGTGAAACTACTTCGTAGTGCAGATGTTACGGGGATGGCTGCATTAGGCTTAGGCTACTGAGGGTTTCTCATGATGCACTGGGTGCATCTTCCTCACTCACTGTGTTTTTATACACCTCTTATTTATTCATCAGTTATAATTAATTTCTGGCTCTTTTCCAAAGCATCTCTTTATCCTGTCTCCCTCCCCTCCCCTCAACCAGTCGCAGCAGATGGCCCCGCCCCTCCCTGAGCCTGGTTCTGCCGGAGGTTTCTTCCTGTTAAAAGGGAGTTTTTCCTTCCCACTGTCACCAAAGCGTGTGCTCAGTGTTTATCTCGCGGCCTTGTTTCTGTTTTTCCTTCACAGGGATTCAAGTGAAACTGAAGGACGCAGTGATGAGCTGCGTTCACTGACGTGTTTTTAAGAAATTGATTTCTGCCACTGAATCACCACATTTCTGTCTTTGGTGCTGCGCTGCCTGAAGGCCTGAGGCTCACAGCCTGGTTTTTGACCTTGTGTATGAAGATTTCTCTGAATCTTAACGACTTGATGTACTATGAATGAATTATGCACAGTCTTCCACGGAGAGCTGAAACCCTCCCTATATTTATCTGTAAAAACTGCGAAGCTGTCCTTCATGTCCAATCATGCTTTTAATTCACCTCAACAGTTATTTTCATTTCTCTTTGTTTTTTAGCATAAAACAACTTCAACAACAGTTTTCTGTTGCTCAGCAGTTGCTGGCATTAAATTCATAATGATCATCATGTGACATGTTTGGGGGGGGGGGGGGGTTTGGGGGGGGGGGGACTATGTGAGGGACAGGGATGTGTCCAACAACCTGTAGAAGAGTTAAAGTAGCTGTGACAGCAAAAGGGTCCAAAACAGAGCCTTTGACCATTTCCATTATTATAAACACTTATGCGTCTGTGTTTCTGAGCAGATAATGTCATCTTCCACAGGACTGCAGGTGTAACTCAGACCAGTGGAGCGCGAGCTAGAAGGGTTTTTTATCCCCTCAGTCACAAAGTGAAAAACGACGCTGCTTCTCCATCATTATCCCAGCAGCTGTGTCACTCTTTTGGCACTGTTGCATTCATGAAGCAGTGCATGAAGCTGTGCCTGCTGTGGGATGCAGGGTCAGGCCTCCATGACGCCTCTGTTACTGTGGAAAAAAGAAAACGCCTTCACTAACAGATGTGTTTCCAGCTTTGAGTGCTTTCTTAATGAAGCACTTTGCTAGATTTGAGCTGCTTTTTCAGGAGGAAATATTCAAACGATGTTCTTCCCTTCATAATTGTTTTATATAACAGGAATAAAATATCCACTAAATTGAAGTGAAGCATGAAATATATTTCTTTTTAATGTTATTGTAATTGGTTACAGCAACAGTAAAATCCACAGTGCACTTCACTGTGGGGTACATCACTGTGGGGCACATCACTGTGGGGCACATCACTGTGGGGTACACTTCCAGTATATATAAGCAAATACTAGCTGTCTACCTTTATATTGGTCTTGGAATTTAAAAAAGCTGATAAGTGAAAAAGTAATGAAGAATTAAAGAAAAACGTTTAATTTCTGTTATGAATGTTGGTGCTGCATAGTCTGGTTTGTACACCAGGGGGTGCTTTAGAACTTCTCTGTTTGCAACAGGTGCTTGGAACATTACAAACACAACAATCAGCTGATCCGAGCAGAATTTGTGTAAATAGTTATCTATGACTTGGTATTGGTATCAGTCGGGCTCTCGTACAAATATGCATATTCACAAAATTCAATAATTTTATATCATTATAACGCAATAATAAATAAATGTATCAACGTTAGTAGGCCAGGAACAAATAAAATCGTCATATAAATCATTAGATTATGACAGATTAAAAAAGAAAAAAGTACATTTTGTTCTTAATCAGGGATCAAAGCAGTCGCTGACCGTCAGTGTATTAGTTAAACGCGCTTGTACAGAGGAGAAGGGAAATTTCCGAGCAGCGCCTGAACGCAGCATTTTTTCTGAGTCTGGGAACAAAAACATCAGAGCGGCTCGGTCACATGTAGCGCGCACAGCCGCAGCACGAGCGCGGAGCCGCGAGGAACGAGGAAGTCAGTCGAGCCGTCGGCGTCCAGGAACAAGCAGCAGCGGTGTGTCCGGCTCCCGTTCCCGGCTCCCTCCGCCACCTCACCCGCCACCTATGGTTCTCCTCCGGCACATCTCCATCGCCCTGACCGCCGCCGTGGCTGCCCTCGGCTCCGCGCTCTTCATCGCGCTGAACTACTTCTACAAGAGGCGGTTATGGTCCCCGCAGGCGGAGTACTGCACCATCAAAGAGGTGGGAGGGCAGGTTATTCACTCAACACTCAGAGTTTGGTAATTTTAGACGTTTAATCGATTTAATTTAAATTAAATTTAAATTGAGCTGAACTGTTTAACTTGGTGAGGAGCGCGTTCAGGGACCTCTGACTGAGGCGAGGAGACGCTGTAGAGTCATTAGAGCTGCTGGAGATGTGCTGATGCTTGGTGGAGATGTGCCGGTGGCATTATGAGAAAACAGAAAGATGTGATGAAGAAGAAGAAAAGAAGGAGGTGGTGCTGATAATGAAGCCGTTACTGATAATTAATGATGATGATGATGATGATGATGAAGGTGGGAGAATGTAGTGAGCATGATTTGAAGACTTTGATGTATTGCACTTTATTTTATATTAACAGGACAGCATTATGTAACGTGACAGCTCCAGAGGTGTATTGATCGCCCCCTGGTGGGTGGTTGAACTGTAGGTCAAAAGCCCCGCCCCCTCCACATTAGTAACCATGGACACCAGTGATATTTAAGACATGGGCGTCACCCACCCTTGACTGAAGGAAGCTGTTCTACTTCCTGTTAATCCCACTGTACAGAAATCGGGTGCAGTTATGACAGAGCTTCAGCAGGGGGCTCTCGTGAGCTTCTCCTCATTAATTATAACGTTACGGTAGCTACAGCGATATTTTATCTGTGGTGTTTTAATGTATTAGTAAATGAGACAAACCATCCAAAGATGGTGTTTACGTCTTAAAGCGGGTGTCTATGGGACCTCAAGTGGCCATTTGAGGAACTGCAGGTTCGGAAACTTCCATGCTAGCTTAATTTTTTTAGATGTCAAATAGAAAAGCACGCTGAATTAATTTCTTCTCAGACACGTTTGTTTTCTGATCAGCTTTTTTAATGTCCTCATGACCGACGGCTTCTCCAGAAAGAAGCAAAGATTAAGCGATTACATTTGCTGATTGTGTTCTCAGTTTACAGAGTTCTGTTTTACTCAAATCAGAGAAAAAGGCCACTCCAGTGTCTTAAAGACAAAAACCCCCTGAAGTACTCACAGCTTTTCGTGGGTAAATGACTGACTTAATAATTAAAACACTTGCAGATTGTTTCAGCTTTAATTGCTGCTGCTGAAAAGAGAAAAAAGTGGGAAATCATGTTCAAGGTGATGCTGAAGTAGCGAGCTTCCTTGTGGGAATATGATTGTTTATCTCAGCTTCCTGCAGAGAGACAGAAAAACAGAAATGAGGCGGGCAGCGAGCGGACGGTCTTAATGAATGAGTCTTCACAGCTGCAGCCTGAATCTCTTAATAAAATCTATTTGCATGTTTCTAATCTTGTTTCCTCGATTCAATCAGCAGCAGCCTGTAATGGGCTTAGCCTGGTTTATCTGGCTCAGCCCGTCTTCGGGGGATAGTGCCGGCGTCTGCCGGCGGCTCGCCACAGAGGAGATGTAAATGTTTCAGTCTGGGGATTCGTTCCAATCACGTCTCGGGAAAGCGGGGGGGGGGGGGGGAGACTAACAGCGTGTTTTTGACCCCAAGGAGTCGAAGCAGGTGGGAGGGCAGGACACGCTCATTTGCAGAGCGACAAACACCCACAGGAGCACTTCGTTTTACTCTTTCTTTCGCTATTTTGTTAGGTAGACGATGGTTTCCGAGGCCTTTATCTTTATATTAATCCCACTTTTTCATATCGTCTGTGACTCCGCGGCCTCGTCTCTACAGGCACTTTCGTTGTTGTTAAATGTTGCTGTTGTTCCTCTGAGATTTGCTCTGTGTTGACATTATTAATCGTTTGTGCAGTTCTGCCACATTCGAGAGGTGTTCAGGTACCCGTGACTGCGATGGTCTCCAGACTCCACAGAAATGTCCAGCAGTGAAAATGTGACAAATTTATAAGAATCTAATCTGTTGTGCACGTACAAGACATGTGTTGTCCTTTTGTTGTTAGTTAGCACAACTTTAACTAAACCTAACCAGGGTTGTATTGCCTAAACCTAACCGAGTAGTTTCACAACACAAGCCTAACAGAATAAGTTTCTTTCCTTAAATGTAACATAATAGCAGTTTTCATTATAGGTTCACTACTTAAACATAATTAGTTTCATTATTTAAACCTAACCAACTAGTTTTACTACCTAAACCTAACAGAATTATTTTCTTTACCTTAATGTAACATAAGAGTAGTTTTAATTGTCTAAACTTAAACGTGTAGTTTTAATTAGTTACCTAAAACTATCCAGGGATTTATTGCCCAAACCTAAGTTTTCATTTGTAGTTTCCAAACCATACTGAGTAGTTTTATTCTCAAAGTAAAGCTCATAAGAACATGTCATTTTAGTGTGTAATGCGAGATTAAGGGTAAAAATAATAATACTTGTTGGCCTTGAACGTGAATAATGGGTCCAACAGCCTCCAATTGTGGACGGTATCACCCTTTAAACCAGGAAAACCTCAGTTATGGGAACACGGTCACAAGTATCTCAATGTGGTGCGATTCATGTTAGCGTGAGTTAATGCGTTAGGTTTAATCAGAATCAGAATCAGAATACTTTATTGATCCCTGGGGGAAATTATTTTTTGTTACAGTGCTCCATTATAAACCAACATTAAGACAAGACAGACAATATGCTAACTAAGAATAGTACAATAGTATTAGTATTTCATACATCGACAGGCGTGTGTGCTCACTCTCTGCTTTGTGTCAGGGTGCAGTGGTACGGGAGTTTCATCTAGTCTTAAAATATCGCAGCATCATAAGTAGGGCTGCCACAAACGATTATTTTGATAGTCGACTAGTCACCGATTATTTTTGCGATTAGTCGACTAATCAGATCATCATCCATTAGACGTAAAACTACAGCTTATTGCACCAGCAGCATCTGCTCTTATATAACTATCATTAGCTTACAGCTTTAAGTGTTTAAGGTCTGTGCTAACTAAAAATAAAGACAAGATGATAGTTTATTAAATTTTAATGACATTTGCAGATTGTTTCGGTGAAGTTTAATAAACTCCTTGCTATCTAAAATATAACAGGACACTGGAGTATATTCTGGAGCATCTCACACTTCTGATAATCAGCTGTCTGCTTGACGTTTATTCAGCTGTGCAAAAACTATAACTTTAATCTCAGCCAAACCGATTTACTCAGGAACAAATAAAATACTAAAAAAAAAGCCAAACAATAACATTTTTAAGTTCTCTAAGTGACTCATATATCATGTTTAACCTGAGTAGCGAAAGACGGCGGTGGGTTTGAAAACAATTTGCCGGGAGTCCGGTGTTCTCACGGCTCTAGTTAGCCTTGCCCCCGCCTAGCTAACGAGCTAGTGGGTAACAGACGTCTCCGAAAACGTCGGAGAGCTTTTGAAAATATGCGGTGTCCTGATAAACTGAGCAGATATTTGAGGTTTACACAGCTACATTCTCGCCTGAAAATATGTTAAACGTTTATTTTGTGACCCAGAAAGAATAATAAGAGTAATATTAAAACTAACTAGCTGCCGCCATTGTTGGAAACTGCGCTGGGCCGCGCTATGAATTCTGGGACACAGCTGCTTCTTCTTCTTCTTCTTCTTCTTCTTCGGGGTTTAACGGTAGCTGGCATCCTTGTACATGCAGTGCTGCCATCTTCTGTTTCAGTCCGTTATTACACTCTTAAATCCTGCTACTTATTCCTGCGGCTTTTGTGATCTTACAAAGCTTCAAACGACGCGTCGACTATTAAATCAGTCGTCGACGATTTTGATAGTCGACGTAATCGTGACTAGTCGACAAATCGTGGCAGCCCTAATCATAAGTCAGAGGTGTCAAATTCAGGTTCAGCGAGGGCCAAGCTGGGAAATGAGATCCTCACCGCGGCCCAGATAAAAGGTCTACAGGCACGATTTCACTGCAAATGTAACGTCTCAACGGCGTTTTCATACAGCTTGGTGAGGATGAAGCCCGCAGCCAGTCCACATCGAGTATTTTAGCCTGTGTGACATTTAGTCCAGGAATATAATATATTCTCACTGCAGTTCCAGAGGAGGGCTGCAGACAGTCAGCTCCCAGCAGTCTGTTTCACAGACCTTTATCCGACAGCCTCTGCTCGTTTGCGGCCTTTAATAAAACCAGAAATGTCCTGAGGTAAATGCAAAGTTTTCGATCTTGACTTTTGTCCTTGAACGTACTTCCACAGGTCTCACAGAGCCCGTGTCAGGAAGTGAGCCTGTACTATAAGATAAATACAAGTAAAGCTCGGCCTTACAGCTCCATCACTGAAACGGGGCTGATTACACATGTTGTGGCGTAGCTGCGTTCTTCTCTCTGAAACCTCCGTTCACCGCTGGTGACCCCACATCGTCGTTGCTGTGTAGCTTCAAACATCACCGTGAAGACTGTGTGGTTTGAGAACGGGAATTCTCTCACGGTAATGGGTATAAGCTCAGTGACGACGCAAGATGCTCCGCCTTCCTTCTCGGCTGAAATCATCTCTCTCCCAGTTTGTTGCTTTTTGGCTCGAAGATGCTGTGAATCGGGTCACAGGCTTTCACCATGAAGCTGCAGTTTTTTTAGGAAGTACATGTCAAAGAGGTTAAAACCAAAACCAGCTCTCACTGACTTTATTAACACGTCAGTCAGGAAGTACTCAGTGAATCACAGGCTGGCTCTCTAACCAAAACTTCTGGTTATCTTTGGACTCTCGACTTCTGGGCGTTGATAAAGCTGCTGTTGATCAGATAGTGTCCGCAGAGAGCCTTCCTGTCACTTCCTGTTATTCCAGGCGAAGCTCAGACTTGAGTTTGACTTCCATTTCCTGGGAAGGAGGAAGCATTTTTAATAGGGCTGAACGATTATGGAAAATAATCTAATTGCGATTTTTTTGCCCCAATATTGCGATTGCGATGCGATATGCGATTATTTTTTAAGGTCTTTGTCTTCTGTATTATTAAACAAAGACAAGCAATACATCATATAGTATGGCCAATACTATATTACATTAATTTTAAACTGTTCTTTCCTGGAAGACAGACCTCTGTTATGATGACATGAGGTGATGCATGAATTGATGACTGACATTTTTATTTAACTTCTTCAATCACAACAGTATATTTGAACATACACAATAGTTTATTTTTAGCTTACAAACATCTGAGCATAAAGTGCTGACAAGGAACCCTGGTGTAAACATTAAAATGAAAGTCAGTACAATGTGCAGATTGCAGAAATATACATAAACAAAATCAGTGGCTTTACCACACTCAGTTTTTCCACATCTGTGAACTACTAGACAGTCATTCAATTAAAAAATAATATTAAATAAATAAAACTAATAAATAAAAAATACACACATCTTACTGATCTCTGCAGTCAGTAACATTACACATAAAGTGCAAACATAATAGCAATTGTATAAACACACACACAAACACGCCTTTAAAATTTAAAGGCGTGAAATTGGACGGTCGTTCTGATTAGCGTCACCGCTGTCTCGGTGGAGTTTAATAAACTCGGCCGTCTGCTTCTTGCTATCTAAAATATAACCAGACACTGGTGTAAATTCTCGACTGTCTCATACTTCTGTTTAATAAGTTTTCTGTTTGACGTTTAGTCAGCTGTGTGAAAACCAAGGAGGAACCCACCCGGGGGATTAATAAAGTTTTATTTTATCTAATCTAATAACTTTAATCTCAGCCAAACCGATTTACTCACGAACAAACAAAACACTGAAAAAAGCCCAACAATAACATTTTTAGGTTGTCTAAGTGACTTATATATTACGTTTAACCCGAGCAGCGAAACTCCGCGGTGATCTGAAAATGATGTGCCGGGAGTTGTGCCGTTCTCGGCCGCATCAGTAACCCTCGAGCTCCCGGCTAGCTGTCGAGCTGGTGGGTAGCAGACGCCTCTGAAAACGTCGAAGCACTTTTGCAAATATGGGATATCTTGATAAACCGAGCAGATATTTGATGTTTACACAACTACTTTCTCGCCTGAAAATATGTTAAAAGTTTATTTTGTGACCCTGAAAGATTAGTATGAGTAATTTTAAAACTTAGTAGCGGCCGCCATTGCTGGAAACTGGAGTTTGGCTGGGCCGCGCTATGAATTCTGGGATATGGTAGTAATTTGGACAGCCTTCGGCGCGTCGCTGTGACGTAATCGGTCTACAAATGCGGCCTCAGGAGGATGCAGCCCATGAATTTGGACATGTTCAGAGTATAATCGCAGCCTTTGCGGTTAGAAAATTGCACTTGATCATGTCGCGATATTATCGCAAATGCGATATATCGTTCAGCCCTAATTTTTAACCCTCAGTCGATGCTTGATGGTACTCGATCGTGTCTTTTTGCCGCAAGTTGAAGCTTGTTATTCGTAGTCTGGCTGCAGTGAAATCACTGAAGTGGAAGTAGATGCGAGAGAGAGAGGAAGTCACATGTAATCACAGGAGAAGTCGTGGAACACGAGCGGCCGACGGCATGTGGCGTCGTTAGAGGATGATAGCTCCTTTTGCCTCCTCTCTGAGTAAACCGCAGCTGTACACTTGCTATTCAGAGCTGCAGGCGAGCTGGCTTTACCGCTCCCTCGGCTGGAAGCTGCTGCGTTGCTGAGCGTCTGCTTGGGTGGAGTGTCCTTGAGAGAGACGTTAAACCTCTGTCAGATCCAGCAGCGCTGATCTGCAGCCGAGCCGGGACTCTTTAACCTCCCCGCGGGGCAGCAAAGCAAAAGAAATCGATTCAGTATCACCAGTTTTTATGAGAAATGTCTGAAGCAACAAGAAAAAGTTTAAAGAGAAAGTTACAGAGGGAACAGGAGACGATTGAATTGCTGGTTTCACTTAAAGTCATTTTAGATCATTTGAATACGCCTGCAGTCCAGGTAGGAGCCAATCAGACGATGGAGATGCAGGCACGGCGCGCCCTGTTAGGAGCAGCGGTGGCTCTGCAGCCTCAGCAGCTACAGTGAGGCTTCTGCGCTGTCAGGGTTTGAGGTTGATCTCCCAGTGGGCCGACTCAGCCAGAAAAACACGGAGGCGAGCTTCAGAGCTTCAGAGCTGTCAGAGCGGCCTTGTTTATCTGCTGCTGCATTTATCCGGCAGCACCAGGCGGCGATTACAGCCAGAAAGACGTCAGAAGAAACGCAATCCATCATCAAAATATCCCAGACTCTTCATCTGGCCTGTTTCTGCAGTGCTTGCTGGGTAATTATGAGGTGGTTTCATCTGTTAGGGAATCAAATTAACTGATTCTGAAGGAGTAATTTTAGCGCTTGATGATCCATCAGCAAATTGGTATTTTTAATAGGAAGCTGACACATCTGCACTCTAAAAGGGCTGATATGAATTGGTAATTAACCTCTACAGAGCTGCGGCTGCACATCAGCACACGGCATGAATAAAGACCAACCTTGTGTGACTTTTAAAAAGGAGATGACTGACGTGTGAGGGATCTCAGAGGGGCCGTGACGTCCCCGAGCCTCTCAGGCGCTTTCAGAGCGCGTCGACGTTTGAAGCCTTCTCTGAGACTCGCGTTTCTTTATTCCTGCACACGCAGAAGGCTCGCTGAGACAAATCTGCCCTGAAATAAAAGTAATAAAAGGATGCCTGCTCTTTCATTAAAGTATAATATCACGAGCGGTGCCCCTTGAGGTTTGCAGAAGCTGATTCATATTCCTGCACATTATGAGGAGTCTTCAGTGCCAAATTCCCAAAAGTCTAATGCATTCAGTTTGATTTGAAGAGGCGACCCGGTGTGAAAAAACACAAACATCAAGTTAAAATACCTGCTTCTAGCTGAAAGGCAGAAGAGTCGGGTATTCGGTTTGATCCAACCAGAGCTGTGCGAACATCCTTTCATTACTAGGTAATCTGTTTTTGCAGTTTGGCTTTGTCCTTTATTAGGTCCCTGCAGCCAAGGTGAGGTTCTTGAAATGTCCAGAATGGTGAATTTAAAAAATGTGACAATAAGACAAACACGTGTCTGGGCTGTGTCATATTACAGGTGGCCCTGAAAAACATGCTCACCAGCTATTTTTGGACTCTTGACTTTCAGTATCTCAGTGTCTGTTAATCAATTCTAAACTCAAAGACTCACTCCGAGCAGAGAGCCTTTTCTGCTGTACTGAAACTGGCAGCAATTTAGCGAATAGAGCTGAATTATTTCCACCTGTTTCTAGGAGGCAAAAAGCCGGCGTTGTTACCCATATGGAAAAGATATTTATAAATCTTATAAAGTTTTTATCTGTCTTGTGTGAAACTTGTATGAAAATCATACAAGAGTGAAAACACATATAAGATCCCTTGAAAAATTATATAATGAAACTTGTATGTTTTGTATACATACTAAAAAAAAATATGAAAGTAATGAGAAAGTGGCCACTTTCATGAGTAAATCATAGAAGTTTTTACTATTTCTTTTCCATATGGGTAGTTTAAACTTAAATTCTAGTGCGTGTGAAATAAGATGCAAACCAATTGACCCAAACAGTAAACAGATGTTAGAAGTTAAAGCTCGACAGAAACATCCTTCCTTGTTGAAAAGCAGCTCGTCGCGGTGTTTGAAGGTAGAGCCAGACCAGTTTATCCGTTCAGCTGTTTGTATGTATCTGCATTTGTAACGGCCGGTACATGATTACACTCTGTCGTAGGCTCGGACAGCTGGAATACTTATTATCGTTAAGCTTCTTTAAGTCTGATTGAAGTCTGTTGCCTGGGACACATGCATCGCCTGTAGTAAATACAGGCGGACAGATGGACATCCTCACAGCACTCACTCACTGTCTGACGACAAAATTAACGTCACTGGGACCCAGTGTTGGTCAAGTTACTTGAAAAAAGTAATCAGTAACTAATTACTGATTACTTCCCCAAAAAAGTAATCCCGTTACTTTACTGATTACTTATTTTCAAAAGTAATTAATTACTTAGTTACTTAGTTACTTTTTAAAAACACAATTTACAACCTGAAGAGGTGATAAAGTGATAGATCTTTCAGCCCAATTCTACTTTTTCTACATAATCCATCATACAAAATGTAATCAAATGGAAAAGTCTCTTTTTAAAACTTGTTTTATTAGTTTTAATCTTTTAACTTTATGTATCAAGCAAACATTAAATTATATGCAACATTCTCTGACTTGAAGAAATTAGTTTAACATTTAAACCTATTTTCTGCACATTCCAGCACATAAAATAAAATATTTTTTGTGTTTACACTCAGTCTTTCAAATAGATGCAAGTAAAACACAGCAGAAAATAAATAAAGTCAAAGACTCAGCGGTCCTTTTGCTCTATTTTCACCTGTAAAGCAGGAGTGGGGCAGGCGGAGGTTTACCCTGGTGCAGGTGTGCCGCGGTCAGTGGAAGAATCCGCGAGTTTCTCTGAGTTTCCCATTACGTCGTAACTACTCGGTGCTTGCTCAGAAGTTTAGGGGTTTTTTTCACTGTAAAAAGAAGTTTTCTTCCCACGCACAGCGGACACTAATGTTTTTGTCCCTTTTTATGGAATCAAACTCAAAGTAAGGTCAGTACTTCCACGCTTTAAACGCTGCACGCTCATACTCTCTCCGCACTCGATATGTGATCCACTGTTGATCTGCACACAGCTGTTGTCAAGAACGTTGCACTCGCCTACGTCACTGTCATGAGACACTCTCGCAAAAAAAAATCACGGTTTTAGTAATGCAGTAACGCAGCGTTCCTATGGGAAAGTAACGGTAATCTAATTGCCGTTTTTGCAATAGTAATCCCTTACTTTACTCGTTACTTGAAAAAAGTAATACCCATCTCTGCTGGGACCTGAGCAGACTTGACCTGGCTTATAGGAGAGACCGGAGAAACACCCTTCAACCATGTTCTGAGTGTTGACTTTGCAGAGATTTTCCACTAGAACAACTGATGTTCACTCCTGGAGGTGATATTTTGTTGTAATGTTCTCCTTGATGTGCGAAGCCCTCCAACCTGGCCCATCACTGTGCATATATTTCCTGTATTTTGATGAACTGCTTGTGGTTTGGTAAGCTCAAAGTGCAACACAAATATTCGAAACCAAAGGCTTCACCCTCACTCTGTGTTGAATAAGTGATGTGTTTAATCTTTGCCTCAACTCAACATTTCCATGCGTTTGCAAACATTAACAGCTCTGCGGTCTGCCTGCAGGAGGAAGAGGAGCGTGGGAAGCGCCAGGTCCTGGTACTCGGTCTGGACGGGGCCGGGAAGAGCAGCATGCTACAGGGTTTGACCCCCGGGGATTCAGGGGCTAAGAGAGGCCGGTGCCGGCCCACCCGCGGCTTCAACTTTATGAGTCTCAACGCCCCCGCCTGTCAGCTCGACTTCCTGGAGAGTAAGGCTCCTTTTATCCGTCCTAATCAAACACTGCTCTGTGTGGAGTCTAGCGAGCATTGATGTTTTATCAAACAGCATGAAATGGAGAAATGGAAAGAGCACAACTGTTCAGTTCAGTTGGCCATTTGTTTCATAAAACTGCCTTGAATCAAACAGCTCTGCAGACATGCCGGAGACGCACTGTGGAAAACCGGATTCATAAAATGTTAGCATGAAGTTGTGAGAGCTCAGACTTGGTGAATGAAATTTGCTGATTTTTTTTAAACATTAGCAAGTTATGGAGATGAGTGAGTGTGTGCTAATGTTAGCACATCTCTGCCACTTTAAAGTATTTAGCTCGTTAGCTTGTTGACATTTGTTAAGCTAGACCCTTTACTACCCTTTACCACTGTTAGCGTCAGTTAGCACAGGATGATGCTAACACTAATTAAACATACAGATTAGCATCTTAGATTACAGTCACACAGGCCTAGAGACCAGTTGACAACCATGTGGTAACCACCAGTTGATTGAAATTATATTCACTGTCCAGTTGTGTGAAATCGACCCATAAAACACAGGCCCAGAGACTGGTCATGCAGAGGGTGCTGCACCAAATTCCTCATTGTCATTGCTTTGGTTGCTAGCATGCTGGGTAATGTTGGATTCCCTACTCATAGTTGGCTTGATGAAGTACAAACAACCAAAGGCTTTTAGCTTGTTAACATTAGAATATTTCCAAGCTTGCAACAAGATGTTCTCAAAAAATAACAAGTGGTGTAAAAGAAATTTAAAACAGAAAAATATGTTCATACAGTTTTGTTTGGTCCAGAAAGTATGAAAACGTGAAGCTGGTAATGTCCATAATTGATCTGCTCTAGGTGCTGGGAAGTAACTCCATTGGCTTTATGTTTGAGTTGAACTTGAAGGGAGACTTGATCCACAACTTCAGTTGTTTTTCTTCCCTGAAAGCTCACATCATCCATCACTGCCAACACAAAGGCAATCACAAGGCAATCTCTGGCAATGGCTCTTGTTATATTGTTATTTGTTCAGCGACTGAAACGTTCAGTATCAAGGTATCACGAAAGTTGACTGTGACAAAGAAGCCTGGAAAGTGTATTTCTGTTTAATTTCACACTATGGTGGTAAAGTGAGATTGCATTACGTTTGCTGGCAGGATCAATAAATCCATCACATTAGTGCTCCACAGCACTAATAATAACCTGAATGACTTCTCTTTGCATTCAGCCAACATGCGTGGTCAGCCGTGATTGGCCGATGTATTTAGAGGAATGTGTCACGCTCACTGATCTGAACACTGCTATCGGTGGGCGCCACTAATCTTTTTCTCATCCGCGAAAGTAAGAAGAGCTCACGCCGCCACCCACACAGCACAATACTTCAGCGGGTCTGTGCATTAAATGTCTCAAGTGTCTTTGTGTCGGTGACGTTGACTCAGAGGCATGCTGACAGGTGAGACGCAGTACGATGCACGGATCTCTTTATGGAGTCCTCGGGGGAATTATAAATAAAAGAACTAACACCAGATCAGATGGAGAAGTAGTTTTAGGCTTTGAGCTGATGATGAGATTTGGTTTTGTGTAAAAGGGAAGTGAAACTGTCAGTGGTGAGGCCCTAAATCCTCAGCTTTTTCCTTCAGCATGGCATGTCCACTTTACAAGCTTTGATAAACAAATTGTGTTGCCATGTGCTGGAATTTAATCACTTAAAAAATAGTGTCCGATCAGAGGTAACAAAGGCAAAGAAGCAAGGGAACGAAGAAACGGAGAAGACGAGGCAGGCGGAAAATATGAGAGAGCAGACGAAGAAATGAAGTAAAAGCACAGGAAATGAGATTATCCAAAACAAACAGGGATGATAAAGGCAAGAAGAAGACAGAGGAAGGCGAAGGCATGGAAACTCTGGGGAGACTGAAAGAAGAATAAAATCAAAACAAACATCACAAAAACCCGAGACCGCGATACAGATACAGCGGTCTGTGATACACGTATAACAGATATAACTCTAACTCTACAGAAATCCTTCAACCAGTCTGATGTCAAAAAAAGAGACAAAGCTGCATGACCTTTAATGGCACCAGAAAATATCCAAGATTTTTTCTTATTCTCATATAAAAACAGGTTTTAAAAGTTCGGTCTTCGTAAGCCGGGGTTCCACTGTATTGATAAAAATCACAGAGTAACACTGATATGAAACTATTAGGATACACTGCCTATGACATCAGTCATTGACACGACACTGTTACAGCAGTCAAACGGATCCGGGCTTATCCCAACCAAAAGGCCTGGATGACCCGGGAGGTCAGGCAGCTGCTGAACGAGAGGAACATTGCGTTCAGGTCTGGCAACAGGGATTACTACACCACAGCCCGATCCAACCTGAAGAGAGGCATCAGAGAGGCAAAGGGGGACTATAGGAGGAGGATCGAGGACCATTTGAAGAGTAATACCAGCCGGCAGGTGTGGCAAGGCATCCAGCACCTAACCAACTATAAGATCAATCTCGGAGCTGCGGACGGTGACCTGGAGCTGGCAGAGGAGCTGAATATCTTCTTTGCCCGCTTTGAGACCAGGGTACCGGAGGTATTGGAGCCACAGCAGCAACACGCCACCCATAGCAGCACCACCCTCACCCTGGAAGAGCACGAGGTGAGGCGCATGCTGCAGGCTGTTAACCCGAGGAAGGCGGCGGGTCCTGATGGTGTGCCAGGTTGAATATTGAGGGATTGTGCAGGACAGCTGGCTGGGATCTTCACCAGGATTTTCAACAAATCCCTCGCACAGGCGACTGTCCCACTCTGCCTGAAGTCCTCCACCATAGTCCCCTTGCCTAAGAAGCCCCACATCACCGGCCTGAATGACTACAAACCGGTGGCACTCACCCCAGTGGTAATGAAATGCTTTGAGAAGCTGGTCCGCAGACACATCACAGCAGCCCTGCCCCGCAGCCTGGATCCACACCAGTTTGCCTACAGAGCAAACCGATCCACAGAAGACGCTGTAGCCACAGCACTCCATGCTGCATTAACTCACCTGGAAGAGCATGGTAGCTATGTGCGGATGCTCTTCGTGGATTACTGCTCAGCCTTTAACACCATCCTTCCACACAAACTGGTGGCCAAGCTACAAGACCTGGGGCTTCCATACAGCACCTGCATGTGGATCAACAGCTTCCTCTCGGGCCGTAGACAGAGAGTCAGAGTTGGCCATCACACATCCTCAGCCCTGAGTCTCAGCACTGGCTCACCCCAGGGCTGTGTGCTCAGTCCACTGCTCTACTCTCTACACACACGACTGCACTCCTCGCCACCACAGCAACATCTTTGTGAAATTTGCAGATGACACCACAGTGGTGGGGCTCATTTCCAAGGGAGACGAGTCTACGTACAGAGACGAGGTGGAGCAGCTGACGTCATGGTGTAAGGCCAATAACCTCCTCCTCAACACTTCAAAAACCAAAGAACTCATAATAGACTTCAGAAGGAAAAAGGCAGAGATCCAACCACTATTCATAAATGGGGACTGTGTAGAAAGGGTGGCAAGCTTCCGCTTCCTGGGAGTCAATATAGAGGAGAACCTTTCCTGGAGTGTGAACACCTCCGAGCTGCTGAAAAAGGCCCAACAGAGACTGTACTTCCTGAGAATTCTCAGGAGGAATAACATCACACAGAGACTGCTGGTGTCCTTCTACAGAGCCACCATTGAGAGTGTTCTAACTTACTGCATATGCATCTGGTACACTAGCTGCACAGGGGCTCAGAGGAAAGCACTCCAAGGGATCATTAACACCGCCCAAAAGATCACTGGCTGCCCTCTCCCCACACTGGAAGTTCTACACAACGCCCACTGTTTTAAAAAGGCCCAAAACATCATAAAAGACACCTCACATCCTGGCCACTCCCTGTTCGAACTGTTGCCCTCAGGCAGACGGTACAGGGCAATCAGAGCAAGGACTAATAGACTCAAACACAGCTGTTATCCAACTGCAATAACACATCTGAATACTACAAAAAAATGTCCATCACGCCACTCTTGTGTTAATCTATGCACGGTCTGAAGCATGTGTGTGGGAATGTATGTGAATGTTTTACTGTTACATCTTATTAGTATTTTAAGTATTCTATCTATTTTATTTATTGAATTTTATTGTTTTATTTATATTTTGATATTGCTAGGGATGATGCAATGATCGGGGACCATTCTTAATTTTGTTGTTCTCATGACTATGACAATAAAGTTTCTGATTCTGATTCTGACATCCCAACATCTGAGGGAAAAAAACCCCAAAATGCTAAAAATTACCAAAATAACCAAAAATCATTTATGGTTCTTTGCACAGTTGTGTTGTCAGTGGGTTTGTGTTTTATCATTATTACAGTGCTGTCTGCACTATCCACCATTTCCTCGTTCTTCCCCCTAAGCTTGAACTTTACGTTACCCTCGGTCATAAGCGCTGCTATGAGCGCTCATAACGTAGTCGTCATACCGACGGGGACTTTCAGCACCTGTATGGTTTGATGAAAATATTGATGGGTTTTTGTAATGGTACAAAGAGTTTAACGAGCATCACCGCACTGTCAGTATGGTTTTTTTATTCTTAGCTTTGAGCAGCTGTTTGTGAGTCAACATTTGTCCGACAATGTCATTAGAAATGCTAAAAAACCAACTTACCAACTAAATGTGTCAGAGGTCCAGTTAAATTGAATTAGTTCATGACTGGTGGCCGTTAGGACTGTGTTATTAATTTTATTCCAATTGCAATTACAACCTTACCTTCTATTAATTAAAAAAAAATAGATAATTAGGGTAATCCTCTTTTGTAATAGCTAATTTTTCCTCTGCACACATCCCTGTTCTTTACTTTTGCTGCCAGATGAATTCCCAAACTAGCCATAGCATGCTCAGTTCATTTCATATATATTTATTTACTAGGTTAAATAATAGTTAAAGTTTTTGGAAATCCATTTAATAAACTCACTATTTTTCTAATGTCTGTGAGTCATTATGTAGATTTTTGACATGAACGAGGAGCCGCAGTGACAGTCAAGGTGAATGTTTGATGGTATTCATGTTCAGACAGTAAATCGGTGCTCTGCTAATTTAAATCAAGCCTAGGTCCACTAATTAGTGTTTATTTTAAAATTTACGCTACCACAGTCTACTTACTGTCCCGTGGACGTGGTGCACGCCTGTGAGAGTGAAGACAGCGGTGCAACAACGGGTCAAAATCTGGATTCAAGTCAAAGTTTTGAGTTGAACTTTGGCTGCGTTAGCAGGCATGAAACATGCCCACGTGCATCTGTGAGGCTTTAAAGAGGCAAACTTTAAAGACCTTTTGGAGAATAACAGGTTAAAAGGTTCTGTACTTAAACACCAAGTTTTGAACTGAGATATCATGTGACAAGGTATCAACACGACGAATCTGGGTGGGACAGTCGAACTTTGGCTGTAAAATCAGGTGTAAATTCCTCGTCGGCGCTGCTGCACAGAGGCCTGCAGCTGAAGCAGTTAGTTGGGTACAGACACACGCCCACATCATTCACACCCATGTGACTCAGTGTTGACTGCGCGCACACGTGTGGGAGGGTGTTTAATAAGGTGGCCTGTAGAGCAGCAGGACCAGCATCCCTTTGAGATCGCCGTGACAATAAAACACAAGCTGCTCACGCCGCCGAGCGCCGGGTCCGGCCTCCATACTGCATCGGGTAAACAGGTATTTATTGCTGCCACATCACATCAGCTTATAGTACAGCACTCCCCAGTTTCCTAGCAACATTTCCCATTAGGTCCAGCACTAATGAATTCTTGCTACTCTCTTGGATTCAGAGGCACTTAGGACCTAAAGTCTTACTCGCCGCTGTGAGCAGTGATTCGTTTGGCCGTCGAGCACCGCTGGTTCCTGCAGCCGGAGGTCACTTCTGCTGCAGACTTTCCAAACCACTGAAGCTGGAAACTGATTTTCTAGCAAATGTGACCTGTGACTGTGTTTGGTACAAGCAGTGTTGGTACTGAAATGCTGTAGATGGCTGTTTTTATTCTTCTTACTTTGTACTTTACCTTATGAAGGGTTTTTATATTACAATTGGTCTCATTGCTCCAGGTTTAAATCACGCTGCAACAAATACAAGAATCTTGTACATCAGTAGATTTAAAAATGAGATGTGTCCCCGATTACTCTTATTACTCAGTTCCACTCAAAACAATGGAAATAAAAACAAATCAATACTGAGTTGTTTCCTCTGTGATCCCAGAAAGCAGGAAAACCAAATAAAAGGAAAACTTCATGCTCAGGTCGATGGATTACACAACGTAGCTGAGTATTCTGGTTGATTTATAGGTCTTATGGAAACAAATGGAAATCAATGACTGCCTGGGGAGTGCAGAAAAACAGCATTTTCTTACAAATGTAAAACAGATCTACAACTCTTAAGTTTTCTCATTGATTTACTGATGATATGTAAATTAATGGAAGTGAATGGCTGCTTATAACGGTTTAAAAATACAACCAAAGTCTAAAAGTGCACAGGATGCATTTAAGCATAGGAACATGTGAAATACATGTGAATGTGCGTTCATATGTAAAATCTATTAACGTTCTTAATAGATTTTTTAGATCACTAGTCATAAAAACAAGAAACACTCCCTCCCCCCCAGAAATATGTAAAGAAGAAGAAGAAGAAAAAGCAACCCCTAAATTGTTATTTATGAGTGAAAAAACTAACTGAATTCAGGATTTTATATTCAAGTTAGAGCCAGCAAATTATTCAAGCATAACATTCAACCACTAAAACAAAGTTTTCTGTTCAGGAAAGTAAAAAACTGTAATTTACATCTTGACCACAAAATAATGATGTCCTTAATTTTTTCTGCTGTTTTGTAAAACAGCAAATTTGAAAATTCAATAATTTTATTTCAGGATAAAGAATATTCAGATTAGAGAGTTTTCCCATACTGGTGTATTAACCGTTACTGTACTTAGTAATGACCAACACTGGTAATTAGCTGTGGGATTAAATCACATGGATGGAGTCCAGTGAGGTCTAAACGTTTCAGAGCACAGCTAAATGTTTTCCAAAGCACTGGACATTTGGAGCTACATTTCTAGGCAACGTTTGATGTTTGTTCATTTCTATAGTTTAGTATCAATTTACGTTTATTGATTTAGATAATAATAATGATATAGCGCTTTTCGAGAACCTCAAAGCGCTTTACAATTCATTCACACACTGGTGGAGGCAGCTACAGGTGTAGCCACAGCTGCCCTGGGGCAGACTGACAGAAGCGAGGCTGCCATATCGCGCCATCGGCCCCTCTGGCCATCACCAGTAGGCGGTAGGTGAAGTGTCTCGCCCAAGGACACAACGGCCGAGACTGTCCGAGCCGGGGCTCGAACCGGCAACCTTTCGATTACAAGACGAACTGCCAACTCTTGAGCCACGATCGCCCCCAGATTGTACAGAAGTTAATGGAAGTCAGTGGTGGCCTAGTAAGAGTATTTTCACACCTGCACCTTTTAGGCCGTCCAAGTCAAACTCTGGTTCAGCCCAGTTTGGAGGACTCGATCTGGTTTGTTTATGAAGAGAATGTGATCCAACCTCAAACCGACCAAACTACCAGTTGTAAGATAGAAGTTAGAGCTGAAAGCCTTTGGGCTTGACTTGCAGTTCACTCTGTGTGCAAGGAAATCAAAGTGTGAGGAAAAGCTAAAGTTTATAGACTCATCAACTGAATCTGGTCAACGTAACTGAACTACAAGTGTTAAAATGGCCCAAAACTCCAAATTACGCCATTAAAAATGTTACACTTTGATGTTGCTCTATAACCAACCACTGACTTCCATTATTTACTGTGTAAAAATGTGAATGGATTAAACAGCCTAATCAAAATGAATCCTCACATTCCTCAATGTTTAAATCATGATGACTGAGCTGCTGCTGTTTCATGCAGCCAAACTAATCCAAGAAGCCTGCACACATTATAAATGAGATGTGTCCTCAATTATTTATAGTGTCTCTGGAAAAGAACACAAGGAAAGGAAAACAAATAAGAAAAAGTTTCAAGAAGGGGACAAAATATAAAGTTAAACCAAAACCACATCAATACTAATGTATTTCCCCCAAAACTAAGAATAAACTGAGCCTCTGGGCTGCAGGAAAACAAGAAAAACTGAATAAATTCCATGAAATAAAACCCAATTCAGACCCATTAAATGAAGAGAAATCGCTGCTGCACTGTCATATTTTACTCTGAGCCTCTTTAACATATCATGTCTGGAGGCAACAAGATGGAAAAAATGAATCAGACTAATTTGCCCAGGAGCGAACTGTGGATATAAATAATGCCTGAGTGCCGTCTCAGCCTGTTTCATCCCTCGGTGAAAATCAGATTGCATTCAGTCCGGTGCACATGTGAAATTAATCTGTGGCCAATTTGTTTAAAGTGGGGATGCCAACAGCGCATCTAATTCTGCGTATCGATCTGTCCTTTTATTTAACCGAAAGCCTTCCTCCAGTGAAATGGCCTTGAGCATGGCGGTCAGTCGGGGTGTGTGGGGATACTGTGTTTCTTTGGCTGACAATTGTTTTGTCGTTGTTGTTGTTTTTTGGTTTTTTTGTATGAATCAATGGACAAACAGCCTCCTTTTCTCTGAACGCAGTGTTATGTGTGCTGGTACACACTTAAAAATAAACCCTTTTTATTTTGGGCAAACAGATCCCCTCTAGGGAGCGACAGTAAAACAATGTCTCGTCCTTGTTTGTTAATTATGAGAACTCCTGCTGAGGAGAATCGTGTATCGCTTCAGGAGCTGAATCCTCCACAGATACTGAAGCCTGCAGGCCGGGTGTTGCTCAACAACAACCAGTTTTTATTATGTGTTGTCCAGTAATTTCTAAAGACTAGCCAAGCTTGAAGATCACGTAGAGAAGTCCAAGTCCTGCCAACCGTCTGGTAGATGACTCGCGCACCTCAGGTGGAAAATGAGATCGCCGACGCAGTCAAAAATGTCTGTGGTGTGTTTTCTGTGCTGCAGTTGGTGGTGGTGAGGATCTGCGGCGCTACTGGTCAGATTACCTGAGACGGACTCACGTTCTGGTGTACGTGGTGGACTCGTCTGACAGAAGCCGCCTCCCTTTGGCTAAAGCTGAACTGCACCGCCTCCTGAGGGTGGAGCCCCAGCTGCCTGTGGTCGTCCTGGGAAACAAGCAGGTAAACCATAAAACAGACGTCTTTTTATGTTTTTATCATTTTAAGCAACCGTTGATTTCCATTGATGCAGTGTTGAATAAAAGATAGTAACTTATAAAGTTTTAGGGGACATGAAAATTATGGTTTCAGACATTAAACCTCAAGTTTCAAACTATATTATGTCCTTAAAAACTAAAGCAAAGACCAGTATTTAATTCAGTTTTAATTACACAGCGCCAAATCACAACAACATTCACCTCAAAGCGCTTTATATTGTAAGGTAGACCCTACAGTAATGCATAAAGAGAAGAATCCAACAATCATGTGACCCCCTATGAGCAGCACTTTGGCGACAGTGGGAAGGAAAAACTCCCTTTTAACAGGAAGAAACCTCCAGCAGAACCAGGCTCGGGGAGGGGCGGGGCCTTCTGGCCGGTTGGGGAGAGAGAAGGAAAACAGGATGCTGTGGAAGAGAGACAGAGATGATCTAATTTTTTTATGGATTATATGGAAATTAATGGAAATCAATAGCAACCCAGAAGAACAAAAAAATAATCAATCAAAAATCTGTGTAGCAGACATTTATAACCAGGATGGTGCTCAAGTTATTTGACAAACTTGTTATATACAGAATATGATGCCTTTTATTTCTTTTCTTTTTTATATGTAGACACATTTTTCACATAAGTATACAAAATGTAATTCGGTTTTCTAAGTCATTTATGGATTATATGGAAATGTATAGAGATCAATGTAAAAATACCCCAGAAGGCTACGTGCACACAGACACCAGTATTCTAGAAAACTCAGCTTTTTCTATGCCTTTACACCTTTCGTCCACATGTAAACGGCGGTTTGGGTCACTGAAAACTGATATTTTTAAAAACTCTGTTTTTGCGTCTACGTGTGGAAGAGGAAAAGACTTAGTCATGCAACGTCAAAGGTGTGCGCCGTTTTTGACGTCACGCTGCGCGCCACGTTATTGTTTATGTCAGATGAATTTCTACAATGCCGAAAAGAGACAAAATACTGTTGCTGTTACAAACGCAGGTACAACCAAATCCTGACGCCAACGTCATCATCGGTTTTGAATAAATTTAATCTTTTTAAAATGTAATTAATGTATGCTGTGTGCATTTTGTCCATTCCTAAGTTGTGAGTCTACACCAGTCACATTTCAGAGCGCTGCGACTTGTGATTATGAATCACTCAGACTAATGTAAAATTTTCCGTTTCTTTCTTTATCGAATAAACTTTGACCAAGAGAGCCAGTGAGGCAAAATCCAAAATACTGTCTTTAGTTATGAACATTTGAAATGATGAAGACATTAGAAAAGTAACACAAAATTAGATGCCTTTCCAGGAAAACTTAAGGTTTGGTGAGGGCACAAAACTCTGTTTACGCGTTCCCTCCCAGGCTTCTAGATTTCTGATTGGCCAACATTTCCACATGGTTAGGATGTGGCATGTTCTTCACAGCGTTTGACTTTGATTTTTGCATTTACATGTGGACGGAGATATGTTTCACTGCACGCGTGGATGGGATTTCTTTTTTTTTTTAAACAAAAACGGAAAATCTCAGTTCTCAAAAATCCCCGTGTACGTAATGAAACGTGAATTTTTTTTTTCCTTCAAAAATAACAGTTAGCTGAACGCAGCCATGCAGAGGTTGAAATTTGCATGCAGTTAAGTTCATAACCAGAAGAAGAAGATCCATCAGAGTCCTGAAATACATTTCCTCCTCAGTTCATATTTCCTTTCACAGTGTGTGGAATTATGCATGACACCGCAGGGAAAAAGGAATATTAGTCACATTTAATGTTGGATCACTGCGGCTCGATCCTCACAGTGCTGTCAGGTTTTTTTGAGTACTAAGAAGAAAAACGTACCTGAAACCTCGCAGAGCAGCCGCAGTCCGGTTACATCAGGTCACGTCATGTTTAAAAGATCAAGAGGCTCTACAGGTGTAAAATGAGCAGACTTTTACTGCTTTCATCTGTGAAATTAATAAGGAAATTTGGATCATCAAACAGAATGGAGAATAGACCTATTAATTAACCTGTTGATACGAACGTGTACAGGAATTCAGATTTTTCATCAGGTTGAACTGCAAAGCTTTGAAGTTTTACATCAGCAAGTACAACAAATTCAACAATTCCCAGCAGTTTGGGTGATTTGCAGATCAAACGATGTGTAAGCTCCAGTTAAAAGGTTTCGTTGAATGATAAAAGGCCGTTAGATGTTTGGATGACATATAACCGTGTCATTTTCGGGAGGAGCGTGTTTCACGTGAGAATATAGCAAAGTATATTTAAAAGTCTGTACTGTTCAAATCATTCCCTGTTTTTAGAGTTAAACCACTTATGCACGATTGATTATTACCCGTGTTCGATGTTATGGCTTCATTAGTTTTCATATTCACAAATAAGGTAATATCTTATGTTACTTATCAGACACTTGGAGTGTCCATATTTATTTATTTATGTCCTAAAAATAATAACCAAATCTGTCAAAAAGTTGTTTAAGCTAAAAATGACATTGTTATTTATCATGCAGACTTTTCTCAGAAGTCAAAAATTATTCAATCAGAACTTTTTGTGTTCAGGAATATAAACTAATAAATGTAATTTATGGTCTTAATCACAAAATTAGTTTTTTTCAGGTTTTTGGTAAATGCATTAAAGGTATTTTCATTAAAGAGCTTGTGCATACAGAAACATTAAAAGTTATTTGGTAATTACCAATATCGTTCATTTTAGGGCAACTGTGGTGGTTTAATGCTCCTGTTGAGGTGTTTGCTAACTAAACCTTTGGCTGTACTGTGACATGGGCTACATAAAGGAGCTCTTTCTGACAGTGATACTGGCGTTCGCCCACCAAGCCTCTGTTCTCTGCCTCGGCTCTCGCTTAGTTTGAACAGCACAGAGATCGTTTCCCACAGAACTCGTGTGCTGGGAAAGACGTGGTGCCAAGAAACGAGGCGGACATCTATAGAGTCGCACCGGGGTTGAATGGTTTGTGTAGGAAGGTTGTTTTAAATTCACTCGCTGCACACGTGAGTTGTGATCACAACAGAGACAACCAGCATTTAAACAGTGTGACATGTAGTAATTTGTAATGACACACTGTGAAGATTTCTGGAAGTTAATGGGAAGGTGTTTTATTCAAATCAGCAATTTTTTTTTGTGGAGGCGAACTCGACGGTATATTTGTTGATAGATACTTTGATTGAAACCTGGGTGGATTTCTAATGTAACTGCTCAGATTTTTGGGTAAATTAGATATAATTTAAGTTTAACCATATTTTACTGGAGTGCTGCGTTAACAAACTTCATACCAGAGATGATGCTTACACAGTTAGATGTTACACAGTTCTTAATTAAAGGTGAGAAACTGGGTTCATTTGCCACAATTAGAAGGTACAAAGCAATAGTGAGATTGTAATAAAAACTCAACCTTTTTTCCCTCCTCTTTGCAGGATAAGCCGAACGCTGTGAGTGTGTCGGAGCTCCACGAAGCCTTGTCTCTGGGCTCCGTGACCGAAGACAGAAAGCTGTTTCTCTTGGCCGCCCAGCTGGACTCTGATGGAGCCCTGAGGAAGTCCTGCAAGTGCCTGGATGCAGTCCAGGACCTGCTGCTCCAGCTAGTCTGATCAAGGATCCTTCCCACAGAGCAGAAGAGTAGGCATGGAAGCAAAGGGGTGGCTTGAGGACACCCTCCTCCTCCTCCTCCTCTCTGGTTTTCTTGTTTAAGCTCAGAGGCAGAGGAGGAGGACGGCGGGAGAGTGAAAAGATGCCAAAACAGAGTGCTGTTTTTTTCAGCACCTCTTCTTCTTTTCTTCTGGTCCTTTTTTTATTAGTTGGCTTTAGAAACAGTAACTTCTCAAGCATCTTACACTTTCCCTCTAACTCATCTGTTCTTGCTCAGTGGAGAAGAGGAAGTGCAGACTGAGGAGGATGAAGACAGAAGGTGGCCCTGAAGTGACTCAGATCTTACAGAGATCACCTTCTGCTGCTGACTCAGACTCTTATTTAATGTCGGCCTGTTACAGGTTTATTTAAGCATGTAGTTTGCGTGTATATAAAATGTGTGCTGTTGGGTGTCAGGTTTGTAGAAACAGATTTTTGTCAGGTTTTCATGTTTTATGAAATGTTTTTGTGTAAAGTCAGATCAGGGCGTTGGCCGAGCAGAACGGTTGGCGTTTGGGGATTGGTTGAGTTTGCTTCAGAGGATGACTTCTGCACTGCAGCTTCTCTGAGATCTGGTGGGACATCGTGTGGAAATTCAAAGGGAAGTCCGAGACTTTAAAAAAGAGTAAAAAATGCAGCATTTTTACTTCTTGCAGGTTTTGTCATTATCAGGGGAACAAAGATTAGAGACTCCAAAGGTCGTAAGGTGAGAATAACTCCTTGCTTATTAAACAGTTTGTCGTTTCCTAGGAAACACTTTTAACAAAACGATGTACAGACACTGGGCGTTAGCTGCTTTTCATTGTTAGCTTAACAGGCTAACAAACATGAACAGCTACTCTTTTTTTCTTCTCTTTCTCTAAACTGTGGCTGAAAGCCTACGTATTCAAATGCTTCATGTTTGAGGTGTGCTGTAATTACTTTAATACAGATACTTAATGTGGCTGCTGTACTTTAAAATAAGTGAAAACAAGCAGGAGTCGTACATTTATTAGTCGGCACAACGTTAGCTAGTCTAGTTCTACTACTGGCAGCTGCAATATAAAAAACCTGTGTGCATATTAATCAGTGATAAATCCATGCACTACCAAAATAATCAGAATCAGAATACTTTATTGATCCCTGGGGGAAATTATTTTTTGTTACAGTGCTCCATTTTAAACCAACATTAAGACAAGACAGACAATACGCTAACTAAGAATAGTACAATATATACATATATATATATACATACATACATACATACATAAGTCATAATGTCACGCTAACACCATAATGAATTACAGATGTTTATGTTTTCGGTACAAACTCAATGTCTGTCAACTTGGGAGAAGAAGAAACATTCAAAAGTCACGAATCCGTTTCTCGCAGTTCTTCCAGCTCAGTCGTACAAGAAAGTGGAAAAAGTCGCCAAAAAAAAGAGTTCATGTTAATAGGATCGAATTGTCAATTGTTTTTGAAACAGCACGACTTTGTAAGTATATTTAGTGTCTGGAGCATGAATCAGCTTTATAAGACGTGGCACCGTGACGTTTTAAACCTAACCCAGTGTTTTAAATTCAACCAATTTTACATATTTGAAATGTGACCTCTGAAATAATTAACTCTACATTCAGAACAAAGTGATGGCGGACTTTGTTGCTCTGCAAAAGTGGAAAATATGAACTATATGTACACAGATATGAGACTGGATGGGTAAAACAAAAAAGACACAGTTGGAACTTTGTGTTCAGGAAGGTGAAGAAAAACAAATCAACTTATTTGTGTTCCCAATACAGTTTAATATAATGGCTGTGAGTATTTTAAAAACTCCTGTGAAACTGCATTTAAAAAAAAAAAAAATGTGTTTATGGTCATAAAAGTCTTACTGAAGAAACAACACAATGGGCTGCTGCGACATGGTCGTGAAATACTGTTTATGTCGTGCATTTGCCTGACAAACTTGTGTCTCAGATGGGACATCACTGCTTCTGAGAAATTGGGCTTTTAGAGCCCCGGCTTGGACAGTCTCGGTCGTTGTGTCCTTGGGCAAGACACTTCACCCGTTGCCTACTGGTGGTGGTCAGAGGGCCCGGTGGCGCCAGTGTCCGGCAGCCTCGCCTCTGTCAGTGCGCCCCAGGGTGGCTGTGGCTACAATGTAGCTGCCATCACCAGTGTGTGAATGTGTGTGTGAATGGGTGGATGACTGGATATGTAAAGCGCTTTGGGGTCCTTAGGGACTAGTAAAGCGCTATACAAATACAGGCCATTTACCATTTACCATTTTAGATCAATAGAGGCTCTTTGTGATTTAAGATGTCCCGTTAATTCAGAAAACAGGGCAATTGATTTTGTGAACTGAACCCATCGTGCTTCTGTAAACCCTCAAACAATTTCCCAGTTGTCTACCCTCAGATTCTCTAGTTATGGGCAGTAATAGTCAGCAGTGGCTCTAAAATCAATTCTTCGTCTTTATTTTGCCCGTGCAGTCTGGACGTCATCCCATTTATAAGCTCATACTTCCAGTCCCATTTCAGTAGCTGCGTAGGAATCGGTTATCCCGTAAATACACGTCTCCGAATGTGTAAATGCAGTATTTGACTTTTAAGCTCTGTGTAAGATGAAATGGAATTAGCTAGATCTTGAAATGCTGTGTGTGTGCAGCAATGTTCGCTTCCGACGCACAGTTTTACTTTTTAATGAATGTGAAGTTTTATTCCTTGTGATGTAATTCAGAAATGTTTTCACTTTAAAGTTGAGTGGATTTGCTGTTTGAACACTGTTTTATAACCAGTCACTGCATTTCCTGTTTTATGTCTTCTGTTAGATATACATTCATGCATGTCTACATGGATTTTTATCACCAAACCTGAAGGGGACCTTTTCAGTTCATTTCCAGCTCAGTGGGTTTATTCTTGAATTCTACTAGAGTTGCTTTGCATGATTTACGGTTTAAAATAATGCTTATTAATCTAATTACTGGCTGTTAGTGTAACTTGAGAGATGTTTTAGTTCCTTTCCTATCACTTTTCAATCCAACTTTATTCTGAGAATGTGGTTCCCTGGAGCGCCAGGTGGGCGGAGCTTCTGTGCGTAGCAAAAAGCTGCTTGAAGCATGCTGACTCAGTCTGAAGCCTGAACTTGTGACTCACGTGTTTAATATGCAGATCCACCTTTGTAAATGCTGTGACAAAATGTGGAGAAAGATAAAGAAGACATAATCGAGTCATCTCAAATGGAAAATTGGTTTAAGTTTGTTTTGCTTGGTTTTTTTTCCGTGTGATAAGAGTGACACAAAGTCTCATGTTTGTCAAGTATTTACTTTACTGTCTGGGTCTAAACTCCGCTGCAGGTCCATATATCAAACGATCACTATGGCATTACTGAGAGTTAAAAACTGTCTAAAGTCTTTCATCTTTAATAAAATGATCAGCGTTCTGCTCTACCAGGTGTAACAATTGAGTTTAACATCCAGGCATCCATGAAAATGGAATTTATGACATTTAACGGAGTTAGAAGTTAGCAGGGAGTTAGCTCGCTAGCTTCTATCTAAATACAATATAGCATGTCCTGACTGCGGGGTTTTGGAAACAAATTAAAACGTACAGCTCTGCTATCACTTCCAACATAAATGAAGACAGAAAACTAAACAGCAGTGACGTTTGTAGGGTTACTGAAGTTTGGCTAGCTGGTATATAATGATGTGCTACGTGACCGCTAGCGACACAGCTATGTTAGCATAATATGAACAAGCTAACCTTTTTTCCACGGTGGTCAGGAACAAATGTAATCGCATGGCAGGATGCTGTAAAAGGACCAAACTTCAGCCAGGAGAACAACTGAGATAATCCATCCACAATACGAGGTTAGTCATTCATATACTGCTGCATGGGCTGGGCTGTAGTTACATCCTAAGGTTTTAAAAACTGAGCTTAAATAAATGATTAGCGGTAATAAAAGCCGAGGGAGGTCAGCAGTGATCACTGACTGTTTTAGGAGCTTTTTGAGATCAAATAGAAGAAAATACAAAACATTAAACATGTTAACAACACAAAAGCCATATTAAACGCAGACTACTTTAGGCCCGGAAGTAGGATTCGTCGCGTCATCACTTAACGACCGGATTTGCCATCCTGTGATAGTATTTCAGGGGTCAAAATGATCCTCCCTGAAATTATTGCACAACCAGCCCAGAGACATAATCTCTTCAGCATGTCCTGGATCTGCTCCAGGCCTCCATTACATGTACGAAGCACCTCACTTAGGAGGAGGTGCCCATGAGGCACCGGGGTCAGATGCTGAACCACTTCAACTGCCTCCTTTTGATGTGGAAGAATAATGGCTCTACTTTGAGCCCCTCTCAATTGAGCCTATTTCTACGGCTGAGCACAGACAACCTTCAGATGCTTCATTTCTGCTGCTGATCTTATTCTTTCTATCTATAGGTCGCGATCATAGGAGAGGGTAGGAACATAGATCAGCCAGTTAATCAACACGTGTCCTTTTACACTCAGTTCTGTCATCACCACAACAGACCAGTACAGCATCTGCATCACTGCCAGGACCACACTAATCTGTCAGTCCATCTCACGCTCCACTCTTCCCAAAATACTAAAACTCTTCCACCTGGGAGAGGACCTCATTCCCAGTCCAGCTGTTCCTGGTTGAGAACCATGGCTTCAGACTACAAGGTGCTAACTCTCATTTCAAGTGCTTCACACTTGCAAACAGCCCTGGTGCAAGCTGAAGTCAACAGAATCACATCGTCTGCATAAAGCAGGAACAAGATCCTGAGACGATCAAACCTTTCAAACTATGGCTGTGCTTGGAAATTCTGTCCATAAATATTATGAACAGAATCAGTGACAGATGGCAGACCAGCGCTCACTGAGAGCGAGCCAAGCTCTCAAGCCTCTCAGTTTGTACAGGAACCCAAAACAACTATAGCTCAACACAGTTATAGACCACAGTTTGCCTCATGCTTTGCACAGGTCGTGCATGAGGCACCGCCTCTAGCCAATGACAGGAAGAGCAAACAGTTGCTACCTTACTGTCCGTCTTGGTTTTAGCGTTGCAGGCCTCACCTCGTTCAAACAGAGTTTTAAAGCCAAGAGTTGGAAAGTGTCATCGATGGTGGAGTTTTCCTCTCCTTTGAGTATCATGGACATGATACAGATCAGATTAGCAAATCTAACCTCAATGTACAAGGACATTACTTCTAATTGGATGATTTACAAACTCATCCCGCCTTACTACACAGCTTACTTACCCATATGGAAAAGATTTATATAAATCTTATAAAGTTTTTATCTGTTTTGTGTGAAACTTGCATGAAAAGCATACAAGAGTGAAAACAGATATAAGATCCCTCAAAAAATTATATAAATGAAACTTGTATGTTTTGGATACTTACTAAAAGAATATATGAAAGTGGCCACTTTCATGAGTGAATCATATAAGCCTTCTATGATTCACTATATGAAGTAAGCCACATCTGATGCAAGTCTTTTTTTTCCTATTTCTTTTCCATATGGGTAGTTCTGATTGGTTCTCATCTCTCAATATTTGTTTTGTTTTTATTTGTTTATGAAGTTGTAAATACATTTTATGACAGTTTTGTCCTGCATTACTTTTTATTAAGTAATCTTACTTTTAAAGAAAGAAAACCAAGGTCGCTGACAAAAATGCAGTTATTGAGGAGCAAACATCTTTTCTAATTTGTACCCTCAGTTGTAAAAAAGCTGATGGGGTTTTGTCGTCGCCCTGCCGTGTGGAAAGGCTGGCAGTGTGGACACCTAAGTGTGTGGGCACTGGGCACAGGGTTAATTCTTTTTATCTGTAGTTCATTTGTTTTGATTTCCCAGAAACAACCGATGGTTAAAGAATTACCAAGAGAGGATTTCATGTCATTCAAAGCCATCAAACCTTGTCGCTCGGCTTAAACAGAGATGAATCCCATGTAAATGAGATGCTAAAGTACAAGTGGGGAAACATGCAGAGTAGACATGCCATAAACACAGGCTTGCACTCAGCTTGTAAGTATCCTGTTATATCACCCGTTGAGTGGAGCTCTGAGATATCCCCTAACAAATATCCTATTTGCTTGCTTGCCTTATCACCCTTGCGTCTGCTGTCTGAGCAATTCACTGCAAACACTGACAATACGAACCAAATCTATAAGTGTCCGGACTTGTTTCTTGGGTGAAGTTCCCCAGCCGGCAGAGCAGGACTTTTATGAATTTGCTGAGACGTCACTCTGGCTCAGTTTCACTCTGTTTTCACGGCAGACTGCTACGAGTGTGACTCAGTCAGCATAAGCCTCACAGCAGGTACGACTCAGGCATAAAACACCCCAAATGACCACTGGCTTGTAACGATACATAACATCTAAAGAATGAAGTGATTCATGAGGGAAAGAGAGAAGGCTGTGCGATATGACCAAAATCTCATATCCCGATATAAGACATCTATCGTCCGATAACGATATAAATCACACAAATGTAACATTTTCTGTAAACTCTGTGAATCTCTGGCAGCTCGACTTGTGTGAAGTGTTTCCAGCTGTCATGTACCTGGAGTCGAGTGTTTTAACCGATGCATGAAACGATACATTTTTAGACATAAGTTGTAACGGCCGCCGTTTCCTTTGTGAGTATTTATTACACGGCGTGCTGCGGGGAAAAGCCTGTTCTAACGTTTGAGTCTAAGGTTTATTTTTTAGCACCTGGCGGCTCTTTTTTTACTTCTCATCCGTAAATAATCTGCATCTTTCACATGATTCAGTTTATTTTGAAAAGTCTCAACAGGATCTTGAGCTTTATTGTGAAAGGTTTATGTGGAACATAAACAAGCGGACACGCGATGCTGTTACCGTCGTTGTTGCTAACGACAACGCATACACACAGGCGCTCGTCCGTCCGTAGTGTGGTTATATTACATATAAGAGAAAGAGAGAACTTTAAGACATTAATAAAGCCACGACAGTGACCATCAAAACCATGAAAAAATGTTGCCGTAAACAGTTTATTTTGCGACACCACGAAACAAACGATAGCGTAAAATGAAACGATAGACGTTTTTATATCATCATCTGATATATATCGTTATATTGAACAGCCCTAGAAAGAGATGCACCATGGGTGAAACCTGACTTCCATGAATGTCATTTTAGTACATGACGTAACTTCCAGGAAACTGCACCTGCCAAAACAGTTATATAACAGATACAAGACTGTCCTTGCATGCTAGTGTATATACAGAATGCACAAGAATGAGTATAACGCCAAAAGAAACCCCCCAAACCTTATCAAGGTAGCCTTATCAAATCCAAGTCACAGAGTTGCTCTTATTGATTGCATTGATTGATTGCACAGGCCCAGCAGCCACCATTCCCTAACCAGTTAGCAAGTGGTTGCTGGAAGTTGCTGTCACTGGTGGTGGGCTGGTTGCAAAGAGTGTGCTCCAGTCAAAAACTTCCTTGAAATGATGTTAGTCGCCCACAGATTGCTGTGGTAGCCCAACATTCGCCATTTACTCTGAGCTGTGCTGAAACTGTGAATTTCAAAAGACAGTTTTTACTTAGAAGCCAAACGACCTCAGTTTAGTTGCAGAGTGTTTACAGGTAATCTGCGAGCTTTGGGGTCTTTCTCACCTGGTGATTTCCAGCAACCACTCGCCAACCAGCGGATGCTGGTGGTTGCAAACCGGGGAAATACAAATATTTCCTCAGCACACACTGTACACAAATATGAAGTAATGTCTTAAACCAAACTTGGTAAAAAAAAAAAAACCACAAAGGTCCTGAATTTTCACGCTGAACGACTCTGTTAATAATTCACAAGCAGCGGTGTTTATTTATAAACTGAGCAATCACGCCCGACATTCCTTCAGTACGACCTCAGATAAGAACTTCCTGCTCTCACGCCAAAGATCTTTTTCTTGGCTGTAAATGATTGATGAGAGCTCAGAAGGTGAAACAGCTGATGAAGAGTTTGTCAAGATGTTGTTTAGCTGTCGTGCAGGAGATAATCTAACAACAACCAAAGACGATAAAGGTATAAACCAGATGTTACCTAGTCTCAGTTTAACAGACGGGGTCATAAAAACTTGCCATGATTTCATAATCAGTTATTTTTTGCTGAATAAAAGGAATCATGCCAGTTTTATGCACATATATATATATATATATATATGTGCATAAAACTGGCGTGATATATATATATATATGAACACAAAACGTAAGCGTTTGATCCGATTAGTTCAGAAATGATCACAATAGAAACACTTTTCCTTGTTATATCTGAATTATTAGATGTTACAGCAGATCTGCCATCAGTGTTTCACACAGGGAGGGAAATGACTTGGATTCATAGGCACGTGTGGATTGAACAGGACTGATTGGTTAACATCACCTTCATGGTCCAACCAGGATGTGTCCCAATCATTTTATTTAATCTTGGATTTATTTGGTTTTGTTTCTTATCATGATAATTTGACATTTTACCATGAACTCTGGGACAGATGTTCAGTGTTCCCACAGCATGAATTTAAGATTTTAAGCGAGGGGTGTCAAACATAAGCCCCAGGAGCAGAACTCGACCCGGCAAAGACTCACAGCTTTAGAATAAGAAGGAGTGCATAGATCCTTAATTTTAACTGTATTTTCATGACTTTTACAGCTTTTCTTATTGACAAAGACCACCCAGCCACCCTTAACCACCATTTTTGCAACTCTTGGGTTGATTGTCGTGAAGAGCGAGAGGCGGGCTGTGAAACTGAGGGACGCTGAACGTTCATTGGTTAGCCAGTGAGTAAATTATTTTACCTTGGTTTATCTGCCTTTCTGACTAATGGAGACCATAATCTACATCATCAGTATCACAACGTAGTCATGAAGACAAGAAACTAGAAGCTGAGCCCTTGAACTCATCATGGCTCAGCGGGGCCATCGTCTCACAGTCGCCGCCCCCTTGTGGTCATTAAAATAACTGCGTTTTGTCTCCTTTGTTCAAACCCCCCAGCCCTGTAAAATAAAACTCTTCATGAGAGCACCTTTTAAAAATAAATCATTAGGACGACGTGGAGGTCTGTTAATGGGATTCACTGAATACAGGCTGATTCATTAGACCTAGCCTGTCTTCAGAGGAGCTCATGGACGGGTGTTTCCCTTTCTTCAAAAGGACATCACGACCTGTCTGTTATCACGCATCTCCCGTTCGCCTCAGGGTCATCGTGTCTGTCCTCACTTCCATCTCCACTGATTAAACTGTCGTCTCCTCCAGGTTTTTCAAAGACGGTGAAGCACTTCGAGCGTCCGATTAAAACATGTTTTTAAATTTAAGACATCCTGATTCGGCTTCTCCTGCAGAATTAATCTCGTATCAAACACTCAAATTAACGTGTACGTTTATATTAAACACTTGCGTGTTCAGTAAAAGAGTAAAACCAGACTCTAATGAGGTTTCTACCTAAACACAGTGAACAAACTTCCTCTGCATTTGAACACAATTAAAGCAAAGACTGAAGCTGAACTCCACTGCAACGAGAATTTAGTTTACAATACACATTGTGCACAAAAAAGAAATAAATCACAAAATATTTTTCCGGTGCGCTCCCTTATTGGTGGAATTTTTAAAGCCTTTCAACAAGTTGTTTGAATCAGCTCGAGAGCTGTTTAAAGACTTGTTTCAAATCTCCATGTTTCTACTATTGGACTCTGCTTAAGGAGCTTTGCATGATTGACAGTTTGAAATAATCCTTACGTAGTTCCCATCACTTAAAGAAGAATTGCTTAAAACAGAGCTGTGCAATGTAATTTTAGGTCTTTAGAGCCACGCCAAAAGCAAGATCTGGGTCACGCTTTCACACGGCGTTAACATTTTTGTAGAGCTCTCCTCCAAATCAGCAAAAATATTTTGATCTGTCGCTTCTGGTCACATCCAGAAACTCTTTGAGCGTCCCAACAATCATCCCGACTTTTATTTCTGGCTCAAAACGCTCACATATTTGCTATTTATCAGTAAAAACATTCACCAACTTCTTTATTTTAGCACCTCACTTGATATTCGATCTCTGCACAGATCATTCTTGTCTCGTGGTTTCGGACTTTGGTTTGCTTGGGAATAAAAACAGAAATCAATTAACACACCAATAAAAATAGATCCATTTTTCATGATTTTACTTGGATGTTCGGGTCCTCCTGTGGTTTATGAGGATTATGGAGGAAACTGAAATACTTTTATCCCAGAGAGGGAAAAAACCCACACCTGCTGGACGAGTTTCAAGGGGTTTAAATGATTAAAAATCTCATTTCAGTCATGTTTGACTTTCACAAGAAGGAACGAATAAATCCTGAAACAAAATGACTCAATTAAAAATACAACAGGAGAGAGAAACGTCCCAGAACATGGACGTGTTTCCTCGGCACTCGCCGACAGCTCCGGTATTTTACTCTCCGTCCAAACACTTGACCTCAGTCTGAATGTCCACAGTCCACTTCCTCAGACCCACAGCAGATCTTCTACTGGACCATCGGCTCTGGAGCTGCGAGCGAGCTGACGAAGGCCTCGTAGTGCTGCGGGTGGCAGCGTTTATACTCGCTGATTTTCCTCTTGATCTGTTTGGGCGTGTCCTGGTAGTAGTTCTTCTCGTCTCTGGCCATCGCCTGCAGAGCGGGGAAGGAAGGGACAGCAGCGTGAGAGAGCCTTCCTCTGTGAACATTAACATTTTTACTGTCAGCATCTTGCTCTTGTTTTCCACTGACTGATGGGTCTTAGTTTAAATAATGGATCCATGCTGTATTAGAAAACAAGTGGTCAGTTTAACTCTCAGCATTTCCCACCTGCTACGTGCTGATCTTTAATTTTTATTCCTCCATGATCGCCTGTAAGATAACCTTCTTGTTCAGCTAACCAGCTTGTGCTTTCAGACACCAGCTAACTTGCTGTCCAAGTTGTTTTCAACATTTTTCAGCTTCCTTTCCAGTGAGTCTCTCATCCTTTGGACCGACTCCAGCTCCCCCATCCACTCGACTACAGCTGTCAACTGAAGTCTTTCTTCTGCGGAAAATTAAAGGATCTCCCTAAAAAGATCTGCAACCAGTGGAGGACTGGTTCATGTGCAGCCCGACTGCGCCCAGGAAGGTGGAGCTGGAGTCAGTCTTTGGATGAATGACTCACTGGAGAGGCAGCCAAAAGTCCCTCCTAATGAGAATCTGATGAACGCCTTGTATGAAATATTATTATACAAAGAGCCGGGAGATGACTGCTGTTCTGCACCAGGACTTTTCTTTTTCAATTTTGTTTACACATAATCCCAACAAAATTCCTCTCAACGTGGTTCATACTGTAAGCCAAAGACCCTACAGCAGGGTCGGCAACCTGCGGCTCCTCAGTCCTTATAGTGCGGCTCCGCGTGGTTTGGGAAAATAAATTAAGTTTTTTTAAGTATTTAACTGAAGTGCATTTTATTTATGTCAGTTCTTTTTTAACTTGTAGTTCTAAATTGGAAGATTATTGTGATATTGAAATATAAAAATAAAATTATATTTTATTATTTTTTCATCACTCAAAATAAGCGTCACACTCGCAGAAGCCGGTGTACCCGCCGAAACGCCGTGCATTTATCGAGACTTTCAACTCCAGGTAGGCCAGTTATGGATCTTCGGATCCACATTATGTCGGCAGCTGTTCTCCACCATGAACTACGTTAAAGACAAACACCGCTCACGCCTCACAGACGACAGCTTACAGTCCTGTAAAGATGAAAGTGACTTCTTACAGCCCTGATCTGCAGACGCTGTGCGCAGAGGTTCAGGAGCAGAAGTCCCGTTGTAAACATATCACGGCAGACCCGACGATGTTTGCATGAACACGCTTTTCAACATCTCTTTATTGACCACTTTTCACACACGGTTGCTGTACGCACACAGACGGCTGCAGCTTTGCAGCTCACAGCCCGACACACACCAACACAACAGCACAGACGTTAAGGCGGCGAGGCGTGATTGCGGGTGCCGCTCAGGTGCGTCCGCCTCCCCTGCAGCGGCGCTGCAGACCACGCCCCGCCACACACATTAACCAGGTAAAATACATATTTATGCAGAATTCTGCAAAGATCTATTTTTCATTTTTTAGCAGCATAGTGCTTTTTTTCCAATTATTTTTTAAAAGTCAGGTGAAGGCTCCAAAAGGCGATATGAGGGTGGCAGCACAACAGTTTTTGTTTGCTGGATCATTTTCGTTCAGCTTTCCTTTTGTTATATTTCTTTAAGAGTTCAAATGTGTTCATTACATAAATAAAATGTAATTTTCTCTGTAGCACTTCATGGATTTCATAAGCAGCACACCTTAGTTGTTCACACAAAGCATAAAGGTAAAAAACAATATACAGTGTTATCTTCATTTTAGATGTTAAAAAGTATTTGCGGCTCCCAGCGTTTTCTTTGACGTTGAACCCGGGTCCAAATGGCTCTTTGGGTGTTAAAGCTTGCTGACCCCTGACCTACAGTAATACAGAGAAAACCCCAACAATCCAACAACCACCTAATGATGTAGCGCTTGATGACACCGGGAAGAAACCTCCAGCATGAGCGGTGTTAGGGGCAATGAGTGTTTCCTACATATTAATTATACCTGGGCGGTGATCAGGTGTAATAACCACCAAGTATATTCAGCACCTGATTTTAAAGTTTATTAAAAAAAGTTTCCATTACATTTTATTTTGAAAGTTCAGTCGTTCCTAGCCAGAGAGGCCTCAGCCTTCCCTTCAACCTGCTGTTGAGATGATCCTCGATGTCATTCAGCCGACTCACAGCTGGAACACAGCTAGTGACGGCTGTCAGCACCTACAGCTACAATCCAAGATGGCGGAGTCTGATGGGATCAGTGGGACGAGTGAGTCGCCGGAGAGCCAGCTGATCACATCGCTCTGACTGATGAAGTACTGCTACAGTTCAAGCAGTTATTCCATCTGCTGGTAATTCGATGGTTGACCTCGGTCTGAATGTTCTTCTGTGTTTTGATTTGTAAAATAAAAAAAGCATCACTTTGATGGGAGCAGAAGTATACACCCGGGTCTGAACTGCAATAAAACCCTTGAATCTGCCGACACGTTCTCAGTGCGAAGCTCCAGCTGACACATTCGGCTCAAAAAGTCGAGGGTGGAAAATTTCTCCGTGAAGGACGTTTCATTGTACAGAGAAAAATCCACACTCTCACAATATCCCTTCTTATTGACTGACTCTGGCTTGGCAGCGCTCCCGGCGGTGACTCAGTCTCATCTAAAGCAACTGTTGAAAATTCATTTTAATGAGTCATTTTTCTAATAAAAACTCGGTTTAAACCTCTGCCACACACTGCTCTGTTTATCCAAGTCACTTCAGGGTTATTCCAAGTATAAAAAACTACAACAATCAATGCCTCTGATCCGACCCCCTCAGAATCAGGTGATTTTTCTGTGCAATAACTGCAGTATATTTAATATTTATCCTCACAACGTGATTATTTTCTGAGTTACAGGCTCATGAAACACAAAGATGACACATGCTCCGGCCTATCTCCCCCTTAAATAAGATAAAGCAGGCCCTGACGTGCTTCGAGGCTGTTACAGGTGCAGATATGGGATGCCTCTTGCAGAGACCATGGGTGACGCACATGAGTAACGGTCACTTGGGGGTTTCTGACCTTTTACTGTCAGTACCTGCTTATTTTTGTGAAACTTTCATGAATAACTCAGGAAATTGGCCGTAAAATGAAGGAGCTGTAATTTACTGTTAAATCCAGATGAAAGTCACTGTGGTCCAAGCTTGGTCGTTCTTACCTTGTAGTCCTGGTTGTGCTCTCGGATCATGTACTGAACGTATTCGATCAGGTCGGTCGATAACGTCTTGGTGTCTTTGCCGGGGAGGCTGGCCTCTGCCTCCAGCTCTGCTCACACAAACCAAAGAAGAACAAAAACACTCTTCTCAGGTTTAACAGGAAGAAGGTAAATATGCAAACTGAAATAAGGTTGCCGACGCAGACGAGCGTTTCTGAGCTGCGACCTTGCCACAGGTTGGAAATAAAAACGGTGAATCTGCAGCTGCTGCTTCTATAACATCACAACAAACACACAGAAGTGAAACACGGCTTCATTTTAATTGGTTTAGTTAGGCTGCATTCACAGAGCGCAACGTGAAAAGACTTTTGGAAGTGAAGTGAAGAAGCCGTCATTAAAAACACTGACATGTCATTAAGCAGCAGCAGCCGAGGACGATTTATCCTGACTCCGCCCCCACCCCAGCGCCACGGTAACGGTCAACTCACCATGCTCGTGTATTTCCAAAGTGTCTGTCCGCTCAAAGTGCTTCACACTACAAGTCACATTGTTAACCATGTGCTTTATATTGTAAGGTGACGACCACAACGATACTGAGAAATGCCAACAATCAGAAGACCCCCTATATCAGAGGGGGTCCAACATAAGGCCCGTGGGCCAGGATCCGGCCCACTGGACAAACTCTCGACGTTTAACTGTTTTTCTTGAACTGTACAGTTGTCCCGTTGATAAAGACCTCTCCACAGCCGCTCATACTGAAGGAATAAAAACTAGATAAACGATTAAATGGCAGTAAAGTTTTTTTTTTTCACTATTATGGAAAAATCCCCCAATCTGGACGACGAGCTAACAGAACTTTTTCTGTAATTTTACAGATTTGCTACCCACTCTGGCTGCCTCGTGGTCGAGCTCACGAGCTGAACCGGACAGACCGGTGTACGGATGAAGTGTTTGGGAATATTTGCTAAATCCTAGAAGCACAGCCTGGTTGGCATCCACGAGCAGGCTTTAAACGAGCCGTGGTGACCAGCATCCAGCCAACTCTGACCACAACAAACCCTCCTCGGGCTCTGTGCAGCGGCCGGCTCAGTGGCCTCTGTTGGGCTACGTTAGTGACGGAGACGAGCGCCGATCTACGTTCCTGCCCTCACCTGCACCTCAGAAAGGTGAATAGACTCAGACTCAGGGTGGAGACATCAGACCCTCAGACGGAGTCCAGAGTCGGGACAATAACCCTCCACATCTGAGTGAGCAGGCCGGGATGCCTCTGCTGAGGTCACCGACCTTTCTGTTGTTCTCTTATTGTCATTTATCAACCTTGGCATCGCCCTGTAAACTTACTGCTTCTCCATCGACTTATTGTCTTTATAAGATCACATCTTATTCTCACGTTGATCGGAGCCAATGAACTAGAAATCATCCCTAAATCATAGAAGTGTGACAGAAAAACATGCTGACATCATGGACACACAGCTCCTGGCTCCAGATAAAAGAAGAATAAATGAATAAATGAGCAGGTGGGGTTTAGTTTAGCGTTTCCTGTCACCTGCAGGATGAAGTGAAGCAGACATTCATGTACGTGAGGAGGAGACACTCACGCTGTACGATGAAGGGTTTGGTGACGACAGCAGGCTTCTTGTCTTCCCGGGGGAGCTGCACGCGTGGAAGAAAAACACAATGAAGGTCATCAGGCAGCCTGTTTGGACTCTGGGTTAATAAACATAATCATCCGTCTTCCACCGTAATGCGACGCGATGACAGCTGTGAAATGTGCTTTATCTCATCTGCGACGACGTTTCGGGAGACAAAACCGTTTAAGTGTCCTCGCCGCCGAGCCCGGGGGGAAGACACGAATTCATCATTTAGTCGCCGTCACAGGAGAACAAAATGAAAACGTCTGAATGTCTGAAGGCTGCTGGAAAACAAAGTGCAGCCCGCAGGCCGGCATTCACTCGGTTTAGCCCCGGGTTGAAACGGCAGCAGTGATTAATTAAAAACACGAGCAGCTGTAAAACATCAGCCGGGATAAATTCAGGAGGTAGCATCGCTGTTTCTGTCTGAAACCTGGAGCAATCAAACATCTCAGGCTGAGTGCAGACTTCATAATTAACACTCTGTCGCCCCCTTCAGGCTCAAACTAACATTTGCAGGAGGTCAACACAAACATGCTGCAAGTTTAATGTGCTGGTTGTTTTTAACATTAACAGAATTTATAGCAAAAACTTGAGGTCATTCCTTCATTTCAGGTGTTTGCAGTTGCTATAAATATGACTGATTTAATCACTTTCATCTTTAGCTCTACACTCACAGACCACTTCATTAGGTACACCACCTCAGCTGCTCGTTAACACAAATATCTAATGAGCCAAAAACCACTCATTACAGCCAAGGTAGGCGGAGGAACATCTCTGGGTGCATACTGCTTGAAGCAGATGTGCTACAGCGGCAGAAGACCACGCCGGTGCCAGTCCTGTCAGCTAAGACCTGAGGCTAATTCACACAGGCTCACCAAAACTGAATGACAGATGATTAGAAAGATTGGATAGAAGACCTGAATAAAATATAAACATTCACAACCAGAATTTATGAATAAATTCATATTTATGTTTCGAAACTGACTTTGGACCCTTACTGCATCTAAAACATGTTTTTAGAGCAAATTAAGCGCAGCTAAAGAGATCCGAGACCTAAACTGTGCGCAGTCTCTTACCTTCTGCTGTTTTATGGGCAGAGAGCGGTTAGGATCAAAAGCCAGACCCATCTCCTGCAGGTTCCTGGCGACGGACTTGTTGTCGTCCCACGCATTTCGAATCTGAGATCTGACAACGACAACATGTTAGACATGAGAACAGCTCATCTACTGCAGCCTAGCACGTGACCAAGAGCACAACTTTGTCTGTAGAATCGAGTCTTTAATGCACAGGAACAGTTATTCACCAGATTTATTACTAATAAATGAAACCCTTAGTCCTCCAACACAGCCTGTATTTTCTTTAAGAGGTCTTCAGGAATACTTCGCCAAGCTTTCTGAGGACATTCAAAGCTCTTCTTTTGTTCCTTTCACTTTCATGACCCCACAGTGCTTCAATAACGTCGAGGTCTTGGCTCGGGGAGGCCGATCCATGACTGATGCTGTTCTATCCAGATATGCTTTTACTGCACTGACACTGAGATCACTGTCATGCTGACAAATGCAACCGTTGCCAATCAGATGCTTTCCAGATGATCTGTGTGGTGGATCAAAATCTAATGGTACTTTTTAACGGTGTTGCCAAGATACCCAGCTCCACTGGCTGAAATGCAGCTCCAAACCATCACAGAGGCTCCTCTGATGGAGTGATGATGGGGAATAATCCCTCCATCAGATCTGCTGCCACTGATTTTCAGTCCAGTGTTTGGATAATTGGCAAACCTCAGCCCAATCTTCCTGTTTCCCTCCGTTAACAATGACTTCCTGACAGCCAGTAAACCGTAGATCCATCTCTCAGGCCCTGTGTCAGGTCTTTGCGGGATTTATTTTCCTTCCATTTCTTAAGGACATGACTTGTCCAGTTTTCTCAGCATTTTTAAAGACACCCTGCACATCTGCTGCAACATTTCAGTTGTTGGTTCACATAAAAGAGGACATTTTAGTGCCTGTCACCGTCACTAATGATCATTTCCATCCTCCGTCTGTGTATCACTCAAACAACTGCATTAAAAACAGCAGGTGAGGTTTTAGTGGGCCTCTGTACATTCATCCTCTAACATCAAACAGCTGATTTCATGACAAATATTCAGTTCACACTCAGATACTTGTGTTAAAAGTATAAAATACTCTCTTTTATGAAGACTTTATCCAAATGGAACAAATGGGACCAACAATCAACTTTCTCGGGGCACTGATATGTTTTGGCTGCAGCTTTAACAACGTGTTTTTGCATCATTCCTACTAATATTAGCACACATGCTAACACTCACTGCTCGATCCTCGGGTTCGACTTCTTCTTGTTCTTCGTCTTCACGTTCTTCCGGTTCCGGTTGTAGTCAAACTTCTTCCTCCGGGCTGACTGCTTGGCTCGCGGCATTTTAGAGATTTTCCTCCGTTTTCAGAGCCGCAAACTTTGTATTGCTCTTACTGTGGCTCCAAAAATCAGAAAGGAACAGCCAACGTGCGGGCAGCAACAGGAAGCACGTGTTTGGTTTGTGCAGGTCATGTGACGACTAGGCCACACCCCTCCAACCCAACCGCTTTTCTTTTCTCATTTTTTTCAGAATGTACAGAGTCCATCTGCAAAAACAAAATAAAATAAAATAAAAAAGAATATAGTACAGGAGAAAATAAACACATTTTAATATTTACAAAATAATGTGACATAAAAAATAAAAATATAAACGAAGAAATTATTTTCTCTGCTTAAAGCAATTATTTTATAAATCAAATAATTCAAATAATTTTGCGGGAAAAACTTAAAAAATAGAAAGTTTTAAGTTTACTGTATGTTATGCCAAATTGCTAAGATATTAACAGAGGTGAGTCCAGAAGGGAACATGTGGGTCTCCCATCCCAACAAGCCGCTGGATCAGAGTATTGTTAATCTTACAGTGGTACAGTGGTACAGGTACACACCGGCTCACTCCTTGGTGGCCGCTTATCGGGGCCTGGAGCCTGGGGCTTGCTCGGGCCACTTCGGAGGTGGGGTGCCCCCGGCCTCTCGGCCTGGGGCTCGGTCACTCAGGCACGGCTGGCTGCCGGCGGAGCTCACGGGCGCGTCACTGCAACCCCCCCTGGCTTCTGCTCCGCGGCTGCTGGTCTTCCTTGGTCTCTTGTGTTCTGGGGGCCTCTGGATGTCTGGAGTTTTGATCTCCTCCACACCTGCTTCATGCCCTGGAGGACGGGGCTGTGGCCCCCCCCACACCCTCTAGCAGATCATTACATGAAGGAACCTTTTAAAAAAACAAGCGCGTCCATGCTCACAGGTGTACACACGGGTGATCACACCCACAAACTACACCCTTTTTGGCTCCTACCTCAAAGCACACTGTGTTCTGTTGATCTTATGTGCTGCACAATAATGTTTCACATTTAGTATTTACTGTCATATTCCCATATATCATTGTGATGTTGTTTATTCTATTACTCTTGTTCTCTTCTGCTTGCTTTCTTTTTTCTTTCTCAGCAGGTGATCCAGGTGATTGATATATGCATTTTTTTTTCTCTGCCCGTTCTGTTGGTTTTTGTCTTTTGCCCTTCTCCCCCGTCCCTCTTCTCAGCTGTTTCTCTTTCCCTCTTTCTTTCTCTCCTTCTTTCCTCCAGTCAAGTCTGTCCCGTATTCAGTAAGTGAAAATAAAAGAAACAATAAAAGGTGAATCAAATGGACCATTACGGCAAGGCTGGGATGGTCAGTTTGGTAAAGTAAATCCGTTGGGCATCTTTCTTTGCCTTTAGACAACAATTCTGATGGCAAAAGAGCAAAACGGGACAGGCCAAAAAAAAAAAAAAAAAAAAATCTTACAGTGGATGAGAGCAGAAAGAAGGTACAACCATTCACTCACTGTAACATTGTAACATATTCCCATGTTATGCTGTTTTCTTCTACTCTCCTGTATGTTGGATGCAAATAATGCATCATTTATTTGAAACCTTTATCTTATCTTGCAGATAAATTGCATTAGCAAGCTACCCAACAACAATATACGTCATTAATATATCAAAGGCTTCAGCATTAAATTGGTTTACACGTCGATCAATCTATAATTTTCATCCATGTCATGTATGTGACTGTGAACATGCCATGAATAATTCATTCATGAATACTTTGATTATAAATCAGAATTACAACTTCCAGCTTTTTTATCCACTGCTAAAAGTCAAAATCCTGTTTTTCACTTGACAAAACAATTATCCAACACAAACTGATCTTTAAACACGAGCAGTATCGTTCATTACACCACCATGTAACAAACCTGTAATAGCATCTAAAAACAAGCCCGGTGTTTTCTACGTCATTTTTCTGTGGTGATTTGAGGGGATCTTTATTTTTAAATGAGATGCTTGACATCATGTTTTTCTGAGCTGCTGAGTCAGAGCTGAGAACCTGCAGCTGATGACTGAAACATCCAGAGGTCAGTGTGATCTAACCTACTCCACACCTGCTCAGAGACTCACAGCGCTGAAATCCAGACATCCTCAGAGTCGTCATTATTCATTATTGATCAGATATAAATAAAATCTGCACTTAAACCCTCCTGCCTGTTTGCTCAAAGGTTAAAACCCTGCTGATGATCTGAGTTTCTTCTCATAGTTTTCTTTGTGAGAAACACCAAAGTAGAAATACTGACACAATCCTCCTGAAATCTAATATATATCAGACTTTAGTGCCAAACCTGAGGAGCAGCCTACAGTCTCTTTAAATACCAGTCGCTTGGGTGTTTTGTATTGTTCTACTGGATTCAGGTGATTATCTCACCATTTTTAATACGTTTCTAAAGCACTTTTTGACATGTCCTCATCTTAAAAAGCACTATATCAATAAACTTTACATATTAATAAAGCAAGTTTACCTGCACAATATTACCACTTAAATTCACAAATAGCTAAATGACATATGATAACAAAGAAACATCAATAAATATATGCAAATAGTACCACAAGCAGTAGATCTACTAGCAGTTACAGTAGTAGACACATATTTCCTGTACAGTTCACACAAACACACACTGTCTTCAATATTACAGGAAACAATAAAAGTTCAGATGACTTATGAAAGTTTAAATTTCCCACAGTGGTGGAATTTCAATTCATACATTGTAAGCTGGAGCTCCTGGAGGCTCTTCTGATTCTAAGAAACGAGTCCAAACTGAACTGAATGGGTTTAATAAGTAAAAGTAGAAAAAAGAAAAAAGTAATTTTAGTTATTTTCAATAGGATTTGCACAAATGTTTGCAGTTAAATTGTGTTAAACTTACCTAAATCTTAAATTGATTTAGGTAAGCTGATTGAACTGAAAGGCTCAACTCTGTGGGGGTCAAAGTTTGCAGAACTACAGAGGCAGCTGGAGCCACAGCTGTGCGTGTTCATGGAGCTGCAGTTATTATTTAGATAAATGTAATAAAGACTTAGCTAAATATAATAAATACAACAGGTAGTAAAAAAGTAATAAACTATTAATGTAAAGTAACAAATGAAACAGTTAGCTAAATGTCATAAACAGCTAACTAAAAATAATAAATAACACAGGTAGCAAAAAATTAATAAAATGCTAATGTAAAGAAAGGAACGAAACAGCTAAAAATAACAGATTACACGGTCAGCTAAAGGTAATACACTGTTAACTAAAAATAAAAGACAGTTAACCAAATGAATTAAAAGTAATAACCTGTTATAAATGGCTAAAAGTACTGAACGGTGAACCAAAGGTAATTAAATGCTTAGCTAACAGTACTAAATGATTAAATGGTTAAACGGTTAGCTTAAAGTCACAAAGCGCTATCAGAGACCAGTTCCGTCTCTGGTAAAGCGTCCATTATAAATTATGCCACTCGGTCTTTTTTAAATTGATGTTTAAGTAAAGTTTGTTGTAATATAACTCAAACTCGAATGGTATGGTTGCTAGCATGTTCTAATACCTTTAAATTACTTCTTTAACTAACACACACTTCGGGGCTCAAAACCGAAGCATTAGATATGAGCAGAGTGAGCTATCTGCCTTTGATATTATGATGCTTATTTCCTTAAACGCGCCTTTGTAACAGAGTGAGAAGTCTGCTTTATTTCCTCCTCTCTGACAGCAGCTTCAGGGCGGAGTGATGGAGCGAGGAGGAGGAGTAACAGGAGGAGAAAGAGGAGAGGAGGGGCGCGGACTGTCACCGGACGGGTCTGCGCGAAAGCAGAACGGAGTTTTTCCTCCTTGGCTGGGCGGTGGGAGGAGGTGGTGGCGGTGGACGGTGCTTGGCAGAGGATAACTGTGATTGAAGCCGCCGGGGGGGACCTGGAGCTCGGTGTGCTGCCGCTGCTGTAAGCCCGCACAGCATTAACATGGAGCTCGAGAACATCGTGGCCAACACTGTGCTGCTCAAAGCACGGGAAGGTAAGGATGGGGAAGGCGGTGTGACAGCTCCTCTCCACCGGTGTGTTACAGTCACAGCACCGGAGGGATGCCCCGGACTCAGGCGGCACGAACTGTTCCTGCACTTCCTGACAAATCTTCTGATTATGCGCGCAGGGTGTTACCGTAAATACAGTTCGTACGAGTAGATAGAAACGACCAACCGAACTCCGTTTATAATTCGAGCGGTATAAAGCTTTGTTTCATATCCGTGGTCCTACGCTGAATGTCAACTTAATGAGGACTTTATTCAAGAATTTAACAAACAGTGTCCACTTCGGCGTGGAATATGTTTAAACAAATCTCTTAATTACCGTGAAATCTCTGTCTTCCTTGTTCATTGTGCCGACTACATTGTAAAGTCAATAACTGTGTTATGCTACCTACACAGGGCATGTATGAATGTTTACTATATGCCAGTATACGCTGCATCAAAGAGTATGACCTAAAGCCTGGGAAAACGTTACAAGTAGCAAATGTTTAAAATTATTTTTGGCGTGGCTTTGATAGTGTACCTAAAAAGGTTGTCCGGAAAGGGTTGTAACCGTGAACTGTGGCTGCAGCGACACATCGGGTTTCCCTTGCTGATCTTGCAGCATCGTCCTGTAGTTTGCGAAACAGGATGTTGTGGCAGAGCAGCTGTGCTGTGCACGGCTTTGTGCACACAATTGATTTTACTGTTCCTGCCAAAGATCATCATCATTAAAACGGCCCTCATTAATCAGCTACAACCAGGAAGCTGTGATATCTGTGGGTAAGGGTCCAGGTGAGAAGGTTGGCTCGTAGGACACTCTACTGGCACAGTTTGTCCAATAACTCTTAACACTTTTGAATACCTAATGCAACATAAACGGCCCTCCTGCGATCAAAGGCCTTTGTTATTGTTCCAGTAAACAGGAGACAAAGGTTTGAGTGGCTCACAGCCGACATGATCCTAATGCCGTGTGCACAGGCACCTGAGAAGATGTTTCATGAGTTTATCAGCTGTGCTCATACATAACCAGGACCTGAGGCTCTGTGCTGGCATCCAGCCGAAGCGCCCTTGAGAAAGGCACCGTATCTCTGGGCCCGTCAGGCCTTGACTCTGACCTCTCTGGAGCTGAGACTTATCTAAACTCTTGAGTTTCAGTTCAACACAAAGTGTGAGCCCGGCGCTTTTAATTTCCTGCGATCTGCAGAATTTTCTGCACCAGTTTGCACCTTTTCTCGTTGCTTAATATGTAACACATAATTGCTGTTTAATGATCGTTCTCAGTTTTCCTCATATAGCACTGTCCCCACTGAGTCATCACACATGCAGCCGTGACTCTTCTGACCTCACTGGGGTTTGCCTGGTTTTGGATGTGAGAGTCATCTGATATCGGGATAATTCCCTGGCCTTTTGTTTGGGGATGAATGAATAATTTGTTTAATTTAATTTAAGACGTGTTTCAGTAAACAGGGCACTCATTCATCGAAACAAGGGCTGGCAGTGTTATTCTTCAGCATGTGTTGGACAACTTTTCACTTTCTTTAACTCAAACTGGGATTTTTTTCCTCTAAATATCTGCATGTAGTTTTAAATAATAATTTATGAGGTGTTTTGGATCAGTAGTGTATTTAAAATAACACAAATTGATGTAAAAGCTGAGTGAAGTGATTCGCTCTAACAACGATGATCCCTGCTTTTAAAATTGGAAAAATATTCATGTCATGTGCACCAATGAAGAGTCCAGCGACACTTACATTAATAGGGAACAACTTCAGGAAGTGACCAACGTGTTTCAGCTTGGCCGAATGACCCCGAGGAACGCCACGAGCCGAAACGCATCAGTCACTTCATAAAGTTGTTTCCTCTCAATGTAAGTGTCGCTGTACTCTTCTGTTTGTTACATAGTGTTAGTGGAGCGATAAATACAGTCAATAAACTGTGATAATGCAGTGAACAACACCGACATATCACAGCGGGTCTTTACTCAAACTAAACCACTGTGTGACAAACAGTGACGGTTTAGCAGGAGTAATTTAAACTGTGACTTTATTCATCTCTGATATGGTTGTGGAGGATTTTTCATTCACTCTTCTTTACAATGTTGCTTCAGCTCATTGAGGTTTGTGGGCACTTGTTTATGCACAACTCTGTGAATGTCCAACCGCAGCATTTCAGGCGTGGCGAGGACCCTGAATCCTTTCTTTTTCAGTCGTTCTGTTTGCTGCTTCGGATCGTTGCCCTGTTGCACGACCCAGTTTAGTTCAAGCGTTAGCTGTCAGACAGATGGCCTCACGTTTGAGTCTTGGTACACAGACGAGTTCATGGTCGACTCAACGGCTGCCAGGTGCCCAAATCATCATCCATCCACCAACATGCTGAAAGTTGGTATGAGGTGTTCTTAATGATCTGCTGTGTTTGGTTTTCTCCAGAGGTGGCGCTGTGCATTTCCACTCTGTCTGTCCAAAAGACATTGTTCTAGAGGTCTTGTAGTTTGTTGAGATTTGCAAACCTAAGCCGTGCAGCCATGTCGTTTCTAGAGAGACCTTTTTCCTGGAAACCTTTCCAAAAAGGATGTACTTGTGCAGTCTTTATCTAAGTGTGCTGACATGAACTTTAACCTTTAATAAGCTGACTGAGGTCCATAGAGTCTGAGGCTTTTCTGCAGTTTCCCAGACGTTTGGACGTCTTTGCTGTTCACTCCTGAGAAGATTGTAGTATGCTTCTGCTGGAGGTTTCTTCCTGTTGAAATGGAGTTTTTCCTTGCCACTGTCACCAAGCGCTTGCTCACAGGGGTCGTCTGATTGTTGGGGATCATTGAAAGGTCTTTACCTCAAAATACGAAGCACCTTGAGGTGACAGTTGTTGTGATTTGTGCTATAAAAATAAAATATAATTGAATTGTGTTATCACACACCTGAATGAGTCAATAGAGGTGGTCATGCTTTCCGATGATAAATGAATTAACTGCATTTGATTATCAGCATCTGGCTGATACTTAACCTCTAAGTCTCTACGGATGCATGGGGTGCACTTCGTTTTGCCCACACTGTTTCTACATTTTGCTTTGGTTTTGTTACAAAGTGTGATGATACATATGTTAGATTTTGTATTTTATTACAGGTTGTGTTGACCTAATTTTACAACCTACAAAGAACCTGATTAATTCGTGTTTGTGTACTTTCTTTGTAACTGCACATGAGTCCTAAAGGTAATCCTGTAATCTAAATGCAGGTTTTCAAAGAGCATATAACTTCGGTGCAGAGGAGGTATTCAGCCAGACGATGATAAACTTAGCTCATCAGCAGCTCTGGTTTTGCATCCGTAAACCTTTTAGAGGGGCAGCACCTTGATTTTCAACATCTTTGTGTCCTTCAGGTGTGTTATGGAAATTTCAGAAGGAAGCATTTTTGGGAGTTTCATCTGTAGTTGACCTGTTTTACTCTGCAGTTGGATTATTCAGAGTGCTGTACTGTATACCGTCTTCAGCTTTGCCCAAGGATGTGATTTTAGCCCATTTCCTCACTTCTGTTAAGCAATTAGTGCCAGTTAATTTCAGTGTGCCTTGGAAATCGAATTGGTTCGTGAAGAGTCTCAAAAGTTCCCCGAAAGGCATGTGCAGCGTGACGGCTCTTCAGTATTACTCCAAACAAAGAGTCAGGGGGTTCAGGCCTCTGAGCTGCAGGTTTCTTCATGATGGCACGCTAAGAAACACTGAATGTGTCAGTGACCTAAAATCATGCAGCGCGACGTGAACGCTGGAGCACGAACGGAGGAGAGAGGCCGACATGACACGCTCTCTGCCGTGCAAAAGTTCCAGTCGTGACCTTTTGTGTCACTTCCTGTGTGCAGAGACACTCATGCCCTGCAGATGTCTGCTTTTGTGCTGCAGGGCCGATCGGTGATTTAGGCCAGCGCTGAGGAGCGATTTTACACGACGTCAAAACCAAACATAGAATTATTTTTTCATATTTTAGACGTGCAGTAAAACACAATATACACGCCCCAGTCCACTTTCAGTTTTCACTATGATATTGGTGTAATTAGCTGCTACACTGTTACTACACGGTTAGCCATCTAGTTAGCTGTATTAGATTAGATGTGTTTCCATGTTAGCTTAATACGTTCTTTAACTTCCTGTGTGATTTCTGTCCATGTTTTAGATGCTCTAACGAATATTAAGCTAACACTTAGCTTAGGTGCTTCTTTGGCATCTAAAGCCCCGCAGTAAACCCTGTTAGCACGTGGTCACACCTGCCACCGTTTAGGTTTCAAAATCTGGGAGGTTATCCTGGATGTTGCACAGAGAATGATGCAATTAAGCACATAAAACGGGCACAAAGACGGCATCATGCGTATGCAACAGCACGACCAAACTGAACTGCTGCACGCAATCAAAAAGTCTGGTGAGGCAATAAACTGATGTAAACGTCCAACCGACTTTAAGTTCATTCTGTCTACTCTTCGTCTAAGTCCACTAAGACAGCATCATCAGTCCCAATATCATGTCAGTGTAAACTTACTCAGATCTCAGTCGCATACATGAGGTATTACTCGAGGCAGCAGATATGGCTGGTACTTGGTAACAGTGTCCTGTTGTGGATAATTTGCTTTCTGTTCAAAGCATTAAAAATAGTTTTTCATTTATTTTATTTCCAAACCACTATTATTAACTCGTTGACTTGCTAAACAAGCAAAATCCAGCAGCACCAACGAGCCCGTTAAGCTCCAGAAATGCTGACGGTGCACTAACGAAGGCTGCGGCCAGGACAGAGTCCTCATGAAAGCAACTCTCACCATTTCTGAAATATCTTTTGACTTTGTTTGTGTGGTTATTGTTTATAATCACCAAAGGTTGTTTAAATTTAACCCTAAATATGGTTTAAAAAAACCTTTATGGTCAACTTCTGCCTCCTACCAAATAAACTCCCGTTGATTTGAGTGCAGGATTGTTTCTGTCACCCGAGTCTCTCTTATAAGATCTCTGGCAATAATGTTGTTAATCAATAATTATAAACCAGCTAACTATAGATGGATGAGAAAGATATGGTTTGTGCCACAGCTGCAACTAACAATCTGTTGTAAAGTTTTACGTTTGAAATAAAGAATTAGCGTCCTGCTACAGAAGGATGAAAGACTCTGAGGAAACAAGTCAAACAAAGTCCTCCAAGAACAGAGGGGCTAAAGTCAGTCCAGTCTGATGGAAGACGATTACCTAAAAACCTTCTTGAAAATGTTAACATTTAATGAACCATCTGTGTGTAAAAGTGATAATAAACAGCCAAGAGTTAGAGCCCAAGTGCAGTTTCAGCAGGACGTTACAAAGAAATGCCGCTGGTGTAAATCAGAGAAATTCATCAGTGCAACAAATCTGTAAAACAAACAAACAAACAACACAAATACATGAAACAAATTGTCGGGTTCATCTAGAGTTAAAGAAGAAAAGAAGTCTTCTGTCATTTAATGGTTCTTCTGCAGTGAGAAGACTTTTCCATTATCTAATTGTAAAGACATTATCAATAGTGAAAAGGCAGGAATGTTTCTGAGAAAGCAGAACATGTTATGGTTCATGGTTTATCTGTAGTACAGCCGGGCACAGCTAATGTATTTCTCAGGAAGACTGAGAGAGCATAGACTGATGATGACGTCTCTAATCCAGGAGCAGGTGTCAGCACTTGAAGCGGTTCACTAATCAAAGCTGACAAAAACACCAATAAAGTTTGCTTTAAAAACCTTCAAGCCCCGCCTTTACTCCCAGGCTCTGTCTTTTATGAGATTCCCTCTGCTTCAGGCTGTAAGTAGCCAGGTCGTATTGACCGACTGCATGTCATTGACAATCTGTCATCTTGGGTAAGAGGAGGCGGCCTTAAAATATACGAGTGTTGGCCCGGGACTCGAACACATCAGTAAAAACCCTGCACACTCTAATACTGCCATATTACACGTATAGTAATGTTAGTTGGTATATAGACACAAATATCCTCCTTTAATGTAGGAAACCACAGTCTGAATGCACAGCACAAAGGAAACAGGCCTTCTCACAGGAAGTACCATGAAAAGCCGCATCTGAACCTGACTTGATTGTCACCTCCTCCTCTCTTTTTTTGCGTTCCAGTTCTCACCTTATGCTATGTGATTTCGGTCCCTGATGTCACTTCCTCTCTCACTGCTGTTTACAGCAATTAAAATCTGGGAAATCGTGAGCTTTAAAGCGAAGCACAAACACCTTAAAATAACGCCTTTTAAAAATAAACATGTAAGCGGAACGAAGTCGCAGAGACAAATAAAAAACAACTTTTAGTTTGCTTTGCTGAAAAAGCTGCGAATCGGCATGTTCGAGGCCGGTTTTCTGTCCACTCGATGTAAGCACTTGCCTCGGTTTACATGTTGGTTGAACCACCAAAGTTGTAATGACCTGTTCAGCATTTTAATACAGAAAAACATCATTGAAAGAAGCATTTCTGGACCTAGCTGATAAACTGATTTGATAAATCTGTATTAAATCAGAATGTGTGTGGCCTCTGCAGAAGACACAGTCAGTCTGCGTCTGTATTCTCTACCTACAGTGTCCTGAGATGGTCCTACCGGGGCCTTCGATGTTAACATTTTATTGCAAAGAGGAGCTTCCTGGTTGTGGTGCCTTGCTTCACAAATTATACACAATGCATACACCACCACAGTGGATTTTAGATCAGATAATCAAGATGCAAAGACGTGCAGACCTTCAGCTTTGTTGCAGAGTGTTTTTGCAACATCAGAACTTACAGTCTTTTTTAAAGAAGGTGTCCCATTTCCAGAGACTTAAAAGTAATCGGACAGGAAACTGATAAAAGATCTAGAAATGATTCAGAGACCAGTCAAATCAACAATCTTGTTCATTCTTTGAAAGCATGGATGCACTGACCAGCGTACCAACACCTAAAGTGGATGATCACAGAATTATTTCCATGGTTCAGAAAAACACCACCCAACACCGAACCAAGTCAAAGTCATTGTGAAGGCCTGAAATCAGCAGACGTCTTCATGAATGGAAATACAGAGTTTAAGGTGTTCCACTGCCTGCTGATTGGTCAGCTGATTGGTCAGCAGGCAGTGGTTTCCTTCCTGGACTTGCTTCAGACCATGGTTAAACCTGAACTCACCTTGCTTAGCTCATAAGCCAGCCTCATAATGGCCTCCAGGGTCATGTTTGGCCTTCAAGTGTAACCTTTGAACTGCCTAATGACTTTGAGAGTGCGGGATGAATTGGGCTGCTTTCATCTTAATTACATCGGTGTATCGCTCAGTCTGTCTTTCATTGGCTTCCCATCCGTGTACTCATGCTGTTTGTCTTGATTTACATTTTCACTAATGCACACAGCGGGCGCGGGGCATCAGTCAGCTTATCTGTAATTCTGATATCATCGCCCATTTTTCAGGCACAAACACAACATCTTGTTTGCAGTGTCTCTATGACAGTAATTGATTTTCAAAGCAGCTGCCTGGAAGTATTTGAATAGCAAATCCTGAAGCGTGGACTGCCTTCCTTCAGGATCAGGGATGCTGAAGGCTGGACGCCTCAAGGCTGCTGCTGTATTTACAACAACGCCGTGTTATCAGTGAAAGCCTGGATGGTGCAGGTTCACGATATTTCACGTAAGAGGGTGTTTACAGACAGCAGATAGGGGGACTCGCTCTCCTTTATTTTTTATTCTTTAAATCGGACTTTCTGTCCCAGTTTTTTGTAGCAAAGGGCCAGAAAATAGCAACACGATGATGAGACCACAGACACTGATGTCCATTTATGAACCTGCAGTTTGATTAGATTTATTGCAGCTGTCCTGTTGGGTTTTTGGAAGCAGAAGAGAATATATTACTTATCAGATATTCCATTAAAAATGCTCCCAAATGCATGATGGGAACAAGCCCAATCCACTTCTACTAGAGCTGCAATCCAATATTAATCACTGCAGCCCAACTTTAAGCCTCGGAAGGATCGAGATGGATCAGTTATAAACAAATTTACCCACCACACTGAAGCTGAGTTAAAGGGAGAAACTGTCCCAATGTGTTTATTCTTAGCTGGTTGATTTCTTCTGTAAAGTGGGATTTTTTTTAACATGGGAGTCAATGAGGAACGAGTCACTTTTTGTGAACTGGCTGTTAGAGAAACTGCAGTCGATGCTACCAAAACATTTCTCCATCACTGCTTTGCTCCACTTTTAGAGATCGTCTGAATTCCCGACTTTTACTGATGAGCATCAATATTAAATGCAGATTCTTAAAAGACTTTATTCTTGTTTTTGTAGCGCGATGATCCAATAGCTCTAAAAATGGATGTTTGTCATCAGATTAAATGTTAAGAAACTCTGGAGCAGATATATACGGAGCATGGTGACAGGATCCGATCTCTTTCCTAAAGTTGCAAAGGGAGGATGGTTGGCGTTCGAGGCTCAGACATGAGCTCACAGAGTGCGCTGGTCCTGCTTATTGCTGCGTCTTGAATGAAGCTCTATCAGAAACGAGAGTGCCGCCTGGCTCTGAGAAACCGCCCAAACACAGAGAGGACAGGAACTTCCTCTGGTTTCTCTTTGTTCTGCAGCTCTTTGTCTTCACCCTGCTCGACGGCTTCTATGAAAACGGTTCATCGGCTGCAGGGTTGCCATGACTTTTAACCTCATCGCATTTCAAACACGGAGCCTCGAATAAAAGATCCCTCCTCTGACCACAGCATGTGCTCTTAACTGAGATAAACAAAGAGGATTCAGGAGTGGTTCAGGCTTGGGTGCAGAGACAGTCTGCTTTTGTCCACAGAGAAAAATGCCTCATGTTCAAAAGCTTTAAACAGACTTCCAGGACCTGTTTGCTAAATTGATTATTGATTTAGAAACTACTTCCCTCTGTTTTTCTCAGTGTCTGTGATTATTCAGACTGTCCTTCAAAACATCCCAGAAACCCTAAAACAAACAATCCTCAGATGCAGACCAGCAGGTCACAGCTTTACAAAGATCCTCTTTTAGAGAGCGATATCACTTCTGAGTAAATTCAAAGGACCAAATTTAATCAGATTTCACTCACTGGTTTCGTCTTGTTTGAATACGACTCTGGAGGAAGGAGGGAAAAACAGGCAGACCTTTGTCCGGCTCTCGGTTTCATTTTCCTTTGTGCATTGCAGCTCGTGTGTGCACAGCTGGATTGGTGAGGAGCCGGCTCATCGCTGGGGATCATTTGTTGTAACGAGCCCTTTGGCCTTGCCTGCCACCTACGACCGACAACAGCAGAGGTGTTACTGAACATGTGTAAGCCTCAAACCCTCAAAATTAGAGATAGAGGGTGAAGCTGCAAAATTAGTGATTGTGGGTATGAGTGTTGGGTTTCCTGCTGTTTGTTTAAAGCGCATGGGAGCCACATCTGCTCAGATCAGCACCTCTGGTCACATCACCCCCACAGATCGAGCCTGCGCTTCCTACTAAAACCACAACATGCTGCTTTTCTCTCTTCTGTTCTCACGTTTGGACCGATCGAACCAACTTCCAGCAGGGGGCGACTCTTCTGGTTTCAAACAGATCTGATTGAATAGACGTCTATGAGAAAGCGACCCTGCTTCGTACTCAGTTTACGACCTTCGTGGAGCTCATGGTCGCAAGTTGTGTTTACCACGTGATGTTTACTTTGTAAACTGTGGTTGTTATGGTGGCGTTTTCAGATGAAACATGAAGAACAGTGATTTTGGGAACCCAAGAATATTCAGCCATGACCACCAACAGGAGGACTACTTATGTGGAATTACATCATGGCCATCAAAAGAATCTCATCACAGCAACAACAAAGCTTTAAAACCACACAGACATCACCTGCTGCAGCTTCTATTGTATTATAGTCTGGTCTGCTTAGTGTGAACCACCATCGGAGTAAAATAATGTTACCTTGTGATTGGCGTATTGGCGTGTGTTCCCTTAGAATAAAAATCCAAAATGGAGTTTCCTGGCGTTTGCTTCGTCCACCAGTATGGAAGACGTCGACTTGCAAACACTCAAACTACTCTACAAATATAGTGTCCCTTCAAAGTAAAAGCTGTACCTTTTGAAACGTGTTGGTTGCAACAGTAAGGCGTAACTTTTACTTGGAAGGGAAACGCTCTCTGTTTCCAGGTTATATGTTGGCAGATAGGTTGGTGTGTTTCGTGCAAACTATGAGTGACTAAAGCAGTCGCAGGGAAGCTTTTAAGCTGGCAACCTCCAGAAACTACTTGACAACCAGTTGGAGAATAACATTTTTCCCAAATGACTGCTGGACGCTCTCAGTCCTAAGATTGAAAAAAACCCGACTTCATCGAACCAACGAGTTTCCTGGTTTCTAACACACAAACAGACCATCGTTTATATGTGATCTGTGGTGAGCAGTCAGGCTAACGCAGACTGTCCCTGCAATGAATTTACTTGTTGTTTAAGCACAGGAAAAACATCCAGTGCTCAGAAAATATCTGCATGTCTGCTTTTTCAGTGCAGCTTTTCACACTGATGATGTGATTTCACTGGGCGAATTTGCAACATTAATGTTTTCAAACCAAGTTAGATTTTTTGGATCTGAATAAGCAGATCTGACCAACCAGATCACTGCATCGATCGGGTCGATCGGCTCTCTGAAATGATTTTTTCTCCACCGCCTCAGAAATGGTCTCAAAATCCAACCTGGAAACCAGAATTTGCGTTTCTTACTTTACTTGTTCAGAAGCATCAGGGCGCGGCTCGTCAGGGCTCGACGCTGTGCTGTTTTTTAATATGCACTCGACACATATTTAAGTCTTAAAAACCTCAGTCGGGTTCTCAGTATCAACGGTATGACGACATCCTGCTGATTTACTTTTGAATGTTTCTTCTCCTTCAAACCCAAAATACAATAAAAAATGTGTATGTCATTCACAGGAGGGGGAGGGAACAGAAAAGGAAAGAGCAAGAAGTGGAAGCAGATGCTGCAGTTCCCACACATAAGTTTGTGCGAGGAGCTTCGACAAACCATAGGTGAGCTAACGCCGCTCTCTCTCTCAGAGCAGCACCTTTATCTCATTTGACGTGGACGCCTTTGAAACACATCGTATCCATGGCACCCTTTGAATACCCCCTCAGTCATCACCGCTGGTACCTCAAACTCGACATGATTAGACTTGCACAAAAAAACATCGAATTAAGAAATAGAGGAGATAAAGGAACTATTACCATGGAAAACACAGTCTGTGATCATGCAAAACACAAGAAATTATTTAAGTGGGTAATTGTGCAATAATATATTAAGAACTGAAAGGGAAGAATCTGTAGCTGTGCAGGTGGATTATTTACGATGTTTTTAACATCATGTCATTCTTTGATTTTGATTTTTCACTGTTATCACGATTACCGGCGTGTCCTCGTCCTCCGAAGGATGCAAATTATTGATTTATAAATAAAGTTTCATCTGTGGGGAAACGAGCAGTAACCAGCTGGGCTGAAACTCTGGACACAAACTGCAGTTCCACCAACGCCCACTTGGCGTGACACAATCCCTCATTGACTGTATTTAAAAGATGGACGTAGCCATCGTTAAGTCACTTATCGGGTGTGGACTTTTCAGTCATTAACATCAACATTTAATCAGCAGCTACAGGCCGTGTCAGAGGCCACGCCCCTACCCTAAAGCCCTCCCAGTATAGCTCCAGGGTCATAAAAAAGTCTCCTGCTGCAGTCATTATGAAAACTGTCCACAGAGACCTAACTGTGTCTGCACCGGGCTGTTTGTTAAAGAATTGTGTGGGAGTTATATCTTAAAATGTCTTTAGTGAGAAGCAGATGACTCCGCTTTACTGGGGAAAAACCCCTAAAAGACGTCCAGTTTTAGATATTAATTTATGAATTGCTGCACAGCACGGCTCTGTGTGTTTCTCAGTTTTGTGGCTCATCTAAAGCCTGAATTCAATCCCCTCATTGTTTCAGAAGATGTTATGCTTTCTAGTGTCTCTCTCCGTGTCTTTGCACTCTGGTATGGTGGCCCCGAGGCTCAAAACTCTTTAAGAAAGCAAATAAAGTAGAGAACACACTGTCAGACACACGGCTGCAGTGAAACATGAGCTACTCATCCTCAGTATTAAACATGACATTTCACTGAGGGAATATGATCAGTGTTGATTTTTCATTTCCTCTGTATACAGCAGCAGCGGTGGTGGCAGCTTCCTAATTCTGTACAGAAATAGACTCTCATTCATCCACATGGCTGATATTATCACCAGCAGACCTCAGGTTGTGTACAAAACGGCAGAAAATGGATGGCACACTGTCCTGTGATCACAAAACTGTTGCTCATCAACAATTAGTTGCAACACATAAACCTCCATAAATCACAAATGATTGAATAAATGAGTTGTTGCATGTGAATAACAAACTTTAACAGTATTAAGGCTAAGTTTTAGTTTTTAAATGCGAGATATCTCTGCTGTGAGAACTGATCGGAGTGGATATGCTGAGGAAGAAGTTTATTGTGAGAGGGAAACGACTCTTTCCAAGGTCAACAGTGACCCTTCACACTCCAACATCTCACTTCCAACCACTTTGGATATGATCCATGACATTGTGCTTGCATTAACCTCATTTGTAGCAATAACTGTGACTTTGTCGGACGGACGGTTGGGAAATTGCTTAATGCTGATTAATGTAGAATAGAATAGAATAGAATAGAATAGAATAATCCTTTAATTGTCCCACAACGGGGAAATTTGGTTGTAACAGCAGCCAAAAAGACACATATACAAACAAACAGGACACAGAACAGAAACGTACACAATTTTCTTACATATTTACATTAATGGTCACTATAAACAGAGAGTACTGTACAGTTATTAAATAAAATAAAACTAGCTACAGATAAGATGTGTCTGGCAGAACTTTCATGCCGAGCGTAACACTGAAGTGTTTGCTGTCGTTGCTCTTCATTTTCATACATTTCCATTTGTGTAGAAAACATTTCCCTCCTACAGGAACTAGACTAGTTTAAATTTAGACCAGTTATCAAATAAAAGTTATATGAGCTCCATGGAGCCCGTCGATCGACCTGCAACTTTTATAAGCAGAAGGCTCTCGATGATTTGAGATGACCCCCCCATCTCCGCCACACGTTCATGCCGATGTCAATAATTAGGATTTTAGGGTTCATCTACTTGCCCAAACCCCACTTTAGCCCCACGCTGACCCCCACTTTATCCACATGCACATGGTAGTGGTCAGGTTGTTGTGCATGAACCTCATGATTGTTGTATATTTTGTTGGAGTTGTGAACTTTGTAACCATGTTATATGGAAGGTTTTGGAAACTGTTGCAGAATAAACTGAGAATGAAAAACAGTTGCCCTCCAGTCCCCCAAACCAAGACTCACTTTTGAGATGACAGTTGACGTCTTTTGTAATCGCCAGGCTGTCACTGCTTCCTGTCCAAAACACCGAGACTGTGGATCAAGCGTTGCTACAACTTCTGTTTTTATGCGTCCTTTACTTTTTGAAGTTGTGTTCTCAGAGCTGCAGCTGCCATGTTATAAAAATGTCTTTTACATTCAGGCAACAAGCAGCGACAATCTGCGCGAACTTTAATAGCATGCTGTTCATTGAAAAGTCAAACCTGCGATGGGTCTGAAAGTGTGTGGGTGGTATGAAGACAAAACGCTAGTGTTGCTCAAGTACTACCACAGAGGAAACTGTGGCGCCTGCAGAAAGAGGAAGCAGCCTGTTTTTTTTCTACTGTTTCAACCAACTGATTACTTTCATTTTAACTGGTGACTGGTTGGAGAAATAAAATTTAGACTCACTCAGGAAAAGATCTGATCTCTACCTGAGACCAGACTCAGAGATAATCGTTGTTGTGCTTTGTCATTGGTTGCACAAAATAAAATTAAAGGTCAAAGCAGCGAGCATGTTTTTCTCTACGCCTGGCTGGTTTTCTCCGGGTGCTCAGGTTTCCTCTTCAATCTGAAGTCGTGCATGTTAGGTCATCTATCTGCAATCATGTAGATTACAGATAGATAAAACTCGCACACAGTAGTTTTTTCTAAAGAATAAAGTCCTGTGTGAATGAATGACGGTGGTTTGTGGTGTAAAGAGCTTTGAGTCAGCTCAAAAAAGTGCAGGTCCACTGACTGTCTCCCATTTTTGGGGGTAAGAAGCCTGTGTGCATGTTTACTTCAGAAAGCATGAAGTAGAATGATGCAGGCACTGTAACGTCACTGAAACCTCGGTGTTTGCACTGTCATGTTGGATTGTTGCACCCAGAAGTGACCATATTTGGGCAACTGTGCAACACAGACAAAGACATCTGCTAATTAGCGCCAGCTAATAATCGTCTACAAATTCACTCACTTATATTATTGGTTCAGTAACTTGTTTGAAAAGCCCCAAAAGACACGATGAGCTCAAACATGGTTCCTGTCAAACTTTAAGCTTTTATAAAACTTCGCCCACAGTAACCTGTCATTGACTGGGAAATACCCAAACTTGTATCAGGCTGTAAACACGTTCGTTTCCTTGTTAAAGTTGAACATTTTAACATGCGACTCTATGAAGACGTTGAAATGCGACGTCAGAGGAACTGCAGTTTCTGGCACATGTGCGCCTCGTGCTTTGTGTTTATGTCAACTTGTTTATGATTTTTGCTTCACAAAATTGGATGGAAATGTCCAGATGTGACGGTCAGAAGATATGTGACCAAAGCATGAACTGTGGTTTACTTGGTTTGGTTCTCATGACTTTGTTTCCTTAAATAGTAACCATATGCCATATTTATCTTAGCTGCAGGAGGCCACTGTCCAGCATCAGAGACGGGCTTTTATTTCAAAGTCGTCCCTGATGTTTGATTAGAATAAATAACCGAGGTCATGTGCATAAAAACAATTGCTTTAAGTTGCTGCCTAACAGCAGCAGCAGCAGCATGTGATATCAGTGTGATTTGTGTACAGAGGCATGGTTGCATCCATGGTACCCAGGCGGGGCAAGTCAAACACATAGGACACATTGTGAGGAAGAAAGAAGAGGAAGAAGCAGTGGAGCTGGGCTGATGACTTGTTATAAAACTTAATACGGCTCGAGGCACAGAGCGGCGACAGGTGGGCAAGCTGGACTAAAGTACAGCACATGTTTGTTACTGGTAAACCAAAGTTCACCAAAGAAGTCAAGGACTACACATACGCTCAAGTCTTACAGGTTTCTATTGCTTAATACATCCATTCACCAGCTCCCGGGGGCATGCTTCCAGGGTCGTGTTCAGTTTACTGTTACTGTTTTGGGAAGTTCGTGGAGCAGTTCAAAAAGACAATGAAAGCACATGAAGCTAACTGAGCTAAAATGTCAGGACATTTTCCAAAGCTGTACTTTGCTCACATGTATCAGGAAACAGTCTGATCCAGATGTGTTTTCACTACTGGAAATACTCAATTTGGTTAAAGCCAGGGTGGCACCTGAGTAGAGCGTGCAAGAGACAGAAAACATATTTATTTTGCTTGTAGGGATGGTCATGATTTTTGAATATTCAAATAGTCATTCAAGACGTCTCCGGACTCAAAATGGGCCTTTGTTTATGCACGTAAGCACAATCGGTCCGATAGTTGAGCCATTTGGTAAACAAAACTCTGCATGATTCAGCAACAGCAACGACAATGTGACACGTTTCATCACTCAGGTTTCCCCAAGCGTATACCACAGGTTCCAGTCCAGAAACATCCCTGTCTCAATAACGTGTTCGGGCTTACCCCATTTACTAATCACAGCGTGGACTCTTCATCTTTTCTTTTTACCAGATTAACATTCCCGTCCACACAGATACGTTCACACTGTGTTTAACACCGGAAATGCCAAGGCGGTCGTTTTAAACCCTGTTTAACTCTCATCGTCAAAAGGAAGAGAAAGTTTAGCTAGAGCTGCAGAGGGCGTCATTTTGACCCATACACATTCATATAAAACCACTAGAGCAGGGAGTGCGAGACTGAGTGGGTGGAGGACCGGTGCAGAGCTGAAGTAGCTGAAGTCCAGAGTGTGGAGAACTAAACGGAGCAAATCCAGAGCGGCACCCAAACGTATGTCAGGCCTGAAGAGGTGAAGCTGAGACGATCAGAGGCAGATGATAAACTTTGACTGTTCTGCTTTTACAGTAATTATTTAAAATGTGCTGAAGCAGCTCTGAGGTCAGCTCTGTTTTTACACCACCTTCATTTTAATACAGCTAACCCCACAATTCATGTTCTTCTTCTTTCATAACTCCATTTGTAGTTACTGTGCTTTGTTTAACTCTTTGTAGTTTAGTCGAACGTGTTTATGTTAAATCATTGATGAAACCTTTAAAATCAACCTTAAATAATTATTTGGCCGAATCTTACTTAAAATTAGAAAAACAGTTGAAAGGTAACAACTTGTCTTTAGCATCCGTGCTGTTGTTACAGGACAGGCTCAGAACGGCCCTCCTGGCACTTCCAGTGTGGTAACCTCGGTGGGTAATCAACTCATGCAGCTCTTCCATATCATTGTCCAAACACCTCACATTCCACGTGACGATGGCAGGAACAGACTTCCTTTTAGCTGCGAGTAGCCTCTGCTCGGGGACTACGGGCCATCGTCGGGTGACGACACTCTGCCTCCAGAGTAAACTGGAAAAACACCAACAGGAGCAGCTGTAACGGCCGTCAGGCTCAGAGCAGCACCAGGACATTATTGATATTATTAATAGAGCAGTTGCCGATATTTCAAATGAAATAGAGGCTAATATGAATATATCTGAAGCGGTGGCGTTCCCTTTGGTTAGGCTGTGGCAGGAGAGGCAGCAGCTTATTGAATAACGTGACCACTCTGTTTCCAGCTCATCTGCTGATTTTCCTAATCATCACTGCATCTGGCTTCTTTTAGACACGTACTTAACATAATTAAAGACTTCCTGCTGATGTGAAAATATAAGGAAATAAAGATGAGCCGTTTCACACTCGAGGTGCTGCTGCTGCTTCTTTTGTTTCCCTGGAAGGGCCGATGCAAATAAGTTTGGATTTGAATGAGTTCAGTCAAACACACACAGGAAGTTAGAAGCTCAGCACTAAAACCACATACAGTACGGTTTGAAATGCTGATGTCCCACAGAGGGGAGCAGAGGTGCTGCAGGGCTGATAGGCCAGAAGGAGGAAAGTAAAAACAGAGGATGAGAACGTGAGCCGACAGACGAAGAAGGAAGTCACGATTCATCCTCGAGACTTTTTTGTAACCAGAAGAACGAAGACGAGTGGGAGGAAGATATTCAGGAGACTCTTTTTCCTCTCATCCCCTGATACGAACATCATTTATTGTTATGTAATTATGCCGCAAGCAACGTGAGACATTTCTATGTTGCACAACAGAGATCTTACAGATGTTCTCCCTTTGTTACAACACATTTCACCAGCACCAATGAAAAACAAAAAACTGAAGATTGGCCCTGCACTGCACTCGGACATGTGCTTTCTTGTTGTGTGCAGTGCATTCGCAGGCTGGTCTGAAATGCAGCAAAACACAAAGTGTGTTTTTCTGTCTGTTTGTGCCCCGGTGACTCTGCTGTTCGCTGAACCTGAGAAACACGTGCAGGGAGTTTCACCGCACGGCCTCCTCTGCACAAATGAAAGCATCTGTAGTCTCGATTGATGCTTTCTCCTCCGCCTCCCCCTTCCCCTCCTCCTCAGTCCTCATAAGAGGCCATTAGAGTAACATGATATTACAGTAAAGTAGGTCCACACTGGTTTCAGTGTTCAGCTGCTGAATCATAGGAATATGTTTATGGTTTAAATAGAACCGAGCAACCCAGAGAGAGGAAGAGGGAACCGGCTGCTTCGTCAGGGTGGTGATGCTGTAATCATGCAGCAACTTCCAGGGCGATAAAATAAAGTATGGTAACTGCTCTGGTTCTTTTAAAGCACTTTTCTACTCGTCAAAGCACTTTGCACAACTTGCACAACCAGCACTTTTCTATGTAAGTGCTAATATCTAAGATTCATAGACATTGATAATCAGGGGTTAAGTAGGATTTAATGAAAATAATATTTTTTATTGTGCTGCTGCTGCTCTGAGGTTTACTGCTTCCTTTTACCAAATACATCCTACAATATATACACTCACCATCCACTTGTTCAACTGGTCATTAACACAGACATCCAATCACACGGTGGGAGCTCAAGATGACCTGCTGAAGTTCAGTCTGAGCCCCACAATGAGGAAGATTTCCCTGACTTTGAAGACGAGCTGGTTTGAGTATTTCAGACGCTGCTAATCTGCTTGGATTTTCCTACCAAGCTGGTTTGAAAGGAAGGAAACAGTAACTCTGGCTTTTTCTGCTGACCTTTCCTCCTGTTGGTTATTGATAGTTGTTCAGCTCGTTCTAGAACAAACTGGTGCACTTAATATCAGTGTGACGCTGCATAAAGTGATGGAGGCACTCTGTCGTGCTTTGGTCTGGATGGAAACTCACTTTCACTGCAGGGCCTTCGAAGCCAACAGGACACCCGACAGAGGCCTCTTTGTTTTCTGCGTGTTAATGTACAGCATGTTCTCTACAGCCCTGGATCTCCATTCATGTATATCACAACTCCTATCATGTCTCAAAACGTCCGTAATCAGCCATAATGAGATAATGATTATTCGGAGAATTCCCAGAACTTTGAGATGCAAGCGTCTGATACTGCCTAAGTAACTTTATGAACTGTAATGAAGTAATTTATGTCCCTTTTGTAAAGAAAACAGTGGGTTTGTAGATATGAAGACTTGGAACGGTCTTTTTCTCGTCTTTCTCTCTTTCGTGTCCTTTGTCATCCACAGATTTATTCCCTTTGCCGCACACTTAGCGTCTCTGTTCTCTCTGCAGCGGGACTTAAGTGGAACATCAGAGAGAGAAGAGATCATTAGAGGAGAGGAGAGCGGGACAAAGGGCAGAGCAGAGACAACTAGAGCAGAAAATCTCAAAGTAGGATGAAACAGAGGAGAACCTGACGGAACAAGGCATCAGTAACCATCAGTCAGTGGGTCATCAAAAGGAAATGACTCAGCAGAGTAACAATCGAAGGGGCGCGCCACCCGAGTTATGTTCATCTACTGAGCCGGGCAGGGAGACAAAAAGATGACACGGACTACATCACCCACAAAGCAAACAGCATCTTTTTACTCCTGCAGCTGGTTTTATGAATGAAACTTCAGTCTGTTGGTGTAACTTGGCGATTAAATCGACAACCCTGACACGACGCCTCTGTCAGATAAAACTCAGGTTTAGAGTAAGCCAGTAGTTTGGATTAAAACGCTTCACAGCAGTAACAACGCTCACTGACAAATGTCGACACAAGAGGCTGAAATCTAACAAGCTTTATTATTATTTATGCAGATGACACCCTGCTGTAGCTCGGCATCTATTGAAGTCAGTGTGTGATGCACTGGGTTAAGGATTCAGTTGAACTGGGCCAGTGTTTGGGCCTGACAGCGATACAATATTCTGTCCGTTTGTAACGATTTGATTTTGGTCTCAGTTGCTGAATGGTTACAGTTCAAAGAGTCGCAACTTTACGTTATCGTGTCTTTTATTCCATATTCACTGTGGAACCAGAAGAGAATGATTCCAGTAACACTGATGTCTGTTTACGTGAGCCGTTCGAGGCTGTGCTGCTGTTGTAGCGACAGTCACATGTACAACAAAAACAAAAACATACTCGCATGAGGAGGCTTTAGATTGATATCTGGGGTCGTTTCAGTTCATCTGTCCAGCTGTGTTTGAGGGAAAAAATAGAAACGCTAACAAGGAAACGTGGATTTGCATCTGAGACTCGTACAGATGCAAAACAACCCAGGAAGCTTCACGCACAAGCAAATGTGATTCACTGACGATCGGGGCGGTCGGCGTGAGAGACGAGGAAAAGAGCGAAAAGGTCAGACTGATCAATGCGACACTTCAGCAAGAGAGGTGTACTCCTCCGTCAGTCGCAGGATCTCCAGTGCTCACTGAGGGAGGCCTGCTCCTTTATTCCTATAAGAAAGTGTGCTGCCTCTTTAGCATTTACATTCAGTCTTTCACAACAGTTCCTGCCTCACAAATGTGCTGAGCATGTTTCCTTCCTCAGAAAACATTTTATAACCTCCATTCTCTACATGGAGAAATAAGCGTCCATCTGACTTTCATTTTCTAGAGCCTTCTAATAATGCAGTACATCAGAAACAACAGTAATAATAAGATAATAAGAGCACATTTGGTGCCGGCTCACAGCATAACAGGGAACGACACTGATCCATGGAATAATCAAATACCAGCATATTTGCATAAACCTGCAGTTTTGCTTGCAGGAACTTTATTATTTATGTTATAAAAAGTCAGCTTTTATTTAGAAGGAAGTAAAAATGTTTGGGAAAGAAAAACTGTGTCGAAAGCAAATTTCATCTGATGAATTTTCTACGTTGTAAATAGTCACAGGGTATAAGGCGTGCTTAAGGTTGCGTGCGACTTTGTACTTCCTGTGAGGGTCTGATTTAATTTGAAGCTTGAAGTTTGTTATAGAAAAGAACCCAGAGTTTGTGTTTAGATTGTGACCTTTGGAGTGGGTGTTGGATGGATCTGGTTGCAGTTTTTAACAGAGCTCTGAAAGTTGCTTCCTGAGCTTCTGAAGCTCTGAGGATTAAAAATGATGGAAAAAGATGTTAAAAAGCACCAAAGTTAAACTCATCCCTGTCCTTCAGGGGCCTCAAAGACCTCTACACACCAAACATCTTTCCTGCATTTGGACTCGCCTATTCTTAATCCAGCCTTTTACTCCACCGGAGTTTGCTGGATGAAGCTCGATTGATCAGATCCGATAAACAGATCCGATCAATCAGACATCAGTGTGCTCGCTTTGAGGTTTATTTTCTGCATAAAGGCGTTTATGTTACGCAATCAGTTTGCATCTGAAAAGTTTTGCGTTGCTCTTTCGCAGCACGCTCAGTGTGCAATGGGCTTAACCTGAGAGCATTCACAGACTGATTCTGGATTAAATAACGTGCACGTTTGTGTCCAGATAAACGAAGTATGTGAGAATTGTTTCTTCCATCAGTGTAGGCAGGCCTCCTGTAAAACAGTGCCGGCGGTTTGATTCAGATCTGTGTAACGATGACCTCGCTTGCCTCCGTGTCTCTGCAGAGAAGGACTACAGCAGCCTCTGCGAGCGGCAGCCAATCGGACGGCTGCTCTTCAGGCAGTTCTGCGAGACTCGAGCCGAGCTGAAGCGCTGCGTCAAGTTCCTGGACGCCGTGGTAAGCAGAGCCGTCTTCGTCTGACCTCTTCTCTTTGTGTGCCTCAGCATCTTTCTCTGCAGGGTTCAGACTGTCCTGTAAGCCCAGGGTTTATCAGCCTCCCACGTACGCATTAACGTGAAAACAACGTGACCAATCAGAGACGGAGAGGTCAGCTGACAGCAGAGAGGAACAGACACGATTAAACTGTATTATTAGAAAACTGTTTCTGAGTTTAAACAATACAGACTGAAAGTATCATCTGAGGGTTTGTGTGGCAGGAAAAGTGTGATACAGCTGTTTATTAATGAGTGTTTGCTTTAAGCTGTGAGGTCAGTATGACTGCAACAGTGAAAGAGGCTGACTGAGTTAGTACACTTATCAGTGTGTGCAAGGATCTGACATTTAACTACAGCTTGTAATTAATCAGTCAGATTAATGTGTTGTTTAGATGTGCTTCAGGCAGTTTGAAGACCTCATTGTTCAGTGCTGTGTGAGGAGGTGGAGGAGGTGGAGGAGGCGCTCCTGTAAGAAACCCTGGGTCATTCCTGTCATTGATGCTGTTAGGGAACGAGGCAGTGATTTCTGTACTGCTCTCTAAACTGCACCGGGTGTAACATCGTTATTTAGTAGCTTTAATACAAGCATATGACAGGAAATGAGGTAGAATATACAGCAGGCCTTTAACAGGAAACAAACACTTTGACATTTAAACGCTGTGATTATAGCACTACATGCACAATATTCACTCACTTTTAGCTGATTTTTGGCCTCCAGCGACTCACATTGATAAAGGAAGTTAGCTCATTATCAGCTAAATGCTGCTCTCAGTTTACAGCAGGAAGTAACACACAGTAACAGGGCACGGTAAAGTGGCCTATTTATGCTTTTTTTCTGCTGTGATACATAAACAGTTTTTTCAGGATTCGAGTCGCCCAAAATAAATGCACATGTGCCCCAACTGTCCAAGCAGGCCAACGCCGAGCTGTGGGAAAATGTTCTTTTTTTCTCCGGGTGAACGGACCCTTCCAAAAGCTGATTGGCGAGTTTAATTACCCTGAATGCCCAAATGGAGCACTTGAAGATGAGGAGGAGGAAGTAGGGTTTAATATCTGTTTAATGAAATACCGGAACTCTTGACTTCTGGGAACAATCTGCGTCACTGAGTCGCTCTTTCCTACCTCCCATGCTGTGTCCCCGTCACACACACACTCCGGTGGGAATGAAACAAAGTGTGAGGGAAGCATTCCTGAAGTGAGCGGAGCGAGTTACGACTCGTTTACTGCAGCAGATGGGGTCACACAGTGTGTTTCTGTATCTAAAACCATTACAGTGGGGACATTTCTGCTTTATGAAGACATTCAGAGTGGTCCTCACAACTTCAGGGACCAGACGCAGTTTAAAGAGCCAGGTTCGTCAGGGGGAAGGTTTGAATTAAGGGTTTAGCCGGGAATCCTGATGTTCAGGTTTTTTAGTCATGAATTTGTTGATGATTTTTTTGAACGAGGACTTTCTGGGGACCACGACTTTCTTGGTGCCTCTGTGTATTACTTCATCACTGTCATCTATGTTTATCCTCTGGGGATATGCATACAAATTGAATATTAATCTACCAAATTATACTGGAAATATTTTGGTTTGAACCACTCAAAAGATGAAAAGGAGCACAAATCAGCATCAGGAAGTTGTTTTGAAGTTTAAAGAATTGAGGGGTCGTCCTCCGGAGACCACAGATTTGTAGATGTCCCTACGTGTTAAATATCAGTAATTCATCACTGTCATCTGTGATTATCCTCTCGGGATGTGTTTACAAAAATCCAGTCCGTGTGATTACACTCAAGATATTTCAGTTTTATAGAGCCGCTGCATGTTGTCTTGAGTTGAGGGTTCATTCCCTGGGAAATCTATCCAGTCAGTGCAATAACAAGTTTGAACAAGTCCAAAATCTTAAAATCTGATCTGAAACCACCTGCTGGTGTTTGTAGGGTTCACTCTGCAGAGACCATGAATCTCTGTGCAAAAGTTCATAACAAATGAGGGTTTGAAGCATAAAGAGCTCTTTGACCTGTCAGACAGTATCACACTCAGAACAAAAACAAACATTATTCAGACAGGAAGTGTGGGATTATTTTATATTAACTGTCCTGGTTCATGGCTAATCCTGTCTGAGCTTAGGTAAGGGCAAGGGTAAGTCAAATTTCACCTGCTAATATGGGAAAGTAGTAAAAACAAATGAAAGCTGTCAGGTTGTAACTGCGGAGGCTCATCAGGTTGAGGTAATGTCAGATTAACCGTTTAAGCCTGCATTTCTTTAAGTTTTGCCAATTTGGTGTTATTAACAGTAGAAATGATTTGTTAAAGTGGATCAGGTAATGGTTGCAGTCCTATCTGCTGAGGTAGAGGAGGTTAATGAAGGCAGTCTGCTCTGCTCAGCTGACTCCAGTCTGATGGCTTTGCAGTTTTCAACTCGCATTCGAAGCAATTATGCTCCCTTTTACCCCACAACCGCTTCCCGTCTCGTCTCTGAGAGCCCTGCGAGAGGACGAGATGGAGAGGGGAAAATGAGATTTGAACCGTCTCCGCTGTCACTTAGCATTAGTTTACAGGCTCTCGCTGCCAGAGGGGAGAGGAAGCACTTTGGGGTTTTCCAGTCAGGCTCAGTTTACTGCAGGTCATTCACAGGGAGGAGTAGATGCAATCGGTTCGGGTGTGGGGGAGGAGGGCTACAAAAAGTCTTCAATTAACTCATAAAGTGGGTTTTCTGAAGCCGAGAGGAGGCTGCAGGGGACACACACGAAGCTGGTAGTTCAGCTGAGCAATCATTCAATAGTATGGGCTTTCAATACTGTCATCATATATTCACAGTTTCATCAGATCCAAATTAATGACTGAGTTATGTTTTTAAATGAAATGACATCTAGTGGTCATATGCAGAAATGCATGTAAAAATGAGCTTATGTGGAAAAAAAAAGAGTTCACTTTAACCCAAACACTTCTCTAACTCTGTTTAGATAGCGCTATATAAATGCAATCCATTATTATTAGTCAGGTGTTTTGATGACAGGATGCTAAAAAAATACAGCTAGCAGCAACATGGTAAAACCCAAATAAAATAAATGTTTTTAACCACATTTTTCTGGCAATGCTGAAACTGAAAACCACATCCTGGTACTCTTCTCTTTGTGAAGGTCTGGCAGTGTCACATTGTAGTGCAGAAATTCTCAAAACTCCTTAGTTAGCTTGAGATGCCAGAAACTACCTTGTTTGAATTAAGTGCTAAAAACTCTTTAGTTAGTTTAAAATGCTAAAAGCTACCCAGTTAGCATCAATTGCTAAAAACTACTTAGCCTCAGAAGCTAAAAGCAACCCGGTTAGCATCAATTGCTAAAAACTACTTAGCCTCAAATGCTAAAAGCAACCTGTTTCGCGTCAATTGCTAAATGCTACTTGGTTAGCATCAATTGCTAAAAACTACTTGGTTAGCATCAGTAGCTAAAAGCTAATTGATTATTGTTAATTGCTAAGAATTACTTGGTTAACCCTAATTACGAAAACGACTTTATTTCAAGTGATTAAAAAATACTCAGCAATAATTGATAAGTTACTGAGTTTGCCTCAAACATTAAAATTGACTTGCTTGGATTTAATGCTAAAAGCTACCTGTGTAGGTTCAGGCGCTAAAGCCTTCTTGGTTAAACTTTCTTCGTACTAAGAAATACAAAGGCCCTAGAACATAATGTCACAAACAAAAAGTAAACTCAGGTCATGGCAGTAAATGAATTCACTGAGATAAGTTGAGCACAGTTTTGTCCTCAGATTGTGTTATTTGAGTATTAGCGCCTGCTGACAGCATGCTGATGTGTGCGTTTCTCTGCAGGCGGATTACGAGGTGACGCCGGATGAGAAGAGGAAGGAGTGCGGACAGGAGCTCATCGAAAAATACTTCAACCCAAAGGTACTTTCTGATGTTTCCTGTCAGGTCTGACATGGTTTTATTTTTATTAGGATGATATCTGTTAGTATTTTTGTTTATTGCCCACATGTACAGGATCAGAGATAGCTCAAAGCTCATTTCCCTCTGAAGCAGGAAGATATAGAAACAAGCCCAAACTGAAGACCAACGACCATCAAATGACCAAAAGGTTTCCACTGGCTTTTGGTCATTAAATGTGTCACAAACATAAAATATCTACAAAAATCACCTGAAAAGTGTCCAAACTGTGATGTTTAAAGAAAATTATTGCATTGGACGATCTTGAATTTGACAACAAAACATCAGTTTTGTTGTCAAAGTAGCAGAGGAGCTCTGTCGGAGTGATTTAAACTTTTATTAATGATGCATTCATTGACAAAAATATCAGACCAAAAGTCGTCAAATCTTTTCCATGTTTTACATTGTTTCTGTCTGTCGGTACCAGTGTGCTGTGACAGTGTGCACTATAGATTTATTTTATAATTTTATTCAAAATACATGTAAATTATTAAATTAATAAAACTCGTCATTACAGCAGACTGAATAGAGTCACTGAGTTTTGGACAAAGTGCTAAATTTATTTGTATTTTTTAGTTTTTTACTGTTATTATTTTTTCAGCCAGTTTTGTAGCAGAAGGTTCGACTGTCTTCTGTTAAATGCCCCCACTGTGGTTGAATTTTAAAAACACCTGCCTCTAGAGCGTCCCTGAACGCATCACTCAGGAGGAAGCGCTCAGTCCGGCTCGTCAAGAAGGAAATCTGATGGAAAATCAGATTTAATCAGCTGATGATGGATGATGATGGGAGCAGAGCCGCTCATTGGCTGACCTTATGATGATGTAACTACCTGCAGTCCTGAGGCCTGAACTATGAAGGAGGGTTTGTGAGGTTCAGGATAATCCTGAAGTTTCAGTGTCATGAAGGTGGTTCACTTCTCAGCAGGCGAAGGTTATGTTTGACATAAGAGATCACCGCCTGCTGACCAATCAGATCTCTGTGTTTGATAGTAAGAGGGTCAAAAGTCTTTTCTCTCTACCTCAGGTGTTTCCAGGCCAGGTGAGATAGGTAGTCTGATGCCTGACCAGCATCTGTGCTTCTGATACTCTGATTGGTCATTGCCTGTGTCAGGATCAGTGAAGCCAGATAACAGAAAGAAATCCTGGCCTCGCCTCGTAGTTCAGGCCTCGGTTCAGGCTGAAGCTCCACCCTGATGTTTCCTGCTAATTCTGTGTGAGCGCGAACGTGCAGGTCTGAACCTGCAGACGAACACAAACACCTCCCAGCTCCGTCTCAAACCTCATCCGTCCGGCTCTCTCTGTCAGAGTTACAGTCGGAGCTGATTCACTGTTTTCACCTGGATTTCATGTGTTTTTTTCCCTGTGCAGTCAGAGGACCACGTGCCTGAGGTGGAGGAGGCCATGATGGCTCAGTGCACAGAGAGGCTGCAGCAGGAGGCCTGCAAAGACCTCTTCAAGGACTGTACCAAGTAAGATTGCAGGGTTTTTAAGGATTTGTTTGCTGTTCTTTTGGATATATTTCCCCAGTTTAATCAGATCAGCTTTTTTAAGGTTTGATTAATGTGCTTGTTCAGACTCTCGCTCACCTTGGACCCCAGGAACATTAAAGTTGAGAGGTTTTCACTGGGCAAGGGGATACTACCAAAAAACACACATAAACAAAAAGTGACTTGTAACACAAATGTAAAACCTAAGCTGTTAGATAAATCAAAGAAATTAAATCTGAGACCCCCCCACACACCTTACAGTCCGGAGTAAGCAGCCCTGAGGCTGAAACAAGAATCCTCAGTCAGTTTCAGACCAGTGAAACCAGTCCATAACAAACTGTTTTCAAAGAAAATCAGAAAAGGAAACATTCAGAGCTGAGACCATTCGCCAACCAAAGACGTCACCAGATATTATTATTAGGAAACCCACGAACAGGCCGAGGTGCTATTTCCTGACTCTAATGTACATCTAATGACATCAGAGTTTACAAACCACAGTGGAAACCCATAAAACCAAAATAATATGGTTGTTGACTCAATCAGTACTTTTAACCTTCCCTTTCACTGCAGTTGAGTAAAGCTGGGATCCCCACAGCACCATTTACAAACTGGAGTAAGAAACAGTTTCCGTTTCAGGGTAAATAAATTAAATCAGCTGAGTCAAATGTATTCTTTTACCTCGAAATATTTAAAATACAACAGCTGCTCTCTTTGTTCATGCTTTCTCACAAAAAGCCTTTGAACTCTAGGACTCGTTTATGGCGTCAGCATTTACCTGATGATGGTCAAACACACGAGTAACGGCACCAACAGCTGACTCCAACAAAATAAGACGAGCAGCGTCAGACAGAAAGATGAATGTGCCGCATCCAGATCCTATCTCAAGTCCAAGCTGCTTCACTTTACTGGGAATATCACAAGATCTGGAATATTCTGCTTCACCTGCTGCGGCTTTAACCCGACTCTGTGGATGGGCAGTGATGTGCGTTTTGTCTCTGCGTCACAAAAAAAGATTTCCCCCAGAATCTTCCCACTCAGACGCTTCATTTTATGGACACATGAAGGAAAATGTGATTACATCTACGTTTGAGAAGCTGCAGGTTTTCCGAGCGTGTGATGAGCTTGGAAACGAATCGGCGTTTGTTTGAACAATGCCCTGTTTGTGTAGGCGCGGCAGAGAAATTGCCACTTAATGTCAAATATAAGAGATTCAGTTGTGCAGATATGACAGACTTTATCCATTCTGCGTGAAATAAAACATCCCTTTGTGTCGAGGGTGTCGGCGTTAGCGCTTATCCAGAAATATCTCTGGTAAACATCGAGGGCCCTGCAGAGAAACCGGCAGCCGGGCTTTGATGTCGGCCCCGTGCGAAGTCTTTAAAAGTCACAAGGCTCGAGTCCAACTGAAGTCAGAGTTCAGAGCAGCGTCGATTTTTAGAAGGTGATAAAGTCAACGGTTTTTTCAAACTTGTGTCCTGAGTGTTGTGTGTGTGAGGGGTTATGATTGGCCCAGAGGAGGACCAAACGTCCGAAGAGTTCTCCGTCTAATAACGTTTGCTGGAGTGTTTCTGGGGTTTTTGTTACGCAACAATAATTCAATTCAGTTTTATTTATATCACACCAAACCACAACAACAGTCGCCTCACGGTGCTTCAGAATGTGAGGCAAAGAGCCGACAGCACTACAGAGAGATGCGTGACAATGAAATTCCAATAATCACAGGTTCATTTTAAAGCCCTGAGTCTTTGTAACGTCTCCAGTATCGGTGGCTGTTTGTCAGGCTGCAGATGACGTAAAACAAAACTAACTAAAAAAAGGAAAAGAAAAGTTTGACTTGAGCAGGTTGTAAAAATAATATGAATACATTTAATGCTGCTTCTCTGATGCGGTGTGCTAACAACACTCACATGTTGAGTAACGTCCTCTTCACCGCTGCGTAGGCGTGATGCAGCGCAGAGAGGCAAAATCAACACCGCGATCTCTGAACTGCAAATGTAAAGCAGCCATCGTGCGTCAACTTACAGCTGACAGTAGACCATTCAAAGCTCTGTGTGGGTCACTCTGTGGCTGCCCACCTGAGGGTAACCTGCAGTTCCTCTAACGTCCACCGGACGCTTCCTGCAGGATGCATACAGGGCACCCAAGGATGAAACATTTATGGCTAACGCTGTAATTTAAAAAGCCTGTGCATCGAAGCAAAGTCTCATTGAGGACACTGATGACCGAAGAAGAGGTGTGTGCAAGAGAGGAGGTTTACTGGCAGACCTGCAGGATTTCAGGAGCATCCAAAACAGGAAATAAGCAAACGGGTTTGTGATAAAACCACGACAGACCCAGCGATGTTTGCATGCTTTGCAGCATCTTATTAACGGTTGCTGCACACTCAAACACCTTGGCTGCAGCTCACAGCCGGACACATACCAACAACAACAAAACTAATGACAACAGCACAGCCTTTTGCACTGGCGAGGTGATTGCAGATGCTGTGCAGGTGCGTCCATCTCACCTGCAGCAGCATCACAGACCACGCCTTGCCACAGAGTTAGTCTGCACTGTACCTTTTTTTTGTCTGGCTTTTAGATGACTCGACTAGTCTGAGATCTCTCCGTTGTCCAGCCATCCGTCCATATTGCTTATCTGAGTGCAGGATGGAGCAGCACCTCCACCAGCTCATCCGCAGAGACAGTGTGGGACTCTGAAGCCAGACATGTTATATCATCTCTGCAGCATGTCCCTCCTCCTAGTAGGGGTCTGCTGGGAGGTGTCCTACTCAGTGTCCTGAGCATGGACTGACTTCTTTCGATGTGGAGGACCATTAGCTCTGCTCTGAGCCCCTCTGAGTCGTTTAATCACTAATAAAGTGTCACCAGGAACATCCCAACTCACAACAAAGTCATGTTCGACTCGGCAGGTTTGTGTCCACATGAAGGGAATAAAATACCCGAAAATCCTTCATTTTCCTGAGTCCAGTGTGAGGTTCACCTTAACCCAACGAGACCAGTGAGGTCACAGCAAACAGGAGACGCAGAAATAATTAGATTGTTGACTTAAATGACTTAAATGATCGGAGATCTCTCAGTGATGAAGCTGAATTCAGTGTGAAACTGACAGCTGTTGTGTTGTGTGTTTTCCAGACTGATCCACGACTACCTGAGCATGGCGCCCTTCGCAGACTACCTCGACAGCATGTACTACAACAGGTTCCTCCAGTGGAAATGGCTGGAGAGGTAACATTTAAGCATAAACACCGACTTTCTCCTTCTTTCTTTCTGCTCTCTGTGTGCAGCAACTTTTTCAACTTAAAAAAAATAACTCAGGCACATTCAGAGGCACTAAATCCTCCACAGGACCAGTACGAACACGCTCAGCTGCTTCATCAGTGTCCTTCAATCTCCCTGGGGGGGTGAGAACAGTCTTGATTTGGAAATTGCTCAATGGGGATGTTTCACTTTTCTGTTGAATACTATGGGGTAGCTACTCGAACAGACAGCCTACAGGGGGTTCTGCAGAATTTCAAGCAACACCCGAGGGCGTTTGCTCAATCATGCAGTGTGACCGAGCAGTGTCTAATCACGTCTTCAGAAATAAGAGATAAACGCTTCCACAGAGCTGTGCTGAGCGATAACAGGTTTACAGAAAAACAAAGGATGACAATCTCTCCAAACAGCTCCAACGTGTCCTGCAAACAACTCCTAAATACCTGAAGCAAGAGCAGCGATTCACCTTCAGCTACACTTTTCTATTCCTGGATTCTTTGAGGTTTGAAGGTGGGTGTGGCTTCTGTGACATCGTACACATCCTAGAGCAGAAAAAACCCAACTGCTCCTGGCACAGGGAGTACTTAAACAATTGGACTTCCTATAAAAATCAAGCAGTCGGCCCCTGCTGGTTGGCTGAAAGAGACGTCCATGTTTTTATACACAGCAGATGGCGCTGTAGATCGTTTTTAAATCACACCAGAAAATAGACACAGCAGGGTGTCTCAAATAGGGGTGGGTTTTTATAATCGATTCATCGATTAAAATCGATTCTGGCTTGGATAGCGTAAAATCGATTCATTAAAATCCTGAATCGATTTTTTAATATAAATTTATTTTGCCCGAAATGCCAGAATCTCTGGTGACATCTCACAAAATTTCAAGAACCACCAAACAGTTAAGACAGTAAATGAGAGCAGGTACAGGGATTCTGCACATAGACTTAAATACACAGCGCGACCCGCGGATCAGAATCAGTGAGATGTCGCCTTTCTCACGGTCGGGGCTGAAAGCCGACAGCTCGCTGATTCTGATCTGTCGGCGGGTCCGCGCTTTGTGTTCACGCCCTTTATGAGCCGATTCTAAAGCTGTTACTTTGATGTCTCTCCAAACAATATTGACCGAACCAGCAGCAAAAGAAGATTCACATAAACATCGTCATGAATTCACTCAAGCAAATCTTTGTGAACCAGCAATGAAAGAAGTTCTTCTTCTTTAGTCTTGTGTGTCACACTTGTTTTTTTTAAGATTTCAGTGTGGCTTCCTTAGAAATGTTTGGTTAATTATGAAGCGACCTGCAGCTGCTCGAAGGACGCAGTGAAACCACTCAAGGTCACATCTGGCGACCTTAACTTTTCCCTTAGGATATTCTGTCACATGACTGCGCTGCCACTTTAACACACAGAGTAATTGGAAGAAATAGTTTCTTCTTTCAACACTGAGAAAAATATCCACAAGCCAAAATCCAGACTTCCCACAGGGACTTCTCCTGATGAGGATTCCCAGGAAACACCAGGGTCCTGATTCCTGGTATTCAGCTGTAAGCACGCTCTGATGAGTGCTTTGTTAATTTGTTTGTGGTGGAGTAAGCTGACACACAATGGCATAATGGCAGTTTTGTCAGGTTTGTTTGCTTCTCTGATGGTTCCCAGTCTCCACTTTGAAAACTTCAGCGATGCCGCAAACAAACTCTGGATCCTGCAGACTGTTTTGCTTTCATTGTTTAAACTTCTGCTCATGATGGATTAGCGGAAACAACACTCTTGGGAAACCAGGGAATCTTACAGGGATCCACGTTTAGCAGATATAAAACACAAGTCTCGTTTGTTCCAGCCTCACATGCCGTTTAACAGTTTTTTAAAGGGTTTAGCGTGATCGGTTTTCCGGGAACTGCGGAGGGTTGTTGACCTCAAACTTCTCAGTTCATCGACTGAAGTTTCAAGGACTAGCTCTGAATTCCTTCCTTTAAATGAGGCAAAATCATGAGAAATGAGCATCATAAGTGGAAGTTCTCTTTTAGCAGTAAAGCCAGGCTGCGTGCTGCTGACTGACAGAGATTAAAGTCGTGGTCATTCAAGATGTCTCCACGCAGTTATCAGAGAGACAGCTTGAGCCAAGAAATTGTTTTACATAAAGCTGCATGTCATTTTTAGTCACTCTAAAAGGGCAGTAGAAAATTTAGCTCATTTATAGTTCGGAAATATAATTCACTGATTTGCTCAGTGTAGTCAAAAAATTTACCTGAAGTTGTTTTGCTCAGCAAGGCTAAAAAAATTATAGTCAGGTTTGTGCTCAAAAGATCAGCGTTGCTGCTTTACCAGGTGTAACAATTAAGCTTAACATCCAGGCATCCATGAAAACAGGATTTATGAAATTTAACGGAGTTAGAAGTTAGCAGGAAGTTAGCTCGCTAGTTTGCACCTAAACATGAGATAGCATGCTCTGACTGAGAGATTTCTGAAACATTCAAACGTACAGCTCTGTTATCACTTCCAACATAAATGAAGACAGAAAACTAAACAGCAGTGACGTTTGTAGGGTTACTGAAGTTGGGCTAGCTGGTATATAATGTTGTGCTACCTGGTGGCTAGCGACACAGCTATGTTAGCATAACATAAACACAGTTAAGCTGGAATGCTTTTTTCCACTTGATAAAAGTTAACGTGAGAGTTCCCGATGGTTAGGGACAAATGCAATCGCATGGCAGGATGCTGTAAACGGACCAAACTTCAGCCAGGAGAACAACTGAGATAATCCATCCACAATACGAGGTTAGTCATTCATATACTGCTGCATGGGCTGGAGTTACATCGTAAGGTTTTAAAAACTGAGCTTTAAAAACACAACAGCCTTAATAAACACAGAGTAATTTGGGCCTGGAAGCAGGATTCATCACGTCATCACTTAAAGATAGCATGTGGGGTCCCACAGGGCTTAGACCTTGGACCTCTTTATAGAAATAAACTAATGACTGCCAGTTATGTCTCATTTAGTCCTGAAAAGAAAGAGTCCTCCCTGTACTTCTGTCTGCCTGGCATTAAAAACTCAATGACTTCTTGCAGTTTAACTCAGAAATATGATCAGAACAAAAACAAGGATTATAGTCTTATCCAACAGGGACACTCCCCATCTTGGACTGCTAAGAACCAAAGTAAAGCAATCTAAACTTTATTCAGATAGAAAATAATTAAATGCCTAATGGAGATTATGGTATTTTCATCTTGCCTTTGGTCTCCAACAAGATTATAAAACATAATACCTCAATTTCTTCCAGCCTGATCAGAGGCCAGAAACTGATAAATAAGCCTAAATTTGAGTAAATGTTCAACTAAAGCTACCAAGTCACAATCTGAATAAACCTCAGAATCTCTGCCTTTTATTAACTTAGGCAAAAAGACACAAAGGGACAAAACAAATCTGACATTTGGATTTAATTGGTGAACTTAAAGATGAACAAAATCTTTGTGCTTCAAGTAAGGAGAGAAAAGTGTCAGACGTGACGACAAGAAGGAAAGTAATTTTTCCCTGTCAGTACTTCTTAAAAGCTTCTCTCGTGCAGGCAGATTGCTCTCTTGCTGGAAAAACGAGACAGACTGACTAACTCAAGAGAAGAATACGTCCGCAGACTAATGGGGCTGATTTAGCAGGGCTGGGTAATGGCTGATAGTAAGCATGATGATGCAGGAGTGCAGTCAGAGAGAGTGAAGAAACCTAAACGGGGAAACTGGCTCTCAAAGTAATGTCAATAATTTATTATTTGCTTCCCACCCTGTTAGCTAGCTGTGTCTCAATTTAAATCAGAAGCTGGATCTGTGATTGTTTTTCGCCTGTATGTGGAGTTGTGTTGTTTGTAAGCTAATGCTAGCTAGTGTTGCTCATTGTTGATGCTGGGAAATTAGGAAAGGGAATTGGACGTAAGCATCAGTGTGACTTTATCAACCTATCACATAGAAATCAGTCCACACGCTATTAAAGCCTAAAGAGAAAGATGGAGAAAATCTTTGAGTTTCATTAGAGTCTGTTCCAACACTGTCAATAAAAAGATATTAACAAATTAATAGTGAGGGCTACTGCACGTTTTAATATGCAGGGCAGCAGAGAGAGTGGTGCTTTTGTTGCTAGTAACTTTCCATATTCCTTGTGATTTCCATTTGAATACATCAGATGATTGTTGGCAGAGAAATTTGCCAATAAAAGCACGAAGGATGTCACATGTGCTTAATGCAAATATACAAAACCAATGCCAATTATTAAAAAATGCAAATGTGAAAAAAGAAATAGGAGAATTTTCATCCCATGGCTCATTAAGCAGTAAATGAGTCATCAGGTTTAATGAGCCTGTGCCCCAGGGTCCATTTAAATTACCCGGTTGGATGACCAAAATGCCCAAAAGGGCTGATGAGATGAGAGTGTTGATCCCAGGAGGGTCCAGATCAGTGGTGCTGGTTTACAACAGTGTGCGGTTCTCTGCAATCCATTTACCAACGACTGTCTGTCAACAGAAAAACTGTATTTCAAACCACTGCATTGTTCAAACAGGTGGCATGCAGAGCTGCTGGTATCTTATAGTTTTCACACAATAAGTCATTATTAAAGTAACGGTCACCTGAAGATCAAAACAAGACACTTAGGCTACGTTCACACTGCATGTCTTAATGCTCACATCCGATTTTTTGATCAAATCCGATTTTTTTTGTCTGCTCGTTCACACTACAAATGCGACAGCCAACGCGCTCTAGTGTGAACGCTCAAAGCGGCGCATGCGCAAAAGAAGACGTCACACACAACGCGCTCTGTTTAGACCCAGAGCAAACAGTATTGTTTGACTGATAGCCTTAATATAAAGACTTGTTTCTGACTTTACGTTTCACAATTTTGCTTTAAGTTATAAAGATATTTTGTTATTTACATTTGGCCTAATAATTATCATTATTGCTGTTTTAGAGGAGCGGTGCTTCAAAGGATAGCTGCAGATTTCTGTCAGAATCTGCAGATTATACAGTACAAATGAAATGTTCACGTTTCTCCAACGTTTTCTTCTAAACAGTTTCACTGGATGGCCAGGAAGTGTTCACGATGTCTTCTCGGGCGCTGATAATTGGCGTCTGTCCTGTATCAGTGACGTAAAAGACGGATTTAATGCGACTTGACCATTCAAACAGCAGTCGCTTTCTAAAACAGATATGTATCGATTCAGTACCACATATGAAAGTGGCTCAGGTCGGATTTGTGCCGTTCACAATGTCATAGCATGATCGGATATGGGTCGCATAGGGTCAAAAAAGTCCGATTTGATGCGCTTTCGCCTGCAGTGTGAACGTAGCCTTATTTAATCTACTTTTATTAAACCAAAGTAATGGATTATTGTTAAATCAGATGTATTAAGTAGACACTCAGTGTTGATCACTTCTAACAAAGTTTAGATGATAGCTGTTAATTCAAGTTATCAATGGGTGATTAAAACCAAATATCAGTGGTTTTCCCTACTCCCCAGGAAAACTGACTATATAGCTAACTGATAGCTAGCATCTGATGTCAAGCTAATAGCTAATTAGCATTACCTTTGACAAAGAGACTATGAGGACAAAAAAAATCAAACAAAAAAATTATTGACACATCCAATTAGAAAACAAATGAAATTTTAGCAATTTATCTATATAAGCACTCATGCTAGCATTAGCCAACATTGACCAGACAAAGACGAAAAGTTAAAATTGGTCCATAAAACCAAACAAAGAATCTCCACGACTTGAACATCTGACCAAACAGTTTTCTCCTCATAGTCAATTTCCTAACAGGCTAGCGAGGCTCTAATAGATAAAACTGGGTTTCTTTTAACTAATGATAGCCGATATGCTAATAGTAGCCTACAAACTGTTTGATAACCATAGTAGCAGTTAGCTGGCTACCTCTCTAATTTTATCTCTTAACAAATAATAAAAAAATAAAGTAATAAAAGAAACATGGCTGTTTTTCGTGTAACATGTGTACGGCTCGTATGTGTCTGAAGTTAAAGTTTGTTTGCAATTCTTTGTTTTTCTTGATTGGAGACAAACAAACAAACAAAGGGAAAATGAGCAGACTTAACACTGCTTTTCTTTCAAGTTTTAAACTGGTTTTAAACTGGTTCAGCTATATCATCATTATAGCTTTCCTAAACATCCTTTTTTCATGTCATTTCATTTCTAAACACGTGTACATTGGTTTTTAAACTGGACGTTTATTAAAGTGAGTTTCTCTCTTTGTCAAACAGGCAACCAGTGACGAAAAATACATTCAGACAGTACAGAGTTTTAGGAAAAGGTGGTTTTGGAGAGGTGAGTACTGAAAGTTTTTGTTACTTTAATTATAATGTGTTATGTTGCCATAATGTCATTAAAACAATCTTTCTTGGGCAGCTACAGTATATACAGGTAAAGTTACAAGAGTTAAAAGTTCAGAGGCTCTGCCCTCATTTGAGGTCAGTGAAGATTTGAATGAAAAGTTATGCATTGGTAAGTCAGAAAGTTCTAGACTTTAAGACATGTTTTTATTGGATTTAATCTCAAGCGTTAAGAAATCAGAGGCTGTAGATGAGTTTGTGGATCCTAACACTGGCCAAAGAAACACAGGGCAGAAGGAAAAATTGTCAGTTACGTTCCAGTCATTTAGATTCAGAGAAATGGGTGCTGTTCACTGAGGTCAGACTAAAACAAATGCATTAAAACCTTTAAACGGTCTAATCGTGCAGAAGAGTTCAGTGTTCCTAACACAATCTTTTCTTTGGCCCCTGAAATGAAGGACTTTATCGGAGGCATCTAAATCCTGTTACACACCACTGAATGGTGTCTCTGTGCCCTCTGTTCGTCTAATGAGACGAGTCTTTTTTAATTCCAAACACTGATAGCTGATTAGGCGTATACGCATCAGGTCATGAGATAACAGGGGACATTAAGTCAGGGTCAGTTTTGTCGGTTCAGATCACGGTGAGTCGAATTTACTGGAACCACAAGGAAGGTCGTGGTGAGGAGAAAACAGGGGACACCTTTAAGTGATACACAACGGCAATTCGGAGTGCTAACATTTTCTGACCGTCTTTGACCTGCATGAGGGGCTCTGGGGTCGTTCAGTGCCTCCCATCTGACCCCCTCAGAGTCAGCTGATTGCTTTTGTACAGTAACTTCAGTATATTTAATGAAACCATGCAAATCTTACCTCCAGGCTCAGAGGATGATCTGAGCACTGATACTACCAGAAGGAGGAGGACACTGCACACAGCTGGATGCTCTCCTCTGAAGTTTGTACAAGTTAATAAAAGGGACAAGCAGAGCAGACAATGAAGCAACAAACCGCAAAGATCCCACCACCCTCCGCGCATTCTCCAGAAAGAAAAACAATGTTTGATCCGCGTCCAAGCTCCATGAAGCATGTCTGATTTAAATCCATTCCTCTGGTACAGTTTGGCAAAATCTGAACAAAACCCGGGGTTTGTTTCGGTTCTTCTGCGTCGAACAGTTTCACTCTGAATGATGTTGGATAAGATAACCATCATGTGTGTATTGTCACTGTAACAAATACAACATAATTGTATTTGCAGTGTCAAAAAGAAAAAGCTTAAATGTGGTTGTTTTACCACAGCTTGTGTTTCTCAGCCTGTCAGTAGTGAGTTGTTTCTTTACCTTAACACTGCTGCTGCCTCACAAAAGTCACTACAGCTGAGACATTAAGTTTCCTTTAACTGTGTGTTTATGTGATAGAATCCAACGTGAACTCGTTTCCTCCTCATTTGCTGCAGTTAATAGTTTGATTTTTTTTTTAGTTTTCATGATTTTTTCAGTCAGTTTCCAGCGAGGTTTTGTAATGAAGCCCGTTTCCACCACTAAAAAAAAATGTATCCATAACTCAAAATTTCAAGTTATTTTCTCAAAATTTTGAGTTAATAAGTTGAAATTTTGAGAAAATAACTCGAAATTTCGAGTTATAGATACTTTTTTGTGTGTGGTGGAAACGGGCTTCCATAGTTTTGTTGGTTTAAATTTTTCTTTTTTAAATGATGATGTTTTCAGGGATCCTAACGTGTCCTTTTTCTTCCACCCCGTCCTCTGCAGGTGTGTGCCTGTCAGGTACGAGCCACGGGGAAAATGTACGCCTGCAAGAAGCTGGAGAAGAAGAGGATAAAGAAGAGGAAAGGAGAGTCTATGGCCCTCAACGAGAAGCAGATCCTGGAGAAAGTCAACAGCAGATTTGTAGTAAGTATCTCATCTCAGCTTCAGATCGAGGGATCGTCGCGGTGGCAGTAATTAAAAGGCAGCGCTGAGGTTTGCAGCGTTTCTGCTGTGGTTTGATTCTCCACCAGATGGACTTCGTTCAGCTGTTATATGATTTGGACGGCCGTCAGTCGGCTCGTCCGGGCTCTCGGGCCTACACCGTCTCCCGGGGTTTAATGCGAAAACTCACAGACGGCTTTAATTAACACATCTTAATCAGTTTGGAAATCTTTGGCACGAGGTTTTTGTGTTTATGTGTGCAGAACAGAACATGCTGAACTAAACTTAAAAGGATTACAGTTTTCAAAAGAAAACAGTCGACGGCGCCGACAAACTCAGAATCTCTGCAGCACGGCATCTGAGGACAGTGCGCACATTTTTGATGCAATTCAACGTCCTCGTTGCAAATACGTTTAAATCCTAAATGAAAACCAGCCACAGCATTTCCCCTGCATCAGTCAGTCGACCTCTCAGTGTCAGAGATCTTATTGGCTGCCTACAGATTCCACATATTAACATCCACATGTGTGTATGAAGAGCCGGAGCCTCGGTGAGCATGTTGGCAGTGTGTGTGTAAGCAGCTGCAGCATACTGCTTAACAACCTCAGGGCTTTAGAGCAGCTCTCAGATCAGCTCGTCGATTTAGTCACAAACGGCTGAAAGTTGTGTGAATCATGCAAAGCCGCCCTAGAAGAGTCCATGAATCACTCCCAGCTCCAAATGCTTAAACACACGACTCCTGTCCATCTCCAGGTGAGTTTAGCGTACGCCTACGAGACCAAGGACGCCCTGTGCCTCGTGCTGACTCTCATGAACGGCGGCGATTTAAAGTTTCACATCTATCACATGGGTGACGCGGGTTTCGATGAGAAGAGAGCCATCTTCTACACCGCGGAGATCTGCTGCGGCCTGGAGGACCTCCACCGGGAGCGGATCGTCTACAGGTGAGCACCCGGACACCTTCCTCTCGTCTCATTGGCTCCTGCCTTTCTGCTCACTCTCCGTGTCTTTATCTTCTGCGTAGGGACCTAAAGCCAGAAAACATCCTGCTGGACGACCACGGTGAGTCCGATTACCGAGGAGGAGATATCGCCACCACAAACATCATCAAATCTTTAATTCTGCACGTCTTTCAGTAACATTGCACGATGAACTTTTGCATTAATTCCAGTCAGTGTTTGGAAAAATAAAAATATGGCAGGTGGGGGGGAGGAGGGTGAAAATGAGGCCTTGTTAAAGATCTCTGGGAAGCAGCAAGTCATATTTATCTGACTCAAATACAGATTAAAAAGCATTTATGGTTAACGCGAGCTCCGCTTCCACTCCAAGATTCACTTTTGCAGTTTCAGTGTTTGCTGTTAAACACCAGAGGGCGCTCTGACTCCAGGAAACTCTCCTCAGGCAGCGCCAGTCTCTGCTGACATCACTAACAGAGTGACTGAAGCTAAAGACAAACGCCATGAAAGTCTAAATCTGAGATTCTCCGTTTGCAAAAACTTGATGATTGATGGTTTGTTCGATGAATCTGAGCCTTCAATGGGAATGATTTCTAAACACAGTCCTGAGCCACCCCTCCTTTCTTTACAGTGAGCCAGACTCTGTTGTCACTTTCAAAGTTTTTTAAACAATAGTTCTCCAGCTCGCTGAGAGTCGCTCAGACCTGGACCACTTTAACTCTGACTTTTCAATAATTCAATCTTAAAAAGAGCTCAAGGGATGAACCAGTGTTGTGTCCACATAACAGACACGTTTGCAAAGAACTCGCAGTTTGTTACTAACACAAAAACATAATTTGTTTCCATTTATTTAGATAAAGCAATAAAAATGACAGTCTGGAAGGTATTTAATGCCATTTTGAAGCAAGGCGCTTTTCATAGAGCTGTTAGCTGAAAACTGATCTCAGCATGCTAACATATACTGAGATATGCTGGACAAGTGGAGGAAAAAAGAAGCGGCAGGCCCACAAAACTGTCTACAGTTGAATCACCAGTGACTGAAAGTCTCAAGAAGTCAGAAACAGGGGCCTGTGTAGAGCGAGTGGACCACAGGAGGGAGCTTTGAGCAGATGGGTAGATGGAGTAAATCTTTAATTAGCCGATTATCCTCATGGTTGCTAACATTTGTGTCTTCAGGTCACATCAGGATATCAGACCTGGGTCTAGCGGTTCATGTGCCAGAGGGAGAAACCATCAAAGGACGAGTGGGAACAGTGGGATACATGTGTAAGTGACCTCTGACCTTTACTGAGCAAGTACATTTATGTGAGCACTGCACTAGAGTATGAAGTGCTTTCACATCAAACACATTTCAAAGGGACGTTAAATGTTTTTACCAACTTTAATTTAACACTGAGACGTTTCACAGTAACAAAGCTTTTACACTTAACACTCGAGTGTTGGGAAACATTTGGTTCCTGTGTATTTGTACTCAGTTTATCTAGTTCAGGACTTTTACGAAGTGGTAATTGTACTTTTACTGTAGTACAAACATCCACCTTACGATCCAGATTTCTAATTTCTCTCCCACCGCCTCCTCGCTCCCCTCCAGCTCCAGAGGTGGTGAAAAACGAGCGGTACACCCTCAGCCCTGACTGGTGGGCGCTGGGCTGCCTGCTGTACGAGATGATCGAGGGCCAGTCGCCTTTCCAGCAGAGGAAGAAGAAGATCAAGAGGGAGGAAGTGGAGCGGCTGGTGAGGGAGGTGGAGGAGGAATATTCCAGCAAGTTCTCCGAGGACGCCAAGTCCCTCTGTAAAATGGTGGGTGGAACTTCTTTTTCTTCGGCGTCTTTAGCTCCCATCTGCCACCTCAGTCACGCCATCGTATAGCTGGCTGATGTTTTCGTACTCCGGTTTTTAGACTCAGCTTTTCAGAGTGGCTGAAACGTTGCGGCGAGATCTCCCTGCTCACCGCGATTATTCGTAATCGTCCAATATTCCTGGATCCAGGAGGACGTGTGGATCCAGATTAGCTGTACCCAGATACATTCATCCCATTCATCCAGACTCAGAACCGAACATAAGACAGCGTCAGCTCATAACTCCACGAGGCTGGGGGTGTGTCTCCCCCCAGAATCCAGCCTTCTTTGGCGTGAAAGGCAAACATTTTAAAACGCTGCACCACGTCATGGTCGAGGGCCAAATCACAAACCTCGTTATAAACATCGTCCCAGATTTTGGTGAATGGACGAAACAAATGACCAAATTCTCACGCAGAGAAACGTCCAGGGACACGACGCAGACGTGTGCGTTTGCCGTCTTCGCGGCGAATCGTCCGTCTGCGGTTCAGCCATGTTTGCTGAGTCTGCTAACAAACAGAAGACGGAATAACCTCCCAACAGGAAATACTGCAGTTTGTTTTTGGTCATTGGTCAGATCTCCACCTGCATCTTGTTTTAAATGAAAGTCAGGTGGGAGGTTGATTAAGGTGAGATCTGTGGTTCACCTGTAGTCTGAGTTTATCCTGACTCATAATTGGACACCTGGAGGGCGAGTGCACACGGCTCAAAGATGGGAAATTATTGTCATCTCACTGCAGGGTTTCAGGAAAACCTGTTCCATGCTTAGGAAAACAAGCTTTAGACGAGGGAACTTCCTCCTGAAGATCAGAGTCACGATGCGTGAGACTGTGGAGGCCAGACAAGCAAAGCTGGTCACTGGCACTGTGTCTGCTTCGTTTTAATAAAGAGGGTAGCAAACATCCAGAAGTCTTTGCCTTTGGCTGCTTTTCGCAGACACGTCATGCTTTGAATACAAACACACAGCTTCCTGCTAAAACTCTGAAAAACTGGTGGAAAATGAAACCCGGCTCAACTTTTGTCTGAGGCGTAACCGCTGATGCTTTAACGCCTGACCTGAAGCAGCAACTCTCCACCTTCTCTAAAGCTCTGCTGTGTTTTTAACCCCTCAGCTGCTGGCCAAAGATCCCACCGAGAGGCTGGGCTGCCTGGGGGGCGGAGCCACTGAGGTCAAAGCTCATCCCATCTTCCGCTCCATCAACTTCAAACGGCTGGAGGCCGGCATGCTGCAGACACCCTTCATCCCTGATGTAAGTCCAGAGCGAGCACACCGACCTTAAAAAGATTTAAATTTTTATCATGTAGATACTCGAAACTCAAAACTCGGCTTCTGAAGAGTCGTTGACAAGTTTGTGACTTGACGTTCAGGTACGAGCCTGAAAACAGGTTTGTTGGTGACCCGAGATGAAGTCTGAGACTCTTCATCCGTCACACATTCATTTTTGTTTCCCCGAGTGAAGACAAATGATGAGATCTGTATCTGTCAGTGCGTACAGAGTTTGCCTTTATTTTGGAAGGTTCAAAAGTACAAAGTCACAAGTTCAAAGGTTGGAAAAAACCCTGAAATCCAAAAATAAACACGAGAAATCAGGAAGGACGCAGCGAGCAAATCAGGGATCATAAACAGAAGTCTTAACAAACAAGACTATTTATAGATGAGGGAGTGATGACACAACGAGGCGCATGAGGGAGCAAAGCACACAGCAGCTGACAACAGTCAGCGACAGGTGAAGACGAGGGGGAGGGGCAAGAAAATGTAAAAACTAGACTCGACAGCGTCTAACCAATCAAAAGGTGTTTCATACATCACATGACTCAAGCGCCACCTACTCCACAGATGGTGATTAAAAATCTATAAAAACATAAAACCGTTATAGAAGGACTTGTGATTCTTGTGAGTTAGTGCAAAATAAACATTTAATTCCACCCGTGATACTAAATACACAAGAAGAAACAAAACATTAAATATCACAAAAATACCAAACTCAGTAACATCTCTGGGGTCACGTCATGTGGCTCGCTGGGATCAACGATGATTCTGTGATTCTGCCGTTAAAACTATCAGAGCTGTCTGTGCATCGTCAGCCAACGTCACAGTCTAAGGCTACGTTCACACTGCAGGCGAAAGCGCATCAAAGCCGATTATGCGACCCATATCCGACCATGGTCTGACAGTGTGAACGGCACAAATCCGATATTTTCAAATCCGATCTGGGTCACTTTCGTATGTGGTACTGAATCGATACATATCTGATGTTTCAGAAAGCGACCGCTGTGTGAACGGTCAAGTCCCATTAAATCCGTCTTTTACGTCACTGACACAAGACAGACGCCGATTATCAGCGCCGGAGAAGACATCGCGAACGCTTCCTGTTCATCCAGTGTAGATGTCAGTGAAACTGTTGGAAAGACAACGTTGGAGAAACGTGAACATTTTATTTGTACTGTATAATCTGCAGATTCTGACAGAAATCTGCAGCTATCCTTTGAAGCAGCGCTCCTCTAAAACAGCAATAAGGATCATTATTAGGTTATTTACATTATTATGTCAATAACAAAATAACTTAAAGCAAAAATTGGGAAACGTGAAGTCCAAAGTCTTTATATTAAGGGCCATCAGTGAAACAATACTGTTTGCTCTGGGTGTACAGAGCGCGTTGTGTGTGACGTCTTCTTTTGCGCATGCGCCGCTTTGAGCGTTCACACTAGAGCGCGTTGGCTGTCGCATTTTATTTGTAGTGTGAACGAGCAGACAAAAAAATCGGATTTGAGCATTAAGACCTGCAGTGTGAACGTAGCCTTAGCCCGGCGTGAGCCACGCTCACTTTATTCAAGCAGCAAAAAGCCTCCAATCACGTCACCGATCCAAACAAAGACAAAGGTCCGTCTTAAAGCCAGGCTGCACTAACTTAAGTAATAAAATCAATTTAATCACTTAAGTCTGGATGGTTTTGAGGTTTTCTGTGTCGTTACTTGATCTGATTCAAATGGCTGAATCACCTCCTCAACAAGTTCTCCAGACGCCTGGTAACGAACCAATCATGTGACTCAGGTGTGTTGACCCAGGGTGAGATCTAAAACCTGCAGCCCTCGAGGCCTGGAGTTGGACACATCTGGCATAAAAGATCAACCGGATCCTGATCCGACCCTCAGAATCAGCTGATGCATTTTTTATGAAAGAAAGGAGGAACTGCAGATGCTCGGTGTGACTGAGGAGGATGAAATGGAGGCAGATGATCCTCAGTGGTGACCTCTAAAGGAAGCTGCTTAAAAAAGAAGATTCAGTTATTTTTTTATTCTGCATTTTTGAACCCTCATAGCTTCATAGGCAGTTTTCATGTAGATGTAAAAATGGATTAAGTGACTTAAAAAGCACCAAATGTTTGACCCACTCTGCCTGCTCTGAGGACCAACGCTTAGAAAACCTCCAGCGTGTGATGTCAGATACTGGCTCTATTAATGGAGCTGATTCTGAGGGGGTCAGGTGGGACGACCTCGCTGATTTTGTGCGTTAGCCGATAATGCGAGAGCCAAGTATCTAATAATAACTCTGAGTGAGAGGCTGTACAATGAGAGCACTCCACAGCACCGTGAGTGAGTGCGTCTCCGAGGCCCTGGCGTGATTTCTGTGAAGCTGCTGCACGGCGTCTGTAACAGGAAGGATCCATTTAGCAGGTTTCGTGTTGGGCGGGTACAGAGCGAGCTTGCATCTAATCAAAGAGACGCAGAGTTTGGTTTCAAGGTGTTTTTCCCCTTCAGGTGTGCCTCCAAAAGAGGCCACCGACGAGGCAAACTGGCAGGTTGCAAAACATAAAAAGGAACTCAAAAGACTGAAGGCGCTGTCGGGGTGAAGCAGGAGCTTCCCAATAAAAGCCAAAGAAGACTGAAAAGGTAAACGCAGACTTGTGCTGGAGGTAAGCTGACGAGGGGAGGGCGAAGACTCGGGGTGATGCACGTGGAAACGATGGCAAAGGCAGGAAGCCAACGTGGGGTCAGATAACTGGAGATGTTTGGACTTGTCTCTGCTGAGACTGACGACCTTATCGGCTGTGTGTGTTTGTGTGTTTCAGCCTCAGGCCATCTACTGTAAAGACGTGTTGGACATCGAGCAGTTCTCCACAGTTAAAGGGGTGGAGCTGGAGCCCAAGGACGAGTCTTTCTACAGTAAAGTGTCCACGGGCAGCGTTTCCATTCCCTGGCAAAACGAGGTTAGAGACTCACACTCGGCACACTCCTGCTGTAAAAAATGCAGGAAAAGGAATTTGTTCTCCTGATGATGTTATCATCCGCATCATGATATTTAGAGGTTTTGACATTTATGACTAACAGCAGTGAGAAAATGTTAAACATGCTGCTGCTGCTCCATCTCAGTAGGAGGAGGATAAAAATACCTAATTGGAAAAACACAGTCCTCACTTTGTCGTTGCACACACTGTTCACCCGAGAAAATGGTGACTGTTAGGAAAAGTCGCCTGACCTTTAGAGCAGATTTCAGTTTAAAACATAAATAACAGATGGAACAAAACATAAAAAGGGACTCAAAAGACTGAAGATGGGACTAATTAAATTATAATTGATATAAGATTACATTTTTTTAAGTACAGGAAAGTACATTCAACAAGCCAAAAGCACCAGCACACGAGTTCTTGCAAAGACAGGAAGTTACAGGATGGTTCACACTCCCCCAGTAATTAGATGCAGTGCTCAATTTCCAGAGAACCGTGGTTACACGAGTAACCAAACATTATATTTGTTCTTTCGAAAAACAGTCTTAAATGTAAAACATGTTACAGAAATCAAGCACAGCTTTAATCAGGGAGGCCATAAAGTCAGTCCAGGCTGCTTTGCAACCCACCTTCATCCCTTTTTCATGCCATGTCAAACCTGCCAGATCTGTCGCCACCTGCTTCACTAACGGCTGCTGTCCAGAACAAGTCGAGCCTTTTGACCATGTTAGTGGTAAAAAGAACAAACTCCTAACTGCCCCGTGTTTTTGCACAGGTTCTGAGATTTTTGTGTTTTTCTCGGCAGATGATCGAGACAGAGTGTTTCACAGAGCTCAACGTTTTCTACCAGGACGGGGCGGTTCCTCCTGACCTGGACTGGAGAGGACAGCCGTCTCCGACACCCAAACAGGGACTCCTGCAGCGACTGTTCGGCAGAAATGTGAGCAACCTCCCTCACCTCCAGAACATCACCGCTCTTTTATTTACCAGCATACATCAACACACACGAGCTGTGAGCTAGCACAAAGTACACTAAACTGTGTAGTGTAAGCTAACTCCACAGACGGACGTCGGTAAGGCGGAGTTAATATGGTAAAACAGCAAGATGGTAAAAAACAAAAAAGACCAGTAAATACATACAATACAAATACATGAATAAAATTTAGTCGATAGAAAAATGATCTGCATTCATCTGTGAATGACAGTAACATCGGTGCTCTCTTCCTCCCCCTGCAGGAGTGCTGTGGTAACTGCAGCGACAGTGACGAGGAGCCCACCAGGCTGTGACAAACCACACACATACCATCTGATTTGTTTACAACTTTTGCACATTTGTATTTTTACGGTAGTCCTATCTAAATGTCAGAATGTAAATTTTCATCATAGCCATAATGTTTAATGTTATTTAAAAGTGTGAAATATCTGCTGTTTCAAATCAGGAGGCGGAGACAGAAAATGAACTCTGGTTTTTTTGGTTTTTTGTCTTTTATTTTTAGTTTGTTGTTGTCATTTGTCCAGGGAAGACTTTGCTTTTGTTTTCATCCACTCACACACTGAACTGAGGGCTGCTTCTGGCTGCGAAGCAGCTCCACTGGAACAAGCGCCTGCTGTAGAAGTGCCTTGCTTGAGGGCACTGTGAAGTGAGGACCGAACATTCCTCCATGTCTTTGTCCAGGGAAACTTTCAGCCTGTGAACTGTGACCACTTCTTCTGCCCTCCATCCTGCTGAGACGAACCTCACCGCTTTTTTATTCTCTTGTTTGCGAGCTGGGACATTCAGGGTTTGAACATTTGGGTTTTTTTCAGAATTTTTCCGATGGATTTCATGAGACAATCGACTCCTCGTGTGTGTCAGCGCAGCTTCAGTCACTCTTGTCAGTAAAATATCAGTTTTCAGATGTGATGGGAGATGAGCCGTCCAGTTTTAACAGAAACTCTGAGATAGAAATGATCACCCTTAATCACTTCTGGTCACTCAGAGCTGCATTGACCAACACACCTTATTGTGCCTTCATTTCACTCACTCTGGTTTATCCTGGCGAGGTTTGGAAAGCAGCTATGATTACGTACTGGCTGAAATTCAGAGCAGCAGCAAAGAAAACTGTTACACCAGCTCTGGTAGTTTCCAAACTGCCACCTTTAACCCCTGATAATAACAACATCAGCCCGGGTTTCGTTTACCCACCAAGACATCTGGTTGTCCAAAGGTTTTTGTTTTTCTTCAGTGGCATAAATGTTGTGTTTCAATCACAAGAGTCAGCATGAATGAAACTCAACATGTCACAAAGATCTACAATGATTGTGATTGATTATCTAAATAAAAGATGAAAGTATATGACTGAAGACACAAATCTGAATTAGTTGGTAAAAATTAAACTACAAAATTATGACACAAATAGTTACTACTTATTTTGTTGCATATCGCGAGACAAGAGAAGGCTTGTGTGATTGTGAAGGAAACTAAAATCATCATGTAGGCCAATGACACACTGATCTACGTGCACCGGGTCATGTTACAAACCGGCTGTGCTGGCAGCCGGTGCAAGCTGCTTTGCAACCCCCCGCCAAACCCAGATCCTGTCACTGATGCTGTAGCTCCCAGACCAGACTCATACTGCCAAATATAAAGCGCTGCAGATAAAACAATGAGGCTTTTTTCTTTTCGTCCCAGTGTTTAGTGCTGCACACTGCGTTTCTCTCAGGGTTTCTGCTGCCTCCAGTTGCTCTGGGTTCTTTCTACTCAGTCCAGACTCTCTCAGTCACTCTGAAACTGAAACGACAAGAATAACTGAAGCTTTGGGGTCAAACCCTGAGACTGAAGTTGGACGGTTACAGTCAATGGTTTTCTATCTCTAAGCTATTAAAATGAAATACCTCTGAATGTACAGACTGGCTGCCATGTTGTTTCTGCAGAACGACCTTTAGGACAACAGATGCAACTAGACGCCAAAGTCTCACAAACATCCGTTTGTTTCTGCTGTTATGTTAATCCTCCGTAGCGGATGATTTTGGAAACCCTCCTCTTGACTTACAGGCTCCAGAATTAAAGCTGTACCATAAAATACGGTCACTTTTTAAGACTTTCTTCACCAAGTTTTATAAAAGAAAACATGATTTGACACTTTGCTCTAGTCGTGTTTCTCAGTCTGATGCTTGTCTGTATTTGGAGCACTGAGCTGTTATAATTATGGCTCCGTAAGTATCCCAGCAGACCAGACAGGAAGTGCTCTGTGATGGGATGGACCTCCATGACCCCTGACCCGCTGACCTTTTAGTGCGCCTGATATCTCTAATGTTAAAAAATAAATGGAATTTTCCTTTAGCCAGTCAGATAGTGAGATTGATCACTGAGGTGAATCATGACCTTATCGTGTATTAAATGCAGCTAAGTTTGCCCACTGTGCAGGAAAGGCAAACATGAGCGTGACTGATGGTTTCTTCCATAAATCTCAGACTTCAGTGGGATCCTGCTTACACGACAGCAGGAAAAACTGCTGCTTTTAGCGTTCGAGGACAAATGATCCAGTTTTTTAAAAAGTTAACGTGATGTCAAAGGTTCTGAGCCACTGAGGTCAGGAATCCTCCAGGCTTCCTGAAGGTGTTTTAAAGTTTTTCTTTGGACATCGGCTGCTTTGTCACCTGACCATTGCAGATGATTGTTGTTTTGTTTCTTAAGTCAGTTAACACTGACCTATGAATCATTAAGCATAAAGTATGCACCCAACTCAAGGGATTAACCAGCATTTTGTCTACATTTAACAGACAACTTAGCAAACATCCGATTTTAAATCGTATCTTTAAGCACTTACTAGCATCCAATTGCAAAAACATAATTTGTTCCCATTTCTTTAGTTAAGTCTGTGCAAAATCACAAAGGTAACACGGTTTGACAGACAGAATCATATTTTTCCACCAACGAGGTGATTCTCAAAGAGTGATTAGCTGAAATTAGTACGTTAAGAAAGGGGAAAATCCAGGCCTCTATGTGACCTTCAGCTGATCCAGCTACTGTTTTATGAAGCGTCATCAGCAGGAGTCTCAGTGACACCAGAGCTGGACTGAAAATCAGTGGTGACAAGGCTGATGAATCCAAATGTAACTCTTTTCCTTGAAATATGTACAGAAGAGAAGAGACGAACAGCAGTGAGTATCTGCAGCCATCTGTAAAACACACTGTGTGACAGTTTTGGGCTTCATTGTCGCAGTAATTGTCAAAACCGATGAAATTTTGACCCCAAAATGTAACATCAGATTTTAATACCAATATCATCTGAAAAGGATCCGATTGGCAGCAGCCTGTATTTTCAGCGCACCTTTAAAAACACACTATCAGTGCAGTAAAAGCATACCTGGATACCTGGATCGGCTTCCCCAGAGCCCAGACGCTGACCAAGGATAGAACAAAACGCAGAAACATCACAAGAAGAGCTTTAAATGTCTTTCAGGGAGCCTTGAGAAGGATTCCTGAAGACTGCTGAAAGAAATTCTGCCAAAGAAAGTTCAGACTGTGCTGAAGAACACAGGCGATCATACCAAATATTGACTTTTGTCTTACATGCTGTATTTCCATGTATATTTGCACGTTTCAGTAAATCGCTGCATCTATTTTACATTTTCCAAGCAAAATAGAAACAAAAGACTCAACCCTGTGAGGTACAGCACTGTGCAAAAGTCTTACGTTTTTAGTTTCTGGCCCAAACTACCAGTATTGTTCCTCCTGCTCTGCAGTTTTGAAATGCTTCGATGACAGACAGAGTTTGGAAACGTCAGTGTCACAGTGAACACCAGCATCTGTCGTCACTGTGATTTATATAATAATATTATTGTCTCTAAATGACAGGATGAAACCTGATGTCAACCACATCATTAACAGGGGTCTGAGGATCTGAAGTTTAGTTACACAGACTCACTGGAAGAAGGAAGCACATCACCTCCACTGAATGTAGCCAGAGCCGATCTGCACATGCGACAAGTTTTATTTATACCAGTTTTAGACAAAAATATCCATAAAGCCCCAGAAACTAAGAAGTCTCCAATCTGAAATAAAACAACACTTTTGTTCTCTAGTTTTTCTTGAAGCAAAGCTGAGTTTTTCCCCCTGAAACACAGCCACTCTGCTAATGCGTGCTGATTGGTCGGTTAAGGACAGACTCAGTGGCGTCCAGCTCCAAATGATAGCCACACATTAGAAGGTAAACCACAGCAGAAACTTTGCGTGTAGAAGAGACGTCTGATTGTTGTGCTGCTTGCTTCACGCTCAAAATAAAAATGGAGGATGCCCCAAAGCAGCTTGTGGTGCTGCGACGTCCTGCATACTCACAGAAATGCATTTAAAATCCGGGTGTTTGGAACTTTGTACGCTCTCTCACCCAGAACAAAAGAGTTTATCCACCGGATTTACATTTTTCAGCTCCACAGAGTCCCGTTCTGGACTACCGCAAATATTTCCATGACACAGGAAGTCCAGCGTGCTGAAGTGATCCGTTAGAGGCTGTCTGACTTTGACTGACCACAATCAGTTTGAGTGAGCTGCTAGGAGTCCCAGGAAGGAGATGCTAATCTTAAGTATCAGTTCAGGAAGTTCAGCTCACCTGCAGATCAGATGATCTCAGAGCCCACCCACATCAGGTTCAGCTGACACCAATAATTGTGCAAACCGCTTTGCAACCCACCTCCACCACAGCTCCTCGTTTCATCCGCTGCCTGACTTGATCAGTGTCACAGAAATGGATGGAAATAATCTCATGAGCAACAAATCTCAACTGTCTCAATCTGAAAGTATTTACAGGAGCTTTTGTTGTGCATCTGAAAGCCACTCGGCAACCCCACCCCTTCTTCTTATTTGATACTGGCTCTGTTCTGTTGTGGAAGGAGCGTCATCACCAAATCTAATATTTGGTGTCTGCATGTTCCTCATTCCTCTGTAGAGGAAATGGGTTAAAATAATAAAGAATTAGCCTTTGACAACGGCAAGAAAGCTGGGCCAGCTGTCACCAGATCTCAGCCCAGTAGATCACCGTTTGGTAAAAGAAAGTTACTGAACTGCGAGTGAGCTGTTGATCAAACGTTCTAGCCTGAGTTGAAAAACAGATCTTACCTTTAAAAAATGTATTTTTCTCATCAGTCCACTCTTTGATTCTGAGCTGTGTTTCAGTTTTCTTTGTGTAAATCAAGTCAAGGTGTGCCTGCTGTTCTCAGCCAGGTCGTTTTAACCAAACACGTCACATACAGAAAATCACAGATCCCATCCTAAGTGTCTTTTGGTGTTTGAAGGTCCTCTACGACATTCACAGTATGTTTGAAGCCTGCTGCTGTTTCCTCCCGTCACTGGTGTGTTTTTCATGTGTGAGGAGGTTCTCAGTCACCCAGCTCATGTCACGGTGGTCTAAAGTTATTTTTTATGTTATTCAAGATGTTTGACCATCTCATCCATACAGACATATTGAGTTATAAGAGCTGATGGGGATTCATCGCAGGTACATTGAATGAAATGACAGGATGAAGGTTGAATCACCTGTGAGGCCCTCAGCTGAACTCCTTCCAGGTGGACATCGACGCCTCCGTCGCTCCTCTCTCAAACCTTCGATCTATTAGGTGCAGATGTGAAGCTGAGTGGCGCCTTGACGACAGGGCGTCTCCGGATTGGTTGCTGGGTTTCACTGCAAACACCGTCTGCCACCTCGGTTCTTTTCTGACGTGTCAGATATGACCGTAACCAGCTGTGAGGTCACTCAGGTCTGGACCTCACTCATCTTTATCAAAACAAAAGACAAAAAAATCATCATGAATCAACGTGCGATGCTCTAGATCACTTTTACTTTGAAAAGCCTCTACAAAATTCTGCGACACTACGGCCCGCCCTAGATGCCTGTGATTGCGTAGAGTTTAGGTTGATGCACGACTCACGAGGAACAATAATTGATTAATTTAAGCTTTTTGTTTCATATTATAGTTTTACACACACACAACCTGCAAAATGAAACCTGATTCATTTGTAAAACCTGGTTATAGCTCAACACCTGGACAGGTTAGGACATGTTTGTGAGTTTGACCCGGCGATACTGTGTGTCAATGAGGATGTTACGCTTGGAGAAGAATCTTCAAGGGCATGTTTGCGAGTGGTTGCCCCGTCGTCCTGTCCTGTGAGTCACTGAGGACGCTGTGCTTGGATAGGAATGACTCACAGGAGACCAGAAACAGATACAGGCCACAAAAACACAGCTACCCATCAACACTAAATGGATAAAGGACTCTTTCAAAGAAACTGTTTCACATTATGGACTTCAAAGTCAGGCTCTTTGAGAGAAAAGCTCAACTTGCATCCAGACCTCGATCTGCTGCAGGTTGAATAGCCAGAATTTTAAGTTGCAGTCAACTTCTCCAGTCCGATCCTGTGATTCCTACAGGAACAAAACTGACTGTAGTTTTGGTTTGAGGAGACCGAACCTGTTTGATTTTAACCTTTAAGCTTTTTCAGAAACTCCCACTATCCCAGCCACTGACAAAATATCCCAGCAGTCAGAGTAACTTTATGCATCAAGCAAAAATAAATTCTATGTCTCTGACTTGAAGAAATTTGTTTAACATTTAAACCTATTTTCTGTATATTCCAGCACATAAAATAAAATATTTTTTGTGTTTACACTCACAAATAGATCCAAGTGAAACACAGCAGAAAATAAATAAAATCAAAGACTTTGTGCTCCTGTTGCTCTATTGTGCTCACAGCAGTCGCACTTTCTGCACCTGCTGCAAGATGGCAGCAGCATGTCTCCTTGTTGAACGTCTGCTTTGAATTTGTGGGGTATTTTTTTGTTTTTTACTATTTTAAATGGGTTTTCGTTTTTTCCAACAAGCTTTTTTAAGACTATTTTAAAGTATTCTCTAAATTCTTGGAAAGTAGTCTATTTATTGGGCCTGTGCTGCCGGCTGAACCAACTGCATCTGTGTTGCTAGTGGAAGACATCAGCACCACACCAGGGCCTGTGCTGCATCACATCACGTCACTGTCATGAGACATTCTTGCAAAAAAAATCACGGTTTTAGTAACGCAGTAACGCAGCGTTCCTACGGGAAAGTAACAGTAATCTAATTACCTTTACTTGAAAAAAGTAATCAGATTACACGCGTTACTGCCCATCTCTGCCTACGAGTCATATGTTCATCATCTGAAGGCAGAATACGCCTACAAACAGATTAAATGTCTTGATGCTCATCCAGGTAAGTAAATCCCAAAAGGTTGATTCTGTTGGTCTTGGGACTTCCAGAACAACGTGGCCTTTATGGAGGAGAAAAAGAAGAGAGCAAAGACTGGGTTGGACTGAGGAGCTCTTTAAAAATGTATCTTCAAATCCCAAAGTTACTAAATCCAGCTCGAGTTATCCTGAATTAAACGACCTACATGAGGACAGCAGGTGTGTTAATGGTCTGTTAGTTTCTCGCCGCTGGCGTGGTTCAAGGATTCAGGCGGTGCAGCTCTGAATGTGTCCGTCATTGTTGCTGCTCTCCTGCTAACAGACTATTCATTACCCCGGAGAGCCTTTCACTGAGGAACACGCTGACGTCATTCATTCATTTATAGTGAAAACTGCTCCGGCTGCTTTCACGCTGTTATAGCTTCATAGATTATAAAAGCACTTTTCTGTGAACCATCGCCTGTAAACCCTGAAAAGCTTTAACAAAACATAATACAGACTGAAATAAAAGCTCTCGTCCTGGCTGTGGAGCGACCTCAGCACACATTCAGACGAGTCAAATAATCGTTAGAAACATGACGTCTCTCCAACTCTGTTTTTTGACCTCGATAAAAAATATGATGGTTTCAAGGAAAGCGGTGACGGAGACTTAGAAGAGAAGTCCTTCGGGAATCCGACTGCATGTAGACGAGACTATGAAATCTGCTGAAGAGGTGCTCGTCTTTTTTACGTAACACGAGCCTAAAGAATTTATCAGTCGTCATTCTCAGTCTCTGACCCTCAACATGAAGCTTTATTAAGAACAAACAAATCCTCCATCATCTCTGTGCCAGTGTGTTTATATCAGCCGGACCACAGTCTGCAGTCAGCTACACCCATTCACATCTTACTAATGCAAATTTCTAATCAGCCAATCACATGGCAGCAACTCAGATCTGGCATTCAAAGTGAGCATCAAAACGAGAAACTGAGATTTAAGTTACTTTAAACGTGGTTGTTGGGTGTTTCAGAAACTGATGATCTGCTGGGATTGTCCCTGATAACAATCTGTAAAGTTTATGGAGAATAAAAGCAGACAATGGCCTCTTTAAACAAGCTGATGAGACAGCAACAGGAAGTCAAGGAACCAGTCTCTGCAGCCACGGTCTGCAGAAGAGCATCTCTGACTGCACAGCAGAAGACCACACTCAGACTGTCACTCCTGTCAGCTAACAACAGGAAGCCGAGGCTGGAAAAACATTGTTTGGTGACATGAGTCTTCCTGCTGTGACATTCAGATTGCTTTGTCAGTATTTGGTGTAAACAGCATGAAAGCATGGATCCATCCTGGCTTACATCAGTTCAGACTGGTGGTGGTGTAACGGTGTGTGGGGTATTGTTGACCATATCTGTGGTCGATTAGCAGCAGCTGAGCATCATTTAAACACCGCAGTCTACCTGAGTGTTGTTATTGACCACATCCATCCCATTAAGACCACAGAGTATCCATCCTCTGATGGCTGCTTCCAGCAAGTAATATTCCATCATTTCAAACTGGTTTGTCCAACTCAAATGGCTGGTCACCAGATCTCAGCCCAGTAGATCACCTTTGAGTTGCGGTGAAACGCAGGTCCAACCCAGTACTTGGACCTGCAGGTTAGTACTGGTTTGAAACCTGCGTTTCAACCCAGTACTAACCTGCAAACGTGGCTGATGTTTAGTTTTCTGGAGTGATTGATCGAAGGAGTGCAGAACGTTTTTAGATATAAACTAGTTAGCTAACATCCTGCTAACCCTTGACTCGGTTAAACCTTTGATACTCCGATGAAGGGTTAGCTAACATTTCATTTCATTTGATGATGTGAAACATGTAAATGTGACAAACATTAAAAACTCAAAACTGGGAAAATACTTTTTACTGTAGAGCTGTTTCCACTAACTCACTGAGTCAGGCTAAAAAAATGTTTTATTACATTCTGCTCATTTCGTGCATTCAGATATTCGCTGTAATAAACACGTAGAAACCAGATTGAGATGAAAACACCACCAACCAGGATTTTGCGACCTGCCAGAAGTCCAGCATAAGAAGATTCATCAGGCGTCCTACCCTCATGGCTCATACCTGTGATTTAGCCGAAAAACTAATCTTCACCAAACAGCACAAGTATGTAAAATATGAACAGCTTGTCCTTGGAAATAATGGCTGCAGATTATTTCAGAGATGCGGCGGTGTCGGCGAGTCCTGCTGGGCCTCGTCTCACCATCTAATCAGTGACAGTCACTCCCCAGGTGAGTAAAATTAACTGTAATAAGCTAGCAGGGCAGAGATCCGGCTGAGTGAATCATTTTCATGTATAAAAAAGAAAGAAGTCAGTTTGAGTCAGACTGCAGTGACGTCTGTCCGTGACACTGCTGTGAATGCTTTTACAGTGTTGATACATTCCCCGTCCACATTTCTCTGATCCTCCTATTGAACCAAGCCTGTTATTTTACTCTCTGAACTCCTCTTTGTTCCTTCAAACCATTTTTCGTCCCTCCTGATAACAAAAGTCCCTCTGCTAATGCCAAAGCAAAAGAAGTCTGCAGCTATAAGCTGTGGAAATGTTAAGCCCAAGTTATTAAAGGCTTACAGCGCAGCGTTTGGTGAAATTAGTGTGAAACATGTAATTTTCTCCAACACAAAATGGTCAATATTGTCTCATTAATTCCTCCACATGCTGCTCTAAGTGCGACACCGATATTTGTCATCAATATTCTCATTTAATGTGAAACAGGAGCTTTCTCACTTTAAGGATTCTGGGAACCTTATTCACAGATTTTAACGCGTTTTTGCTGCTGTCAGAACCAGATGTGATTATATTTGGGAGACACGGTGCGTATAACAGACACAGAACACTTTGTAACAGGAAGCCGAAGGATTTGAATACTGCTGTTTGTTGAATGTATGCTGAAATGTGGTGTTCCACAGGGAGCTGTTCTTGGACCTTTATCACTTCTGTTATGCTTGTTGGTGTTATTGAAGAACACAGTGTGAATTTCTATTTCAGTGCTGACGACAATTAATTATATTTCTCCTACGACACCAAATTACCAGTTAAACAAATTAGCACATGGCTGCTGCAAATATTAATGACTTGTACTAGTTCCTGCATTAACCACTGAAATTATAACCAACATAAATATGACGCACATTCCTGTTTTTAAAAGATTTCCCAGCAAACATTTCAACACAGGCTGGCTGTTAGCCCGACTTCTTGAACATTTCCTGGACGTCCTTCTTAGATTTTCCAGCAAAGAAAGCTTATGTTCAAGAATCTTTTAATATGTTGGTTAATTACAACAAAATTAAATCAAACAGACTCGTTCTTCTGAGCTGAATGTGAACCGCTGACATCATAGGTCCATATTAATGCCGGCAGAGGCGATGGTTATGCTGGTTTGACATGTTACTGTCAAAATAAAACCTCTTTAGAACTGGGAAAGATTGGCAGGTGAATAAATTTTTTTTTTCATATTTGGTGAACATTCAGTTGCAGCGCCCTGCTCGTCATCCAGAGGATCAGCAGGCAACACCACCAACCTGTGGATCACCACATTCAGGAAACTCAACTGGTTGTAGTTCTAACTTCATTTAACTTCATCACAAACAGGTTGCATATAATTGGTGACTTGATTCAGCCACAGACTGATAGCAGGCTGACTGCGTCTTATCAGAATCAAAGTCAAAATCCTTTATTGATCCCTAGAGAAATTATGTTGGTTACAACATTGCTGGCCTTGCAGATCAGTCTATTGAGTCTGTTAGCAGCAGCAACCTTCAACCTGCTGCCCCAGCATGCAACAGGGTAGAGGATAGCACTGGCCACAACAGACTCGTAGAAAAGTTATTGCTGTGTAACTGCCGTCTTGTCTCACCAAAGCTGTCCTGAAGATCGCGGTTGACAGCGACTGGCTGAAGATGCAGTCCCCGAGATGCACCGAGGCCGTAAGCTCATCGCACGGAGTTTTGGTCGTGCCGCTGTCGAGTCGACTCGAGCATTAAGCTCATCAAATGTCTTACATTTTGTTTATACCCATCAGGCTCTGGTGATACTGCTCTGAGATCTTGGGGCGGTTGTTATGTGACCGTGTGCAAGTTATCAATCAAATGTCACCTGATTAAAAACCAAAGACAGCTGCATTTATTTTCTGACCCATATTACTTATTTCATGGTTCAGTTTTTGCCCAGTTTGGACCCGCAGGCTCAGAACAATAATTAACGCACTCAATTCACGGAGGTGGGTCTGCTGCTGCAGACAGGCTGATAACAAAACCCACATCTGACACGTTTGCCATCTCATCTCATTATATTCCATCATAACAGTTTACTAATCGTTCCTTATTGGCTGACATTGCTCCACATAATGAAAGTTAATCATGAGAGAGGGCAGATATCCACGTCTTAGGAGAGAAGTGGGATCTTTTTTCAGAAAATGAGAATGTCTTTCTCGATCACACGGGGAGAAATTAAAGCCCCATAAAGTAAAATTAGAAAATGAAATTGGTGCAGAAACAAGCAGCATGCACGAGTGTCAACATCTCCCATCCATCCTCCGTTTTAACCCGCGTTACCACGGCAACTCGGAATCAGGAAGGATTTCAATGAAGCGATTATACTGTAAGTAGACACACGCCCACACGTGTTGTCACCCACGCAGACACCCGTAGCGTACGCTCGCCGCCGCTCTCTGCATTCGTCTCTTTGTGGCAGGCAGAGGAGGAAAAGATGATTGCTCGCATATTTCATGATTGCAGCCACTTTGTCTTTCATGAAGATACAAACGAGGAGAAGGAGGCAGAGCAGGAGAGGCGCCGTGTCCTCTCAGCAATCAGGTCGTGAGCTGTGTGAAGAGTCCTCAAACTCGAGCGGCGGGGAGGAGCGCCTCATATCTCACTGTCACTTCAAAACCCTGAAAATCTACCTGCGAGCAACCTGTGATTAAAGCACGACGCGAAGCTCAGCAGTCTCGGCTGGAAAGCCAGCCCATCACCTCAGAGACAAGATAAATGTAGGCTGTTGACTTTAAATATCATTAAACTTTATTTTTAGAGCACTTTTTCCTCAGGAAGATACAGAGCGGGTTTCAGAGAAGGAAATTAAAAATGCTCAAACAGCGAAATGAAAAGAAGCACAAATGCTGAGGAGAAAGAAATGTTCAGAAAATAAGAAAGGCCTCATCACCATAATCACATCCTGCTCTTTGGGAACTCGAGCAGCTGCTTTCTTTGCTCGCTAAGACTTGGTTGGAGACGGTGGCACAAACAAACTGTTGTGTTGAATATAGGGCACAGCTCTGCAACTACTTGCAATCTAGTTGCTGTATTGAGAGGTGCAGCCAAACGACTATAAGACGGAGTCAGCTCAACTGGGTCATGGTCAGCATGTTAATCTGAGAGACATTAGCGAAAACCACAAACATGAACTATCCAGACAGAACTTCAGAGACATGAAACAGAAACTGCTCCACAAATAGTGATGTAGTTGCTGCACTGCAGCAATTTAACCGCACAGTGACGAAGGTGCATCATCTTATATCCAGTACAAACACCTGAGTCGAGTTACAAAGAGATGTGCTGCAGACCGACTCAGACTGGCTGCTTCAAACTTTAGACGACAGTTATTTGCAAACCTGCTGCAGAGTGACTGCAGTCAGTCGTGTTTACCTGAGGTCTGCAGTGGGCGGGTCATCCACCCTCACATGCACAGTGAAGCCTGATACTAGTTAATGAAGGAAACTATACATGGGACATCACGGCGATGATGGGTTCATGTGAGCGATGGTTGCTCGATCAAACCTTCATGCTGAGGGAAGAACCGGAAACTTCCTGTGCAAAGGCTTCGGGTCATCATCAGCCAGGCTCGGTAGCAGTCTGCAGCCTGTCAGACTTTAAATAATCCAACTGAGCTTCTGTTCTTTACAGGTTAATGTCCAAACATGACTCCAAGTAAAAGAAAGGCCATCTCAGGACAGTGTGTGAAACAGAGACTTGATCGAGTTTGAGTTTATCTCTGTTTTGTTGCATAGGTGTTCCAGGAAAGTCCAGGCAGCCGAGAAAAAGTTCTGAAACTTGAGTTAGCAAGAGGTTATATTTAAAGATGATATACTAAAAAAACATGTAGCACTGCTATAACTCTGGATGTAAACTAGTCGCAGCGATATTTTTAAGGTTCTCAAATTCAGGTGAGTTCATGTTGAGGATCCTCAATGGCATCATCTGGCAGGAAGTAGACACCAAGATCTGACCAAACTTGAGCTCAGAGAACGTCTGTGACGTCCATCCACACCCCGAGGTTTATTATGTCACTGTGTGGTTTTGGATTGACTGCACTGAGAACACACTGATCCTTAGTTAATATAAAATGCCGTCATGTAGCGTCTTCCAGAAAAGTCACGGGATGGGACGCGTCCAGCACAAAGACTCCACTGTGTGTACAGTCAGTGTGTGTGTGTGTGTCACTTCTGGATCGGACGTCATACCGTCACACTTTCACCCCCGCACGCACACACTTGTCAGCGCTGTGTGTCACTGGATCAAACACAGTTTCTCCTGCAGACTCAGCGCAGCAACGTCAGCCCGAACCCACTCAGACCGACACTTTTGTCTTTTCTGTCATTGTTGTCTTGCTTCCCTGTCCTGTGGGTCGGATCCCACGCTGGATCATCACTGTGCCATTGTTTATTTCCTACGTTTTCCTTCATGAGTCAGTAGGCTGGATGACTCGATCGGCTCAGATCCCGGGACAATTTTGGTGTCTGAGTGAAGCGTCTCTTTTTTATTTACACCTGTGACGCAGCACTGAAACATCCAAGCATCAGATTAACAGTTTTGCAGTGAGATTTGCACAGACGTTCATGATTCTGTAACTTTATAATGCACACTGGCTTAATGAGCACGAGCACTACACGAAATATTGAAAACATTTCATTTAGGTTCCTGAGCTCCATCTTTGAGGTCATCCAGTTCTACCTGGAGGGTCCTGTTCTGCTCATTACCACCTTTATATCATTATTCATGGACACTGGAGTCATTTTACTTCATAGTTATTCATAGTTCCAATTAACCATCACTTAAGTGCACAAACAAATATTAAAAAACTTAAAAGCTTGGCACTCTACAGGACAGTTCCACAACAGAAAACTTGGGAAACATGAAAAAACAAGAAAAGTTTGGCAGAGTTTCAGCATTTTTATTGATTCTGTATAAGCAGCTTTTATGTCCTTGTTCATGTTTAGTTAATATCAGACACACAGGTGACCAGAGGACCTCTGGGTGAAATCAGTCGCAAAGGGACGCTATGTGTGAGAAAGTATTAGAGCAGGTGGCATGTTTCAGTTCCCCTCTGACGTGCAGAGATAAGCAGTAGGTTGTAAAGAAGAATAGAAAAGCAGGAACAGACTGAGGAACTGCTCCTCGGATCCACTTGGTGCTTGCTGTGGCTGCATGTAGTGTGATCGCCCAATGCGCATTGGTAACAAAGCTTTGATGAGAGGATACTTCAGCCTCATCTGACGCTCCTTCTCCAGGTGCGACATTAAAGGATCGGTGAGGTCGAGAATTGAACCTCAGCATATGCCAAAAACCTCCTTGCTGTGGTCACATGTAGTTCGTGTCAAAATTTTAACTTGTCTGCATCACAAGCATTCACTTTCAAAATAAAAGCTGTGCCTTACCGCTGCAGCAACACTTAAACAAGTGCAGCTTTAAACTTTGAAAGCAAACGGTCTCCGTTTCCTGTTTGTACTTTTGTACGTTTGACTTCTACTTGCTGAGCAGTCTTCAACTGTTTGCAGACAAGTTGGCACCAGCCATGCAAACAATGGGTAACAGCAGCAACCTGCTAGCAACCAAAGCACCTGCAAAGAAGTTTGTAGTGAAGCCTCTTTGGAAATAAGTTCATGCTATCAGGAACCTCCAGCAACTGCTCACCAACCGGGTGCAGACTTTTTTTTTCCAGGGTGTCGCTCATCAGTGTGACTGATAATAATGCTTCACAATGTCCGAGATGGCCACGTTGCCAAGACGCTACTAACTGAGGAAACCTGTTTAAACAAGGACGACTTTGGCGATGCTTTTAGATCTCAGTTAAGTTTGTATGAATTTTGTAGCATCACCAGATTAGAAATAGCAGTCCATTTTAATTTTCATACAAACCATAAACCATAATTCGGCGCTCTTTTTCTCAGCATATCGTACACGAGAGTGAAAAACTGAGTGTTTACAGTATTTTGAAGCTTTCTGGTCATGTTTAATGTAAAAATCCACCACATCGACAGCACACACACACGAAGGGAAACACAAAGTATAAGTGAATAACTGTTAGTGTGTCAGGGGAAACCACCGTGGACGTGATTAGGGTGACTCAAACTGTTTGTAATTGCTTTCCTGCTCCCTCATATAAAACCCACTCCTCTCCCTCCCTCTCTGACACTCAGCGGCTCAGTGTGGGTGGAAACCACGTCAGCTGTAAAACCACTGAAGGAGTTTCCACTCAGAGCGTCTATCCACCCGCTGTGAGCTGCAGAAACAGCCCGGTCCATTTATAGACCGTCAGCGGGGCTAAAAACAAACTGTTACTACATCGTTTCTCCTCTCAGCCGGAGGGAAACGACCACCGGCTCAAACCAAATCACACGCCAGCAGTAATAATCAGCGTATTGTAGAGGTGACTGTGACATCGATGATGTTGGTGTTTACCTTTAAGCTCTTTGAAGGGAAACCCTTTATTCAATATCTGTGATTAATGGTTTAAATTTTTCTATTCAGCAAACCAAAGATAAAAGCTGTGTGCAAACCCCAAAGCTGCAATGAAATGAGCCTCACAGCAGGTTCTTACATCATCACGACCTCCGTTTTCATTCATCGTTTCTGATAAAAACGCCACATTTGGGTTCAAACATGCTTGATAAAGAACGATGTGCTTGAAATTTATTAAGAATAAACCAAAAACCCACTGAGATGTTTGGGAAATCAAGCCGAGAGGCAGCAGACGGCGCCCGCTTCGGCGATCTGGTGCTCCAACACAGTTTACCGCAGAAACGTTGTACAAAGTAAAAACAGTTCACCAAGATTTCTGACTAAATTCATTAAATCTATTTTCAGGCCATAGTTTACATTTTATGGTGATAGTTTGAGATGTTCCTGGCTCTCACACTGAGAGATTATTTATTCTGTAACAAATCAGATTTTCTTCTCTGTGATTTGCCAAAACAGCCGGTGATTAGGAACGGCTCACAGCTTGAGCCTGGTTCAGTCAGGGCTCTGTGTGCGGCAGGCGGAGGTGAGGATCCAAACGCAGGACTCGTGAAGCCAAATGTCAACAGAAAACCACAGCGTTATTGCTGACAACGAACAAAACATGAATAGAACAATGAATACTGAGAACCGGAAACACACAGGCAGAATCTGAGGTTACGACGCGACCAGAGATGGGCAGTAACTTTGGGATTTGAAGATACATTTTTAAAGAGCTCCTCAGTCCAACCCAGTCTTTGCTCTCTTCTTTTTCTCCTCCATAAAGGCCACGTTGTTCTGGAAGTCCCAAGACGAACAGAATCAACCTTTTGGGATTTACTTACCTGGATGAGCATCAAGACATTTAATCTGTTTGTAGGCGTATTCTGCCTTCAGATGATGAACATATGACTCGTAGGCAGAGATGGGCAGTAACGCGTTACTGTATTCTGATTACTTTTTTCAAGTAACGAGTAAAGTAAGGGGTTACTATTGCAAAAACGGTAATTAGATTACCGTTACTTTCCCGTAGGAACGCTGCGTTACTGCGTTACTAAAACCGTGATTTTTTTGCGAGAATGTCTCATGACAGTGACGTAAGCGAGTGCGAGGTTCGTGACAACAGCTGTGTGCAGATCAACAGTGGATCATATATCGAGTGCGGGAGAGAGTATGAGCGTGCAGCGTTTAAAGTGTGGAAGTACTGACCTTACTTTGAGTTTGATTCCATAAAAAGTGACACAAACATTAGTGTCCGCTGTGCGTGGGAAGAAAACTTCTTTTTACAGCGAAAAAAACCCTAAACTTCCGAGCAAGCACCGAGTAGCTACGACGTGACGGGAAACTCACAGAGAAACTCGCGGATTCTTCAACTGACCGCAGCACACCTGCACCAGGGTAAACCTCCGCCTGCCCCCACTCCTGCTTTACAGGTGAAAATAGAGCAACAGGACCGCTGAGTCTTTGACTTTATTTATTTTCTGCTGTGTTTTACTTGCATCTATTTGAAAGACTGAGTGTAAACACACACAAAAAAAATTATGTGCTGGAATGTGCAGAAAATAAGTTTAAATGTTAAACCACTATCCCCAGCAAGCTGCCTCAAAGCCTCATGGGAACGCAGGAGAGCTTCTGGGCTGCAAGCATCCAAGAGAGAAACAAGGCTGATTATCTTTTAGTGGCGGCATTAATGAAATCACCTCCAGGGGATCTTCAAAACTGACATTTCATAAGGAAACTTTTACCAAACTCACATAACAGACGTTATTAATTCAGTGACTCGAGCTTTAATATGCACGACTTTCACACTCACGAGTTCCTCCAGTGAAGGTCGACTACTTTAATGAAAACTGCAGAAGTGAAGGAAGCTGAGCAGCTAAAATAATCGTTTACACCTGCTCCTAGACAAAAACGTACGTTTTGCAAATGCAGCGCAGATTTGGTTCTAACTGAAATAAGTCAGTGTTCATGTCCTTTAGTTTTCCTCACAGAGAAGCTGATTTATGAAGCCTTGTGCTGATGGCCTGGCGCCCATTTCAAAGCGATGACCAGATATCAAGAGATGAATCTCAATGGAAACCTCGATGTGTGTTAAAGAAGAACGTGTTTTCTCCAAAGACAGAGTAAAACGAGCTTTTGTTAAAGGCTTCTAACAGAGAACTGGAAGGAGAGTCGTGCCCCTGAAACATTTCTGTTTCCCAGCAGGCGAGCCTCTTAATTCCTTGATCCAGAGCAATCAGATTTACTTGCTGAGAAAATAGGAAAGACCAAGCAGCAGTTTGGCTCCAACCAGCATTTTTATTGCTTTCAAGAAAAGAAACAGAGAATAAAAAGCCATGAGAGCAGTAGTGTGGTGTGTTAACCTCTGAAAGCCTACAAAAAATATAAAAACTTACAACAGGAAGAGCGGGCTGTTAATACACTAAAGACTAATTACTGAACAAAGACCAGGAGGGAGAAGAGCTGACAGTAACACAGGGGAGAAAAATCAGGGACTAAAAACAAACAACTTACTTTCATAGTAAAAAGAGGAAATAACGTAAAGGCCAAAACGAAACACACACAGAAGAAGACACGACTGCATTAAACATGATGTTGAGCCCGAGCAAGGGACAGTCAGGGACATGAACTCTAAACAAAGCTCGTCACTAGAGTGATGACAAAGGAAACACTGGAATCAAAGCCATGATGCTAGCAGTCAGGTTACAGGAGAAGAACAACAGGTGGACGAGCCCATTGGTCTTTTTATTTATCAGGCGCTCTTTGTTATCACTTTTCTCAGGATTCATCCAAAGAGTTGATTTTCTTTCCACTCCATCTGACTTCCAATGGAGGGGGGTGATTTTCGCTACCCAGTGACTAAAGACCAGCGGTCTCCAACTCCAAGCCTCGTGTCTGGTGTCCTGCAGGTTTTAGATGTGTCTTTGATCCAACACAGCTGATTTGAATGTATAAATGACCTCCTCAACATGTCTTGAAGTTCTCCAGAGGCCTAGTAATAAACTAATCATTTGATTCAGGTGTGATGGGTGAGATCTAAAACCTGCAGGACACCGGCCCTCGAGGCCTGGAGTTGCACACCCCTGCTAAAGACCAATATATTCTCCCAGAAAGCTCCCAGAGCTATTACTCAAGGCCAGTTTTTAAAAATGATCAGAAACTCTGGATCCTTGGAAGCAAAATGCAAAGAAATGAGGAGCAGCTCACAACTTTACTACATTAAGAAATACAAACCACAGGACACAACAAAATATGGACGGGACAAACTGCAGTACAATGGAGCAGCAGATTGTTCATTAGTCCAAGACTGACTCTCTAATTACGGTCTCACACGGTTCAGTTTGACTTGTGTAGGTGATGAAATCCACGTGTTGATACCCAAACAGAAAGTGTTGTTTGTCATAATGAGGATTTGCATAATGAAACCTTAGTGTTTGCAACAGATCCTCCACACATTACCCAACCCAAAGCTTTAAGAGGAACCACCAGCTTACACAGTCCTATAAAATACTTTGTAACCAGAACTGTAAACTAACTAAATCTAATAAAACTATAAAAATTTTGCATATTCAGTGGTGAGATTGTATCATGTCTCTATCCAAACTTTCAGTTGGCCAATTGTATATGATCATGGGAGGCTTGATTTAGTTCTGCCAGTGGATTAGTGCCTGGTTAATCATTAGTGTTGTCATGGTGCTCATTGGACAGCTCATTCAACTGAGAAACCTCAGCTGAAGAGTTACATACCATGCAAAAGTCTGGGTCCAGGAAACCTCTACAGCAGGAACGTCAAACTCATTTCACATCCGGAGCCGGACCATTAAAAATCCCCTTTCTCTCAGTGTAAGCTTACCTGCACATTCAATCCCTACGATATTCCTATTCAAGAAAAAGAAACACAATGTCAACAGCACGTCTCAATTTTAGCACATGATAAAGAAATGCTGCTGTAGTAAATGAAAAAAGTCTGTCAGCACGACCTTTTGGGCTTAAATTATAAAAAATAAACATGTAAAATTACAGAAGAAGTCCTAAACTGTCCTTTTATTATACAGGAGAAAGTTTTTGTTAATTCCCCAAAAAATCTACACAAATACTATTGTAGTTAGTAAAAAACAAATATGTAATTGTTTATTTATTACTCCGGTATACTATGAGGGAGGTCGCCGTCAGTAGGACAAAATGTCTTGCAATCTTGCAAATGTGTAGAAGAGCAGAACAGTCATGAAGTTTAAGAAGAAGGCGACTTCACTTCTTCCGTTCTAAAATGTTTTAGAGCTGTTGAAGCCTCTTGGCTGAGAGGTGAACTGTCTTCAACAAAACTGAAGTCCAGTCGCTTTCTTTTAAAGCTCCTAAGACTGCGTGACCTGGATGAGCCTACACAAACATGTGGAGATGTTTTACCTTTGTAAACGTGAGTTACAGCTAAAGGGGAGAGACCGAAACATGGAAGTGTCTAAACAAGCGGCGTTAAAAGTGTTGAGGGTCCAAGAACAGCGCCCTGTGGAACACCATGTTTTAAGCAGTATAGTCAGCAAATAACCACATGGAAGTGAAGTACGTAAAAAACTGCAGTTCCTTTAATATCCACTAGAGGCTGGCTTCAGAAGTGACTGAGTCTCTGTGAAAATGTCCAACTTTAAAGCATTAATACGTTCTTACAGCAACACTTTTTAACTACTGAGTGAGGTGAACTTTTTCATGACTCGCCTGGATACCTGAGCACGGCTGCTTGGACTGACTGCTGCGCCAACCCAAGCAGGTGTAGCATCTGCTAGGCCTTTTGTGCTATTGGAGCATTTTTAATTGGCTATCTGACCAATAACACAGCCTGCTGTTTGGTAAAGACCATCACTGCTTGGTGATTAAAACTCCAGTATGTTCTCTGAGTTTCAGAAAGAAGAGGCCGTTACAGATCAGCTGCCAAACATGTAGCTGACGTGCCATATAGTTGAAAATACCTCATAAACAGACAGGTCTGAGCTTAACTCTAAACAGGTCACTGGTTTCTTGGTGGATATTAACAGGTTTCTATGACAGCCTTTTTTAGTTCCTTTGTGTCTCAGAGTGTGGCCTCCAGGCTCTTTGCCCACTGGAGCGACAGGTCGTTGAACTACATGCCATCAGGCCTCGGTTTGGTTTAGAAACAGAAAAAATGACAACAATAGCAATAAAAAAACCTCCTACTACTCCGAGTGCTGATGGCAGGAAACAAAAGCAAACTGAAATGTGCTGGAAAACGCACTCCTACGCACACGCAGACTGTCTTACAGATACGTGTGTTTGTAAGAAAACAGTGAAACAAAGCACGCTGATCGTCTCCTGCTAACAGCAGCTGGAAAAGACGCGCGACACCTCTGCAAAGACTTTAACTGGATCAGAGATGCTCTGTTCCCAGAAAAGACTGAGGATTTCTGCTATGAGAGGGTCAGTGTGTGTGTGTGTGTGTGTGTGTGTGTGTGTGTGTGTGTGTGTGTGTGTGTGTGTGTGTGTGTGTGTGTGTGAGAGAGAGATGAACAGCTTGATCTTTATGATGAAGGAAGCGATGAAGACAACAGGCTCAGTGTTCATCTGAAAAGCCTCTTGAAGGGACCAGCTGGAGGAAAGTTACTCATCAAAGGCTGTGTTTTTATCTGTGTGTGTGTGTGTGTGTGTGTGTGTGTGTGTGTGTGTGTGTGTGTGTGTGTGTGTGTGTGTGTGTGTGTGTCTGTGTGTGTGTGTGTCACACCTGCAGATTGGTGCTGATTGTAGGACTCTTGATTCTGATTGGATGATTTGTACTTTTATGAACCAATCAGCTGCTATGTGTTTCAGCTCCACTTTGACAGGAAGTAATAGAAAGAAATGAAGCAACAAGCAAGTCTAAAATAATCGACTAATCAGTGACACGGTTGATTAAATGCTAACAAGATGGTTTCAAATTTGCAAGATATTGTGCTGAAACCTCACATTAAAATTTTTAAGTAACACTATTGTTGTTTATCACCTTTGACCTGTTTATGGAAATGAGTGCAACCAGCAAAGGAGCAGTCACTGAATCCAGTCTCAGAGCAGATGATTCCCTCTTTTCCTGGTTTCCTAGAGAGTCTAAACTCATCCAGGAGTTCAGGGAAAACACAACAGACGGAGCCATCGAGCGATGTTTCAACTAATACATCCACAAAGAACGAAGGACTGGAAACATACGGGGACAAAACAATCAGGGATATAAAACTCCAGCCGCAGGACCATGACAATCATCAACGCTGCAGAAGTGAGACTAGACAAAAAAATACATGGTAAAGGCAGGACATCTAAACAGGAGCAAAAACCGATATGACGGGCCGTTTGGGCTGCACAAAGCCTCAAATATCTGAGCACGTGGAAGCAGGAACGTAGGAGCTGTGCATTTCTTCTGGTGTTTACACGTTTCAAAGATCAATCACCAGGACCTCAAAGACGCTTCTTTTTCCTTTCTTCTGCAACAGAAGGTCTGTGATGGGTTTGAAGGTTTCTTGAAAGTCACTGCCTTTAACTTGTTGTGCAACTCTCCTCATCTTTAATCCACCTCCATCCTTACCTTCGCACATAAAGGACTTCTCAGCACCTCCTTTGGAAAGTCTACGTGTGGAAACTTTACTCACTGCAACCCAAAATAAAAAGAAGCTAAACTCAAATCATTAAGAGGAAAACCAGACGTAAGCAGGCTTTTTTATTGCCTATAACCCAGAAATCAGTCTCTGTACAGAATACTGAAAGGTCACAACACCTGAAATGTATCTGCAGGGGAGAGGAGGTTTGATGAAGGACGTGTAGTCAGGAGGCACAGGTGGAGGGAAACGATGGAGGGAGGACGAATCTTTAATTTGATTCAATTTGACTGCAGTGGGCCCGATAAGACCTCTGCTCACATCTGTGGTGGGAAGCAGTGGAGATTCTAGAGTCTTCAGGGACCCTGGGCAAAAATGAACAGGGGGCCCCTCCCTGCAGTGGATGCTGGGTGCACATCTAGTAGGATCAATTAAAAGTGGAAGTTTGAACTGATCATGTGGAGAGGGGGCCCCTTACCCTTCACGTTGCTGCTGGTGCCAGAAAGTAATGATTCTGACAAAATGTAATAAAGGAATGTTCAAGACACTTTCTGATAACATAAAATTAAAAAATGTTGTAGAGTTGAAATTGTATCGTAATAGTTCCAATCTAGAGAATTAAACGGACGTCCCTGGAGTCTAGCACGTAATAAAATACACACCGCACATAATTTACATAATTTACACCAACACACCTCAGAGTAACTTAGTCAAAAGCTTCTTTCAGCTGCTCCTTTATTCATAACAGATCTCCAAAGCGATTTGTTTCTCCTCCTGGGATCAGCCCTGCCTTTCATCTCTGGTGGGGACGAAATTTATAACAGAGGAAAAAGAAAGGCATGAAATTTCACTAAAATCCAACAAAGGCAGCAATGTAGCGAGACTGAAAAGACTGCTATGAATAATTATTTGGGCCTCTTGGTGCAGCAGTTGGGTATATCCCCTCTCTGACATCACATAGGTGCAATGATAGAAAACAAACTGTGTAAAGCTGGGTATTTAGAGCAGTGTAAGGCCTGGCCTTTAGCTCACAGGGATTACTTGTGCACAAACTAACCTCAGTATTAGAAACTTTGCCCATATTTAACATGAACAGCCACCACTGGAACAGGAGATGCATGACAGGAAATAAGGAAAGCTCGTTGTTCAGCAGGAAAACTAGCACAAAACACTTTCTCAGAAGCTGGAAATTTTTAACTAGAGATGCAGCATGCTATATGTGATTTGAATCTAGTGTAATGAAGAAGTTTGAAAGTCAAATGAGCTGCAGGTAGTCTGAGCTCAGCCCCTGAAATCTGACCACTGATGCAGAGCCTTCAGCCATTATGTTAGCTGGAGCCTTTTATATATGGACTCGGACGGCACACTGATGCCTTACAGGTAAGTTTACCACTAATGACAGTGTAAATATTTAATGTTCAGGAGGTGCAGGTGTGTTAAACAGTCACCTGATACGAACTCACTGGTTTGTAGCATCGTGTTAAATATTAAAAGCAGGAAACCACAACTGAGTTAATGTAAGTTACTGCTCAGCTCACAGGAGACTGCTTTGAAAATGCAAGCCTCAGAAACACTGGGGACTACATTTCCCATAACACGTTACTTTGAAACAGCCTTGTTTGTAGTAAATCAGACTTTATGCTACCTTGATGTAATGACAAAGCTTATCAGGTACACCTTGTGTAGCTGAGTTACAGCTAGCTGGCTAACTGTCTCCGTGTTCACTGTTGCTACAGAAGTTATGTTAGCCATACAACTGTACTTACATGACTTACTGATGGCTAAAATAAAAACTGTTTGATTATCCATCAGTTTGACATTATAAATAAATGTTGGATCATGTTATCTGGTGAGTTATTTTTTGGCAAGCTAGCCAGTTAACATTTCACTTAGGTATGAGTTTGCTAGCAATAATATTAGCAAGGAAGCTATGGTTAGCTTGCTAGTTATACGCTGCAGAGAGGGTTAGTTTGTCATGTAACCTTTCAAATTAGATCATTAGCTAAGTTAGCATCAGCCCCTAATAGTTAGGACGGATTAGCTGACCTTATTACCTCTTGCTAAGTGACGTAGCTAACAAATGAGAAAGGGCAATGGCGTTAGCTACCACTGGCTAGAATAAACAAGATGAAATGGCTGGCAATGCACAGGTAGGACACCTGACGTCTTATTTTAATTCATCTTTTATTCAAAGCCTGTGGTTCATCATGCACTGTGTGCTAGAGCCTCGGCATAGGATTTTTCAGACTAATACCGATATTTGGTGATTTAGCTATCCGATATATCAGCCGATATTTTTTCTTTCATACACATGAAACATGAACAGATTTCCTTAACATTTGTTATGTGCCGTTATTTACGACTTCTCGCTCAGATAACATGATAGTGCAGTTTAAAAGAAATTTAGTTTCAATGTCAAAATAAGTTGTAGATCACGCTCAGCCTGACTCAATTCAGTTTAAATTTAGTTTTACTAATATGTGGGGATAGGTTAATTAAAAAATGTAAATTGCCCATAGGTGTGAATGCGGGACTGAATGTGAGTGCGAATGGTTGTCTGTCCCTGTGTGTTGGCCCTGCCACAGACGTACCCCGCCTCTCACCCTATGACAGCTGGGTTAGGCTCCAGCACCCCGCGACCCTGAAAAGGATAAGCAGAAGCGAATGGATGGATGGATGGATGGATGATATAGCAACAGCAACAGCAGTCTCCTCGAGTCGCTGTATAATATTTCTCTCATAAGCCAGCATGAGAGAAATATGCTTTCTTTCTCAGACTCTGCTCAGATCAGCTGGTTTTCATATTTGGGGCAGCAAACACCTGTTATTTGTCCACCTGGTGGACAAACTATGCAACAACAACCCTCGCACTGGTTGAAGGGTGTTTCTCTTTCACATGTTTAGTTTTAATATAGTTATCAGCTATTATATCAGCAGATATATGTTGCATATATCTGCTGATATATCAGTCTGGCTCCGTGGCATGCTGTGAGGAACTTGAACTTATTTTAAGCAGCTTGTGTTTTATTTGCTTCCACTCCTCCAGCTGGATCTCAGGTGCAGTGAGGAAGACTTCCTCAGAAATCCCCACAGCAGTAAAATCCACCCAGTTTAAACTGTCTGACATGGAAACATCTCTCATCGCTTTACGCCTCTCTGCCTTCCTTCCTTCCTTCCTTCCTTTCCTCCTTCTGTCTTCCTTTGCCAGTTCGTGCGTCCTTGGAAAAACCCGGCAGCTTGATTTGTATTCTCATCATTCAGACAGACAGACAGACTGCTGGGCCGAGAGTCACGAAACACTCCTGCTGCTGCTCCGCTGATGGAGAGGAGGGGAGGGACTGAGTGAAGGAGAGACAGAGGGAGAGAGAGGAAGAGGGAGGAGCCAGGCTGTCAAGGTGAAAACCTCTTTTTTTTATCAGCCTGACGTCCAAAACACGACGCGCAGCGCTGCCGGGAGGAGGCAGAGGAGAGAGGAGCTCCCATCTTTACCGAGGAGAAACTGTGTTTACCTTTTTGGTTTTTAAATTGTGGACTCTAAGTTGAATGGCTCAGTGAGCGGAGCCCGTCGGAACCAGCGCAGGAATTAAAGGTGAGTTTGTTTTTTTCGATAACGTGGAGTTGTTACCTGCGCTGTCACGTTATCCTGGCGTGTCTGTGCGCAGACACTCCCGTGTTTTTGGCATCGGTGCTCCTCGGAGCTGCTCTGCAAAGGTCCCTCCTGCTGCTGGGGAATTAAAGGAGAGACCTTTGGAGAGCAGCAGTGCGTCTGAGCGGTTGCGTAATGTGGAAACCGATCAGCGCGTTTTGGGGACGATTTCACAGACACGACTCCGCTTAACGCAGAGTCACTAAACACAAAACAAACACTTTCCCGCGCACTTTTAGCGCCAGCTGCGCGCTCTGAGCCTCTTTAGCGACACATGGTTGCACCTGACGCACAGGTAGCTCTGAGTGTGGACTGCTTCGGATCAGCTGCAGCTCCACCTAACACGGCCTCGATGTCAGGGGTGACAGCTGGAACACATCTGGCCCACTGAACACTTTGGAGTGCGCAAAGTGAGTCATAAACGCCAAAAGTGGCCAAGAAGAAGCAGGTGCAGTTACTTACTGACACCTACACCTGCTGCCGTAAAACGTGTCCTCTGTTTGAGAGGAAGGTCCAATTTAGGGGCCCTAGAGGTCACGTGGGTGCAGTGATTTATAAGCAGATGAATAAACGATTGTGAAGATTTATTTGGCCAAACTTCAGGTGTGTTGTGACACCTGGGCTACATCCACAGAGCCCTTCCTGGTGCTGTAGCTGTGCTATAAATGACCCAGACTGACGTCAGATGTGTCCATTATCGGGGAATAAATTCCAGTGCAGAGAGCTGAAAGTGAAGCTTGAGCAGCGACTGATGGACGAACACTTGAATGAAGAAGAAGAATTAGATTTGTAAGTTGGTATGCATTTAGTTTCCCTCAGTTTATTGAGAAACAATAAAGCGTTGATCACAGGGCAGGAACCTTTCAGCAGCTGAGTGGACTCAGTGCTGATATTTACTGACCAGCTTTGTTGTAGTAGGACTGTCATGATAGACATGATATTATTACTGCACTGTTTAAATGACTTTCACTGACATTTCTCTTGGTCTCAACACCACAGACTGTATATAAATTTGGACTTTGCCACAGTTGTTGTGTTTATAACCAGAGGTAACAGGTGTGACTGAGACACCAGCTCTGCTCGCTCACAGTTTGAGGGGAGCAACGATCAGAAACAAACTCTGCTTTATTATTGGCTTTACTCTGAAGTTTAATTCAGTTCAGTTGAATTCATGTAGTGACAGATCAAATGAACAGTCAGTATCAGAGAGAAAACAATCAGGTGGTCCACTCTGAGGAAGCACTTGGAGACTCTGGGGAGGAAGAAGTCTTTTTTAACAGGAAGAGGACAATAATAGAAGCAGGATCAGGGAGAGGCACCCATCGGGGGTGGAGTCCGGGAGACAGAAAAAAAACACAAACTAAACAACCAGCACCCTGAGCCAATAGCAGCAGGGCTCCGGGTCACCTGATCCAGCCCGACCTAAAAGGAAAGCTTCAATCGTAGTGTGAACAGTAACGAGGGTGTCTCTGTCTGCTGAACCCAGACTGGGAGCTGCTTCCACACAGCGACCTGAAGCTGAAGGCTCTGCCTCCCATTCTACTTTTAGCAACCCCAGAAATCCAAAATAAACCAGAGAAAGCAGTGATCTGTTAGGGGGATAAGCTACTGTGAGGTCTTTAAGACAGACACGGGCTGCTTGTCCCAGACTTGTCAGGAGAAGGATTTAGAATTAAATTCAGGATTTAATTAAAGAGAAGCTAGTTAGGCCCCATCAGTACTCTGCTGCAGCATTTTGGATCAACTTGAGGCTTTTCAGGGAGCAGCCTGATAATTCTTTACAACAGCTCAGCCTAGAGGTATAAATGTTTGGACTCATTTTTACTCTGGATGTTTCTAAATTTGATGGTATTGAGATGAATTTGTTTGCATTATTGTAAGAGGCAACTTCTCATTTCTGGACTTGATTGCATTCACTGACTGCACAGAGTCATTCCTCCCAACAAGCTTCCTCTCTAACACGATAAAGTCTCGACCTTGTGTTGTTGTCCTTCTGCTGCCTCTGGATAAAATGAGCCGAATGGAAACTTGCACCTTTACTAATGTGTTTCACGTCGTTTTGAGCCAGGCCTTTTGAAGTACAAATGCATCGAGCTGACACTCATCGGTATGTGCAGTTTGCTTCATTATGGACACAAAACCGGTGAGACGGGATCAAAGCAGAGCTGAGGGGCTTCAAATCGGCGCTCATTTAAATCGGTTTCAACGTGCAGCTCCTCTGCACAACAAACAGCAAGAAGGCGTCGAACAGAATACGGCAGAGACCTTCTTATCCGACCGAGGAGCTCAGGAACCTGCTGCTGAGGCCGAGACGAGGGCAACATTAGGCCTGATTGGACACACCTGTGGAGCTGCAGAGACGTAAAGTACCCCATCGCCGTGTTTAGTATGTGACGTCGGATTGTTTTGTATTCAGTGAGCATGTGAAGCATCTGCAGGTGAAGCTGCTCTGCAGCCTCAGTCGTGACTCAGACCTTTATCCTCAGGCTGGTCCTTAGAAGTGACTCAGCTGGTTTATGGCCCCAAAAAACCAAAAACAGGCCTTTTTTGTTTCAGTGGACTTACTCTGCTCACACCTCAGTGCATTTATTCTTGGGCTCTCCTAGAATAGCTTATTATGGTTGAAAGCTCAAAATAATCATCCCTCTGTCTGAAGCAAGCCGTTTTAGCTCCTCCCCCTTAAATACAACTTACTCGTAATTCGCTGTTCTTCATAAACAGAATGTTTTAAAAGGGGGTGGGGCTTCTGTACCTAAAGTGATCTTAGGGAAAGCCCCACTCTATGACATCATGCAGATCGAAGAGCAGGTCAGTGAGCAGTCTGTGCTTTTGGCTCGCAGGGATTACTTTATTTGAAATCAACAGTTTCTGTATGACAGGAAATAAGGAAAAGCAGATAAGTGCCCTTTAACCCTGCTGAGATATTCAGATTTGATAGTGGTGATCTGTAGGGCATGAAACGGCAATAAACAGCTCTGTTTACTTGCTTACACAAATTGTAGGACAAATTTTAGGTAAAAAAAAAAAAAAAGTCAGAAAATGTCTCTAAAACAGGCATGAAGCAGAAAATGTTCACCTCATAGTCACGATTTCATTTGTCCTTTCAGCCACATTCTCTCAGTGACCTTTGAGAAATGAGAGTGCTGCAGACTTTTAAAGGACACCAGCAGGAAAAACCGCTCGTTTCCAGGAAAAAGGTCTTAAGATTTTATCCGACACCCTCAGCATGTGGATCCGGTGATCATGAGGGACTTTTGAGTGAAAAGTGACGACAGATGTGTTGCTTTGAGAGGAGACGGCGTGACCTGCTGAAGCAGAAACACTGAATCCTGACAGAGATCAACCCGAGCTGGAAATCTTAAAGCTGGAAATACATGCTGGGAGGAATTTTCCATCTTAACAGGATACCTGAAGGTTTTTTTTTTCTTTTATTTGTAATCGCACATGATCACTTTCATTTCTAAAACTAGACCAGATATGATTTTGCCAAATTTAGATGTTGCTTTTAGAGCATTGTCACGAACTGGGCCGTACGGTCATGACAAAGAAAACCCCAGACATGGTTAGGAATGTATCCCAAGCTGCTTTATTCTTTTAAAGCAAGTGAAACAGAAAAGAAACCCTACTGTCAAAAACAAACAGTGATGTGTGTAATCAGTACCATCAGTAGTGTGTGTGAAACATGTAATAGTGTCAAAAGCAAAAACCTAACGCAGCCAGAGTCCAACCTAAAGGCTTTTTATATAGAGTCCCGGCTCACTGGCCCAGATGTTGCCAGTGTCACTGATTGTAAACGGGAACTCCGCCTCTCCAACGCCTGCAAACAAGACACACGTGAGCCAAAAGGAAGGCAGGGTGCAGTGGGTCGTCACAGCGTAGAAATGAACTTGTGAATGTTTCAGAGTCCTTCTGTGTTCATGTGTTGAATGCCTTCATGCATTTTATGACTCGAGGAATTAAGAGTTGCTTGCAACATACATTAGTGACAAGCAATAGCCAGATGTGCTGGTGACCTGTTTCTTCACATTGTTGGACTTTGGTCAGATTCAAAACCACACCAAATGTGGCAGATCTTTACTTTTGTCCTTGCTCCAGCTCTCCAACATGATTTTCACCTGGATAGGTTTTGTGCAGTTTTGGAAAATAGATGATGACAGGATACTTGCAGCCTTAGTTTTTCTCTTTCCGATTTTAAAAAATTGCTCAATGAGTTTGGTAATTTAAAGTCTGACCTGTTGGTGGCAGTGTTGTCTCACTGTTAAGATTTCCAAGGATTTTTCCTGTCTCTCTCCCTTCAGACCCATCCGGTTGCAGCAGATGGCTGCCCATCCCAGAGACTGGTTTTGCCAGAGGTTTCTTCCTGTTAACAGGGAGTTTTTCTTTCCCACTGTCACCAAGGGTTTGCTCACAGGGGACTGTCTAAATGTTCAGGTTGTTTCTGTGTAATTGAAAGGTCTTTACTTTACAATATAAAGCACTTTGAGGTGACTGTTGTGCTATATAAATGGTGAAAGATTGAATTAAAGACAGGCACAGTGATGCAGAAAGGTGTGCTTGCAGAGTGACATGATGATGGCAGTATTTGCAGATGCAGATCAGGATTGTTTTGTGTTGTTCATGTTGGGGGATGTGGTTTAAAATCTTTCCAGCTATGAAGTAGCTAAAGTGGTTTAAACTGATGTGGGATGCTCACATGCCTCAGCTGCAGTTTTCCAGGAAAGGTTTCCAGCTCTAGAAGCTAGAAAAACTCCTGGAAAGCCTTCAGCTGCTGAAATTGCCAACAAGAGCTTTTTTGGCTTTGACTATTCTCAAACAGACTGCTTGTAGTACAATTATGAGTTTGCACTTTTAAACCCTTATTGAAGTTTACATAGCTGGTTTTGATAGACGGCTAAGAATTTAGAGCAGCTTGTGACCTCTGAGGAAGTGCAAACCTTTAGTTACAGCATCCGTAGGTATTTCATAACTGTTTTTCATTAGTGTTTTGTCAGGGTAGGCGGTGAAATCTAAAAAAAGAGATATCAATTGAAACATACCTAATGCGATCTGCCTCTTTTTATCTCAAGCTGTAAAGCTTCTCTAATGCCCGTTTGAATATATTATTATACGACTGCCACAGTTTGCTATTGTCTCTGGAAGCAGAATTAATGGCGCTTGATTGCTGGGCCACTGATACCCGTATGAGATAGGCATTCTCCAGGGAGTGTCCGTCTCCTTTTAACAATTGCTAGAGTTTGTCAATGTGAGAAGCTCGCAGCTGGTTGTTTGGACATGCACATTATGGATAAACCTGTGGTCTTTATGGGACATTAGCATGTTAGACAAGCTGCTGCTGGCTCTGAGCTCTGTCATCAAGTGTGCTTGGTGTACAAACAGAGCTAGTATTAGTGTCATTGTTCTGTTTTCTTACTCCCCAATTCAAGTGTATCATCCTACAGTGGCTAATGAAGGACAATCAACTATGGCCGCAGTTTATCTGTAGTGAATGTAGGCTGTTAGTCCACTGGTTACATCAGCCAGGTGTCAACTCCTGTTTGTTTTAGAGAAGGCTATCAAACTTCATGAAAGTCTGATACGAGTCGATGAGTCAGTGACACTCATGCCTGTTCACTGCTACTAGCCTCTGTTAGCTGCTGTTAGCCTCTGTTAGCTGCTGTTAGCCTCTGTTAGCTGCTGTTAGCCTCTGTTAGCTGCTGTTAGTCTCTGTTAGCCTCTGTTAGCTGCTACTAGCCTCTGTTAGCTGCTGTTAGTCTCTGTTAGCCTCTGTTAGCCTCTATTAGCTGCTGTTAGTATTAGTGCATTTTGTTTGACGTGGATCTAACATTGTTGTAGGTGGTGAATAAACTCTGATACAATGAGAGAATATAATCAATGTGTTTATCAGAGGGAAAGTGTGATTACTAAGACATGTGACTTTATGCCATGTGCCATTAGCTGATATAATGAATTAATAAATCTGCCCAAGGTCTTACACACAAATTGAGATTACTTTGTAAAATTATTTTATTTATGAGAAATAATAAATGTATCATTTTTAAAAATGTGGTTAAAACCACTGATATTTTTTTTGTTACTGTTATTCCTAAAATGTTTAATTTTCATGATATGACTTAAAGTTAGAGCTGGGGCTGATATACTGGCCAATAACAGCATCAGCATTTATAAGAGCTGTTTAATGGAAATGTAAAAAGTGCAGATATGAGCATCACCCTTCCACCATAGTTAGTGTTGATATTGTGTAGTTTATTAACTATCAGCGCACTCTCCCACTTCCCTGTTAATATCGTATGTTTTGGAGCTAAAAGAGTAACTGACCTGAGCAGTCGGGCAAAGCGTAAACGAGAAATCCACAACTGGTTGAACCAATAAGCTACTCAGAAATAACTACAAATAACAAGTGTTTTTATTTTCATGCGTCTGAGGAAAAAAACCAGACAATATAGTGAATATCTAAATCACCAAATATCGATATCAGTGTTTTAAATCAGATATCCATCAGGCTCTACTTAAATTGCACCACAGAAAGGCCGCGCATGTGCGGTTACCAAACCTCGACCGTGATGGAAAATGAAATATCTAATGACCTGCTTTCTTTTCCCTCGCTCTGTGAAGCACTTTGATTTGCTCGGCTTTGACGGTGCGCTCAAGTTGTCTCGTCGAGGTTGTAACAGCTTTGCAGATAAAAGCACAATTAGAACGTATTATCTGGAAACATCTCTTTAAAGAGGTGCTTTTACTACTGCCTCTCAGCTCCCGGAGATCAGCCTCATCTCAGATTGTGGTTCGAGTGAGAGCCATTAAAAGACAAAAGGAAGAGCAAATAAAAATAGAGCGAGTGTTATGTGTATTGTTGTAGGTGTAGAGGTGGAGGTCCAAGTGTGTATCGCTTCCCTTTGATGACTGTGTCGGACAGGCAGGAAGCGTGGGGAGTAAACAAAGCCTTCCTACCATATCAGCGCTCACAGCAGATTGAAATATCAGTGGCTGTGCGACCTCACCGAGCCCTCAGCTGATGAATCACCACTACTGAACAGTATTAAATTGCAACAGACACAAGGGTGTGACTCCCAAAGGTGCTGTAGGATGGAGGGAAAATACACGGCTTAAATGAAACGGTAATCTAGCACAAGTGTCCGATTCAGAGAAGAAAACACAGCCCTCAACCTTTAGCTCATTTAGATTTTTTTTCATGCAGCATGACAAAGTCAGAAATGTTTTATAATTGTAGGGAATGTTTTTCACTTTAGCTAGACTCATGAGGTAATCCCGACTGCTGAGTGTATTTCAAAGTGAGAGGAATTCACACAGGAGTCGTTCTGACTGGAGAGAAAGAAGAAGTCCCTGAGAATCGCTTTATGACTGCATAATTCTTTTCTGTTGTCTTTCTCAAGTACAACAACCACAAAAACACAACAATAAAACACGTTGAGCGACATAAGACATAATAAACATTTACAGTTGTTTAAAAAAAGAAAGAAAAACAATCTGCAGGTCCTTGAATGTCCACACAAAAGTGAGTCAGGCCCCCTGGACTCTCCCAGAAAGTTGATTCTGGTCATTTGAGCAAACACTTATAGTTGATCAGGGAGGAAATGAGAAATGACAGGCTGGCTTTCTTAGATTGTGACATTTCCATCAGTAATGTGTAAACCAGCATAAATGGAACATATTTAAGGTTTGACTCGCTTCCTCCAGTGCAGCACAAATTGGGTGTTATCAGGATGCTACAACAGAGACACAGGGGAGCAGATCATCATATCAAAAAGACCCAGAGTAAATGTAGTTATCTCAGCCGGACATTTGTCAAAGCTGGGAAGGCGCCTAAAGAAAGCTCCAGGCGATCCCGGAGAGACGGGCAAACTGCTGCCTAAGCGAAAACCTCTCCTGATCCCTCTGTCAGGAGTATCAAACAGCTGACATGCATTTTTTTCACAACATTACATCAATCCCCCCACCCCGAGCTAAATATTGGTCTGCCCAAAGGTAGATGGCACAACATAGGAAAACCACCTTGTCAGGCCAGGACTCTGCAGTCTGTTTACACCTGCAGGCCAGCATGCACTGTATTAAAGATAAGGATGTAGACGTGCTGAACGGGGAGGAACGCTGGTTTGGGGGGCGAGTCAAGGAGGCCAGTTACATGAAAAGAGAAAGACCATCACTGAACTGAGCAGGGAGCCTCACCATCTTACAATGATGTGATTGTAGCCACTCCCCAACTCTCTGTGAATGCTACTCGTGGCCGCTGATCAATACTAACGGTCCATTGTTAGTCAGTGCTGCTGGTATATATTGTTTATAAGGTTGGGGAAAGCTGCAGTCAGCTGAGCTTAAATGTTACCCCTGCTGTAAATGCAACGACCTGAATGATTGAGCGTGCATCCAGACATAGACTCTCGTGTTAAAATGCTCAAATTTACTTTAACTTCTAACTACATGATGTCAAGAGTAAAACTACAACATTTCATAATATAATGGAAAGAATGTAAGTTACAGACTTATCCCAGAAATTTGAAATTAACTGTAGAAAATTGAAATGTATCCTGTTGTTAATGACTGCAGTGCACACGTGGAGACAACAGTTTACAGATGGCATCGATTTCTTTCTTTTAAAAACATAAAGAAGTAACTTGCTCCTAAATTGCTGCCAAGTCTGTTTCACACAGTTGTAGCTGCTAGAACACAGATTAGCGAGGTGTTACCTGAGAGTCAAAGTTAAATGCACTTTGATCTCGCAACAAACAACGTGGACAAAGTGATTTCTCCTTTATTAGGCTATGGGGCAGTTTTAATGCTTTAAGGCGCAGCTGTTATGTTAAAAATAAAGAGCAGCACAGGATGGTAGATGGAGTGGTTCCTGTGTGGTGCTTTCTACTCAATTTGACCATTACTAGAAGTCTTTAAATTGGTAGACAGTTGGCCGAGTGAAAGCTGCCCTGATCTTGTGATCAAATCACCAGACAAACAACTTTCTACAGTTTTTGATTTTACTGGTATATTTTCCATTCTTTACACGCCACTCTCACCATTCCTCTGATAATGTAACTGATTGGAGTAGTTGATCAACTTTGTGTTGAAGTAGAGTGAAATGGGAGCTGATAACCACAGTCATGACGTCCCTTATATTTAACTGGGGTTTTAGGTTTTATTGAGCCAGCTAAAGCAATGAAGGCCTGGATTTGTTGAACTTCACTGACACTATAAGCCTATAAACTATAAACTCTTCTTTTAAAAAAACATTCCCAAAATGTTGCATGGTAATAATTTGAAAAGATTCTCAATGCAAGGTTTTGGAAACAATTTCAGATGTCTCATGCCCTTTTAAACCCTCTAATGTCTAAATTATTGGTGGTAACTCTAACTCTGAATGTTGGATAAAGATCAAATGGACCATTTTGGAAAAATCTACAAAGATAACTAAAAAACAAAACCACATTCTGATTGCATAGAGTCGTCAGAACTCCACTTTACAGGGATATTATTATAAATGAGAAGATCCTTCAAGAACTTTTTGATTCTTGAGCATCAGCTAACCCTGAAAATATCCAAGAAAACACTTTAAAACAAATATTCAATGACAATCGAACAAAGGTAACAAAAAGACGTATCAGGTCCTTCTTCTAGAATTAGAAACAGGAATCCGGTTGTTCAGTGATGACGCGACGAATCCTACTTCCGGGTCTAAAGTAGTCTGCGTTTAATATGGCTTTTGTGTTGTTAACATGTTTAATGTTTTGTATTTTCTTCTATTTAATCTCAAAAAGCTCCTAAAACAGTCAGTGATCACTGTTGACCTCCCTCGGCTTTTATTACCGCTAACCATTTATTTAAGCTCAGTTTTTAAAACCTTAGGATGTAGCTACAGCCCAGCCCATGCAGCAGTATATGAATGACTAACCTCGTATTGTGGATGGATTATCTCAGTTGTTCTCTGGCTGAAGTTTGGTCCTTTTACAGCATCCTGCCATGCGATTACATTTGTTCCTGACCACCGAGAACACTCACATTAACTTTTATCGAGTGGGAAAAAAGTTAGCTTGTTTATATTATGCTAACATAGCTGTGTCGCTAGCGGTCACGTAGCACATCATTATATACCAGCTAGCCCAACTTCAGTAACCCTACAAACGTCACTGCTGTTTAGTTTTCTGTCTTCATTTATGTTGGAAGTGATAGCAGAGCTGTACGTTTTAATTTGTTTCCAAAACCCCGCAGTCAGGACATGCTATATTGTATTTAGATAGAAGCTAGCGAGCTAACTCCCTGCTAACTTCTAACTCCGTTAAATGTCATAAATTCCGTTTTCATGGATGCCTGGATGTTAAACTCAATTGTTACACCTGGTAGAGCAGAACGCTGATCATTTTATTAAAGATGAAAGACTTTAGACAGTCTTTCAACTCTCAGTAATGCCATAGTGATCGTTTGATATATGGACCTGCAGCGGAGTTTAGGCCCAGACACGGCTAGTGACGTCAGACTTAACGACCGGATAGCTCCTTGGTTCACAGTAGCATCGCTCAGCTAACATGCTAACAGCATGTAACGGTCCAGCTTCTCTCAGCTAACATGCTGTTAGCATGTTAGCTGAGTTACTCACCCCATCCCTCCTGTTCTGAATCATAGCATAAACGAATCAGTGATATTATATTTGTTATTTATTATAAGATATCACTCCTGGCTCACAGCTTCTTCTTCTTCTTGGTTGGCAACCAATGTTAAGGCGCATTACCGCCCCCTGGCTCACAGCTCAAAGGACATTTAAATATGTATAAAAATATATATTTGACACATTTGAGGAAAATACAAATAAAATAAAAATAAATAAAATAAATGTTTTTTTGCTCTTTTTTGATCTATAAAAACAGTTGTTTTTCTTTTTCAATCACTCATCTTAGCCGTAGGATTTACACGAAAAGAGAAATAAATTAAGTTTGAGTGAAAATGTACATTTTTTGCACTCTCTGGGCAACTGACTCAGTGACTCAAATGACTCAAAAAACCCGGTTCACTTTGGCGAGTGACTCATTCAAACTCGATTCAGTAAAAAGAATCAAATTTACCATCACTACACCGTGTGCCAAATCCAGATGAACTTTTGTGTTAATATTAAATTTGTGACGTTCTCATTTTTTTTAAATACTCATGTAGAAAGTCACCAGATTTAAACATTTGTTTTCATGTTTATCGCTGAGGTGCTTTTGAAGGTCTGTTACAGTCTTCTGATTTACACTGAAGTAATAAATTAATTCTCTATTTGACGTGTTTATTCGACTCCCAGTGATCCTGTCTCGTTCTGCATATCTCACCTCTGTGAAAGTCTTTTCTTCTCTGAAGTGTGAAACTGATACTTGGACCCCCGATGTTGGTGTTATATCCTGCATGAACAGCTGACATTTATAACGGCCCAGCCTCAGTGCTGTTTTTCCTGCTCTCGGTTCTCACTGTGTGGAAAATGTTGCCTGATTTTGTCCTGACGAAGGCCTCCTGTGTGTCTTTGCAGGGCGGCGTGAGGCCGAGGAGTCCAGCTGTGATCTGAAGGGGAAGAAATCTGAGGACCCCCGGCCCCGAAGGGACCAGCTGTTTGACTTCACGTGAACAAAGACATTTCTTTTTGGTGCTTCTGACCGGATGTTGCCTCGGTTCTCCGCTTGGTTTAGTTCTAGAATCAGCTTCAAAATGTGACAATGACGGAACCGTTACAACTTTATCCTCCAGCAGGAACGAAGGAGAAGCTTCCTGAGAGGGTGGATTATTGAAAGCAGGCTGCTCGAGCCTTTCGGAGAATTTAAATGGAGGTTTGCTGCAGTGGAAACACCGGGGAGTTCATCTGTAGTCATTTGGAATAACAGTGTGTGACTGTGTGGGATCCACACAGATTTCCATCTAAATGAGGCGTATTTCAGGCAGCAGAGGGTTATCATCTGAAACATCTGGACGGATGGAGGAGACTCACAAACAGAGACGAAGACGGTTTTGATTACTGATGTTTATGTTCAGTATTTTTATTTTTTAAAGCACAAAGATTTATTTATACTTTTTTTTAATGACTTTGGTGCTGATGCAGAACAAAAATCTAAATTTTCCGCCTGCTTTCTTCTGTAAGTTTCTCTGATTTATTTTATCTCCAAGTGATCTTATGTAATTAGGACACTAATGTGTGCGATTATACGTCTTATTGTCGAAGCTTTTATCACCTGCCAGCCTTTTATAAGCGTAACGAGCGCAGCTAAATATTGAGCCATGTGACTGCTGTGTTTCAGAAAAGCTTCAGTTTTACTGAATTCTACTGGATTTTTCTTTTTTTAATCTTTTTTTCTCCTGTGATTTGTAACTTCTTCAGGCAGGAGCTTGAAGGGTCTTGACACACTTTTCTTTAACATTTAAATAAGAAACTTGAAGCCACCTGATGTTTGGCGAAGGATTGTGACTCGACCCGTGTTTAAGTCGCTCTCCTTTGTCTTTCTGAACGAAAGTGATCTGCTGAGTTTCAAGACGACCGCTGAACCCGCCCATCTGAAATCCTCTCTTCCTGTCTTGGGGGGAACTCGCTGCGCATCCCGTCACCGCCATGGTGATGTCGCAGGGCACTTACACCTTCCTGGCCTGTTTTGCTGGCTTCTGGTTGGTCTGGGCCCTCGTCGTCATGCTTTGCTGTTTCTGCAGCTTCCTGCAGCGCCGGCTGAAGCGCCGGCGCGAGGAGAGGCTGAGGGAGCAGTGTCTGCGTACTGTAGAGATGGAGCCACTCAGCTGCCACCCCGCCGGGTACCCACCTGCTGCTCCTCCACCACCACCACCGCAACAGCCTCCACAGCTGCCCAGAGAGCCGCCACAGTTCAGCCCTCCTCAGACTCTGTCGCCTCCTCTTCCGCTACCTGTTCCCCATCCATTGCCTCAAGCGACCTGGGTCAGCATGCCAGGTAATCATTTTATTTCACAGGCGACAAAACGCTCGCGAGCTAAGACGCAACCTCAGGTTTCAAAAACTGCAGTTCCTCTAATGGCCACTTAAAGCAAAAGTGAGTTGGTCGCCATAAAACCTCCGTGTTAGAAATCCTTAATTTACAGCCACAAACAGAGGTGTGTCTCTGACAGCTGCCTGCTCGGCCGAACCTCTGACTGTGTTTGTGATCTTGGTCTTTTCTGTAGTTTTCAGTGGTATCGAACAAATAATATGGAGTTTGGTGACATCCTAGTATTTAATCAGCTGTTAAACAAAGAGTTCATGGATGTAATTCAGTCTTCTGACTTCTCCACGCACACTGTCACAGCTTTATGAACTCTGGCCAAGCTGTCAGTGCGACTGAGACCTGCAGCAGAAACTTGCTTCACATTTATGAGAACTAATTTTAAATTGTACATCATTGAAATTAAAGTTTAGAAAATATTTAGCGCTGTCAGCGTTAATCGTGGGGCTGCACAGGGTCAACACGTTAGCGCGGTTAGCTCCTTAACGCGTTAGCGCCGTCCAGCCCCACGCACGCAGCGATCCTCGTTAACTCGCTAACGGAGATTTGCCGCGTTAATGCGGTTATGGCGTTAACGTCATTTTAACGAGATTAACTCTGACAGCACAAAAAGTTATTTGTGCAATAGATTACACAATTAATGGGGGCATGAAGTATGGAAAAGGCAGTTATAGCGAGCTAAGCATGAGAAGTTCAATGAGCATATTGTGTTGAACATTTTATAAGTGCAGTACAAATTTAAGACAAAAATGGACTTGAGGTAATCCTGCCGCAGCTTCACGATCCACAAGCTCGTGCCCATGCACCGTGTTCGTGATTTAGACATTTTACTCTCAGCCATCAGACGTCCTCACAGGAATAACCTGAAAAATCCAGCTTCAAGCTCTTCAGATCCACAACTGCTTATTAGAGTTTCCACGGAGAGCTGCACTCAGCATTCATAATACCTCCTCCTGCATTTATTAGTCTCTTCTGTAAACTTGACTCACTTTCTGAAGCAGAACTCGTCTCTGCTGCTGAGCAAATAACCAAACCTGTCACGCCGTGTTTGATCTGTATTTACAAGCTGTTTTTCATACTTACGCCTCGTTGTTTGAGCTCAGCTCAACAGGAAAGACAAAACTGATGCGATGCAGACAGAGAAGCAAAGTGCAGGAGCGTTTCTTATAGTTCCCAGTTTAGTTCCTAGCTTCCACCTCCCTCCCTCCATGCTGGCCTGCGTTCCCCCGCATGGTGTCATGGTGACAGCTGCCGCTGAGGCGTAGGCAACAGCCGCGGAGGCCATGCGGTGACGGAGTAACAATAAAATAAGAGTGATTAGAAGGAGGAGACACTCAGAGGCCGAGAGGTGCAGCTTCGCAAAGAATCACTGTAATCACCGAGACTGTGAAACTCCCCGTTCTTAATGAAACTGCCTCCCACGGATTAAAGCCCGCACAGGAAAAATGTTGCTCAGGTCTTAATAAACCCACATACTACATGTAATTTGCAGTATGTGAGTTATGCTGCTTTATATTTCTGTCCTCTCGCTGTACCCGAGGAGCATTTCATGAGTGGCAGCTCAAAGTAATACTCTGCAGGCTACATCCACACGTACACGGGTGTTTCCACTGAAGACTGAGCTTTAAAAACTCCTGTGCAGGTAAAGATGTTAGAAAACTGTTTCTGCGTTTGCATGCGGACAAGAAAAACTGAGACCTTGATGTCAAAATCTAACATTGGGGTTAAAGCGTCACCGCTAGCTTTGGTGTGTTGTCCACAGATTATTTTGTTTTCACTCTGACATGTTTTCTAAAAATAAAAAAAATTAAAAAATTTGCTTATGCCCGTCATAAGCAGAAATTTAGAACAGCAGAGGGGTGTGGCTTCTGTGCCTGATATAACCATACAAGGACCATTCACTCTGTGACATCATGCAGATCCAAGAGATGAAAAAAAGGCTAAAAGTGTTCCCTGTTCTCCCTGTGGTTGCTTCCCAGGTTTTCTCTCAAAGATGTGAATTTAACTTCCAGTTAAATTGAATATTTTTAAAATTGTTTTTTTTATTTTGGCGTCATGGTTGTGTGAGAATACTCCCATTTCTGTTCTTGATTTTCTTTTCTAAGGCAGGAAAATCTCAATGGTCTATAGAGTGAAAACAATGTGCGTAATGAGCAGCTTGCTTTATGACAGAGGAACAAAACGAACAAGCATCTACAGAAGAATAGGAATTAAAGGGAAAGGGGTAAAAGAGCATCAGCTGCTCTCAAAGACGATTAATGAGCGGAGACAGACAGTACAGGATGAAACAAAAGATCGCTGGAGTCTTGGCCTCAAAGCAGACTGATGAAGAGGTTTAGTATCCAGGCAGCAGCAGGGCTGAAAGCGAAGCCGGTGCTCGGCAGCTGAGACCCGAGAGGAGCTGTTTCAGTCGACTTCACCAGCAGAGGAGGTGGTAAAAGCAGGTTTTACAGCAAAGTGGAAAGAAGCTTTTTTTAGCCTCTTTCAGCAAACAGTTTCGGTCCATTTGCAGCGCTGTGTGAAGCAGCCGCTGATAGCGTTACTGGGTATCTGCTAAAAACACAGAAGATGAGACTATGTGAGAGCAAAGCGAGCGGCAGATGGTTTTCTTAAAATGAGCTGTTATTAATCTGTGTTTGTCCAGGTGGACGAGACTCATGATGAAAACCAGTTAAGAGTTTATTTACTGGGTTAAAAATATGAACAGAAAGAGGTGCTTATGATGTTCTAGTAACAGCCTTCAAAGAAACATCTCTCCCTGACTTTCAGTTTTGTTAATAAAAATTTGGCCTTTTTCCTGCTGCATGTGGCAGGATTCCTCTCAGTCACCAGTTTTCCTTTTAAATGCAGAATTTCTCCTCTTGGATTTGACAGTTTTCCCTCACAGAATAAGCACTTTCTTCTTGGATTTGCAGATCTTCTCCGTTCTTGTAGCTTCCCCAGTGTTTGTCTTGCAAATTTACCAATTTGTTTCCCTTGAAAATTGTATTTATTCATCCTTCAATTTAGCTGGTTGATCCTTTATGAATTTACTATTTTATCACTTTAATTTTTTTCATCATAAATTTGTGGTTTTTCTTCTTAAATTTAACACTTCCTTGTAAATTTTGCAGTATTTTTTTTAAAGGTGTTGTTGTTGTTGTTGTTGTTTTTCCCCATCATAAATTGCGCTTTCTCTTTTTCCCCCTTTTAAACGTTTGTTGTTTCCCATCACCCGTAAAAGGCTGATGGGGTTCAGTTGTCACCCTGCCGGGCGGGCGGTGTGAGCAGTTTGTCAATATAACTGAAGAACGAGCTCACGCGGGGTTTTTAAATCGATACCATAGATGCATCTACTAACAATCTCAGATGACTTCGAGTCCCAGTAGCTTAAAGGTCAGAGGTCAAAGGATTTTCACATTGACTAGTTTTTTTTCTTGCATTTTCTTCAGATTTTGTCTTTAAATTTGTTTTTTCATTTAAAAATCTTTTTTCCCTTTGAAAATCTTTTTTTCCTTTTAGGTTTTGGTTCATAAATTTAGCGTGTTCTAGTTTTGGTCTAAACGTGTCAGTTCATTCATTGATGGCGACAGTAACTAAGCTTTCTGTGGTTGTCATCATAGTGATGATGTAGACAAATCATGAATGAACCAAATGATAATTTTTGTTAAACTCACAGGATTAGTTGCAAAAATCAAAAAAGGTTTTCCATTAAAATAAACGAGGCTTTTGGGATTTTTCCTTCTTTTTTTTTAAAGGGAAGCCGTGTTAAGGAAGGAAAACTACAAATCCTTCTTCCTTTTCTGACTCATTTATAATCCTCAACATCTTCCTCATTAGCTGGAAACAAAATTGTCAAAGTAAAGCTGTTGATGGAGACTCGAGTTTAACAGGAAAATCATCCAAAGATCAGAAATGAATGAATGCCCTCAGTCAAAGGTTCTTATTGTTAGCTTTGATGGTTTAGGCACAGCAGCTGAACTGGGTCAGTTTTGTCTAATGGATGCCACCGTGGTTCCCATTAGCTTAATCCTGTGAGCGCTTTCAGCTTCGGACACGTCCGACCCTCCGGTGGAAACATCAGCCCCGCGTGTTTCTGCTGACGTCCTGCTGAGCGTTCGCTGGGTATTTAAAGCCGTCCTGACAGCTGCTGGTGTTGTTTACAGCTGGCGTGTTGATAGGGGAGTTAGTGCAGAGCTGAGAAACAATAGTAACCTGATCTTGCAGGTATCTGTGAGCCATGTTTGATGGACTCTGGCCAGGTATAAACAAACACATTTGCAGTGATGAGTAAGGCCCGTTTCATGGCAACAGTTCACCAAACAGCTGCAGGTTTCCAGCGCTGCTGTTTGCTGTGGTGGCTGTAAACAGGCTGTTGGTTGGTATGTGGGTTGCTGCTGACGGGTGTGGGCGTGGGTCATTTTTCAGGCACTACAGCATAAAATGTTCTTAACGCCATCCAATAGGTTTTATCTTGCATACAGCTTCGTGTGTGTGTGTGTGTGTGTGTGTGTGTGTGTGTGTGTGTGTGTGTGTGTGTGTGTGTGTGTGTGTGTGTGTGTGTGTCCGTCCTGTCTGGCACTGTAGCCATCAGAATTATTGTCTGAAGGCCAAGAACAGATTTACTTTCCCAAGTGGGCCTTTTGCTATACTGGTCCACTTGATTGTCATAGTTTATTTGATCTTTATTAGTTATTTTTATTCTAAGTTATTGTAATCAGGCCAGACTGGACTCGGGAAAGAAAAACAAGAAGAAAAGTTCAGAAGAAAGTTAACAGAAGGAGAGGGAAAGAAAAAGGAGAAAAGAGAATGAAAATCTGCTTCATCACCTTTGTCTTTTTCTTTTCCCTCTTTGTCTTTTCCTGGATCACCTGTTGAGAAAAAAAGAAAACAAGCAGAAGAAGACAAGAGCAACACAATAAACAACATCACGATGATCTATGGGAATATGACAGTAAATACTAAATGTTAAACATTATTGTGCAGCACGTAAGATCAACAGCACACAGTGTGCTTTGAGGTAGGAGCCAAAAAGGGTGTAGTTTGTGTGTGTGTGGGGGGGGGGGGACTGAGATGTCCCCAGAGAGGTGGCGTCTGACACCCAACCTGACATATAGACACAGACATACAGGCACACACAGATACAAACATCCATTCCCACCCTCATGCTCTCATATGCACTTACTCCACACTCAACCAACGTGGAGACAGACATAAAGAGACGCTGTACACACGATCACACTCCCCAAGCGTACTCTACAAACCGGGTCTAGGTGCCCCCGCCCCTGGAGGGGGGAACTGCACCCAGACCCAGGTGGTGTTACCCTTTTCCCTGCGGTGGGGATCTTGCATACAGCTGCTGTTACCTCTCAGGGTGATGCCTACAAACCCAAATTAGCGGTACACTCGTCAGTGATCGCAGTACAACACTCGCGTGGTGGACAGATTTTGGAGGACTTTCCAGCTGAAGCGGTTCTCTCAGAGCCTTCGTCAGCTTTTTCTGGCCCTGCCTCCTCCTCTCTTCCTTTCTCTGATTAGTGTATTTATGGCAGCATTTCTTGTCAGTTCTCACTTCTTGTGGAAAAGTAATTGGATGTGTTTTGACCCCTGGCTGTTAGATTGTGACAAAAAAAACAAAAAACCAATTAATCATTCCTATTTTAGTCACTTTTCATGTCATGGTTCGTCACTGGCTTACAGATTGAGCCAGTTTCACAGAAAAAGTCTTTTTAACTTCATGAACTTCAAATTCACCCCTGAAAGTTTATTTTTTCCCCTCTGTTGCTCTAATATGAGATGATTTAAGCAACACGGTGTGTTATCCCAGCTGAAGCACCCATCAGATGATGGATGTGGTCAGCTAAGCTGTGGTGCTTAAACAATGCTCAGCATTGAGGGCTCGAAAACAAGTCAGGATACCTTCATGCTTTCATGATGTTTACACCAAATTCAGACAATGCCATCTGAATGTTGGATGAAATCTAGACTCACCCGAACAGGAAACGTCTCTCCAGCCATCTGTTGTGCGATTTTTTTTTTTGTGAGCTCGTGTGACTCGTAGCATCAGTTTGCTGTTCTTAGCTGACAGGACTGACGCCCGGCGTGCTCTTCTGCTGCTGTAGCCCATCTGCTTCGTAGGTTGTGGATTCAGGGATTCTCTTCTGTAGACTGTGGTTCAAACCAGTGATTGTCAAAGTTACTGTTGCAATCTTGCCATTCTTCTCTGACTCCTGCCATCAACAATCTATTGTCACCCGAAGAACTGCCGCCATTCTCTAAAAAACCTTACAGACTCAGACCAGCTCGTCTGACAAAGTCGATCAAATCACCTTTTTGATTTTGATGTTTCCATTTGAACTTCAGCAACTTGTCTTGATCGTGTCTACATGATTAAACAGACTGAGCTGCAGGCAAACTGTCCTTGAATATCTTTAGAGCCAGTCTTTTCACAGCTCTGCAGAAACTGTGGAGCGATCCCAAACATAACACGTGTGTGTGTGTGTGTGTGTGTGTGTGTGTGTGTGTGTGTGTGTGTGTGTGTGTGTGAGAATATAGTTGATTTCTTGGCTAAAGAAGTCGCACAGTTGCTTTTGGTGCAGCAGTCTGAAGAGCCGAGTTTCTTCCGTGTTTGAAAGAGGAGGACGGCAGCTTGTGCAACATTCGACAGATATTGATCACGATCTGGCAACATTCATCAGCTTGGATATAAAAATGGCTTTCAGCTCCAGAAATCTGCTGTTCGACTGATGTGTGTTTGCAGCCTGAGGGTTAGATTGTTCCTGACGATTCATTGAAACATAGACTCGGCTCTCGCCGGCTGCCGGTCAGGTTTTCCTGAATCGTACCCTTTGCTGTGCTCTCTGCAGCAGAACCACCTCCAGTTGCTTCTTTCTCAAATGTCAGAAAATGTCAAAGTAATCTGTGTCAGGTAGCAGACACGCCGCTTAAAAGCCACAACAGTTCAGCACTTTGTTTTCTGTTGTTTCAGCCGCACTGCAGACACAGCTGCTCCCTTCACTTATCTCACACGTCAGCTGAAACCATTCAGCCGAGTGTTGACCGTGATTAATGTCCCAGCGTTCCCTGAAAGCAGCACAGCAGAAACCTGTGCAGGTGCTTCTGCTGAACCTGCGTGTCAACATTTCACTGCAGAGATTTGAGATTCTCGCAAATGTAAAACAGACGAGTCCATCAGTGCAATTAGTAGCAGGTGTGAACGAGCCAATTAGGAGCGAGAACAATGTGGAAAAACGAACCTGTTGCTGCAAAGCGTGAACCGACAGAGACGTTCTCAACTCCATCTAAAAGCTCGCTTTCCTGTTGTGCAGCATAATCAGAGCGCATCCTGCAAGAAAGGAAATCAGGAGGAGAATAGCAAATTACGGTATTTCAGACAATTTCACCAAATTACAATCATCTCCACGGATCCACAGGCAGCTTCTCATCCTCGGTGATTAAATCTCTGCAGGCTCAGACGTGTTCCAAAGTGCAGCCTCGTGATTACTTCAGTTTGTGGACTTCTAAACCTTAAATAAATATATTCAGTGCAGGAGCCAGAATCAGTTTTGATGCCTGTAATGGTCAAAGTGACGCTCTAGCAACAAGTAACAAGTAACTCCCCTTAGTTTGTTTCAGCTGTGAAAAACATTGTGTTGTGTTGGAAGTATGAACTTTTCACATCGGTTTGACTTAATGACCGCTGCGCTGCTGTTTTTCTGAGGCTTACTTGATGTGTTTACTTAGACTTAGATCCTCCCGCGCCGATCGGCGCATCGGGCGACAAGAGAACGCCATCGAACTCGGTCTATCGCAGCAGTTGTTGCTTCATCCCATGACAGTTCGACTGAACGTAAATCTTCAAGGAAAGTCCTCCTCCATGTTATTTTAGGTCTTCCTCGCCGTCTCTTTCCATTCTTCGGGTTCCACAGAACTGCGACACGGGCAGGTCTCGGGTCCGGTAGCCGAAGGATGTGACCGGCAAATCTGAACCGACGCTTGGTGACTTGGACATGGAGCGGCTCTACTCCCACACGGCGATATACTTCTTCATTGGTAACGCGATCCCGATATGTGATTTTGAGCAGCCGTCGAAGACAACGTTGTTGGAAGACGTCAAGATGGCGGTTGATCTTTGCAGTTGATTTCCAAGTCTCCGCTGCATACAGTGCCGTCGGTATAACGATGGTCTTCAGGAGCCGCACTTGATGTGTTTACACTTATTTTTTTTCCTTTCTATCTGCTCGGCTTGCAGATTAACTAATGAGCCTTTGTGATGTATTGAAATGTAATTTCCTGACTGTTAATCCAGGAATCTGTGCAGCCGCCAGCCGCCAACCTCTTTTTCAGGGCGTTGCACATCGTCTGTGAAGGTTCTCAGTCATCCAGGTCATCGTAGTCTGAGAGCTCGGAAAGAAAAGCGTCTGGACTTGTTTGTTATAGATGTTTCATCCAAGAAGCTTCTTCAGTTTTAAGAGCAACTGGTGGATTTAAGCCCTGTGGGAGTGTCTCCGAGAGGGTCACGGACCCCCTAATGATCCTCTACATGTGAAGACAGGTGTGAGTCACAGTCAGCCAGCGTTTCAGGTGAACCCATTGTGAGACCTAGCCCCACCCTGTCATGTGATGTGAGTGGGCGTTAAGGCGTCTGGGAAGGATCTCAGACGTTGCACATCTGAAAACTGCAGGAACGCTAAAGGACACCTCGCATGATGTAACGGCAAAACAGGAGGCGTCTGACAAATGCGCCTCTGTGTTGGTGATCTATAATCTTTCCAGCGAGTTCTGGGTCTACATCAGGGCCGCCCGTGCTGAATAGGCTCTACTCCGAGCTCCCTCTGGGCTGAATGAGAAACTTTAACTCAGTTTTCCACAGATGAACTGAAATGGCTCCATGTTTCCCTCACTCAGCACTGCCAAGTGTACATAAGCAACACGCAGTGTTTCCTCTGTAGTAAATAGTAAATTGAAATCTCAGACGGATGAATCATCGCTGCTTTCCTCATCTGACATTTGTGTTTCCTGACTGGTTTGTTGTGAGTTTTTTGGCATTTTGTAGCATTGGGGGAATATCTGAGTGCGCTCTGATTTATCAAAGAGAGAGTGGTTTTAAATCTTAATGTATACAAACTTCAGACCATTGACACCAGCCCGGAGAATCATCACCTCTTCTTTCTCTGTGTGCCATCAGCTCGTGTTTCTCTTGTTGCACAACGTGCTGCAATGCAGTTTCTCCGCTCGAACTCATGAAGTCTTGAGAGGGAGGCGGAAAGCTGGAGAACAAGCGGACCTGAAATAGGAGTGAGTGATGTAAGAGAGACGGAAAGAGATTTGGTAAAACAAGAAAGAAACGCAAACTCGGAGCAGAAGTCCTGTGATGGCTTTTGTTCCTGCCGCCGAGCACAGTCACAGGTGTCGCAGCGGGCGTGCGGTAATCACAAGTGTGTGTGTGTGTGTGTGTGTGTGTGTGTGTGTGTGTGTGTGTGTGTGTGTGTGCGTGTGTGTGTGTGTGTGTGTGTGCTGCACATTGGCTTTATTCCAGTGTATCACACTGCATCAGGCATGTATTATGATAAATGGATGCTGTGTTGCAGTGAAAGCTGAGGTTTCCCTCTGGTCTGCTTCAGGGAAGAAGCTCATTAGTGTTTTTCTTCCTGGTCCTACAGACTTCACTTTGGGATGACAACAAACACACAACACAAAATAACTGAGCTCATCACAATGGTGTTAATTAATAGCTGTGATCTAAAAGTTTCTGCCTGTTACTTAAATGTGAACAGTGTTAGTTCAGGCAGCTGATTCCCTTTTACGACAGGTGCTATTGCACTGCAAGCCACCAGGTTTCGATTAAATGATTCAGTTGGAAAACAAAGACTACTACTAATACTAATACTCCATTACCTGCTGTTTAGTTCAGCTCCACCCAAGAGGAATGGAGCTAAACTAAAAGACTGAAGAAGAGCTTTGATTAAGTAATTCTTAGATTAATCCATAACGATGCTGAATAAAAATAATTAAAACTATGCTGTGGGTATAATTAAGCAGCTCTGGCCTGAGATTGGACATTTTAAAGTGGGAGTCTATAAGGATTGACTCCTTTTTGGAAACAGCCTCCAGTGGCCATTAGGGGAACTGCAGTTTATAGCTTATCGGTCCGTAATGCTAACTCCCATTTTCTCGTTCTTGCAGACACGGATGTGTTCGGGAAGCCGCCTTGTTACGAGGAGGCAGTTCTGATGGATGATCCTCCTCCACCTTACTGCGAGGTCTTGGCTGACCCGCGGGGGGGAACGTACCTGAAGCCCGCCCCTCTCCGAGCCGCACCGCCGTCTTTAAGGGAACCTCACGATCGCGCCCCGGTGTTCACATCCGAGACCAGCAAGCCTCCTGCGGCTACCGTGTTCCCCGACCGAGGCTACTCCTCCCTGATACGCCTGCCTTCGTCTCAGCGCTGGGACTCTTTGGGTCACCTCCTGTCCAACATGGATCTGAACCACAATAACCTCACCCCACCTGCAACCCGATCCCTTCAGGCTACAGCCGCGATGGCTACCATGCCCCGCAGAGACCCGAGGACTCATAATGACGGACTTAGAGGTGGAATACAGGGACTTCAAGGAGGGATTCAGGGGTTCCAAGGAGGGTTGCAAGGGCTTCAGGGGGTCCATGGACTCAGGGGGTTGGAGCCCAGCTGTGGCATGCCAACAGCCTTCCCCTTGCTGGGCCGGAGCACTGCTGTTTAGGCTCGAATCCTGTCAGAAAAAGGATAAACATCTAAAAAGCTGGACATTTGGTATCATAACGCTGCTACAAGTAGAGATTTAATTGCCCAAAGAGGGTTTTAGGGCTGGAGAGGCGTCAGGAGTTAATTTCCCCCTTGCAGCTCAGTGGGCAAAAGCTGCCACTTAACTCTGCCAGGACCGAGGCTTTCAGCTATGTAGGCATATTACACACTGTTTCAAAGCGCTGTTGTCGAGTCAGAGGAATTCTGCTGTCACATTGAAGTCAACACCAGGAGGAAAGGAAAGGAGGCAGAGGACGAGAATCCAAACGAGCAGTAAGCACAGCGGCTGCCCTGCCTTTCATGCAGACTTACTATCGCCTTCATTTCCAGCCCTAACTACCCTCTCTCGTGGCGCACTTTCATTCATCCCCGATCTCTCCTCCTCTCGCTGCACTCGAACAACCTATTGTACGAGGCTGCTGTTGCCATGGCTCCGGGAAACTGTCTGTAGCCCACGACGACCTCTCTTCTTTTATCCTGTTCACAGCTTGCCTCCTCCTCGAGGACTGTGAGCATTAACGCTTACAAAAGAGCACACGGTGACCTTCGGCCAGCACGTCTCTGATATTAGAGGCGAAATGCTGAAGGTCAGTTTACCTTCAGAGTTGTTTGGATTCCGCTGTGCAGAGTACAAGAAAGCCACAGAGACGAGCACGCTTGGATTCATTTTGTAACGCGCTGTTTTGTTGTTTTCAGTGTCGTCTTTACCGCAAACTGCTGGCACTGCCCTTTTGATGGTCACCGGCTGACGTCAGCTGGGTCTCTGATATGAAAAAGAAAAGATTTTTCCATGTAAAAACTTCCAATCATTCTTTTAAACTTTGTGACAAATGCCTTGTGAAATAAAAACATCTTCATCTGTGACGCGTCTTCCTGTGCTTTGTGAAAAGATCCAAAAAATAAACGTTTATTAATATAACACAGATGGAAGGATTACTGAGGCAGGGCGTAAACAAACAGGAGTGAACCTTTTTTCCAGGCCAGAGGCTGAATTCCAAATAAAATCCACAACCGGAAACAAACTAAGGAGAAGGATAGGAATAGGGTTGGGTATTGTTTAGGTTTTATCTGATACCAGTACCAAACCGGTACTTTTGAAACGGTGCTCGAACCAGTGCTTAAAGAATAGAGAACACAAACTTTGTCCAAAAACCTCTCATGTTCAGCTGTTTTTTTGTAAAAAGATAACAATGTTAGCCTTTTCTGCAGCTATGGGACATATATGGTATCACTCTTGGCTGGAAGCAGTGCTTAAACAATGGAAAAAACACAAACTTTGTCCAAAAACCTCTCATGTTTAACTGTTTTCCACTTTTTCTTTGGTCATTTTAGCCTTTTTGGCCAGGGTGAAGGGAGTATCTGCCATCAAACAAGAAGACAGCCGCATGTAGCTATGATGATGTTTGCTAGTTCACCTTACATGCATTAATGTAATAACGTGGTTAGCCTACTCAACGTAAATTACACACAAACAACATTAAGCTGCCCACGCAGAGAAGAACGGCTGCTGCTGCATCATCATCCTCATCATTTCTGCTACACTGGCAGGGCTAGGGGCCAGGACTCTCCTCTTCGGGTTTTTGGGGGATGTTGCTAACTCCGGGTCCAATATGTGCACGGTGTGAGGTCTCGCAGCAAGCTATCAAATACGGCGCATTTCTTGGCTTTTAAAAAAACGCTACACGTCGCCAGGTGTTTCATCAGATTTGAGGCGTTGCCTCCTTTGACAGTATCACAGTATCAGCTTAAAGCACTTGTTGCTGCTGAGTTTGCATCTTTTGCTGTGAAGTACAGCCAGACGTTTGACCGCTTCGCCTTGGGCATTTTTAATCTGTAGCTCTGCTCTAAAAGAACGTACGTACCTGGACCCGCCTACTATCCTCGGAAACGTAAAATGATTGGCTAGAATCCAAAGTGCATGACATCTCAGGAAAATAAAGCACCGAAATGTGTGCTGCTTTTCGGTCTGGTTACTACCGTTTATGTCAGAACTGGTGCCATCATGGCACCGGACACCGGTACCCATCCCTAGATAGGACTACAAATTGATACACACCGAGGGCTAAATGGAGACATGAGGGAACCAAGGTACAGCTGAAAGTATGAAAATGGAGGAAAGGAAGAAATAAACCTCTAAGAAAATTCGGCAGACTTACTATCAAATTAAAACAGGCAAAGGAAGACGAGTAGGTACAATGAGTGTAACAGTGTAACCAAATTAAACGGTAATAATATCACAGAACTGAAAAAGCCTTATACAAGAATTCTACTCTCTTTACCCTGAAGTATTTAAACTCCTCCCACCTCTGCTCCTCCTATCTTCACTGTTGTACCTGTCTCCCTCTCACACCTGTGTTCTAACTTCTACTGACTTACGTTCTCTCTGAAGCATACCTCCACCTCTCCAGGCTCTCCTCCACCTGCTCCCTACTCTCACTGCAGATCATGACGTTGCCTTCACAGATACAGATCCACATGACCCCTCACCCCCTCACCTGTCCATCACCCCTGCAAACAAGGGGCTCAGATCCCTGATGTAATCCCACCCCCATTTCAAACCCATCTGTCCCTCCTACTGCACACCTCCCGGCTCTCTGTCCTCACACAGTGCTCTGAAAAAGTGTTTGTCGTCTTCCTCATTTCTTCATCTTTTGCTTATTTATCACATTAAATACAACAGCGAATACTAAATGAAATTTTAAAACTATTTCATCTTTTAAGCTGCAAAAAAAGCTACCAAACCTGCCTGACTCTGCGGAAAAGTATGTGAAAATCCTGTGAATGTGATAACTTGAGAACAAGGTGATGTAGGAACAGTGGTGAACCTTCCCAGGAGTAGCCGGCCTACCACATATACTCATCCAGGAGGTCACAAGAAACCCAGAACAACATCTAAAGAACTGCAGGCTTCACAGCTAAGGTCAGAGGTCACGAGTCAACAAAAACAAAGAGTTCAGGGAGAGAACCACCGCTGACTAAAACAAAGGCTCGTCTCACATTTGGCAAAATACAACTTGATGATCACTGAGAGTTTTGGGGAAAAACTGTGGAGCGACGAGACAAAAGCTTAAGTTTTCAGAAGGTTTGAGTCGCGTTACATCTGGAATCAAAACGGTCATCACCCCAACAGTGAAACATGGTGGTCGTGATGGTCCGAGGTGTTTCGCTGCTTCTGGACGACTCGCTGTAACTGATGGAAACATGAATTCTGTTCTCAAACAGAAAATCTTGCAGGACAACATCCGGCTATGTGCTAAGAGCACTCAGGTTCTGCAGCAGGACGACGATCCAAAGCACAGAGCACGTCCATCTGAAGGGATGGAAAAACAAAATGAAGGTTTTGGTTTGGCCGAGTCAAAGTTGGGACTTAAATCCGACCGAGATGCTTTGGTGTGACCTTAAACACACAGTTCATGCTCAATCCTGCAAAAAATATCCTCCACAGTGAAAGTCATTACAGATGCTCGACTGCGATCGGTTATTAGGTTTTACTTTTTCACACAGGGGCAGGAAGGTTTGGATGGTTTTTCCCTTTAATAAATGAAATCAGTTGAAAAATGTGTTTTGCATTTACACAGAGGACTCTGACCTTTTCTATGCATCTCCATCAAAACTGTAAGATCTCCCTGAGCTGCTCCCTCAGAGCCCGTGAAACTCCTTTTCTGTTTAATAATATTCCTTCTCTTCTACCTCGACATCCCGGCTGAACACGTGTCCTCATCCGAATATTCTTATTTCTTGGGGTGTCAGACGAAGTGAGAGATGTGGAAATGAAATCTGCTGTAATGACAAATCCATCACCTCAGCCTCACGTCTTCTCTTTTCTTTACGAGCTCACAGCGAGTCTGTTTCATCTCCTCGCCTCAGCCTCGTGCAGCGGAGATGAGTTTCTGTGAAATATTTTGTGATTAAAAAAAGTCAGATGTCCTCAGATTCTTCAACTACGATGCGTAAAATTACCGAGAGCTGCTTCTTAAAAGACTCACAGAGGAGCCTTTGGCTGTGACCGATTTGGTGGTTTGTTTTATACATCAAAGCCTCAGGAAACGCACCTCGCCGCTGATGTTTAGTGAAAATTCAAAGAGTCGTTTAGGCTCAAAACATTCCTGCTGTTTGTAGACGTGCTGCTAATATGAAGTTTGTATCGCTGGCAAATGTAAATAAGAGCCTGTTCAGACTGAACGTAATTACTCTGCCATTAAGTTGTCAGTTGGTGCTCCTGGCTAACAATTTTAACAGCTCCAGGGCACAAACGCTACTTCCTGCCAACCATCACACATTTAATGAAAACTGACTGACCTAACAGCTGTCAGTAAATCTAAATGTACCGTTTAGTGTTGACTGAACTACTAAAGTCCAGCAGCTGGACAGTAAGTCTGAAGGTCAAAGATCTGAGATCTGCAGTCGTTGCCCGTTTGATCAGTAAACAAGTTTCAAGCATACAACAGGATTTCTGTTCCCAAAAACAGATTCGTCATCAAAAATCAAGGAAACTGCAAAAATCTTCTGCAGATGATTCGTATCTGAAAGTCACGTCCTTAAGAATCCGAGGACGCAAGACCTGAGTCTACATCTGGACCTTCAGCTGATCCGTGTACTGTTCACTGAAGCCAGAAATGGTTTCAGTGGAAGGGAAACTGGGAGGACAGGTGAGGCAAACTACAGAAGAGTGGACAGAAGGTCTGACGATGCGAGCGAGGAGTCCAAATGAGACATTTTTGGCTCAAATCTTCATCAGTATGTACCGTCAGGAGAGAGGTACAGCTGTAACACAGGTGGAGGTGTGTCGTGGTTCAAGGCCAGTGGAGTTTATTAGACCACCTTCCATAACAACAACAAAACACACTTTTTTATGCTATTATTTAATAGCCACATAATAAACTGAATTCACCTTTGTTATATATAAAAAAGCTATTTTTCATGAATGCAAGTAAATAATTTCTTAATCAGAAACTAATATTGTGCTTTACAATTTTTTCAGCTTTTTCTCTAAAATTAAATAAGAAAATGTGTCGATAACTAAAATAATTTTAAAATTAAAAGTATGGTTTTCCTTAAGGAGCTTGCACTCACTGGTCGATTAACATTATAGAAATTTTAAAAACCCACTTTGGTAAAAACCAGTACTGTTCATTTAGAGCAGCTGAACACGTTTGCCTGAAGCGCGTACTCAGGAAACACTCGTCCCAGTGTCAGCCGGTCACAACCAGCAGCTGTAAAGTTTCTAATGAGAAATCATCAGTAGATTAGTGTATGTAGACTCTGAGGAAGCCACAGAGTAGAGTGGAGTCTAAGGAGGCGCTGTGGAGCTGTGGATACGGAGGGGTAATAACTCCACATGGTTTCATGCTTTTCATCATACTTTATTCTTACGGTTGGTGTTTCAACAATACTCGGCTGCAGCTTTGCAGCTCACAGCCTCACCATCAACAACAGTTCAGTTCTTTCTTCTTTTCAGCAGGTGAGGCGTGATTGCTCGTGCTGCTCAGGTGTGTCTGCCTTCCCTGCAGCCGCGCCACAGGTAGATATGTTGGAGCAGAGAGGAGAGCTGAGATCGGGTGGTCGACAGAAGGCAGGAAAATGATTGGACCAAAGTGATGACAGCAGAATCGAGTGTGACAGAGCGACAAAATGGAACGTAAAAAATAGACCATCAGGCCAAACGACCAAGAATCAGGACACAGGAGTGAATACAGATCTTTCTTATTGAACATCCAAGTAAGTTTAATTTTTTCGATTTGCAGACTTTTATTTTTTAGCGACGACTGCAACAGACTGCTCATCTGTCCAGGACACGTCTCACCTCATGATAGCCGGAGTAGGCTCCAGCACGGTGACCCTGACCTGCACAACAGGAAGAAGATGAATGGATGCTTCTTGATCCAGGTCATGTTACGGGACTGCAAGAAATACCAATTCTTACCCAGATTTTGGCACCATAAGGATGTTTCAAGGTAAAACAGCAATTCTATCAAGCTAACATCAGACAGCAGCTAAAGTTAGCATCATAAGACAAACCAGAACCCTGACAGTGATTTGAAAAAGGCTTGTAGAGTTAAGGTGTTTTGGTTCAGGTGTGTATCCCTGAGTCTTTCCTTTAAAGAAGGAATATCAATTATGAACGACACTTATTAAACCACAAAGGCTCATTTGATTAAAGAGCCTCAGCCAGACAGGGACAAATGGAGCAATTTGTTTAAATGTCACCTTTTCTGAGCACTTCTGATTCCCTGCTGCCACAAAACAATGTTAATGATGCTTTTAAGCTATTATAATCATTTCCAGCTCTGGCTTTCATCGAGGTAAAGAGTCTCAATAAAAATGTCAGAATAAATGATGAATTGGTTGGGACTGGCAGCTGATGTTAAGGTCAGACAAAAAATCCAGAAGAACCCAAAAAGGAACAAAATCAAAGAAGAAACCAAGAAGATAAAAATACCAACTTGTGAGATTATCTTAATGAGAGGTGGTGGAGATCCAGATTTGGGAGATAAGTCTTCAGTTTTCCCCTTTTTCTTCTTCTTTTGGTGGTATAGAAACAAAATCCCAGACTCAGGAGTGTGAAAGGACAGAAAGTTCCAGGTGGGCACATTCGTTATGTTTTTGGGCGTTTCAACTTTAAACTCTACGATAACATCGGCACCCAGGTCAGCAGCTTCCTCTGAGTCGTTTTTATGAAAAATGCGCCGACGTGTAAGGCAACCAGTCTTTGGCTCTTAATATCAAAGACCAGGATACACACATGATGTCTGTTCATCAGCCATGACAGCGGTCTGAGGTCCTTCCTCCCAGCGTGGAGATTTATGTTGCTCTTATTCTCTCACAAAGTGACCATAACTACCTCACACACAAACAGCACTTTCACGTGATCGACACTGGACGGAGGAGATCACCTTTAAGACTTTTAAACAATAATGTAGCTTCATATAAGAGTTTAATTAAGGAGTTTAATTCATGGATATAGAACTGAATAGACCTTTATTGTCATTGTACATGTTCAATGAAATTATGGAGGCTTGTTTGTGTTTGGTTTTACCATCTGACCAACCATCAGATGTATAGGTTACTTGACCTTAAATATAAAGCATCTTGAAGCGACTGCTGTTGTAATTTGATGCTAGATAAATAAAATTGAATTGAACAACAAGGACCCTCCAGCAACCATCAATGGTTACCAGGTGATCACCAAACACCTGCGCAGAGCCTTACCTTAACCTAACAGTAGTTTTTAAGGCCTACATCTGTATGTAGTCTTTAGAGTTAGAATTAGAATTCAACTTTATTGTCATTGCACATGCACAGGTACAGGGCAACGAAATGCAGTTTGCATCCATCCAGAAGTGCTTTAGTGATATAGATATATTAAAAGTATAGATGAAAATGTCCTTGTTTGTCCTTTAAAGGGGAAAGTGTTCATGCATTTACAACAGGGGTCTCGAACTCCAGTCCTCGAGGGCCGCTGTCCTGAAACCTTTCCAGGTATCCCTGCTGCAACACACCTGAATACAGTTAGTAGGTCATTAGCAAGACTCTATAGGACTTGACTGCATGCTGAGGTGGCAGTTCAGCCATTTGGTTCATGTTACAGCAGCATGACTGAATGAACACGGTGCAATAAAAGTACTGTTAGAAGTACATTTTTCCAAACACTTACATTTGCCTAAATTTACTTGAGTAGGGTTAGGGGTTGCCACCTCAGCATGCAGTCAAGTTCCATACTCTTGCTAATGCCTACTCATTTGATTCAGGTGTGTTGCAGCACATGGAAAAGTTTCAGGACAGCGGCCCTCGAGGACTGGAGTCCGAGACCCCTGATTTACAAGATTCTGTGTAAAAGAGATGAGTCTGATGAACGTTTCTGTTCAGGGACACAAAAAAAGCCAGAAAACTCGTCTGGAAACACGATTCAGTGTCATAGTCGTGACTCTTCATGGTCATCACCAGTCATTACACTTTGAGCAATAAAAGGAAATGACTGCAGCTGTCTCTTAATGTTACACTTGATTTGTTGAGGACAGAAATCAATCAATCAATCAAAGCTTTATTTGTCACAAGCAGGTTGCCCTGCAGTGAAAATGGGACCCCCCCCCCCCCCCCGACCTTACACACGTAACACAGACATCACATGGGGTTACAAGTCGGAGATCGGTAGCGTTGCAGAAAAACACTGAAATGTACACAACAATGGGAGGGTACAAGAGGAAAAAAAGAGACCTCCACTCCATGGTAGGACAGCACGAGAACAGGAAACAAACAGCCTGGTGAGCACCTGGCTGTTTACAGCATGTTCTCACTAATGCATCACAGAGCCAGGCCTCAGTTCAGTGATGTGTTAAGCTGTCGAAGGATACTGAGGACAGACAGTGCAGACTCAATAGCACTCACGTAAAATCTGCCTGAAAGCAAAACCCAACCCCGGCAGTGCTGTTGACACACGACAAAGACATTTCAGTTGAACTGTGACAGAAAATGTCTAAAGATGGAGAGGGATTGTTGGAGCTGCAGCAGAAATCAGAGCTATAAAACTCATCATAATGTCATCATCGGGAAACTAGCGGATGATACCGTGGAGACAAAGACTATCACAACGTTTCCCAACCAGAAGCCGTGGGTGGATAAAACCATCCGCGACACTCTGAGATCCAGCACCGCTGCCTACAACACGGGACTCATGACGGGGGACATGGACCCGTACAAAGCCGCGTCATATAACGTGCGGAGGGCGGTGAAAGAGGCGAAGCAGCGCTACGGGAGGAAACTAGAGTCACAACTCCAACAGAGTGACTCTAGGAGCCTGTGGCGGGGACCAAGGACAATAACGGACTATAAAGCACCAACAACCGGTATGACGAACGCGGCCGTGACTCTGGCAGACGAGCTGAACACTTTCTATGCTCGCTTCGAGGCTGCAGCTAAGGTCTCCAACGATGCTAGTGTTAGCGGCGCTAACGGCTGCAGACAGGAAGATACTGCCAGCACCGGAAACGTGCTCGTCATCTCCGAGCATGAAGTAAGGAGAGCCTTCAAGAGAGTGAACACCAGGAAAGCAGCAGGACCAGACGGCATCCCAGGTCGTATCCTAAGAGACTGCGCATACCAGCTAGCTCCTGTGTTCACTGAGATATTCAACATCTCTTTATCTCAGTCGGTGATCCCCACATGCTTCAAAGAGTCCATCATTGTTCCTGTCCCGAAGAAACCCCACCCTGCTTCTCTCAATGACTATCGCCCTGTAGCCCTCACCTCAGTAGTGATGAAGTGCTTTGAACGCCTGGTCAGAGACTTCATCATTTCTTCACTACCAGACACACTGGACCCACTACAGTTCGCTTACCGTCCAAATCGTTCCACAGACGATGCCATCTCTCATCTCCTCCACACATCACTCACTCACTTGGACACTAGAAGGGGGAATTATGTTAAAATGCTCTTCATAGACTACAGCTCTGCATTTAACACCATAATTCCCTCCACACTCACCACCAAGCTGGAGCATCTGGGACTCAGCTCATCTATGTGTCAGTGGATCTCCAACTTCCTAACTGGCAGACCACAGGCAGTAAGGATGGGCGGACATGTCTCAGCCTCCACCACTCTCAGCACTGGAGCCCCCCAGGGGTGTGTTCTGAGCCCCCTGCTGTACTCTTTGTACACATATGACTGTGTGGCCACTACCAGCTCCACCACCATCATCAAGTTTGCTGACGACACCGTCGTGGTGGGCCTGATCTCTGATAACAACGAGACGGCCTACCTGAAGGAGATTAGGAATCTGGAGAACTGGTGCCAGAGGAACAACCTCCTTCTAAACGTCAGTAAGACAAAGGAGCTGATAGTGGACTTCAGCACTAAGCAGGAGAGGAACTACCAGACCCCCGTCATCAACGAGTGCCCAGTGGAGAGAGTGGACAGCTTCAAATACCTCGGAGTTCACATCACGCAGGACCTGTCATGGTCCTGTCACATCAACACCGTGGTGAAAAAGGCCCGACAGCGTCTCTACCACCTCAGATGCTTGAGAGACTTCCAACTGCCCTCCAAGGTGCTCAGGAACTTTTACTCGTGCACCATAGAGAGCATCCTGGCGGGAAACATCTTAACCTGGTTCGGGAACAGCACCATGCAGGACAGACGAGCTCTACAGAGGGTTGTGCGGTCAGCTGAGCGCACCATCCGCTCCGAGCTCCCTGACCTGCACTCAATCTACAGCAGGCGGTGCTGGACCAAGGCCAGGAAGATGGTGAAGGACCTCAGCCATCCCAACAACAGACTGTTCTCTCTGCTGAGGTCAGGAAAGCGATTCCACTCCCTGAAGACCAACACAGAGAGACTGAGGAGGAGCTTCTTCCCGCAGGCGATACGGTCTCTCAATCACACCACCACACAGTACTGACCCACACATATGGTTCTTACACACACACTGGACTTTCTGGACTTTGGTTTTGCACAACACTGGTCACTATATTCTTCATTTCCGGTTAATACTTGTACAGCTGCTGTTATTGTGTATATATTTATTTATATTTAGATTTCTTCATACATTCTTATATAGTTCTATATTGTGTATTTTGTTGTACAGTTATTTTATTTTCAACTTTAATTTATATATTTTATCTTATTCTTCCCAGTTAAATTTACCCTTCATTCTAATTTGTGTTGTACAGTTATTTCATTTTTAACCTTAATTTATATTTTATTCCTTCCTAGTTAAATTTACCCTTTTTAATTTTTCATATTTATTTCCTATCTTATTCATAGCCTTTTCCTTTTTTGTTTTCTTTAGGTCACGAGCAGTTGTCCAAGCATTTCACTACATATCGTACTGTGTATGACTGTGTACGTGACAAATAAAATTTGAATTTGAAATTTAATTTGACACCATGTACTCCCTGTCTCTGAGAGAGTGCTTCAGACACGATGCAGGGAGTATTAAAGGAAATCAGAGCTTCAGTGACAGCTCAGACAGCCCAAAGGACATTACATAACCTTTATACAGCAGACAGCATCCAAGGGGGAAAAAGACGTTGCTTTGTCAGTTTGGCATAAAACTGCAAGATTAAAGTTTGCAGAAGAACATGAAAAAAGCCTGACGAATATGTCAAAGTGTCTCTGTGGTCAGATGAGCTTTCTGTCTAACATTCACACTCTAATGAATGCATCAGGACCAGTTCATCTTGCCCAAGGATACTTTGGCATCAAACTAAAACTGCCCAGGATCAAACCACCAACCTTCCTCGACCTCCTGAGCCACCTGACAACAGCAGCCAGCTCTCGCTCCCCATCGAGGAGACAAACCCCGGCAGTGATACTGTACAGCATAGTGGTGCAAAGTTATATAACTTTCATGTCTACACCATGAATGCATCGCAGGAATAAGGGTTCGAGGTGTAAGCGGGGCATGACATCATGACCTTCTTATTGCTGAGCCAAACTCACTCTGCAGTATTGTGTGCTAATCTGCCAATCAGCTTTAACTACTCATTTATTGAATGCCATTCTGGGTAGTTCCAGCCTACTGTAGCCTCTGGTTATTACACACTAATACTGGGGTAGTTCCAGTCCATTGTAACCCAGGTTATGAAACAGTGATACTGGCAGAAGCTGGTATAAGACAGTTGTGGTGGACAGTGTCTTGCGTTTCCTCCTATAACCACTGATATCCAGTTTTACTGGCTCGAGACCGTTTTCGTTATCACATTCACCTGCCACAGAAGACATCCCTGGTTTGACACTGGAGGAAACTCAAATCCCTGCAAGTGTTGGGTAAGAAAGAGCATCTCTGTTAGTGCCAATGTTAGCACCTGCTATGAGGTGACAGAGCTTGCCACTGCACCACCGTCCAATTATGAGTCTGGACCCTGTGTTGTTTGTTTAGCAGCACAGTACTCACTACTTTACCTGCACTGCAAAAAGAAGGCACACTCCCGCCTCTGTCGGCAGATCATTTAGAACAGATTCAGATCCACCTGAATGTCTTTTGTATTCATCCTGAGCTGCAGGCTCAGCAACATGCTGCCTGTGACCAACTCTCAGACTTTCCTCGTGTCCCGTTGAGCTCAGTCACGCCTGCAGTTTATTTGCAATCCCCGATGCCCCCGAGTGAGCGGAGAGTCAACTCGGTCACCATCTTGTTAAAGGATGATTACAGCAGTACCTCCAGGCTCAGGATTCACAAACATGACATCCTCACACCTTCAGAGAAATATTTCTTGGCCTAAAGGAAACTGAGAACATTGATTGTGTAACAGTATGAGTATCTGGCTTTTAAGACGTGCAGTTCAGCACGGAGACAAACACCTTGATGATGGAGATGATTCACCCTGTGAGGTTATATAAAGAGAGAGAGGGAGGCCATACAGTACCGTCTCCACAACTACAAATGTGCTCCTGAGTAATGAAAAGACCTCTGGAGAGAGAACGAAACAGACTTCTCCAGAGCTTCACTCTTCATTTTGTTCTGTATTTTTATTTTGATGTGATATTTGGAGATATTTTTGTACCACATGCCTGGATTCTTATGAAACCATCACTGAGCATCCACTTGTTGAGCATGACTTCATTTTTTCTCCATATTACTTTTCAGAATAATGTATATAAACCAGGCTCATTTGTGATACAGAAATTTTAATAACGCTAAAATCACTCTGAAGGCAGTGAAGGACGGAGATATCAGGAAAGATTAAAACCAAAGCTGCAGAGCGAGAGGAGTCTCGATTTCTGCTGCAGCGTTTGAATGGTGGGGTCAGAACTGGGTGTAAAAGATATGAAAGCAAGCATCCATCTTGCCTTGTATTGACGGTTCAGGCTGCTGGTGGTGTAATGATGTAGAGGATATTTTCTTGGCCCCCCTGATGTCCACTGATTGTTGCTGATCATGTTCATCCCTTTATGATCACATGAAGAGATCAACTCTCAAATGCGTAAATTAAAGCAGACGACTCGTAAGCTGTTAGAAATGGCGTGTCACAGATTTAGAGGATCATCATTTAGCCTGGAGAAATAGTTTGCTGCTTTATAAGAAAGCCCTCCGCAGAGCCAGAACATCTTACTATTCATCACTGATTGAAGAAAATAAGAACAACCCCAGGTTTCTCTTCAGCTCTGTAGCCAGGCTGACAAACAGTCAGAGCTCTGTTGAGCCAACCATCCCTTTAACGTTAACTAGTAATGACTTCATGAACTTCTTCACAAATGAAATTTTAACCATTAGAGGAAAAATTACCAATAATTATCCCACAGATGTAACATTATCTACAGCTACTTTCAGCACCATTGATATTCATTTAGACTCTTTTTCTCCAATTGATCTTTCTGAGTTAACTTTGGGATGAACCGGTTTTTGTCTGAGTGTGTTGCTGGGTCTGAAGTACACTCCAAGCACGACCGAGCCACACACTCAGACAAAAACTGGTTCATCCCAAAGACAAAACTCCTAAACACAAGCTAACAACACACTGTATGCTGTGCAGTGCGGCGAGGAATGCTCAGACCTCTACACCGGAGAGACCAAACAGCCACTTCACAAGCGCATGGCACAACATAGAAGAGCCATCTCGACGGGACAAGACTCAGCGGTCCATCTGCATCTAAAGGTCAAAGGTCACTCTTTCGAGGATGCCAATGTTCACATTTTGGACAGAGAGGACGGATGGTTTGAAAGAGGAGTGAAAGAAGCATCTATGTCCACTCAGAACTCGCTATTTGTCAGATTCCTCCTGTTTCGCTGTTACATCATGCGCGGTGTCCTTTAGTGTTCCTTCAGTTTTCAGATGTGCAACATCTGAGATCCCTTTCCAGACGCCTTAACGCCCACTCACATCCTTTGACCTCAGCAAATCACATGATAGGGTGGGGCTAGGTTTCACAATGGATTCACCTGAAACCTTGGCTGATTGTGACCGATACCCGTTTAGATTAGGTAGAGGATCAAGAGGGGGTCCATTACCCTCTTGGGGGACACTGCCATACTTGTTGCCATGCTTACTTGTTCCTAGAGTATTTAAAAGTAGAACAGGAGGCGGAGCCTTCAGTTTTCAGGCCCCTCTTCTATGAACCAGCTTCCACTTTAGGATCAGGAGACAGACCGCCTCTTTACTTTTAAAATTATGCTTCAAACTTTCCTTTTTGACAAAGCATATAGTTAGCGCTGGACCAGGTCACCCTAATCAATGTGAGGTGTTTGGAGAATAAGATGGAGGAGCTCAGTGAGCTGATTGAGACCAGAGGGAATGCCATGAGTGGAGGCGACTCATGATAAGTAACCTGCAGGATATAAGACGGGTGTCTTCAGCACAAGCAATGCAGGTTGGTCTCTGTTATGACCCAGGTCATCATTTCTTGTGTTGCTTTTGCTCCTCCCACCTCAGGGGGGTGTTGTTCGTTTTCTCTGCCTTTTTTGCTTACGTAAGTTCCGGGTGGAGGCTAACCACTGGTTGAAGACTGAGGGGGGCTGGCTATAAATTGGGACCCATCAAACTCGGCATGGCCTGCCTACTTCCTGCTTCCAAACAGGCTGTGTGTTTAGCCCTGTGCTTTATGTTTAGCTGTGTGTTGAAGTTTCTGTGATCGAAGAACTAGATTGTTGTTTTTGTAAATATTGTAAATAGACCTTTTCTGATTGAGCTGGCAGTTTTAGGGATGGGAAGCCTTGTTTTTTTTTTCAAAACCTTTGTTCTAGTGATGGCCAAATGAAGCTTTTAGCATTGAAGCTTGAGTTTAAAAACTGTTCATTACTCGCTTTTCAACACGGTCATCTCTGGTGACATCTGGTGGCCAAAAGTATGAGGAACAGCTTGAATCTACACATTAAAGTGTACTGCTTGATTCTGACCGCCCACTCTACAGAGTTCACAGTTCTGTCTGATATTGGGCCGTCCTTATGTTGCTTTGAACATGTATTTTTGGGTGAAAAAATTATGTCTATTTCTTTAATAAATAAATATGATCAATAAACATTTCTTATTTAAACATGACCATGGTTTGGTATTTCTTTGCTTGTGACTTCTTGATGTTGGTAAATACAATAGATAAAAAATACATATAATATACATATAATAATGTACAACACATTATAGAGTAGTTTCTACTGTGAGGTTCTCCCTCCAAGTACTTATGCAATTAAATCACTGGACAGGTGTGTTTATAAATAATATGATATTAGGCCAATTTTCTTATACATATTTTTGACCTGGGCTATAATTGATTGTGAACTGGAAAGTCAAAACATGGTGTATTTAAGGTTATCCTGTTTGGTGTTTATTTACGAAGAGAATTTGTTCCACTGTGCGATGGCCGAGTCTGTTTGTTGTCTTTCTCCTGCCTTAGAGAAAATCCTCTCACGTGGAACAGATGATGCTGGAGTGACTAGAAACTGGTAGAAATGCAGGTGTATATATATATACACAAAACAAAGGCAAACAACAAGAACAGAAACCTGGCAAACCCACCCAATTGACCAAAATCGCCATCTCTCGCCATCAAAACACAAGTCCCGCAAATGATTCACTTCCTTATAAACCACTGAATCAGGCACGGAAGCAGCTACGTTGTAAATGAAGCCTCGAGTTAGTGCTTCTGAAGCAGTGTGTTGGGTTTTTTTGACACCGGAGCGTCACGACATCATGACTTTTTTTCTCCTGTAGGTTAGGAAGGCCGTGTAGGTTGTACACGGTTGCTGTGTAGGTTATGAGGCCTGTGTTTTACTTTGGATTTCTCCTGATAGGTTAGTTCTGTTTCATTTCTAGAGCGTTTTGTTTCTTGTTTTGGCCACGCCCACCCCAACGTTTCTTACCTTCCAAGATTAATAAAATACTCGGTTTTTGTAAAACTGCAAACTCTGTGGCAGCATTGGTCCTTCCTTGGGAACAGGAAGCGGGGGCGTTTTTATGTGTCGCACTCTGGTTTCGCAGTTTTCCTTGGCTCTCTGAGGACTGACTGGCATCTAAATGGGATTTTTCAAGCTGCCGTGTTACGTCTGTATTTTCTTATAATCTCTTTGCCCAAGCAAAGTGTACCAACACTCCTTTAAGGGTGACAGTGTTTACTGTAGAACTTGTGTTGCTGAGTGTGCCTGACATACACATTTCTATTCATGCATGCAGAAGCAAATAAAGTAGAAAGTCTGAGGTGTGAAGCCTTGGCGCCTGCAGCCATCTATTAACCCGACAAGGTCAAGACAGTGACGGCATAACGATGACGTTTCCTTGGCAGAAGCGCCGGACGCCCCGGTGTGACTCCTTCTGTTGGCACTCGCTGGAAATTTTCCAGCCAAACACAAAAGCAGCTACAGAAAAAAAGCAGCATTTTCTCCTCCGTCGAGCCTGACGCAGCCTTCCACCGTCGACTGTTTGAGTGTTGCCTGGAAACCTGCTCGAGCTTGCTTACATGTAGTAAAATGGGAACATCGGCACATCCCTCCAACGCACCATCACATCGCCACAGCAACGATGGAGAACGGGCTGGCTTCGGTCCCACATTGCTGTCCTCTCATTGGAGCATCTGCCGGCGTCATCTTGCTGGCCACGCCCACTGTTACATCGCAGCTTCAAAGCTGGAAGCAGCTGTCAGATCTAAAAGCTTCCCACACCTGGTGCCAATGTGGAGGCTGAAGAAGTGAGGATCAAGATGTTTGAGCAGTACTGTAACTAAACACGTGTTTAAATTCTCTATTGCAAAAATGTGAAAGTTTGTTGGAACCTCTGAGATGTGGAAACACTTCAGCAGCTCTATGTTTCACTACTTTTATTCAGCTGTATTCAGTTCTCGTGTTTTATGTGAAGGGATCCTTTTTGGTTTGCACGTCTTGGTTTTTCCTCACGTTGTACACTTGGAGAACTTTCTGCAGTTGAACATGTCTGCGTTTTCACTCCAATGCTGGGATTTCATGAAGACATGGCTGACCGTGATGAGTTTTAACCCAGAAGATGTTGTTTCACATGTACAGTAGTTACCGTGGCCCAAATGTCTCAACAAACCTGACTGCTGGTCCATATTAGGTCCACCTGTGGTTAAAATAAGTCGAATGAAGACCAAATGCTGTCTACAGAAAACTGCACGTGGACCAAACATTCATTTGTATCTGGCAAGAACTAAAACTTAGTGTCAGAGTCCCCTGTCTACCCAGCTGGCTCAGTGAGGCTGCAGGTATTTGTTATTGTTTTTGCTTCTCGCTCGCTCTTCTCCTCGCCTGGGCGGAGCTCATTGTGGGCTCCCACTTTTGGCCAACACACCTGGAAGCAGTTACTCAGCTGCAGCTTATTATCCTCCCACTCCCTGCCACTATTTGAGGAGGCGGCTCAGTTCTTCTGATCACTCGAACGTTGTACGACACACGTCACCGTAACCTCGGGTCAACCTAATTGTGATTTCTTGTATTTTTTTTCCGGCTTTGATTTCTCGTCTGTTGTGGACTTCCGTTGGATTGCCTGAACGTGTGCAAGTTTGCACAGTAGACGGGAGCGAGTGGAGTGCAGAGAGTGGATCGTTAAGCATGGAGCCCCTGGATTCGCGTCACATTCTGCATATAGTCACTAAGTGTTTATGTGTCTAAATAAACCTTTGCCCTTTCCTTCAAATCTGCTCTTGAGTCTGTTCTGTCATTCGAGACACTTGGAGCCCAATCCGGTCTTTAAGTCCAACGTCATTAGCGGTGTCTGGGCCCAAACTCTGCTCCAGGTCCCAAAGTCAAACGAACACTGCGGGATCACTGAGAGTTGAAAAACTGTCTGATTTCTTTCATCCGTAATAAAATGATCAGCGTTCTGCTCTGCCAGGTGTAACAATTAAGTTTAATATCCAGGTATCCATGAAAACCGAATTTATGAAATTTAACAGAGTTAGAAGTTAGGAGGGAGTTAGCTCGCTAGCTTCCATCTAAATGTAGTATAGCATGTTCTGACAGAGAGATTTTTGAAACTAATTCAAACATACAGCTCTGTTATCACTTCCTACATAAATGAAGACAGAAAACTAAACAGCAGTGACGTTTGTAGGGTTACTGAAGTTGGGCTAGCTGGTACATAATGATGTGCTATGTGATCGCTAGCTACACAGCTATGTTAGCATAATAAGCTTCTGGGCCCAGGATACTCTACGTTTATTAAGGCTGTTGTGTTTTTTACATGTTTTAATGCTTTGTATCTTGTTCTATTTAATCTCAGCAAGACCCTAAAAACAGTCAGTGATCACTGTCGGCCTCTCTCGGTTTTTATTACCATTAATCATTTTAAAGCTGTTTTTAAAACCTTACGATGTAGCTACAGCCCAGCCCATGCAGCAGTATATGAATGACTAACCTCGTATTGTGGATGGATTATCTCAGTTGTTCTCCTGGCTGAAGTTTGGTCCTTTTACAGCATCCTGCCATGCGATTACATTTGTCCCGAAAAATGCAATCCTTTTTCGTTGGGCTTTTTTCCCCTGAACTTTATTAAGCAACAGTATACAGAGAATGTACACAAATTGGAACATAGTTAACATATGCCAGGGGTGTAATGTAAAAAGTTACATACATTCAAATAATTTGTAATTAACACAAATAGTAATTATTTTATAGCCTTTTTATTAAGTGATCTACTAATCAATTTTATGTAAGATAGAGTATCATTATAGTAGTGTTTAAAATTAGGCTTTTGGCTACTGTATTTGCATTTGTGGAAATAGAATTTAGCTAAGACAATTAACAAGTTTATTACAAAGTATAGATTTTTTTGCCTTCGAAAGAAACAAAATACAACATTTTCCATTTCAGAGTAAAGTCCTTGTAGAGCGAGTCTACTGAAGTCTGTCCAAAACGTTCTAGCATGTGAACAGATCCAGAAGATCATTTTGGCTTCCACAAAATCCACAGATCACATTTATGTCCCTTTTGAACTTTGTCATATAATGATTAGCAGGATAATATTTATGAAGTATTTTGAATGAAACTTCTTTTGCTTTATTCCTCACAAGATACTTGTTAGGAGTGGTTCATACTCTTTTCCAAGTAATGTCACCGACAAAGGAATTGCAATAAGAAATCACCTGTGGAACAGAGATTCTCTCTGGAAGCATTTGGAGCAGCCTTCCTCGCGTCGCTGTGACGTAATCGCCCTTCAAATGCGGCCCTGAATGGGAACGCAGCTTATGAATGCGCTTTTATCCACGTTCACCTGCCGCTGATCACGTCATCCACCGGTCCCAATTCCTAGACCGCATCCTTCGGAGACCGCATTTGAAGGTCTAAAACGTCACAGCCAGGCGACGAAGGCTGCTCCATTTCCCCGGATCCTATCCCAGAATTCATAGCGCGGCCCAGCCAGTAGCAGCTTCCAACAATGGCGGCAGATACAGGGTCGGTAGAGATGGCATCGGAGGAAAGCTACATTTTTAAATGTAAGGTATTCTTGAAGTAGCGATACAAATGTTAAGATGTTAAAGTTAATGTGAGTTTAATTTTAAATGTTAAGGTGAAGTTGTTGTTTTTTACAGTCGTTGAACATACGTGACTGTAGATGACAGTCCCGCTCTTTTTTAACATAAAGGTTAGTTTGAATATTACTCTTTCTGGGTCACAAAATAAACTTAGATTTGAGCTGTGTCCAAAGTCAGGATCTGCATCCTTCGGAGGACCCGGCTTTCGCGGTCCATGTGGGCCGGGTCCTCCGAAGACCGAGAAGGCCGCAAGTGCGATGCTGTGAAATTGGACTGTCTGGTCTTTACATCTGCGTCACCAGCTGTCTCGGTGGAGTTTAATATAACGTGTTTATTAACCCGAGGAGCGAAAGACCGCGAGGCGTTTGAAAACGATGTGCCGGGAGCTCGCTTTCCTCTCCGGCTCTACTGAGGCGGCTAGCTATCGAGCTGGGTCGTAACAGACGTCTCCGAAAACGTCGGAGCACGTTTGCAGATTTGTGCTGTCTTAATAAATCGAGTAGATATTTGAAGTGTACACGGCTACATTCTCACCGTAACTTATAGCGTAATGTTGAAACTATTAAAACGCATCGTTTTCAAACTCAGGTTAAACATGATGTACAAGTCACTTAGATCAGCGGTCCCCAACCCCCGGGCCTCGGACCGGTACCGGTCCGTGACTCGTTTGGTACCGGGCCGCGAGAGTTGAGGCTCAGGTGTGAAATGTATGGTTTTCAGGGTTTTTATCGGTCTTTTCACGTGTGTTATGAATAAATTTTCTTTTTTTCGGTACCGGTACTAGTTTTATTTTGTTGTATTTATCCGCGACACCTTAAAGGCCGGTCCGTGGCGCAAAAAAGGTTGGGGACCGCTGACTTAGATAACTTAAAAATGTTATTGTTTGGCTTTATCAGTGTTTTATTTGTTCCTGAGTAAGTCGGTTTGGATTACAGTTATAGTTTCACACAGCTGAATAAACGTTAAACAGTAACGTGAGATGCTCGAGAATTTACTCCTTTTATATTTCAGGGAGCAAAGAGCAGACGGCTGAGTTTATTAAACTCCGCGGAGACAACGAGCACCTTTTCACCGGTGCTAAACACTCAGCCGCTCTGGGTTGGAGGTACAGTAACAGTATGCAGTTTTTAATCTGTTAGGCATGCGAGTGCTTTTTAGTTCGTACATTTTGTTGTTGCTGTTCAGGGATTAACGTGATTGACATGTTCCTGTGCTTTCTGTCTGTTAGGGCAGTTCTTGAGAAGATGGGCCTGCTGGGAAAAATCACCCCGTTGCAGGCCAAAAAAAAATGGGACAATTTAAAAAAAAAATACAAAGTATGTACAGTCGTATTCAAATATGGATTTTTAACTATAAGTTATTAAACGTGTTCATGTAAACGTGTACTGATGCTGTTTTTCTCAACACCACTTTTGATTTCCTCTGCCTTTAGGATTGCAAGTATCCAGGGTCAGGCGAGGGAGGGATTGAGAAGCCCACTGCTGCTACATGGCCCTGGTTTGCCCTTATGGATGAAGTGTTAGGACAGAGGCCTTCCACCAGGCCTCAAGTCCTAATTACCTCCATCCAGGACAGCACTCCAGGTCCCAGTTCAGCCGTAGGACACCAAGCGTGGGATCAGGAAGAGCAGGAGGATGATGGCCAGCTGGAGCCAAGAAGGGAAAAGAGAAAGAGGAACTGGGAGAGCGAGTTGTTGGATTTGATCAGAGAGGATATGAGATTGCAGAGGGAACTTGAGGAAAGAAGAGCAGAGGAAGCACGACAGAGAATGGACAGGCTGTTTGGGTTATTGGAAAAACTTGTTGAAAAAAAATGTGTAAAGTTCTGTAAATAAAAATCGCTGTGAATGCTTCAACTTTGAGTTATTTTTTTCAAACTATGTACAACATTTTAACTTGATTATTAACATGTATAAACAGAGTAAATAGCATGAAAAAACTCAACACATTTTGTAATTATTATTAAAGCCCAGGATTAACCTGAGTGTCCCAATATGCACAGGTACTTTTAACCTTTGGCTGAGCAGGAAGTCTGGCAGTGCTGCTGAATGTGCTGGACCAGGACCAGAGAGATGGAGGTGCCACAAGTGAGACCCAGTCAGTAAGTGGAGCATCATACAGGGTGGTGTCCAGAAGGTGTTTAGGGATGCTTGTTTCCACTGTCCACCGCATCATCTGGGTTTACAGGCTGATGTAATCGATGGCTGCCATGTCGCTAAGATTTATTCAGAAAAATGCAAAACAGTGGTGCGAACAGTCATGTTAATAAAGCTGTAACAAGTAGTGTTGTACAAGCAGATTACTTACCTGTTCACAATCATCGTGGTCCAGGGGTGGTACCTTCAGGGCAGATCGCTGGTCCTGCCAGAGAGCACCACTGACTGCCTCCAAACCTTTCTCCCCCTCATCTGGCACAGCATCTTCGGGCTCGTACACCGGGGCCACGACATCGCCAGCACCGAGATGTTATACAAAAGAGCACATGCTGTTATGACCTGAAACAGATGTTTAAGGTGTTTATAGATGTACGTACGCTAAAGTTCCCATTATGTCATTTTAATTAATCAAAAAAACAATGGCACTACATTTTAATGACTTAGAAGGTGTGGTGCACCTCCAGCGCTTGAGGGAAGATGGCCCAGAACCTCGTCTTCATCATTCTAAAAGCACTCCGCTGGACTCCCACACCTTGGAATGGGACATGACTCCAAGATCTTCTGGGGTCTGAGGGAGGTGGATGACCTGATGGCGAACAGCCACCTCCTCTGTGACCCTGTGGAAGATGCGGTGAACAGTGGCACGAGGTGTTGCAAACACTCTGGAAACACCTCTGTAGGACGCTCCACTTGCCAGCCAGAAAAGAAAAACAAGGACCCCAGTTGTGGCACCCCAACCATGTCTCTGATTCTGGTTAATCAGATTCAGCAGCACTTTCAGAGACTCCCTGCTCAGGCGAGAATCAGGTTTAGTGTCCTCATTATTAAATAACCTGTCCATGACTGAGACACTCAGGTTAATCCTGCAGTACAGGGCTCTGCTCTGGTGAAGGAAAATATCAGAAATTGTTTTATTCTTGTCACTATTATGAATGTTGCTGTTCTTTAAAAAAAGATTTCACATGTCAAAACATTTTGATTAAAATGTACTGATTCACTGTAAAAGATAAACGAGCGAATAGTCCAATAGAAAATCACACTGCGATTTTCTATCATAGCAAATATATTTAATTAGCTTTTAATTAGCTAGCAAATCTGAAGGCTAGATCATCCCATTTCACAGCCTCGCAATTCGGTCCTCAGTCTTCGAAGGACCCGGCCCACGTAGACCGTGAAGCCGGGTCCCTCAGAGGATGCAGCCTGGGAACTGGGACACTGTGTTTTGTATGTTTTAAGTGTAATGTGCTCAAGATTCGCTTGAGCACATTACTGCTTTGGCAGTTAAAATGACAAGTTTACAGAGCTGGACCTTTGTGTGAACCTGCTGCTTCACAGAGAGGATGAGACTGAATCAGGCTGTACAGGTTTTATACTTCGACCATAACAAAGATTATTATGGCTATCTTCTCCCAACACGAACGTGGCAGTTTAGAGCGAATCCTCCCCGCTCAGTCCGACCTCACCTCGTATCTGCTTCTCCTGGAATCAGAAAGAAAAGAAAAACAACCCCTCCATAGCCTTGGCTATCTTCTTCTTATTAAGGCCCAGTTCAGGACATCTTGCTTGGACTTCCTGACCCAGAGACTTATTCTAACCATCATCAGCGTATGTGTAAGCATGCAGCAAAAATACCCACTGCACTCTACATACCTGCAATATTTCAAATCTACACAATAAAGCTGAATGAAGCTCTTGATCTATGTGCAGATGTCAGGTGTAAATTATAGAATTAGCCTCCTTGAATGGTTTCATTCAACTCTAATATCAAACATCCTTGAAAGTGACTGGCATTTAAATGGGATTTTTCAAGCTGCCGTGTTACGTCTGTATTTTCTTATAATCTCTTTGCCCAAGCAAAGTGTACCAACACTCCTTTAAGGGTGACAGTGTTTACTGTAGAACTTGTGTTGCTGAGTGTGCCTGACATACACATTTCTATTCATGCATGCAGAAGCAAATAAAAGTAGAAAGTCTGAGGTGTGAAGCCTTGGCGCCTGCAGCCATCTATTAACCCGACAAGGTCAAGACAGTGACGGCATAACGATGACGTTTCCTTGGCAGAAGCGCCGGACGCCCCGGTGTGACTCCTTCTGTTGGCACTCGCTGGAAATTTTCCAGCCAAACACAAAAGCAGCTACAGAAAAAAAGCAGCATTTTCTCCTCCGTCGAGCCTGACGCAGCCTTCCACCGTCGACTGTTTGAGTGTTGCCTGGAAACCTGCTCGAGCTTGCTTACATGTAGTAAAATGGGAACATCGGCACATCCCTCCAACGCACCATCACATCGCCACAGCAACGATGGAGAACGGGCTGGCTTCGGTCCCACATTGCTGTCCTCTCATTGGAGCATCTACCGGCGTCGTCTTGCTGGCCACGCCCACTGTTACATCGCAGCTTCAAAGCTGGAAGCAGCTGTCAGATCTAAAAGCTTCCCACACCTGGTGCCAATGTGGAGGCTGAAGAAGTGAGGCTCAAGATGTTTGAGCAGTACTGTAACTAAACACGTGTTTAAATTCTCTATTGCAAAAATGTGAAAGTTTGTTGGAACCTCTGAGATGTGGAAACACTTCAGCAGCTCTATGTTTCACTACTTTTATTCAGCTGTATTCAGTTCTCGTGTTTTATGTGAAGGGATCCTTTTTGGTTTGCACGTCTTGGTTTTTCCTCACGTTGTACACTTGGAGAACTTTCTGCAGTTGAACATGTCTGCGTTTTCACTCCAATGCTGGGATTTCATGAAGACATGGCTGACCGTGATGAGTTTTAACCCAGAAGATGTTGTTTCACATGTACAGTAGTTACCGTGGCCCGAATGTCTCAACAAACCTGACTGCTGGTCCATATTAGGTCCACCTGTGGGTAAAATAACTTCAATGTTTGTCCTCTGTAAGCTGCTGGATAGCGTAGTGGTAACACTACACGCCTTTGGACTGGCAGTTGCACGTTCGATTCCTGCCTGTGAGGCGTCTGTATCCCGACACTAGCAAGAGAGATATGAAGGCAACACACATGGTCTGGCAAAGGGGGAGGGAGGATGTCAGGGCAGGGGGGAAATATCATCACCCTCATTATGGACGATACTGCCAAATATCAGGAGGGGCTACAGATCAAGGGAGTAATAGATGCCTGAGACTCTGCATGGAGACAGCTGCTTCTTCTTTATTTGATCTTATGTAAATAAAAGGCTAAAAATTCTGGATTTATCATATTTACGATATGCTATGACTTCCTCCCCGCACTTCTTGTTGTCTTGGGTGATGTTGCTCATCCTGCAGATATCTTTGGTATATTTGACTCCACGCAAACGCAGAGCTAAACTGCTGGTTTAATTCATCTCATTACGAGCAGGCAGAGAAACACCTGTGAAGATTTGTGTCTCCTAACTTCATCATGTTGAAGCGTTCCCTTCCATCTATTCGGTGTCAGAGACACCCTGTTACTGACATTTTTCCATGTTATCATTTATCTCTCCGACTGTTTTGTACTCTGAAGAGCTTCCTTCCTGTTCGCTAATAAAGATCTCATTTTCTGTGCTCTGAATTTAATTTCCAGCTTTCTGAGCAACAGCTACAATTACAGATTTACTTGTTTTACTTAGACAATAGTCACTATTCCATTGAACACACCAAATGTCTGTTTGTGCCTGCTTGTCTTTGTCTGCTGTGATAACAAACCAACGATTTCCTTTCGTTTTGGTCTGTGGGTTGTACAAAAAGAGCTATTTACAGACAGCACTGTGGGAGAAAAAGACTGGTAGTGAAAAATTATTGGCAGTCGCATTTATCTACACAAAGCAATTAACTGCAGACAGGCAAACTCCAAAAAACAGAAAAGCTTCATCTGACAAAAGGAGATGATGAGACTGAGGACATCGTGTGCTGGACTGAGGACGATGAGATTTACCTCCACAGAGTGGGGAGCAGTCCCACGTAGCCGCTCTGCTGTTTTGTGTCTTTGAAAGATAAAAGTTTCACATTTTTGAACAGTGGAGCTGCTGCTCTCCTAAATGAAACCTGGAAACCACATCAATTATTTCTGCAGCCTCACAGGTTTTGTTGCCACTCGAAGAGTTGCCATCAGAGCGTAATCAAAACTCATTCCCATCGATTAATACATGATTAGAGGAAGTTGTTCACCAACTGGCTTTACCAGCTGATGGTGACCCACCCTCCTCCCCAGATCCAAACCAAAAAGCTAAAACGTGATTTTTCCTGTCAAACATCGTCACACAAATTTAAATGTGGTTTACTGTTTTTGTGAAAATCATCAGATGTTAGCCCAGAACAAGGAGGACACATCCAGGGCCTCGTATTAGCATACCTGCTAATTACTAGCTGCAAACATAACAGTTAGCTTAATAAACATAACTTTGCTTTGTTTTTACTAAAATGATCAAAACCAGTATCTATTTGATGTCTTTCTTTTTTGTCCTGATAAGAAATTTGAGTTGGGCTGATGATTTGATTATTGATTACCAATATGTAATAACTGCACTCTTTTGGCTAATGTTAGCAAGCACTGCTACTGCTAATGCTGGACAGACAGGTTTCCTCTGTAGGAACAACAGAAATGTTTTAAACTGAGGAAATGATGACCTGTGACTCCTGCAAACGTCGCCCTTCAGTGTTTGTGTGCAGCTGAGCGTTTCCTCACTCTGCAGCAGTGAAGTCACGAGGTCGAGGCATTAGAGACTCTTATTCTGCTGAAAAATAAAACACTCATTTAGTTCGTCTTATATTTCCTCACACTGATCATATTTTTAAAAAGAACATCCATTTCTACTTCTCCCTGGAATTTTATTAAACAGTCTGTTATAATTGAGCTCACATTTCAGTGTTTTAATGTCTGCCGGACATCAGCAATAAGATTAAACAGAGCGAGCTTGTTGCTGTGAGACTCTCGAGACAAGAAGAACAGTCTAACGTCATGTTTCGGGACGGGTGGACTTAAAACATCTGTTGCAAACATCAGCAGAAGGCGAGCAGCTGCAGACGTGATGGGATCTCACCTCAAACCGAATGAAACAGAGCGAGGAAGACAAGAGGAGGACAAACATCCTCTTAGTTCAGGGGCCCCAGAGGAGGCCCAGCAGGGTAAAAGAAGTGCAGCACTGCCATCTAGTGATGGATATATGACCTGCAAGTCAGAGTGTAGATGAGTGCTAACCCTAACCCAAATATGGTCAGAAGGCCATACTCTGACATCTAAAGCTGCACTTTTAATGATTCCAAACTAAAAATATTTAGATTCAAATTAGAAAGTGAAGTTCCCACACATCCTGTATCAATTAATGATTCACAAATAAGCTCAAATATTTGTGTTGTATTATAACTCTTATTGGAACATCAGGAAGAGCAGGAAGTGCGTGAAGTACACGTCTATCTTCATAAAGTTTCAGAAAGGATTCATAAACACACGACAAACTCCTGAATTTGAAAAAAAGGTAATTGTGTAATTCAGAAACAGATGAGTGATGGACAAAGTCTCAGGAATGGTTTCAGCACCTTGTTGAATATCAAAAACTTTCAGCCCACTTTAACCTGAACATTAAGACTTCCTGAAGTCAGCTGCTTCACGACAGGTCAACATACACACACATAGAGTTGTTCTTATTGCCTCTGAGTTTTTATTTCCTATAGGGATGTACAGCAAAAGGACTAACACTGTCAGTGCTAATATCCAAAAAGGTCCTGAAAATCAACTCTAGCACACTTTTTTAACAGGTATTAAAAACACACACGCCTCCGGTCTCAGCGTGCCCCGTCTCAGACTCCAAACAGCTTCCAAAACAACACATCAATAAAAAAAACAAAAAAAACAACCAAAGACATTACCATACTGCATGAAATGGCACAGAAGAAAAGCAGAAGGGCAGTAGACATGGGTTAGAGAACGTCTCAAAGTCATCTTCAGGGATTTAAGCTGCTTCAGACATCAGGAAGGTTTCCACACAAATCCTGAATCTTGTTCAGAATGAGAATAAACTACTGCGCTGGCTTCATTTCCAAAACATCTATGCACTGTGTTCAAGAGATATCAACTGAAGGTGAACCAGGACTGCGCTGCACTTTTGTGTAATACCACTTTGTACCACAAGAGAGTGCAGTGAGTTAGCGTAACCTTTTATTTATTTGTTTATTTAAAGCAGCAGGCAGTGATGTAAAATTTTGGAGCTTTAGCTCAGCACATGGAGGAAGTGTTTATGACTGAGGAGCGTAAGTCATATTATGTTTGAGTCTGTCTGGACTGACTTGCAGGCTTTGCTCCATTCATTCGCTAATCAAACAAGGTCAGGTCGGGTGTGTATAATTATTATATTATTATAATTATCTGTACTCTCAATAAGAAGGTGACATAATCTGTGCTTGTTGAGCCAAATTAATCAGCTGTTTAATTTGGCCCTCCTGTGATTGCCCTTGAGGTCCTGTAACACCTAACTGCCTGAAATCAATTTTAATATTACGGTTAAAATTAATTAAAAGTAAGGAATCAATCCAATAATGCATTTACAATCTAGTGCTTTTTACCTAGCCTTAGCTAACATTAGTCATTAAGAGCTGGCTGTGAGTCATTTTTGAACCCTAAAAAGTCTCATTTATATCTGATTTTGGGCTGACTGTGGTCAGTTACCTACTAACTTACTGGCCACCGAACTGTTAGCTGAAGAACCTTTTCTTTTCTTACTTTGCTACTAAAATGGTCAAATTCAGTATGTATTTTTTGTCTTTCTTTTTTGTTCTAATTTCAAATTACAGTTGCGCTGGGAGCCGATGATTTGATTACCGATTACCAATATTAAATAAGTCTACTTATTTGGCTAAGGTTAGCAAGCACTGCTATCGTTGATGCTGAAAAAAAAGGAATCCATCAAATAATGTATGCTAAGCTATCTAGCATTTGCACTCAAATGTCGTTTAGTTAATAGTAGCATTAGCAAGCAAGCTATAACTTAGATATGCTACACAAACCATTACCACAGTTAGATAGAAATGTTAGCTAAATAAAAATTTAAGGTAGGCCAGGTATTTCTTATTTCTTAGGCTACTCTGTCCTCAATGTTTATTTGAACTATCAACTGAAAATAGTGTTCTTCTAACGTCATTAGCCTGCAGCAGGGAATTATTAGCAGGCAAGCTAGAGCCCCAAACCATTATGTTATCTCTAGTTTTGGCTCAACTTCAGTCTCATTAATGTTTCGCTAGAATTTTTTTTTGTTAAAGTAGCAGTAACAGTTAGTTAGCTACTTCCTTGCTAACTTTTTTATACTAAAATCCTATCTTAAGTCACCATCAGTGTTTATTTTTTCCATCCTCAAGTGAAACTTTGTTGTGCAATTTGATTATTGATTGAAAATACACAACTCCTTGACTCTTCAGCTAATGTTAGCTAGCACTGCTCACTGTTGATACTGTTTTTTTTACAAAAATGAATTAAAGCATCCATCCCGACTTCTCTTACACCTAAAAACGTCTCATTTTTAAGATTTTGGGAGAATATTCTAGAGAATGAAAATCATACAAATTCACACCTTAAAGCCAAACGCTCCTAAAAAACTGGAAAAATAGCAACAGTAAATTTCTCTAGATTAGCTGCAAAAACTGCTCGTTTTTTTTGCTGTGTAAATATATAAGTGAGATAAAAATACAAAGCTTTATAGAATCAGAGGGGACGGCTGATAGTCGAGCTGTAGATCTTCAACAAGGTCACGAAAGAAGAAAAGTGCACTGAAAAAAGCAATCAGATTCACAAGCCATTTAATCTTGAATTCATTCAGTAAAATCATACAAAAGGTGTGGAAAAAGGTCAAAAAGGAGCCACAGTTTGACTTTGAGAACAGATTGCAGCTGAGAAACACCAGAATAAATAAAATATTTCACCTTGTTTCTGTAAAGTGAGCTCTAAATACAAGATTAACTGACTTGCAGAGGTGAATATTTTCAGGAAGGAAGGGAAGGAGGGTGGTGAAAACGAGGTAAGAAGAGAACAGAGTGAAGCTATACATGGCAGCTGTATTGATTGGCTGTATTAGTTTTATAGGGTGTTATTGAAGTACTACAGACTAAGCGTGTCGGCCACACGCCAGGCTTCATTGTCTCTAAAATGCAGCAGTGCGCTACGTGTAATTATCATGTACACAAACAAAAAAAATCCCCCCACTCCCAGCTAATACATCTGCATAGCAAAAAAAAAAAAAAAAGAAAAAAGAAAAGAAAGAAAGAAAGAAAGAAAGAAAGAAAGAAAGAAAACAGCAAATAAATAAAATAAACACAGAAAAGAAAATCATTCCAAACCGTCAACAACCCTGTCTTTTTTCTGTGGCTACTGATTCTAAAAGATAATACAGAAGTAGTTTTGATGCAAGACTTGTTATTATTACTTTTTTTGTTTGTTTCTTTTTATTTTTTAGAAAAAAATTCTGTTTCTTCATGAAGCACACTTCCTACTTCCTCTTGGTCCGGTGGCGGTGGTGTGGGTGTCATATAGGCCGGTTAGTCATCTTCATCGTCAACCACGGGGTCCGTGTCCCAGCACGTGATGTCAATCTCTGAGTAAACACACACACACGGATGTTTACACACACATCAAACTTGTGTTTAGCAAAACTAGGAGGCTTATTTTAGCCTGATATGAGTTTTTGGTGCTTTAAGCAAAAACAAATGTTAGTGATTCTCCTGCCAAACCGACCAATTAGAAAAGGAGCTCAATTCACTGACCAATCGAGCCCAAAAAGGCTGTGAAGTCTCAGGATATCCATCCTGTCAAGACTCAAAGAGTCACTCAGACTTTGAGACTGGTTGGCAACCTCGTGTTTCCAAACTAGCTGAGTCTCAGTAGAAAACAAATCCCTTTATGGTTGTTTTCACTAAGGGTGTTAAAAATCTACCAAATCTAACATGCTGAGGCAATAAGGACGTGTCCAAAAGCAGCTTTATTTCAGCTGATCGTCTCACCTGGTGGCTTGTTATAAAAGACCGGTGCGGGTTTAGCCGAGGACTCCTCTGTTGTCCCGAATTCCTCCTCCTGTGATTGGCTGAAGTAGCCCTCGCTCGCCTGAAACACCAACAGAGAGATAGAAGATGAGCGAAACGACGACCAATCAACCGAGAATCTGATCTTTTGTTTCTGGAGAGCATCAGGAGCATCACCTGGCTCACCTGAGTGCCTTCTTTCAGCAGAGCCTCCCCATTGGTCATCAGCAGCTGTCCGTCATCCAGCTCCTGGCCCTTCCCAGATGCATGCTGCAGTGCATGCTGGTAGCTGAGGGTCATCTGATCAGAGCCTGTCACGTCCACCAAACTGGACGGGTCGTCTTCGGCGCCAGTACCCGAGCAGAAAGTCCCGTCCATCATGTCGTCAAAGCTGAGGAGCGGCTGAGGCCGGCCGCTGGCGGCAGCGGTGCTGGGCGGGAGGTTGTCATGGAGGACATCTCCCATTAGGTCCACCAGATTGGAGGACTGGGAGGACTGGGCGGGCTGGGCGACGTTGGCTGGAGGGGCGGAGCTGCCGCCCCACAGATCAACCAGGCTGTCTGTGCCAGACTCGCACGCAGAGACAGCGGAGGAGTCGCGGGCCTGCGGGGCGACGCTCTGCACGGGCTTGGTGGGCGTCGACTCCTGGACCGGGGGTTTCTGCTCCTGCTTTGGCACCAAATCTGAAGGAAACAAGAACAATTTCATTTAAAAAACTGAGTCACTTTTAATGATAATCAGTTTCTTTCTAATTACCAAAAAACAGATTCTTAGTGGATTTCTGTTTTGGAAAAAGACCCAATGGAGCACCGTGGAGGAGGCTAACAAAAATAAACTAAAACCAGTGTTCGTCAGGTTCTGGGGACTCTTAGATTTTATAAATGGTCAGAATAGTTATTTATATTTATTTATATTGAACCCGAAATATTTCCGACCTCTAATCCGTGGATATATTTCCCTTTTTTAAAGGGTGAAAATGTCAACATTTGGAGTTTGGAGGGATGAAATTTAAATTTTGTTATTTTGTGGAAATCTGGCAACGCCATGGTCTGTCGTCTGATTGGTCGACAGAAGTCTTACCCCACTCGTCTGCGTGGTCTTCCTTCTCATCCCTGCTGTAGTCATCTTTGATGGGCGTGGTGACTATTTTAGGAATGGGTGACACGGTGGCCATGTTGCGCTCTGTGCTCACTTCATCGTCATTGTCCGCTGAAGGGTCAAAAAGAAAGATTATTGAAGGAAAACTTTGGCAGCCGTCACCAAAAATCCTCCAAGACTTTTACCCACGAGCAGGTGTGTCGAACTAACACAGAATCTGATGCTTTTATCTGAAGTTCACACTTTGTATAAGGCTTAGTTCAGCTAAATGAGGGTAACAGGTGATTGTGACCAGGTGAACTCCACAGTCACATCCTGTGTTACTTCAACACGTTAAACATTGCACAAGATCGCAGCAGCCACATGAATTTTGTTGTCACATGACCAACAGACAGGCAGATTCAGTCACTGCGCCCGGTTTCAGACCCATCGTCTGTTCTGTCAACAAACTGACATCATCAGCTGAGCCAATCAGATTTGAACCTGTTGTCGGGTAAACAGTAAGCTTCTCCAAAACTTTGTTTTCAGTCAGCTCCCTCACTGTGTTATGTTTAATGTACAGGCAGCATCACGCACTCAGTTGTGAATGCCATTATTTCAGTGAGACGTCCACAGAGATAGCTCAGTGTGTCTGAAAGTTTTAACGAAAAGTGAATAGACAGTGAGTGGAAAACACTGACGGAGTGGTCTTTTTTCCTTGAGGCCGAGTGCTTCCTCTTTGCGGTGTTTAATATCTTATAATGCGGCTGTTTAATGCCAGAAGCGTGAGACAGAAGCAGTTGGGGTGCAGCAATGAGGCACTTACAAACTCAGGCAACAAAGTGACCAAATGCTGCTTCTCTGGACAGCTGAAGCAAATGAGGAGTGAGGACCTCTGTCAGAAACCAAGACACAGTCACAATGATCCAATGGGTCATGAAACAGAAGCAGGTATCTAACAAAAACTCACTGATATGTCATTACAACATACCAACACATTGTGGGTGAGTCACAGCTACATCAGGTACACACATCCAACAACAAACACCATCACAGTGTCAGTTAGAATCACGAGAATCACTTCCACAATGCCATTTCTCCAGATGTTTGATGATGTTGAGCTTCATGTTGTGTTCAAATACCAGAACGAGACTTCCCACAAGCACAACAACGAGGAACGAGAATTAGAGAGGTAATAAATGACTGAGTCCTAAATGGGTTGGTTCTCAATTCACCTGGAGGTAGAAAACCTGATGAACAACCCCTGATGACGATATTATCAGCTGTATTTTTATTCCTATGTTCAGCACTTCGGTCAGCGGTTACCTTTTTTCCAAGCTCTTATAAATAAAGTTGCCTTGGCTAGTAACTATTTGCTGTTTTACTGGTATCAGGTATTTATAACGACCAATAAACAAAAAGACACATGGAAAGAATTCAACCATACTGCACAGTTTATTCACCAGAGGGCACTCTGCAAATTCTCTGCTGGCAAAACACTTTTGAAACGCCACAAACAAGAACCATCAGAGTCGGGCAGAATATAAAAACTACACGTAACAAAAAGTTAGACAAATCTGTTCATGTTTTGTGTCTGAATGAAAAAATAAATCTGTACCTACAGTATAATATTAAACCAAATAACTGCCATCAGTGTTGTATTTAAAAATCCTGTCCTTTTTGATTTTCATCTAGCAACAGCCAGCAACTACTTGCTAACCTGTCAGGTAAAACACACTTTTCCATAGCAACCAGTGGTTGTTGACCAGTTTCTTGCCCTGTGTGACTGAGATCTTAGTCAAAAGTTAGCAGGTCAGCTGGCTAGCTGATATGTAAACATGATAGGTACAGCATGGAGATGAAAACCTAAATACCAACAAACTGTGTTAGTGTTAGCAAAGTTAGGCTGCACAGTTTTTAAACCAAATGACCAATTATGCTGTGTGTAAATGACCGATGATGTGTCTTCAGCAAATAGCCAGTGTTAGCTCGCTAACTAGCTAACAGCTAGCTAGGTTGTTTTTTTAGACATTGCTGCCTAATTTTTTATCTTGTATGAAAAATTAAGTATTTTCCTGAAGTCACAGCCAATGACAAAATGCTGTAGCTAGCTCTACAGTCACTGCTAAACACTATAAATGTAATTTCCACTCAGTGCAGATACATCTAAAACACGGCTATCCTGCTGACATTTGTGTAATATACACTTCACCTCATCTCCGTGGTGTGCACAGCGTACACGATTATGGCGAGGCTAATATAAATACATTGGCACAGTTAGGATGGAGAATGAGGGTTAAATAAAATAAAAGTTCATGTGGAGGCTCTCCGATGGGCGCCATCCTGTGACAGGAAGAAGACGCCAAAAACAGAACAAACTTCAGCCAAGAGAATGCCTGAGATGATCTGTCAACACCACAAGATCATTAACACAATGCTGCGTGATTTGGATTACTCATTGGGATGTTAATGCCCACACTGAGCTGAACGACGTGCTGCACATGATGCTAATAAAAATTCTCAGAGGCAGAGAATGACGACCGAATAAAAAAATCTGCCTGTTAAAAAACGAAAACGGCATTCAAGCGTAAAGACGAGAACTCCAGCTTAGACCTGCAAACTGCATCATCAGAGGTTTGATGTGTCATCGCTTTACAGGCGGGAGGTAAACAGTGTTTTACTTTCACTGAGCATAATAACGTACACATGCAACTACACACACACAGTGAAGATCATGAAGGTGGTCTGCATGATTTTATTTCTAATATCAACTAAACAGGTGAATCGACTTTATCTTTCATGTGTTCTTGTAGGCCTGGTACTCTGAGGGTCCATTATTGAAATATCTGAGTTTTATTTGTGATGTACTGATGATGACACTGGTAAAGCCAACCAGCAGCGAAGGGATTTGCTGCTTTTAAGGAGGACCTCCAATGATTTTCCTTATTTCCTGTTCCTGTGGTGGACGCTCATATTAGAGTTTCCAAAGCTGTGCTGAAATAGCCTCGCGCCCTCTGCAAAATCAAAGGTTTCTGGACTAAACTTAAGATGTTAAAAGGCTCTCTGGAAGTCTGGCTCTGCCATATAAAAACCACCGTTATGGTCTTTAACCTGAATGACATCGAAGTTCAACATTCAAGCATTCACAGGCCGACTGATGGCAATGGCGACCGAGTGACGGCTCGACAGTGTTACACACACACATACGCACTCAAACACTCACAGTCGGTCAGTCGGGATTAAAGATGGCAGCAGGAGTGTGTTTATGAGTGTGTTTGTGTGCAGTCCAGGATCAGAGGCAGAGGAGGAAGGTGGAAGGAGAGAACCTGTCAGATCCCTGAGATTCAGCTCTCGAGAGAAGTGAAATCACTTTTACAAGCGTAAAACATCAGAAGTAGAAAAATTAAATACAGAAACATTTACAGAAAAAAAAAAATCAGCAGCCGACTGGACGACATCTAAAGGATGAAGACTGGAGGGGACGACAGACTCGACATCTACCACACAAAGCAACAAACAGCTTTGCTTTGAAACAGGTTTCACTGTTTCCACAAGTTAGTGCAAACCTGCTGTGTGAGAGTCAGCCTGCAGGGGGGGTTAAAGTGCACGAGGCGAAGAGGAAGGTGGGAGGGCGGCCTCGTCATCCTACAGCTAACGCCGCCAGCATGCACGATACAGTGAACGCAAACCAAACTCCAGCTTCTGTCGCTTTTCATGATGCTTGGATGCTCTTGTCTCCGTTATCGCCTTAATCAGCCGATAGTAAAAGGTAAAAACGAAGGAACTGGGGAATTTTTAGACGCTCTCGTTCAGTACCAGGAAGTGGAAGGAGGAAAGAGTTCGGGGGGTGTTTAAAGTGGGAGGTGATGGGGAAGTTTAATGGGTTGGTGCTGAGATGCGTGGGGCGTCACAGTGTGTGCTAAAACTAAGTGCTGAAGATGAGAGGATGAAAATGCATGTTGGCTGAAATAACTATGAATTTTTAGTGTCTTGATGCATCTCAATCATCCAGGAAAGTAAATCTCCAAAAGTTGAATCTGTTCATCTGGACGTAGCGTTCTCCCACAAAACGCTACGTCCAGATGAACAGATTCAACTTTTGGAGATATGAATTTTTAGTGTTTTTAATCTGTTTTTAAACTTGCAACCACTTTCAAGTTTGTAGTTAATCCAGGTTAGAAATGTTGCTCTATTCTCCGGCATTCCTGGGTTCATAATCTGTGACTGGGGGCTATTATTTTATTTTGTATTTATATATTAATGTATTTTATATTATATTTGTAATTTTATAGTATTTGAATAACTCTTTATTATCTTGTACATCATTCTGACAGCTTTCTTCTGTTTAAATGTGCTTTATAAATTAATGAATCCATTTTAAATGTCCTTATAAATGTTACTGTATGAGGCTCCAGTTCCTGTACAATGACAGGAAAACTGATCCTGAAGAGTTTAATTTTCACTTTACCCTGAAAGCGATATAATCCTGCAGACAGGAAGTGGATTGTTTGCGGTTGTGAGTTTTACCAGTCAAGCTGGAGTACCGGTGTAACCACGCGCACTTTCATCCTCTCATGTTGGCTTTGCTGCAGTGTTTCTGTGTTTGTGGAGGGGACTCATGTGTCGGGAGAGATGCTCGACCAGGCTGCTGGTTTCCTCTTTAACTACTTCTTCTGCTGTACCTACCGGCTGCAGCGGTGGGCTGCGTCCGTGCATGTGGCGGGGTGCGGAGGGGCGACATGCCCCGGTGCGGGGGAGTCGGACTGGGGCTGCTGGGACTGTGCTGCTGCCTCAAGAACGGGCTGTCCAAACGGCCTGGCGGTCGGGACGACACAAAAGCGAAGACGGGAACACACAACAAACGAGAAAGAAAAAAAAACAGCGACGCACCACAACAGAGACGTGAGGAAGACAGAAAAACAGAGGGAGGAGAGGATTGTGGGAAGAAGATGAAAGAGACGGGTGTCAAAAAAATCCACCAAATTTCACAGAGTGGAGAAATGAAAGAAAAAGGAGAGGAGGAATGAAGTAAGGAGGTGAGGAGGAGGAGGAGGCAGAAAATGGAGAGAAAGAAGAGAAAGGTTAGTGTGGTTTAAACACACCGCCTGCAGACAGCATGCTGTTAGGCAGAAAGGAAAAGCTGATGGCGACTTTCTCTGAACCAGAAAGTGTCGGAATAATTCAAACCAGAAAACAGTCTTTGGGATCTGTGGACGAGTCTTTGATTGTTATAAATAACACATCGTGTTGAAATCCTGCAGTCGTTTACAGCCCGTGCACGCTTCAGTCACGCTCCTGTACTTTAATGTGTCGGGGCCTCGGTGCGGGGCTGCGTTGGCAGTCTTAAGTTGTAACCAATCATCGTCCCAGCCCAAACTGCAGCTCCTCTAGTGGCCACTAGATGCCATAAGTGAGCACCCGCAGACTCCCAGCTGGCTACACGAGCTAACGTCACTGTGAAAATGAGACAGACTTACAAAAAAGGTCTCAAATTAAACGTTTGCTATTCAGGTTTGTCTGTGTTTGTTCTAACCAATGCCGCGCCAAACCCTGCAGACAAACAACATAAAATGATGCAAGCACGCAAAGGGTCAAAGGTCACGCAGAAGGGCTGTGGTTTGCTGTGATTTCAGCAAAGAAACCCGATTAAAACCTTTCTAGAATAAAACAGTCCAGTTTAACAGCTGGATGGACGACGCACAGCAGCAAACTGACAGTGAAGCGTCACTTACATGAAAACTGAGCTTCTTTTTCAAAGGTTCATTTCTATCATTTATCTGAATGAAAAGAAAACCTTTGGAAACTCTGAGAAAACGGCACAAACGGGAAAGCTGGAAAGCACATTTGTATATTTGGCAGGAGAAGCTGTGCTGATTTGAGGAGCTGACGTAATTATCTGGGGATGGAAAGATGAACTTACTACTATTGTTGCTGTAATTAAAATATGTTTATCTGCAACTACATACATAAACAAATGTTAAATATTACAATATTATTACAGCTTGAACTTTGTGGATCACTTTGAAGATTGTGTGGTTAATTTATATTTTGTTCATGTATCCACCTCTGCACGCTCTACCGCTGTTGAAGAAGCAGCAGTGCTGCAGAAAACATCATTTTATAAAACATTTTAAATATGAATAAAGATTATAAACAAAACCAAATGATTGGTCCTGTAGAGGCTGTGGGGGGGCGTACCTCTGAAACATATACAATCAGACATGCTGGGGCTCCACAGCTGGCTCAAGCCGGTTAACAGAAGTAATCCACCAATCAGAGAGCGAGGTGAATCAAATCCACCAGTAAGAATGCTCCAAACCTTATGAGCTGATCTCACTGACATTAACTGCCCCTGTCACTACCTGATCTGTACCGGAACGCCATCGGTACCCCGCATGCACGAAAGGTGTCTACTTCCAATAATGAAACATTTTAATATAATGTAGACAAAAACGAAAAGAAAAAAGAGAGTTACGGATCAGGACTCCCCGATCCGTACCGCGCATGTGCAGGGGTTTTCTTCTTCTGTTCGTTTAATGGCAGTTTACTCCCCAGTGTACAACTATTTAGTGATAGTCGAGTGTGTTTATGCTTGTCTGTGTGGAGAGGATTGATTGGAATAGTGATGATGATGTGCGCTATCACTGTCAATTGTCAGTAAACACTTCATCTGGCTGATGAATCTTCACGTGACATATTACAAAGTCTGTATTATTAACTCTGTAATTAGGCGCCATTCTTCTTATTTTACGGCGCTGTTGTTCAATCGGGGAACGCTCTGTGTTGAGGAGTAAAGCATGAATTTGTTTGTATACGGATTATCCATAGTTTAAATGTCCCGGTGGTTGAAAAGGAGGCAGAGCTGTTGAGAAATGCTAGGAGCTAACTGGGCGCTAACCCTATCATTCAAATATATTGAACGTCGCAATGCTGGCAAAGAGAGGAAGTGACGTAAGATTTGCGCATGCGGGGTACGGATCGGGTAGCGACAGCCCACACCTGTTTCAGTGAAGCAGCACCTAACGTTGCCATGGTGATGGAATTCTGTAGCTAACTGTAACTGTGGCCGCTCCAAAACCCAGAGCCGTTGGATGGAAGAGTTGCGTCATCTCCATTCACTGTAATGGACCATCTTTGTACAGCAATGGTGGATCATGGAGCAGTAATATTGTAAGTTAGCAACATAGGCTAGCTGTGGCATAGAGGTATAGCAGCACGGAAGTTTGAAATGAATTTTTCAAAGGTAAGAAGTTAAACACCAGTCTGTATGTTATCAGCACGCAGTCCAACTGTCCACAGGAACTATTTGAAGACTGCACGACCCACGTAACCACCCCGAATTCTGAACCCCTGCTGACAGGACTCTCACTTACTCAACAGCTCTGCTAAAATCGAGAGCATAGCTGCTATCGACACAGTTTATGGACCGCGGGCGTCCCAACAAGGTGCTCCACATATGAGTGTGTTTTTGTTTTTTTGCTTCTAAAAGTGACACTGTGACAGGGAAAACTAATAAAGTAAAAAATGTGCGTTCACCAGCAGGTTAAAGAGAAACATCTGTCTAGCTTCTCCCACTCTGTCAGTTCTGCAAACATCTGATCGATTTGAACAGGCTGCATCTGTGACAAATGATGCTACAGGCCAAACAAGGAAGAGTAATTATCCAGTAACAACATGTGGTGGGAGGCAGTTGCTGGGTGATGTAATCAACAGTTCCTTAACTGTCAGAGTCCACAGATCGAGGACGATGTTCTGAAAGACTGAAACATCTGAGGCTGTTTCCCATCAAGGACGGTTTGCTTCACCAGTTTCAAAGTCAAATATTAGTAAATCATTTTTTAGAATAAAAAACATTTGCCATTTCAAAGATACTGTATCATATTTTCCACGAGTCTCTCGAGTGCTTCTCTAGCTCAGCACGAGAACAAAGGTCAGGTGAAGTTTTGAAGTGTTTACCGCTCCGGTGGATGGAGACGGGCGAGGTGTCCACACTGATGGTCATGGCTCTCTCCTTCTGCTTGAAAAACTCTCGAGGGTTTCCTGACCGCTGAGCGATGATGGCCTTCGCCTCCTGGAAACACAAAATAAATACAGAGTGCTGATTTTCTTCCTCTTAAATGTTCTGCGGCCGTTTCTGGAGACGCTCTCTTTCATCATTCTCCAAACTGACCTCTACCTCAGATTCCTTCTTGTCCAGATTGAGGTCCTCGATGCTCGGCTCTGCTACCTGAGGAGAAGAATCCAGTGATTCATATGTAACACAAAGCAGAGAGAAACTCGTTCACCTGTGAATAAATCAGTCAGATGTCCTGAAACAGCAGACAAATGAGCTGCACGCTCCCACCAGCAGGGGGCGACACAGACTGTGTTTGTATCCACTGATACTTTCTACTATTTGCAATCTTGCACTCAAAGAAAGGTGTTTAGATTTTACTGTGCCACACAGACTCGGATTAAGATGTTCGGAGGCCAGGAGCCATCAGGCAGCTGATTGGGAGATATTCTGAAAAGTAACACACGTCTAATCACTCGCTTCAAAAACTGAACACGCTGTCACACAAATTAGCCTCATATCTGTGTGGCTGTGGACTCGGGCAGTGCGAGGCTCTGTTTGGAGGCAGAAATAATAACAGAAACCAACTGGAGATGTGTTTTTAATCAGAAAATCCACCAAGAAGCAGAAGCTGGCTGGTAATTACTGGTTTCACTTAGCAAATACTTACTACGGGGGTCTGATTCCGCAACCTCTCTTTGGCCTCTTCCTCCTCCTGCATCTTCTTTCTGTTCACACACAAACACAGATTATAGATCATGAAAAGACGATGTAGCGTCATCCTGTCATTCGTGCACACGTGAACCTTTTGACCAAAAATGATTGTGTTCATTGTTTGTTTGATGATTGCTGTGCCGTCGCTCCTCACCTGTGCTCCTCGATCTGCTGCTCCCTCTCGCGGTACCTCTTCTCTCGGTTCTCCTGCTCTTTCCTCTCCAGCTCCATTCGCTCCTCCTCGAAGCGCTGCCGCTCCTCTGCCAACTTCTTCTTCTCCTCCTCCTTCCTCATCTCCTCTTCACGCTGGAGACCGGACACACACAAATGACCTCTTTCAGAGTTGTAATAAATCTCTCGATCAGTTAATTAATGAAGCCAGATCTGGTTCTGGGCGTTTATCTGAGTGTCTGAAACAGTGAAGGGCAAATCTGGCAAACATCCCGCGGCTCGGTGACGCTCGCTGTCATTTCGTGTTTAACTTGAATGAGACAATAGCGACACAGCCGGAGGATGCAGCGACATCTGACTTCGTTTCTCACGTCTACCCAAATATATCTGTGATTCACATTATACTAAATAACTGTCACATATAAGGACACAGTTTATTAAATACAGTGTGAGATAAAGTTTCGTTTTACAGGTATTCTCAGCACCTTTGAGAGTATTTCAGCAAAACATATATGCGCTTATCTTTTAGCTTAGTAGCCTGGCTTAGCTTGAATCAGCTTGCAAACTGACACCTTCGGTCTTGATTCACAACCAGGGGTAGAAAAACCCCAGAAGCTATGTGGAAAATAACTACAACAATTACATTTAATTAAAGAACTAAACATGTTTGATCAGAAAAGTTGGCAAAAGTAATGAATACGTAAGAAAACTATTGAAATCGCTATATACTATATATAATATAAGTGCTTATATACCTGCTAGCTTAGCAGGTTAGCTTAGCTTTAATCAGCTGGCAAGTAAAATAACTGTCAAGCAACAGAAAAAAATGGTTGAAACAAATATATAACTAAACAAATACAGTTGTTAGCTAAAAAAAAAAATCACCAAATGTAAATGTGATTCGCATTATATTGAAATTATGGTTGTTAAATGCTACATAAAATACCATGTCTGGATAATGAATATAAAGGTTAGCCTAGCAGGTTAGCTAACTCCCCACAGGGGTACAAGTAAATGGTAAATGGCCTGTATTTATATAGCGCTTTACTAGTCCCTATGACCCCAAAGCGCTTTACACGTTCAGTCATCCACTCATTCACACACACATTCACACACTGGTGATGGCAGCTACATTGTAGCTACAGCCATCCTGGGGCGCACTGACAGAGGCGAGGCTGCCGGACACTGGCGCCACCGGGCCCTCTGACCACCACCAGTAGGCAACGGGTGAAGTGTCTTGCCCAAGGACACAACGACCGAGACTGTCGGAGCCGGGGCTCGAACCGACAACCTTCCAATTACAAGGCGAACTCCCAACTCTTGAGCCACAACAGTAAGATTAGCACAAAAAATACAGTCAAATAACTGAACATGAAGGTAAAACCTGACTAAAGAAACAAGCCAAAACAAAAACAAACCGCTGAAATACAGTCGCTAGTTAGCACACATAAAGAGCTGTGAATTAGTTTTCTTGATTTTGAATTATTCACTAACTCAATGAATTAGATATATGGAAAAACAAATACTGTGAGCCAGAAAGAATGACAAAATATTATAAATGCAGTAGCTAGCTAATATATGAGTGAAATGCTGTGAATTTTGCTGAAAGCATAGCTAACAGCTCAATTGCTAGCTAACAATATACTCGAGTTGAAAGAACGTGAAACTTTTTAAAGTCTTAGTCTTTCTGTTTGGGTTTGGGAACTGAAGAAGCATTTGTACATGGAAATAGCTAAGGATATCCGACCTAATGAGGGATTGTTGTGAGCAATGTGCTAAAGTGCCGTGTGCAGATCTCTGAAATGCCACCAGCTTTGGCAGCGCCCTGTAATAATGAGGACAGTCTGTTTGTGAAATCTGTCAATAAAACTTAGTCTAAGGCCATCAAAGACCTCAAATGGGATGCCAAAAGGTTCTTTACAAGCGTCATCATTGCTATAAATCTGTAGCATCTCAGCACCAATTCAAAGGACGCCTTTTGGCATCTATGAGCTGTCATCAGCTAAAAGAAAACACAGCATCTGACCCCCTGGGCTGGAAGCTCTCATCTTATGAGTTGTAATAAATGAGCATTATATCTCCTTTTTTTTCCCTTCCCGTCTTTGTTTTTCCACTCACTCCCCCCTCCTCGCCTTCTTTACCTTGGCTTGCTCCCAAAACTCCTGTCTATTGATTTTCTTCATCTCCACCTCTGCGTTGGTCTTCTCGTACACCGTGCCCTGCACCAGGACAGACAGGGGAACGGGTCAAAGCTCTCGTCAAGAGAGAAACGCTGTTTTTATAAGAGATAAAGTGTGCAAGTCTCTCTTTCTACCACGTCTGCGTGCTCTTCATCTCGGGTCTTCAGACGGCTCAGGACCGGGCTCGCCACCGCTGCCGTCCCATTGGTCAGGCGCTGCCCGATGGCCATGGGGTCGATGTCCTCCAGACTGCTGGCATTGATGATGACCTCCACCCCCTGCAGAGAGACAGAAACACGATGATCAGTCAAGTCTTCATGAAAGCTCTGAGAGTTTGTGGAAACATTCATTACAATTCATTCATAGCAGTGAGGACGTTCTGAGGAAATTAATCTAAATCAATTTAATGTCCTCTGAAGTGATGGAAACACAGCCGTGTGTGTGTGTGTGTGTGTGTGTGTGTGTGTGTGTGTGTGTGTGTGTGTGTGTGTGTGTGTGTGTGTGTGTGTGTGTGTGTGACTAAAAGGGTCATTTAAAGCCCGTCGGTGTGATGAAGTCGACGCTGTGTGGGAGAGAGAACCGCCACTTAGAATAATGACACTCCACACACACACACACACACACACACACACACACACACACAGAGAAATATATAAATAAAACACCACCTCCGCTTTAATCTCAATCTTTTTATCTACACTATAAATCCAAAAATACACACTGAGCCAGCTGTGAACACACTGCTGTGTGACACACACACACACCTCGGCTCAGAGCTGGTGTTCGTCACACACACCTGTTCCTCCTCTGTGATCCTCCTACAGGTTTTAAGCGTCTTTTCCAACCGAGCGTTGGGAAAACATTTAAACGGTCCTTACGTGACACAATTTAAAAAAACAACAAAACCTCAAAAACACTGAAGCAGGTTACGAAACGAACATGACATCACTTCACACACGATTGCCGTGATCGGGGTTTGAGATCATTTCCCTCTCAGTGGATGTCAGGCCTCTTAGACTGAACAGCTCTGGTGCTTCTGACGCTGTTGCATCCACAGAATCACGCACAGTGAAATAACTGAGCTTTTAATAAACTCATCTGAGCAGAAATCTAACAGACTGAAAGTAAAAGATGGACCTACAGATGTGGCCAGACGTTTCCATTCACATCGAGTTTATTTAGGATTCATTTAAATTGGCTGGTTTCCTGTTATTGGCCTGGCTTTGAATAAAGCCTACGAAGTTCCAACAGGGTTGAAGCTGTTGATTTGTGAAGTTCATTGTAGAAGCTCAATGTTGTCCTGCTTTCTCCATTCCTGAACCAGCCACGATGGGATCATTGTCCTGCTGGAACATGTTTGGTCCAAGTATAAACCGTCAAGCTGCTGATGTAAGATGAACTTGGTGCGATGTACCAATACTACTGGCATCAAAACAGCCCGACATCATGATGCTTCACAGTTCGGTAGGTTTGAAATTCTCACCCTTGTTCTTCCAAACTAGTTTTTGTCATTGCAGCCAAACAGCTCGATCTTTGTCTCATTGGACCATAAACCTTTTCTTTAGAAGGTGTTCGGCTCGTCCATGTGGGCAGCTGCAAATTTCAGTCGAGTCTGAAGGTGTCGATTCTGAAGCAGTCAGCAAGCTCTCGGTCCATGGTGATGTAAGACCCACTTCACTGTGGATGATGGTGTTCTACCAGTTTCCAGTTCATCGCCTTGGTGGTTCCTGGTTGTTCCTGAACATCCTAACACCTTCCCTCTATTCTGAGGGTGATAGTTGGGGTCTTCTTCCAGACCTCAGTACTATTGTATAGTGTTATTAGTTTTTAATTATCTTGATATTCACAGTTGTGTAGATAACGCACTCAGCAACGCTCCCAACTCGTGCCTTGGACTTTCCCATTGTTTACACTAAGTGTTGGTCAATCCAATGAATCATTTTTATACTGCCAACAGAAACTAGCAGCTGTAGCCAATCAAGATCACTATCCTCTATGCATAGTTCTGACCCTGTTTGGATTATAGGAAATCTAGAATAAATTCAAATTTGCACCAATTCTTGTTTCTTAAGAAGAGTTCAAAGAAATCATTAAAAGCTCAAAATTATTACGACATTCATGCCCATGATGAAAACGGCAGAGGAGCCGCCCCCTGGTGGACGTTGAAAAGAGTGCAGCTTTAAGGCACTTTTACACTGGTTTCCTATTTCAGATGTTCAACTTTTATAAAATACATGTCTTACACACAAGATGAATATGAACTGTCGTGTTTATGGTTTCTTTCTGGGACTATGTACGACTGCGGTGCTGGGTCTGACCTGGAAGAAGTCTGCGATGGTGGCGACATGGCTGGCACAGGCACACTTCCTGGCATCTGGCACATCATCTCCAACCTGAAAGAGAACGAGAGACGGTGTAACAACAAAAACGAGAGTAAAAAGGACGGCGTGAAGAAGAGTGGGATGAAGAAACTGGTAAAAAAGAAGCAAAAGGATGCTAAATCAACCAATCAGGATACACATGCTAATTTCTTTTGTGCTTTTTGTTACATTTAGTCAAATATCCACTAATTATTTTGTCTTCCAAGTGACCAAACTGAAGGGCAGTTTCTCCCTCCCTTTGGTCTCATTAGGGCTTTTGTTTAGCCGTGGTCATGTTCGGTTATTGCAGCAGTTGTATTATAACAGGATGTGATTCAGTAATCACAGCTAATTCATTCCCACACAATACAAACGCAGTGCACAGCAATTACACAGGAAAACAGCCCCGTCTCAGCTGCATTCACAGCCATTCATCTCTTATCTGTCTGTGAGTGAGCGTTGGATGAAGGAAGAGAGAAGGAGCCGCTGCTTGGATGCTTTCGCAGCATTTTTGAAGAGGAGCATTTCGAAGACCTTTTATTCCCATTTTGGGACGTTTTTTGGCACCGTTGAGCCTGGTTTGGCCCGGTTAGCCACAGTCTGGTGCTCTTTTGGCTGCTAATGTTGCTCTGTTATATTGTGATGGACTCCAGTGGCTCCTCTCCCAGTCTCATTTAACCATTAAATACCTTTTTGTTTCTCTCTCAGTCTCGGTTTGCTGCATTAATGACCATATCTCTTATTTTCCTTCCATTTACCTCTGGAATTGTGTTATGGGGGGAAAAAGCAGCAATTATAGCTAATTTCTGGAGGACGGATTGTTTCAGTCTGCCTCTCGCTGCACTGTGTCATTAAGCTCCAGCTCAGGGCGCCCCTGCTGTTGTCAGGTTCAGAAAAGAAAGCATCCATCATGAGGCTCTCAGACTTTGTTTAAATGCTTTCAGCGCACGTCGCTGGAGACTCTCAGTGTGTATAACTAACCTTAACATCACAAATTATTCATCCCTTCCTGCTACACTTCCTTTTCATCATGAATTAAACGGTAACTGCTCCGTTAGCATGCCTGGTGCTACGACTCCATTTCCTTCCTCTCTGGTTTGGCCCGCACTTTAACTGGAGGTTTTCACTTATTACAGCGTGAGGAAGAAAAGTCCACATCCTGCTTTCCTATTAAAACCACAACATGAAGCGCTTTAAAGACAGTGTTTAAGATTTTCATCATCATTTTACCTGCAGGTCTCCTTTTTATAATTCCAAACATACATCTTGTTCCTATTCTTGCTGACTCCGAAATGCCAAATACGTGCTTAAAGTTAAAGCTTCTAGAATATGTTTAGCGCCACCTTGTGTCAGGACAGAACGTGATGTCACTGGGTCGGTTACTTGTAGAAGGTAACCAAAAAAAGAAAGCGACCCATGTCTAAGAAAAAAAAATATCTATAATATATAGGGCTGTGCGATATGACCAAAATCTCATATCCCGATATAAGAATTCTATCGTCTGATAACGATATAAATCACAAAAATGTAACATTTTCTGTAAACTCTGTGAATCTCGGGCAGCTCGACTTGCGTGAAGTGTTTCCAGCTGTCATGTAGCTGGAGTCGAGTGTTTTAACGATGCATGAAACGATACATTTTTAGACATAGGTTGAAACGGCCGCCGTTTTCTTTGTGAGTATTTATTACACGGCGTGCTGCGGGGAAAAGCCTGTTCTAACGTTTGAGTCTAAGGTTCATTTTTAGCACCTGGCGGCTCTTTTTTTACTTCTCATCCGTAAATAATCTGCTCTTTCACGTGATTTGGTTTATTTTGAAAAGTCTCAACAGGATCTTGAGCTTTATTGTGAAAGGTTTATGTGGAACATAAACAAGCGGACACGCGATGCTGTTACCGTCGTTGTTGCTAACGACAACGCATAAAAACAGGCGCTTGACTGTCCGTAGTGTGGTTATATTACATATAAGAGAAAGAGAGAAAGAAGAAATTAATATAGCCACTACAGTGACCATCAGAACCATGAAAAAATATTGCCGTAAAGAGTTTATTTTGCGACACCACGAAACAAACGATAGCGTAAAATGAAACGACAGACGTTTTTATATCGTCATCTGATATATATCGTTATATCGAACAGCCCTAATAATATAGCAAAATAAACACCTTCTGATTCATGGATACACCTACGTTTGTTTTAGGTTTAGCTAATTTAGAAAGAATCAGCTTCACTGCTAATGAGAAAAATTGCTAGGTACGTAATTTAGCAACATGTTTAATAGCTAGCAGACAGCAGATAAAAGTTCACATAGCACAATGGATAACAACAGCTATTATGATATATCTCTTTTTAGAACGTTACTTTTTCAGCTAAAATTAAGGAGTAACTAACAGCACATTCATGCTCATAGAGATGCTACAGCTAGCTGACCAACGTTAGCCAAAGTCCTAGCTTGTGACCTGGCCTAGCTTGTGTGCTTGCAAACTTTTTGCAGAAGCCAGACAGTTTTTTGTCGTTACAGAATAAATAAAAACATTAAGTAAGCTAACATTTACCCTACAGAAAGATATTTTTATATAAAGACCGTTTGCTTTGAAGAAATTAAAACAGTTAAGCTTAACATAACTTCTAATGTGACAATCTGCTAGCTATTTGACGTATCAAAGTTCTACCTAAAGTGCGTAACGTAAGCTAAATCTTCTAATTAGCATAATTATAATGTTTTATCATTTCTTCATATGATCTGTGTTTAAAACTATTAATTTTTGAAGTAACGAAAGCTCAGATTCAGATAAAGTAGAAGTAGAGAGAGGCTTAAAAGACTAAAGTACATCTGACACAGAATATAAAAAGCACACTTTGTTTCATACACAGACTGATTATCTAAATCATGAATATAACATTTTCTGCCAAAGTAAGAGCATTTCTGGATATTTCATTAAGTGATTTTTGTAACTCTGTCTTTTACACATTTTAATGGACTAAGCTCAAATGGAAAAACATGATGCCTCAGTGAACTCCTGTCCAACCAGTGATTGATTCAGAATGTGAAGACAGTTGGTGGGCTGGTTGGCCACTGCTAAACAAATCTGGTACATTAATCGAGTTTCAGAGCTTCTCACACTTTCACTACAATCGCAGCATTTGGTGACATCAGCGTGTCTACGACCGCTGCCGATGCCACTCTTCTTCCAGCTGCTGAGGCTGCAGCGACGACGAGTTTTAGATCGCTCTTATCGGCGCGTCCTTGTCAAATAAACGACTAAATTGAAAATGTGCAGCGACCCTCGATGACTCTGATATTCTCATTTATAGCATTGAAGGACATTTCAGAGCGTGCCCCCTCCCGTTTCCCCCTCGTCCCAGCGACTCACCCAGTTGATGAGGATGTATCGTGGCAGAGCGGCAGTGGGCTCCTTCAGGCCGCAGAAGCCGTACATCACCCTGCCGCTGTCAAAGGTCAGCGTGATCTCTGCCAGGCCGCCTCCTGCAGCACAGAACAAGAGTTCATTATGACTGCAGCACAGTCGCAGCCATGCCTGCTTTTTCAGCTTCTGCTGACTCGCTCTCCACGGGACACCAGCGTCACCGCTCAGACACCTGAGAATAAAACTTTTTAATCTACACTTCCAGTGCAAGTACAAGTTAGTCACAGATTATTAAGGTGATTACTCACATTAAGAATAATATTTTCTGTATTAAAAGTGTGCAGAAATTTTTAACTGAGGCCTTTTTGATCTAAAAGTGTTTATATTTGTTCTCTTTCCAGAAACGAATCCACAGATTATCCACTAATCTATGGATTCGTTTCTGAAATAATAACTTAGAGATTATAAGAAACGGTCAACTTTCCAGCATAAAATGTCAGATAAGTCAGACTCTGAGAAAACCTCCCAGTATAAACTGGAAATACTGAACTAGAGATTTCTGTCACAGTAAACCAGAAAATTCACTTTTAAACAGCCTCAAAAGTTTCAAAAGGTTCTTATTGAGTAGAAAATAGTACTTAAGTAACATATCACCATAAAACTTAGCCATTAGACAGACAGCTACTTTTTGTATTGCAAATTTTGTTTAATTTGACCTTTAAATATGTAAATGAGATATTAGACGTGCAGTATTTGCATAAATATCCCACAGACAAAGTGCAGTGAAATAACAGCTAATTCTGACTTTTGGACCTTTTCTCTCGATTAAAAAAAAAAAAAACATGTTATGAAAGCAAAACAGATTAAATTCTCTAAAGTGACGAGTGCATAAAAAACTAGAGTCGTTCCTTGAAATTAAATCTCCAACATAATGAAGTTTTCAGTGAAGTGAATCACTCTCTCTGTACTTCTAGATTAGCATAACAATGTGAACGCTCAATGGAAATAAGCAGATCCTGTCTGGGAACATTCAGGTGATGACTCATCATCACACAGGACCATTCAGATTATTGTCAACTTCACATCAGCAAACACAAAACATCTGGAGTTCACAATGCTACATAAACGTCTTTAAACTTCCGTGTTAAAACAGATCACACGTACTGCATAATTCATTTAGGAACAAGATCTTTCTTGGGGGGTCACCACAGCTCATCATCTGCCTCCTTCTCACCCTATCCCAGCATCCTCCTCTGTCACACCTGCATGTCCACTACATAGTCCCCACATTAAGTGTCCCGCCTCCACCCTCCCGCTGCCTGCTAACATGCCATCCCCCTCTCTGCTTCCTCTCTCTTTGGCCAGCAGCAGTGACAGTTTCTACCAGCTGTGTTGGCTAATCTGGACCCCAATGATTCGTGATGGAAATCTCATTCTTGATGATCCACATGTTTGATTAAGAACAAGATGAAACTGCAAAGAATGGAGATTTCATCATCTTTGGCAGCATAATTCAAAGATTCGGAGAAATCTCAGCACAGACTAACGGACACTTCTGTCAGTGAGCACAGCTCATCACTACATCCAGCAGTTTTGGTTAAATCTCTACTGTGCAGAGAAAACAACAGACTGAAGCCACCACCATCTCTCAGGAGATGAACCAGCCCGCGTGGAAATCCATCCTGTGGTCTGACCAATCAGAACCAGTACAGAATTAAAAACCAGCATCCACAATGATGTAAGAACAAACAGCATAGGTTACTATCACAGCAGTGACGGCGCCATTAATGCTGAATGATATAATGTTTTGAGATTTTAGAGTATAATGGTGCAAACATCCTTTTAATTGAAGGTCCTGCTTGTTTCACAGAGAAAATCTCCACATACTCCAACACTTCCACTCCAGAACATTCATCTACGGAAAACAGGTGGAAAACTATGAGACTTCGCTCTCATCCAGACAGCACCCTGTCCTGTGGTCTGAACCAATCCGTGAGATAGATTAGCCTGCTGGGGCAGCCAATCAGAAGAGAGTTGGCGTGAATAAAGCTAAACCTGCTTGTTTCGGTTTAGGATAAATAAGAATGACTTTGAACTGTGAGTCATGCAAAGCTATGCTGAACAAATGCAAGAACTAAAACATGGAGCTTAAAAAAATGGTTAATCTGGGTTAATTTTACTGGTTTTATTCCACAGCTTATAGGTTTGTTTAGGTTTGAAGGTTTCCTGGGTAGAAGTGTCTTCAAGCATCATCATCATCATCGTCCCTGCAGCATTTGTGATGCAAACACTTCACTTTAGCACTTCTTTTTATACACTGATGATTACATTAGGCTTGTAGAGGGTTATTCAGACGAGACGTTCACAGATAAAACTTTATTTTTATGTATGTTTGAGCTCTTCCTGTTTGAGCTCAGCGACAGAGTGAAACAGAGCAGCAGGAGGTTACCGGGTCTCACGTAGATTATGACTGAAATTCAGATTCATCCTTTAAACCACTGTCAGTTTCTTTAAGTATTTATTAATTTAAATGATTTTTCCTTCTTTACATGTATTTACTTTGTATCAAATTCCCAGTCAGGCAAACTAAGGACAGCCTGTAGTGTTATTTGGTCTTATCTGGGTCCTCAGCTGTGCTTTAAGCAGACGTTTAGCTACATTCAAAAGATCAGTTTTTATTACCTAACTGTAGCCTACTCTCTGCTTGTGGGGTGAGTGTGTAGACCAAAACCAGTGTAAACAAATCCAATCAGCAATGGGCTCAAACTACCCCCCACCCCCAGCCCCGCATATGTGAACGTTTTCCTCTTTGCTTTGTGCACAAGGACACACATCAGTGGGTTTTTCAGTTTATTTAACTGAGAATAAAGAAGCATTTTCGTGCCCAAGAATATGAAAAAATTAAAATAAGATAAAATGGTGAGTATTTCACAAACTGCTGAGTCTGTGTTGCCAGAGTAAACGTGCACACAGGTCAAAGCTTCAGCTTCAGCTTCACTACTGGAACTTTAACATTATGCACTCCATACTGTACAGTAATGCCACTGTTTTGCACATGTCTCACTCTGTATATTTTATTTTATTTATTTTATATATTCTATTTATTGTTTACTCTATTTAATTTGTAAAATATGTGTACACACACACACACACACACACACACACCACACACACACACACACACACACACACACACACACACACGTAGAAAAATATTTAGTATACACATCCAGAAATGCATATACTATTATATATTGTACATATATTTATTAGTTTCAGCTGTAGCCATTCTTGTATTTTGCTTGTTTACATTATTGTATTTTGCACAACTCTGTTGCTTGTGAAGCTCGCAGACAAGAATTTCACTCACATGTGCTGTACCAATGTACCTGCACATGTGATGTGACAATAAAAGTGATTTGATTTGATTTGAAGCTGTCTCTGAACGGATGCGTGTGAATCGAGCCAGATTTGGACTTTCACTCTGCTTCTGATGTTTAACATTAACCACCGTGCGCACATTTGCTAAATCCTGGCTAACAAACGACACACAACACACACAGTGACAGCGAGCATCGAATCAGGAGGGGTGCCATTACTCTGTAATGATCCTGCAGCGCATCATTAGCAGAAATGATAATGAATCTCTCTGATGGCTCAGTAACAATCAGGAGACAAAGAGCATGATTGCTTTTACCCCCAAAGCTGCAGCAGACGCTGCTCATCGTGATTTACAGCCGCCGGTCTGCAGAAGCAAATTGGAGCCAATCTGAACGCTCGCCATTAAAACCTTTTTCATTAAAAACACAGAAATGATGTCAGCGACGGGACAGGAGAGGGAGTCACATCAGCAGAGACTTACCTCCGGACGCCGCCAGCGTCAGGTCGTTGCTTTCATCCTCGTATGTGTACAAGGCCCTGTTAGAAACACAGACAGAGTGCTAATTAGACACAAGTAACGAGGTACAAATACTTTGTTACTCCACTTAAGACAATGTTCAGGTATTTTACTCGAGTATTTATTTTTGCTTTTCCTGCTGTGCACGCTCGGTGAAGTTTCTCCAGGAGAACAGAGAAGAAAAACCCACAGTTTGAGTCCCGCCTTTCTGTTCTCTGTGCAACGTTAAAGCTTGAGTTTTTCATTTGTTCTTTGCTTAAGTCTGAGCCCCAGAAACTTCTCGACGCAACGACTCAAACTCTTTGTTTGGGTTTGTAAAAACAATGAGACCTCGGCGTCCGGTCTCTTCACAGCTCTGTTTACTGGCCGCTGTGCTCACGTGCACGCAGACACTCGTGCTGCTTTTCAGCCTGTTGTTATGGAGCAACACTTTCTTTCCAAAACAACTCACAGCACAAACCTCCAGCCACTGCATGAACCAGAGAGTGCTCTTAGAAACTCCCATCAGCCTTCTCTGTGGCGAGTCCTGTCAGACAGGCCCCATCCCCCGAAACAGTTTTGCAGCAGATAACAGACGAGCTGCTGCACGACGAGGGAGGTTCACAGGCCGGCGACTCCAGCCGTCAGCACAGCTTCAAAGACCGTCCTGATTATTTGGTTTGACTGAAGGAGGAGCCGCCCTTTGAAGAACTGAGATAATGCATCTTCTGACTGTCTGCTTCTAAAACTGTGCTTTCCTCAAATACACACCGACACACACAGGAGCTGCAGAGACACGAACGTGCACTGAGCACTCCCCGAATTATGAAAAACAAATTAAACTGGTGCCTCCTCACAGCCACCTCTGACCTCTCTGCTGAGGCTGAATGAAGGTGACAGAGATTACAGCTTAGCCTGCATCTCCAGATTGAAAGTCCTGCTGTAACCCTGCAGCGAAGCAAATAAAATAAAACCCAGTAATCTGCACGAAAGGTCAGAAAGAACCAACTGCATAAAACACAGCCACACTGCTGTTTCCACGACGCTGCGATTTGTTTCAATTTATCTTTGAGCAGAGCGCCACAGCAGTGCTAGTGGCCAATCACGGTACTGCATCTACAAACATCCATGTGCTACACGCCCCTGTTAAAAATATGATAACAACAGAGAAAATAACTGCAGTGAAACATGTTTGACAAATAAAAAGGAAGCAGGCGTGTAGACATCAAGGACCTGTTTCAGTGGGCGGAGCTTATACTCTAATGAGGCAAGTCCAAAGAATCACAGTGAGCCAAACACTCAGGCTCCTCCAAACGCCGAGTTTTTTCTTACTCTACTCACTGCCTGATGTCACAGAGGGGTTAATGTCCCAAATGTGGCCGTTTTGTGCACAGAAGCCCCGCCTACCTGCTGTTCAGACTGTTTATGAGGGGCAACCAATCAGAAGAAAGTCACTTTAAAGATGGGACTCAAAACAGCTTGTTTGGACAGAGGATGAACTGAGGGGCCGAGTGTCAGATAAAGAAGGATTTTTTTGAACTGTGAGTCATGCAAAACTGCTGAGTTACATGCCCGACCACTTCCAGCTAACCTGTGCGTGAGGCGAACAAACTGGGAACCAGCAGGAAGCAGCAGAAACAGATTATTGAAGGATATGAGATGCTGGGCTGAGAAATTTATCAGGAGATTATAAACCAGACAGCAACACACGGGATTGCTACAGACTTCTTTTAAATCATAGAAGTGACTAACTCAGAAGCTGATTATTGTCTTATTTATCAGGTTTCCTTAATCAAAAATAATAGCAACATATGACACAGATTAAATAGTTTTAATTTTACTTTTCCTCAGGATTAAGAGCCTGATCTCGTCAGTTTGTGAGCCGCACTCACCTGCCTGAATGTGAGATACTTTTAGTTTGATTGGTGGATTTGCAGCTGCCTTGGTGAGTGTGTGTTCTGTTACAGTGTGTGTGGATGTTTGGGATTACCACGAGGGCTCAGTCCACATGACATCATGCTGTTTCAGCCCAAAGCTTTAGTCTGGCCAGCGTCTGACTTCCTGCTGACCTCAGCTCCCCGCCCGCCATCCTGTCTGTTTCTGCAGAGTCACTCTCTGCTTCCTGTTTCTTTCTCTGTTTATGCATCACCACATCTCCTCACTGCTACATTTTCACTTTCCTCACAGATTAACAGATTACAGCTCCTGTCAGCAGATCTTCCAGCTGTAAGACTGCTTCTTTAAACTTGTGCCAGTCGGAGCGTGACCTCGTAGGACTCCAGATTTATTTTGGAAGGTCAGTTTTTCCATCTTCCATCCATACAGGGCCAGCTCTGCCGATACCAATACCGATGACTTTTACCCTATAAGGGCAGCAACTTAGGGGAGAGCAGTGTGTCATGATTTATAAGATGAGTCATCATCGGTTTGTCAAATTCTGAACACTAAATCGCTGGTTTTTACTTTCCACAATAATCATTTAACCCAATAAAACACATCATTCGGCTTTTCATGGATTTTGAAACTGAGCCCATCTCTGACGTTTTTGGGTCAGCTTTGTTTAAATGTGCTGTAGGCTTTAAATAGACGTGACAGTCAACACAGCAAAGTGTGAGGTACATTTTTTCATTTCTAAAAAAAATATTTAACACAGTTCAGACGGCTACATGCTAAACTTGCTGAACAGAAACAAAGTATCGGTCCTATGGCACCAGTATCGATCTGATACCGATACCAATACTAATATCGATACTGGGATCGATCCAACCCCAGTGCCTGCTGAGTTCATGATTATACAAACAGAAATAACCATCAGAGGCAGATTAGATTCAACTAAAACCCGCAGTTCCTCTAACGTCCACTGGAGACACTTTACAGCATAAATAAACATGTTTTTTGCATGTTGTGATGCAACCACCAGGCGGTCAAGAGGGGAAAATGAGTTTCGCTAATTATGAATGACTGCAGACTCTGATGTATGTGTTAATGTGGCGCTCTCTCGCTGTAAACTGGGGAGTCAGCATCTCGGCACGGATTCAGCTCTCGGCGACGTGGCTGGCTGATATTAATTGACTCCGACACTAATTTTTTCCTCCACTTGTTGTTCGATGCTGCTGGGGTTAACATTTTATCTTCTCATAACTGCCGGGCTGTGTATGGCCTGGATACTCCGGTCTGAACCAGGAAATCCAGATGAAAAACAGATGGAAGGTGTAAGAACACAGTCTGATACTACAGCTACTACTACTACAGCTTCCTGTATATGACAGGTACAGCAGTATCAGCATCAGAGAGAATTCCTGGAGGCAGAAACAAACACGGCGAGGCCGGGAAATAAAGCGATAACAGATAATGAAGACAACAATACGGAGAAAGTCGAGGAGGAGGCGTTTAAGGTGGAGAGAAAGCGATGAAGAGTGTGTCTATGTCGCTCATTCAAGGCCTCTATAAATAATTCTCTTTAAAGCAGACAGCTGTTTATTATTCATATAAGCCCTCGTGACCTAGAAACAGCTCCGCGTGTGTTTGTGTGTGAGCAGTTTATCACGCACGAGGACGGGAGAGGAAAGGAGAAGATGTTTGATGAAGAGGCAGCAGGGGATGAATGACGAGAGGACTGATGAAGCTCATCAAGTAATCACATTCAATCCAGAACATCAGTTTCCTCTGCGTGTCCAATCAGAAGAAAGCTCTCGTCTCATCATGGAAATTTCAATGCACAGGGAAGGAAGAGTGTGAAGGACAAACAGACCTTTCATAGCCTGAAATCAACCAGCGTCCCGGCTTCACAAGCTAATGACAGCAAAGCCGTTACTTTTTAAGCCTAATTTCCAAGTTCTCAACTGAAACTTTAAACTGGAACTGAAAATAGACTTCCCTCTCCGAGTGTTGGAGCAGCCCCACCAACCCCGACTTCACAATCCAAGATGGCGGCAGTGCACGTAAACATTAGCAAAACTGTAAAACATGTAACCCGTGCTGCCACTGTTGTGTATTTGTGGCTGTGTGAGACATACGCAGAGTGTGGGTCAGGGTGTTTCCCTGAATGTGCTGCAGCAGCGGTTTTTACTGATAAACATTAAAAAAACAAACAAAAAAAAAACATCACCAGCATTGCTAGTGAACTATCACTGGATTGCTAGCGATGCACAAATGGTTGCACATCGCTTAGGAGCAAAATAAATCCTGCTTTTCTGACTTTACTAGTGGAGACACTCAACTTGGGATTGCCATCACTCCAAGCTCTGAAGTCTGGCTTCCAAGAAAAATAGAACGTAGCATTTGAACCCGGCTAACTGCTGCTTTGGGTATCAAGCAAACATTAGCTAGCATTAGCTAACATGCCAAAATAAATCCAGCTTTGTCTGATGCAGCCCGCTTAGCCAAATGGGAATTAGCTGTCAGGGAAAACTCCCGTTATTTGGCCAGGCTTGGACTTCTGGAGGGATTTTTTGGTTTGAGGATCAACTTTTTAAACAGTTTATCAGAAAACACACATAAAGAACCAGAGCTCTTAAAAACAGTCACTGTTTTTCCCTACAGAGCTAATCATTTGGTATATCCCATCAGAATTTTCAAAAATGGCCATCATTTTCCAAGATGGATTTTGAAAAAAAGAGACTGCTAAAAATAAAAACATAAGAGGTTTTTGGACAAAGTTTGTGTTCTCCATTCTTTAAGCACCGGCACCTTTTCAAAAGTACCGGTTTGGCACCGGTATCTGATAAAACCTAAACAATACCCATCCCTAATCAGAGTACATTAGCCAGGTGTTGGCAGTAGTTTCTACTTGTGAAAGAGTTTCCTAAAATAACTGAATATATAGATATATAACATATTTTATACCTGGAAAACAGTATATATTATATGATACAGGGTATATATGCTGCACAGGACACATGTCCATGTCCTTGCTCTTGTAAAGACTGACATATATGAGATGTTATACTGCAAACATGAAGCCCAGGCTGATCACGGTCTTTCACTGAAGAGCCACGGCTGTCATTAACAACAGTGGGGTTATGCAGTGCTCCGTTAACATGTTTAAAACAGGAAGAAGCTCCAGAGGAGACGCCGTCTCCATCCGATTAGCACAGATGCTCACATGAAGCTAAAACCCTGACGACATGTGGGGGAAGATAAATGATCAGGATCAGGGAGGAGGTGCAGTACAGGTGTGTGACATGGTCCAGTAAACACAGGGTGATGTGACAGCGCACCTTTGTTTGTTTCACAGGTAAAAAAAAGGAAAAGAGCACGAAGCTCTGAGAGGACGCCGCTGTTTCCATTATTCTGTCCAGCAGCTCGGTTGCTCAGACTGTAACACACACACACACACACACACACACACACACACACACACACACACACACACACACACACACACAAAGAGGTTGCCAAGACAAATCTCTCTCTCTCCCTCTAACAAACACACATACCCCCAATGTGAGTATCACCATGGCAACCAGGCAGCATCCCCCATCATTATGTGAGTAACAGCAGTTAGTGACCTGAGGGGGGCATCGATGTAAAGACAGCAGCGGCAGGAAGGAAGGAGGGGGGTGAAGGAGAGCTGAAGGGCAAAACACACACACACACACACATGCATGTACAGACACACACACACACACGCACACCAAGTGTAGAGTCAGTGTGTGTGTTTTCGTGACGACTTCAGAAGAAGACTCTCCTCCCCACAGAGAGCCGCGGCTGCACGACTATCACCAATATCCTGAGGTCACATGATTATTTTTTTTTACTGGTTTCAGTGACAGGCACGTTTCCACAGCACTGTGACGCAACCATTATGCTGCTTTCACCTTCACTTCCCATCATTTAACCTCTGCAGACACTAAAGGTGTTCGTTCTCCGACCTGTAAGTGCATCGCTGTGAGTTTTGTTCTCGCCCTTCGTGCTGATACGATGAGTGAAAGACTTTAGAGCGTTCAGCAGCTGTGAGCCGTCGTCTGCTTCTAAAACCAAAAACACCTTTTGTCCACTATGGTGACTGTTTTCCTGAAGACGTTGTTACTTGTGTTTACCGGTATTTTTTTTAGCGTGAGACTAACAGACGGACTGCAGATATGAGCGGCGCAATGAGCTTTGTCTGAAGGGTGGCTGACCTCTCTCTTAGAAATAGGATCAGCAGTGGAGTGGCTCCTCCTCCACATCGAAAGGAGGCAGTTAGGGTGGCTTGGGCATCTGACTAGGATACCTCCTGGATGCCTTGTTGGTGAGGTATTCAGGCATGTCGTACCAGGAGGAGGCCCCAGGGCAGACTCTTTATGTCTGTCGACTGGGCTGGAAACATCCTAATGAGCTGTAGGAGGTGGTGGGGTGAGGAACATCTGGGCTTCTCTGCTCAGATTGCTGCCCCAGTGAGCTGAACCCAGATGTAGCTACCGTAACCTCATCCTCTAGTGTCTTAAGTCCTGTTTTTAAGCCTCAAGACGAGCATTTATGCCAACCCCATCTTGGCCGCATGGAACAAATGTGACCAGAAGGGGCGGGTCTACCTATGAAACAACTTTGTGATATGTGATAGGTAAGACGTTAGTCAATAAGTGAATGGAAATGACCACAGCTAATCCTGTGTGAAACGTGGAACAATGAAGATTTACAAAGTATTTCTTTTTTTATTCAGTTTGACCCAAAACAAATGATTCAGTCCATGAACTCAGGACAGACAGAAAGCGGTTTCCTCATAGATGTCTATCCGGTTGTTCAGTGATGACGCGACGAATCCTACTTCCGGGTCTAAAGTAGTCTGCGTTTAATATGGCTTTTGTGTTGTTAACATGTTTAATGTTTTGTATTTTCTTCTATTTGATCTCAAAAAGCTCCTAAAACAGTCAGTGATCACTGTTGACCTCCCTCGGCTTTTATTACCGCTAATCATTTATTTAAGCTCAGTTTTTAAAACCTTAGGATGTAACTACAGCCCAGCCCATGCAGCAGTATATGAATGACTAACCTCGTATTGTGGATGGATTATCTCAGTTGTTCTCCTGGCTGAAGTTTGGTCCTTTTACAGCATCCTGCCATGCGATTACATTTGTTCCTGACCACCGAGAACACTCACGTTAACTTTTATCGAGTGGAAAAAAAGTTAGCTTGTTTATATTATGCTAACATAGCTGTGTCGCTAGCGGTCACGTAGCACATCATTATATACCAGCTAGCCCAACTTCAGTAACCCTACAAACGTCACTGCTGTTTAGTTTTCTGTCTTCATTTATGTTGGAAGTGATAACAGAGCTGTACGTTTTAATTTGTTTCCAAAACCCCGCAGTCAGGACATGCTATATTGTATTTAGATAGAAGCTAGCGAGCTAACTCCCTGCTAACTTCTAACTCCGTTAAATGTCATAAATTCCGTTTTCATGGATGCCTGGATGTTAAACTCAATTGTTACACCTGGTAGAGGAGAAGGCTGATCATTTTATTAAAGATGAAAGACTTTAGACAGTTTTCAACTCTCAGTAATGCCACAGTGATCGTTTGATATATGGACCTGCAGCGGAGTTTAGACCCAGACACGGCTAGTGACGTCAGACTTAACGACCGGATAGTTTATTTGCAATCGCCCCCTGGTGGGCTACAAGTAGAATGCAGGTTTTTAAGCACTTCCACGTTTTATTTGTGCGACCTGATTGTGGAACAGTGTGACATCCAAGCATGTTACTCAGCGCTGCTGGCAGAGAAAGCCTGGGTTTGTTTTTTATTGTGAAGCATGCTGATGTGTCAGAGTCACATTTGTATCATCTTATCAGCACCATTAAATAGCTGAATGTCATTAAACATAACACTAAACAACTGGTGTTAAATGAGTAACCACCGGAGTAGTGAGTCGAATTTCACAAAAACAATTAGCCAAAAGCAAAAAGAGGAGGCGTTTGCAGAGCAACACGATGCGCGAGAGCTTCAAAACGGGAAGAAGCTGTGATTTAACGACATTTGATACCAAAAATATCTCAGCAAATTCTCCTCCACAGTCAATTCCCAGTTAAAGCGGTCCAGAGCGAGCACAGAGCAGGGCCATAAAACTGCCACGGACAGTTAACACTTCAGTCCTCTGAAAGGATCCAGCCGGGCGGTGAGAAACCAAAGGGATCGTGTACTCTCACACTTCCTGGACTTCATGATCAGCGGACGTCAGAGCGCTCTGTGCTGCTCTGAGAGGAAAAACACCAGAGAGGAACCGATGGTTATACACGGCAACAGACTGAGCAATGTCCAAATCCAATACAGGTGCGAGTCCATGTGTCAGGATTAACAGTTTTCAGCTTTGTCTCCTCTATTATATAACAACGTAAACACAAAAGTAAAGTGGGTAACGTGTTCTCCCTCTGTGGGGGACGGTGGGCTTATATAGAGCATGTTACCTGCAGCAGGTGGCAGTCAGCCATGTCCTCAGGTAGAGGCAGAAAGACCTAAAGGACTCAATATCACCGTATCTTCCTGACAGAGATATGAAGCCACCACCCTGCACCAGACTCCATTGAAAAAAGCAGTAATTTTACCTCTTAAAACAAAGGTGTGGTTAGCATTTGTGTTACCGAGGTGTTGTCAACAGTGTTTTTTTTCTGAATGTCTTTTTGTGGAGAGAGGGGCGGGGCTTCCGAAAGGGGCGGGACTTTGGAAAGGGGGCGGGGGTTTCAGAGGGAGAATGAGGGTGGGGCTGAGACATTGCAATGAGAGAAAAACTTCATCATTGTTAGTATTATTATCGTATGGATGTGTGTATGGAGTGGGGGCGGGGCTTACATTGATACACATCAATCAGCCCAAACAGAGCTGAGCTGAGAGCAGTGTTCAAAGACACTGTGTGGGTTCTTTTCCAAACAAAAATCTCTCTTTGCGGTAAAAAGAAGAATTTTTGTACAGAAGTAAGAACAAGGTTAGTCTGATGGTAAACAAGTAACAGTAACTAGAAACAAATAAATTCAAAGAGTAGAAACACAAGAATCTGATATTTATATATGAGGTTTGAGAGTCATGGATTCCTGTGGGAGTTTTTTAATGGCCACGGGGAGAGAAAAATATGTGTGGTGAGAGAAGAAGACAGAACAGAGAGACTTTAAATACTGACGACGAGCCGTAAAGACAGAAGCAGGCAGACAGAGTATGCTGGCGAGAGCTGTTATTCCTGTGGTCGGACAGCGCAGCGTGATTTATTGAGCATGAACCCTACATGGTGACTCAATGTGAAAAAAATGAGGCAGACAGACACGAGGACAAAGAATTATGGGTAATGTTTCAGAGGGAATGAAGGAGGGCATTAGGAAGCAGCTGTGACTCGCATATCTGTCGGTCTGGAAATGCAGAGATCGGCATGCTGACCCGCTGAGTAAGACGAAGGCGAGGTGGGAAAATGAGGTGTAGGTCCGGCACCACCACGAGACTCTTTACATCCGGCTAAACGCACGGAACAACAGCCGGAGCGGCTCCGCACTCACTCGGCCTTTAACTGTTCTCGGTTTGTGCAGATTGTGACTCCACTTGTCATAAATCCAGCGGTGTAGGTGTGTTAGCTCACAAATGCCCTCTCTCAGAAGCTAAACGCTGCTCGTAGCTCTGAAGCGCTTCCATTTCAGAGAAAAACTGCCCACACACTGACACAAAAACCTAAAAGCAGCTCTTTAGATGCAAAAGGAAGCTGTTTATTTCATGAGTGAAGGGTGGCATGAAGTGAAAAAGGGGCTGTTTAGACAGACATTAGCCTAGCAGCAATGAATAAAGAGCGAGGAGGGGAAGGGAGGGAGATAAAACAACAGTTTTCCTCTAAAAATAGTCTACATCAACCTGACGCCATCTTTTAACGCTGATTTCAAGAACGCTAACGATAGACTGTATATAAAAGACAGACGCTGCCCTTGTGATTGGTCAGTGAAGTCCAGTTTTGAAGTTTCAAACTTTGAAACCAGCTGTGATGAGCGAGGCGTGGATACTCAGTTACAGGACTCCAAATAGGTTCACCATTTACAACCTGAACATCACGCTTGATTAGACGGTGCTCCCAGGTCAGCTGACATAAATAATCTACCCCGGGGTTTCCTCCTAGGTGGGCATGCCCAGAAAAGCCTCCATCCATCCTAACAGGACGTCTGAACCACGTCAGCCGGCTGCTCTCAACATGAAGGAGCGGATCGCCCCGACTCTTAGGCTGAGCCCGGCGCCTGTGCAGGGGAAAATAAAAAGCTCTATACAACATAACATACATCTGAGTCATGTGATCAAACACATGAAACCCAGAGCAGCGGCGAGAACATGAACGAGGAGAAAAGAAGGAAAGTGGAGAAAAATGGCAGCTCGAACATGAGTCTGCATCTCTCTGCACTTCAATTAAATTATAATGAGGAAAAGATGGATTCCCTGGTAATGGCTCCCCCGGAGGAAAGCATAATTGCAGTGTGTGTGTGTGGTGCAGAGGTGGGACAGAGTAATCGTCACATTGCGGTTATTTACAGCTTTGAGGTGAAGAAAAGAAAAACAGAAAGAGAAAAAGTCTTTTTATGTCTGACGTTACATCAAATATCAGAGTAAATACAGCAGGACCTCTTATTCTGTTTCAGGGTTTAAAACAGAGTTTTAGCCTCAATCTTAGCTGATATTTTACTTCCTCTACATAAATGTCACTTTAATTTAGTCATTACTGAAGTCCAGACACACAAAAATGAAATACTGTCTTTCAGGCAGGAGGATACGGAGGGTGAACACTGCCAAAATGATTAAACAATTTACAAAAAGTAAGTGTAAATAAATGAATTTATTATTTTGTACTTTACTTCTCTATTTATTACGTTTTATACTGACGGCCCAAATCATTTCCTTTCACATTTCTTTATTTACTTCTTATTCATTTAATAACCCATAGCTTGAAGACTCAAACAGACATATAAAATAGAACAGGTGGTCATATTTTAGGTAATCAGGGGCATGTAAAAGTTAAATAGTATAGAATTTAAAAAAACATTACAGGGATTACAGACGTAGCTACAATGATGTAACCCATTGAGTCTGTGACTACATTTGTACAACAGGGTGGAAACTAAGACATCAGTAATGCTTTATTCAAGGGTCTTTACTGTGTAATATAAAGCACCTTTAGGCAACTGTTGTTGTTATTTGGTGCTTTATAAATAGAAACTGAATTAACTTGAATCAGCTCAAACCACCTGTGTCAAGACACCGCTCAATCAAAGAAGCCAAACCTCATAATTTAAATTGAACAGTTTCCAGTCGAGTTATAAACAAATGCAACAGCTGTCCAAACTACTCTGTGTTTAATAAGGCTGTTGTGTTTTTAACGTGTTTTAATGCTTTGTATGTTGTTCCATTTAATCTCAACAAGCCCCTAAAAACAGTCAGTGATCACTGTCGGCCTCTCTCGGTTTTTATTATCACTTTTCATTTTAAAGCTCAGTGTTTAAAACCTTATGATGTAACTACAGCCCAGCAGCAGTATATTAATGATTAACCTCTTAGTGTGGATGGATTATCTCAGTTGTTCTCCTGACTGAAGTTTGGTCCGTTTACAGCATCCTGCCATGCGATTGCATTTGTCCCTAACCATCAGGAACCCTCACGCTAACTTTTATCAAGTGGAAAAAAAGTTAGCATTATGCTAACATAGCTGTGTCACTAGCGATCACGTAGCACATCATTATACACCATCTAGCCCAACTTCAGTAACGTTACAAATGTCACTGCTGCTTAGTTTTGCTTTCATTTATGTCGGAAGTGACAGCAGAGCTGTGCGTTTTAATCTTTCAGAAATCTCTCAGTCAGAGCATGCTATATCATGTTAGCGAGCTAACTCCCTGCTAACTTCTAATTCCATTAAACTTCATTAATCCTGTATTGGTTGATATCTGGATGTTTAACCTAATTGTTGGTAAAAACAGCAACACTGATTACTTTATTTCAGATGAAAGAATTTAGACAGTTTTTAACTCTCAGCGATGCCGCAGTGTTCGTTTGACTTTGGGACCTGAAGCGGCGTTTGGACCCGGAAATGGCTAATGATGTCAGACTTAAAGACCGGGTTGTTATGGAGGAGGAAACTACCCTTAGAAATAAAATAAGTGTGAGGTTTTTGTATCAGGCTGTAAACGTGTTTATTTCTGTCTGTAACGTCTGATATTTTAACATGGGAGTCTATGGGAAGTGACTAACTGCTGGAGCCTCTAGTGGATGTGAGAGGAACTGCAGGTTTGGCTTCATCATTAAATCCACACAGAAGCAAATTTGGAAACTAAAACAGCAAATCGTGTAAAAAAAATTTTTTAATGATTATTTTGCTATGTTTAATGGTTATCAATGAATTTATTGAGTCATGTATTTATTTTTATTTATTTTCCTGTACAAAATGACACATGAGGTCTAAATACCATCAGAAGGGTGGATGTGACCAGACAAACGTGCCTCACACGCTGGAATCCATTCAAGCACACTTTTACATTCCTTCTCTTCCTTCCGACACACAGATAATTTCTGCTCTCGGAAAGGTCACTGAGCGGCCATATGTCGCACAGAATCAGCATTAACACGATGACACACATGCTTTTAACCAGCAACAGAAAGTAAGCAGCAACCTATTCTGAAAGCAGATGTGACCTAAATGCTGGAACGGGTTCCTGAATAAAAATATTTCACATTATCTGAGAGAATGGCGTTCATTCCTGCAGCGCAGCAGCTATTGTCCTCATGTGTGCTCATGCTAGAAAACAGAAGCGCGGTGCAGCCCGGACTCTTAGCCTGACACTACAAAAGTGAATCCAAATGCCTGGGTCTTTATCCCGACATCTATATCTCCACATCTGTTCCTGATGTGTCCCACCACACTTCCAGTACACATCCTACATGTTCCTGGCCAATAATGGATTCACCACATGGAAAATCATTTCCCCGAACCAGTAACTGCCGAGGCACTGAAATCACTGAGGGAACATTTTCCATCAATGCGCAAGAATTTGGTGAGCAAACCGGCCGGCTTACCACTCGCCTCCCTGTCTGTCTCCGTGTTTGGCAGGGCGCTCTTTGTAATCGGGAAAAGGCTGACTTGCATTTAATTTTCAGGAGGAATTTGGTTTACATCAGCATTTCTTCTAAATCATTTCAATGATGTAAAACAACCTATCCTAGAAATCTGGGACAGCACAGATTAAACAAACGAGGATTTCTGTAAATAATAACCTGGACTTGGAGCCTGGAAAGGATTGGAAAACAAAAGCTTCAGGTTCTAAGAAGAAAGAAAAAACACGAGCTTGTGCTTCCTACAGGATGTTCGGTTAAATGATTGAGGAATCAGAGAAAATGTTTACAGGCCTCGAACCCTAAACACAGAAATGAAACCAGCACAAATAAAACACGGAAGTTAGACGTGACCGTTATAAGAGGAAATTAATTTTAGTCCCCAAACAATCGTTTTCATTTCTCTTTTGGGCCTCAGGCTGAGAATGGGCATCCATAATGTGATCCTATTTTACCAAAAGTAGGGAAATAAGTTAAGAGGAATGTGGAGCGACACATCAGCAGTGAAGCTGGAAGCTGAATCCGGGTCGCCTCAGAGGATTTCCTGAACCTGAACCTGACTTCTGTGCGGTCAACATTAAGAAATACTGAAAAAAATCCAGCCAGTGTCACAGTGTGACTCGCTTCTCGAGCTCGACTGATACACGACTGTTTAAGGCCGATACCAACGTGCTGAAATACGTCGGCTGATATTTGTTTTCTTTCAGACGAATCACAGCTTTTACTAATATTTCTCATGTGCACTGATTTACTTGTTCACGCTCTTTCCGACTCTGGGTAACGGTTGGCATTCCAAACACATATTGCCAACGGGGAAGTTGCAGAGCGCCCTCTGGTGGATAAACTATGCAACAACAACATTCGTAACACGGTTGAATTTCTTTGTTATTTTTTTCTGTTTTCATTTAACAGACGTTATCAATGCTGATACAACAAATCAGCGAACATATAATATTGCAGATAATTATTGTCCCACCAATAAACTGGTCGCTCTGTCAAATCAAATCAAATCAAATCAAATCACTTTTATTGTCACATCACATGTGCAGGCACACTGGCACAGCACATGCGAGTGAAATTCTTTGCAGTTGTAGGCGGTGCTGTTGCCATACCAGGTGGTGATGCATCGAGTGAGGATGCTCTCAATGGCACAGCGATAGAAGGTCCTGAGGATGCGGGGGCTCATGCCGAATCTTTTCAGTCTCCTGAGAAAGAAGAGGCGCTGCTGCGCCTTCTTCACTGTTTTGTTTGTGTGTACTGACCACGTAAGATCCTCAGCCAGATGTACACCAAGGAACCGGAAGCTGCTCACTCTCTCCACAGCAGCGCCGTTGATGGTGATGGGGGTGTGTACTTCTCTGCACCTCCGGAAGTCCACTATCAACTCCTTTGTCTTTGCGACGTTGAGGGTGAGATGGTTGTCTTGACACCAGTGGGTCAGGGCGCTGACCTCCTCCCTGTAAGCTGTCTCATCACCGTTGGTGATAAGACCCACCACTGTAGTGTCGTCCGCAAACTTCACAATGATGTTGGAGCTGTTAGTGGCTGTGCAGTCGTAGGTGTAGAGTGAGTACAGGAGAGGGCTCAGTACACACCCCTGTGGAGCACCAGTGTTCAGTGTGATGGGGGATGAGGTGATGCTGCCCAGTCTGTTTGTTTCATATTTAAAATCTGTTTATTTAAGAGATCTTCTTTTAAGCTGCCTAATGTAAAAACAGTTTCTCAAACGCTTCTGAGGTTTGCAGATGAGGTTAGTCTCATAAAGTCTTCAATGAGGGAAGCTGACTATGTTTGTAATTTCGTCTTAGTGTTATTTATGCTACTACTGAGTGCAGTTGTTCTAATATTACATTAAACAGCTCCAAGCTAACAGGTAAAGGATAAGCTAACAGCTACTTTATGTGTGTCTTGTATTGAGCCTTCTGTATAATTCAGCTGAGAAAGTTGCCCTACACTTTCAAAACTGTATCATATTGTGGCTTTTAGACCAAAGAATTAAACGGGAGAAACACTGTTAAATGTCACATTAATGATTTTCAACCATGTGAATAAGTTCCTGAGCCTTCAGGTTGGCTTTCTTATCCAGGAATGTGGGGAAAGCAGAAGCTGGGATCAACTTTTACAGCATTTCCATCCGGCCCTTCTGTTTCCATCTGACTCACATGATGATGCAGTGATGCTGCTATTTGACAATGACAACAATTCTAAATACAGCAGCAGTTTTTACCCCGTCCCTCCAAAACAGACCTTATAGAGATCCTAAAGACCTCCCCTGAGTTTCTGAGTAATAACATCATCAACTTTTCTGTGGGTGAAACTACATCATTTACACCATCCATCCATTCACTTCCGCTTATCCTTTTCAGGGTCGCGGGGGGCGCTGGAGCCTATCCCAGCTGTCATATATACATAAAAAAAAAACATGAAATATAAACTAGAGTAGAAACTACAATTATATTCAGCGGGGCACTAAAAAGGTTAACGCCCTGAATGGTTAGTCAACATCACAGGTTACAAACTACTGTGGCAGCCACGTCAGTCACGTCTCAGCACATTTCCTTACAGTGTGCGCTCCTTTAATCTCTGTATTTTCTATTTTCAGGTGAGTTTTTTCCCCCACACTGCAGCTCGTTGAAGTTTCGTGCCAAAAAAAACCCCAAAACCCCCGCCCCCAAAAAAACCCAAAAAGATTTCCTCAAAAGAGTTCCACTGTGGAAATGTGCCTAAAATCTATTTACTAGAAAGGTCCCAAATGTTACTCAAATGCAAGAATATGAGGGAGAGTTCGTCCCCCATCCAGACAGGAGTCCACTCTGTCCTGGGAGTCTCGGATGCATCAGAGACACGGAGAAGGACAGACAGTCGAAGCAGCCTCAGCTGTGACCTAAACTCTGTCACAAAAACTTAGTCAGCAGAACTGAGGCCACACACACACACACACACACACACACACACACACACACACACCACCTCTTCCTGGGTCCTTGTACACTCACCCTAATCAGCTCCCTAGGGACAAGAATGAGGAAGGCAAGTGTGTGTGTGTGTGTGTGTGTGTGTGTGTGTGTGTGTGTGTGTGTGTGTGTGTGTGTGTGTGTGTGTGTGTGTGTGTGTGTGTGTTCCTCCCAGGACTGATAGGTATGGTTGATTCAGCAGGACAGACAGCATTACAGCTACTCACAGCTCCCTGCTTCTCTGACAGAGATGCTGGATTGTTTCCAGGGTTTCATTGAAAAATGCAAAAGTGCCTGAGGGAGAAGTAAAGCTACTGGTCCATTATTCCCCAAAAAACAAGCAAATATATCCTGACAGATGAGTGCAGACTCTGTTTAAGATTCAGCTCAGGGCTCAGCAGTAAGAGCCTGACTCTGAATACAGCTCAACAAATATTTCAGCCAATGAGTATGGATACAGGTAACAATGCCGGGAAGAAACTCGAGGCAAAGCAGTGGATGCTGACAAAATTAATGAGAAACTGTTTAAAATATTGAGCTTCAAGAAAAGTTTGTTCTCTTCAGAAAGTAGAACGCTGTTCGATTTCCAAAGACAGGACGTCTTAAACGAAGAATGGAGCCAGATTTTCTCACGGCTCTGTTAGTAGTAGTATGCTGTACTCTCGTAGGTACCTAAACGATCTTGTAGAGACTGCATACAGATCATATGAGGCAAAAAAGAAAAAGACTCTTGAATTGACACATAAAAACTAGATTATAGACTGTTGGCACGGTGAAGATGCTGACATCCTGTAGCTGTACTGTAGCACTGCACAGCTCGACCATGAAGCTAATACCGCCAACACTCGATCTTCGAAGATCTGGAATTGTATCCTATTCTGATTCAGTAAGTTTGTTAGAACAACTAATTCTTTCAAATGAATTCAATTCTATTTTATTTTATTTATCTAGTATCAAATCACAACAACAGTCGCCTCAAGGTGCTTTATATTGTAAGGTGCACCCTACAATAATACATACAGAGGAAAACCCAACAATCATATGACCCCCTATGAGCAAGCACTTTGGCGACAGTAGGAAAGACAAACTTCCTTTTAACAGGAAGAAACCTCCAACCAGGCTCAGGGAGGGGCGGGGCCATAGTGTTTACATGACTGATATCTTTACTGAGGAACAAGGTAACATTCTGTGTGGCGAGAGGTACAAATAGTTTCATACGTTCAGACGATGCAGAGGCTAGCACAACATCACTACTAGTAAGTGAACAACTCATGTTTGAGTTCAGACAGCACGGCCTGATCGAAGATCACACATTACACAACTATGCAGGGTACAGAGCAGAAAGACTCCAAATAGGAATATCTGACATACGAGGCATTTTTATCGCCCTGATAGTCGACGGGATGGATTGTGATTAAACTGTGTGCAGATTGTGACGGTGGTTTAAGCCTCGGCTCAGTTACACTGTTTCTTTGGACTGACGACAACAGAACTGACAAACAAAGCAAAGCTGAAAGTCCAGAAGAAAACTACAAAAGCTCTCAGCTCATTTTCTGTAATCAGCGTGAAACGTAATATGAGGAACAGCGCAGTCGCACAGCTGGAAGAAGTGTTCTCCGTGCAGACACTGGACCTGTTTTTGTTTTTTTTAATAAATGTGGACGTTAGGTGGCACAGACAGGTCAGTCTTGTCCCTGCGAGGAGCCCTCACAGCCCCGCTTTGTGTGCTGCAAGGGTTACAATAGACTTCCTGTGGCTGTGGAGCCGCCGTCTCATCTGAACCAATCAGATGTCGGCACTGGCCGACACAGCGTCCGGCACAATGTTGGGCCGCTGCCACGAGAGGTGGGAGAGTGTAAACAGGAGGGGAAAACAAAGCGTTTAAACAGACGAGAGGACGTTTCACTGGGACCTGATGGTCTGCAAAGATAACCGAGGCCTCTAAAACAACAAACCCGCAGCTTTTTCTGCTCGCTCACTTTTCCTCATAAATCAGTCTGAACGGGCTGTTTCTCCTGCTTCCCGTCCTCACTCGGATACAACGCCATTTTATGGGTTAAATAAGCCACATCCAGTGACGGGAACAGCAGAGGAGACAAAAAAACAGTGAAAGCTTTGGCTTATGAAATACTACGAGTGTGGATATCGGGATCAGATCTCTACAGAACCCACTGAGGTGTTTCGAGTTGGAGTCTGTTGCAGACTTTTGATTGGCGCTGCAGATAAACCTTCATAAGCTGAAGCTGCTACATGCTGATAACAGTCCTTTTTCCCTTTTGTCCTCACACCCTCGACGGAGCGTGAAGCCACTCGGCACTAATGGCCTCTTCTCCCTACACTTCCCGTTTGACCTGTTGGGGCTCAGAAAAAAGGGTACCCTGTCAGCGACATAGGTGCCCTTCGCTGCTGGAGCAGGAAGGTGACGGCCAGTCCTGACCCGCGGTACTGCAGCGAAATGTCAAACATTTCTCCCGCTGAGCCTCTTTGTCCTGTAAATGTCGTTCAGATGTCCTCCCTCTGTTTCAGCGACACATCGCCCTCGGCATCAAACCTCACGGTCACACAGCAGTTTACGTCTGGATCTACCATATTTTAAACGAGCAGAACACCATCATCTATGTGACATGTGTGAAAACGTGGTGACTGAAGCGTGGCGCCTGAGCACTGACTCTAATATTTTAATGGACAGATTAGACAGGTGAGCTAATCACACCTCAAAGCGTTTGACTTTGTGAATTTTATCTCACGTGGTGTTCCCCAGGGTTCACTTCTAGGACCACTATACTTTAACTTGTAGGAGAAGCACAACCAACAACCCTGATGTTTTAAACCATAATTAAGGCATCATCACTAACAAGAAGATGGAGCTTGTGATCACTGCAGCTAAACCCGAGTCTGAAATGATCACAGCCGTCTGTGGAAAGTGTCAGAGAGATTACAAACCTTTGACCCATCAGCAGCACAACCACAACTTAAAACCATTTTTTATCATTTAAGAAATATTTATTCACAAAAGTGAAACAAAGTGTGTTAATCAAATCCAGGTATTCCAGGACTGTCAGAGCTTTATGGACATTTAAAAACCGTACCGAGGTCATTGTCTCTCAGAAGCTATAGAGCAGATAGCTCTCTGTGGTCATCTGGACTGGGGTGCCTGGTTATTCCCCAGGTTTCTGGCTTTTCCCATCCTACGTGAGGTGTCCTCCAACACCGTCAGTGAGTCAGTGAACTGGATCTCTCCACAGTATTTGTTGTACTTTGCACTGAAGTCATTTGCGTAAATGTGAGATCCCAGCAGACTCCACAAGTTCGGCCTCCTCTCCGCCCTCTCGCATCTACCTCCTGTGTGGTTACCTTCTCCGTCCTCAAGTGTTTCACCTTCGTATAATTGCCTCCCCGGTGTATTAAAGTTGTGTATTTTCCTGAGTTTCCCCTGCTGTCATCACAGAGTTGCTGTATTTTTCTTACAGTAGTCTCTTAGTGTTTCTGATCTCAGTCAGTGTCACAGTTTTTGTCTCCATGATTGGACCATTTACCGACTGTTAGGCTCGTTAGACCTGTACAAACTCTGTTTCTAACTTATTTCTATGATCACTGCACATTTTTCCTGTTTTCCTTGCAGAATATACAGACATGAGGACTGGCTCCAGACTTTTCACAGAGCTGCAGCATATTTAATGAAGTTACAGATGCACAGGTGCCCCGCGCCCTCCTTCAGCTGCATGACTTGGGGTTTTTTGCGCCGACTTCTGCCTCTGTTCATTCACATGTTCATTCACGCTCCTCTGGCTGAGCGTAGTAGCCTCTCAGAACAGAGGCGTCTGTGTCGATGAGGCCGAGCTTAAAACAAAACGAGAGCATTTCAAAGGACATCGCGCGCACACACAGACCTCTGTGAGCTGTGATCGAACCGTCTCTGACGGTGGGTCGCTGTGGGCCGGCAGCCAGAGAAGCCTTTCATCCTTCCTCCCTCTCACTCTCACACAAACTCCACGTCTCTCTGCCTTTGTCTCACTCTACATCTCCATCTCACTCCCTCCTCCCTCTCTCTCTCCTCATCTAATTTCCTCTGAATGTGAGGACGAGCGGCGACTTGCCAAAGCGACCCATACATCACAACATCTCGCACAATTACGCATACATACCCCCCACACACAACGCACACTACAGCTGAATGTGAAGTAGGTCGGATTCACACGCCGGGCAGGAGGGGCGCATTAAACATTTGAATTAAACGTGGCGTAGACGTTTAACTGAAGCGCGAGGCTGGAAAATGTCACGCAGGCCGTGTGCGAGTTCCCTCCTGAATAGGATTTCTTGGTCAAATGGATAAAACTGCTGAAAAACACGATTATGTCATGAGACTCGAGCGCTCCGCTGAGGACGGCTTTATTTATAGAAAAGCTTTATTTCTCACAGCACATTTGCATTTGAAAGGTGGCCTGTTGTGCTGTTTTCCTCTCTTCTCTTAATTAAGGAATAGCAGCGTCAGACTGCTGGTTGTTCCAGGCTAAAATCTCCCGAAATCAAAAGGTTGGATTTTCATATTGTGTCCCCACTTTCGTGACCCTCGAGCTCCTCGGGGAGGTTTTACTGAAATATCTCTGACATACTGAAGACCTACAGACTCCCCACAGACAAAGAGGGTCATGTTTCTGCTAATTGTCAAACGTTAGCATGCTAACATACTAAATAACATGTGCACATGGCAAACGTGAGTCTTTAAGGCTCGCACACTCTGACCTGCGTCACATTTTTCATGCAAGCCTTCGTAATTAACTGGCTGTGAACCGATTCATGTTCTGAAATGAATCCAACAGCTATAAAAACGTCATTAGCATGCTCACACCACTGCGTTTGGATCACTGCGTGCATACAGAGGAAATATACTGGTGGCTGGTTTCAGTCTCTGAGCTCTGTCCTCTAAACATAATGACTCCGTCACTGAGATTAAAAGTGGGGAGCAACCTCGTTGCAACTAGGAATAATCTGCCTGGTGTTAGCACTGAATTTTTTTCTCTACTGGTTGCACCACACCCTTAACCTCTGGGCGACCACTTTCACCCACAAGGTGATTTCACAGGTCGCGTGCTGGGAGGCAACCTGTCTCCAAACAATCTGCAATCACACTGCAGTCACATGACAGCTCAGCGAACATTTGCAAATAACTGAGACTGACTGCAACGTGTTGGCGATCTGTCTGCGTTTATAAATTAGCTGCAGTCTCCACCGCCGAGCACAACTCATCTGCAACAGGTCTCTGCAACAGGGGACTCGTCTCAACTGGTTGCCAACTGATTATATTTTAGTTACAATGCAATATGAAAACAAGGTTGTCGCCCCGCAGCAACTACGTCACCATTTATGGAGACATTTCTGTATTTTTAATGTGAATCTCTGCGTATGGTGAAAGAAACACATTCCCAATTTCCATTTTTCTCACATTTAATAATAATAACGTAATATTTTAGCAGACAGACCATTTTATCGCCACCCTGAGGCATCAAAGTTGCTCTGAAGACTGAAAGTGTTCGCAGACCTGAAGCAACCATTTCAAAGGCAACAGGTTTCGTGCTCAGTTACTTTTCTACTCGCCATGTTCTCCAACCACTGGGCTAATGTTTTGGCTATATCAGATGAATACGTCACACTTTATCTGAGCTGATGCTTCAAACAGAGCCCTGATTGCTGTGCAGCTTCCGTTTCATGATACTGGAGGTGCAACTACAAATCCATCTTTTCTGCTCTTTGCTTCCTTTTTTTACTGTTATTTCAAGCCCATCAGCACAAACACGTTCCTGCATCGGTCCATCGTGACATGGGCCATGACTTAATCGCTCACTCCTTCTCAGAAACCACCCAGTGAAATGATGTCATGCTCCAGAGAGCCATTGCCAACCCCTACACACACTTATAATGGGATTCTGCAGTTTCACATCCTCAACATGAGCTCATCCCCAAACACAAAGAACGAGCAGAAATTCACTTTAAGGGTTCTTTTGAAGACATATTTTGTTTAGTTTGTCTCAGAAAAGGAACTTTATTTCCTAAAAGTTGATCCTCTTGGCTGCCTGACAACATCTGACAGGAACTATTATAAAGGGTGGGTGTATGTGCATTCCTGCTCGGCTGTTTGAGTTGTGTGATTTGTCCTATTTGCCCAAATGAAATGTCTGGGACCCGTGGGAAATCTCTCTGCAGACAGGAGTGACAAATGGAAAGTTAAGTCCGAGCAAACTAACTTTCAGCCCCACGAAGAACGGAGCAGCAGGGGTAAAAGAGGACATGAAGTGGGTATTTAAAGAGCATTGGGGTCATTTTATTTCTAAGGTGAACTGCAGTTTATCAAAGCGCGCCTTTTTAAAGCTCTGCTCACTGATTTTTGCTAAAAATGCAGAACCTGCCTGATAATAAACACATTTTTATATTTTCTTCAACATCACTGTAACCTATCAGAGATGCCAACATAAATCCACCAGCACATAAAGGAAAAACAAAACAAAAAAACGAGTCAGTTAAATGAAATATATAAACATTGTTTCATATGACATTTTATACAATCAGTCTTTTCTTTCTCTTTTTTGTTACAAAGTTGGTCTTTGGGGTATTTGGAGGATGGTGACAGTAATTCAGAACTACAGGAAACTGATAATAATCACACACACACAATAAAAAAACTAAACAGGAAGTTCAAAAGCTTTAAGGGAAGTTTGAAACAGAAGGACCTTCAAGGACAAATTTGGTTAAAAATACCAATAAATCAAGAAATGAAAGCAGCATTTTTATGAAGTTTGTTCTTTCTTGGAGCTGGTTACAAGAATATATTAGCTTCAGTAAAGATAAGATCTTGGAAGGTCTAAAGAGATGACATGTTTTGTACACAATCACCCAGAAAAACCTCGTCTTTAATCAGTGATGTCAGAGTTACAATAAATAAACATGGGCTGAGTATTGACTGCTGCTGCTGATTGAAATCAGTTGTGAGGATGTTGCTGCATTAAAAAAAAAAAACTTCCTTTTGATTCTTTGGTTGATGGCATATTACTGCAATCACCTGTTGTTTAAAGGTCCGTGTCTATGCAAGACTGTTACTTGTTACTCCCCAACCACCGAGTGTCAGTAAAATTCGGAAAAGGTGCTATGGAAACCTGAAACCATTTGTCTTCAAAGTTAAAGTCCTGTCGCTAAAACCAGCAAGTTTGAAAAGACACGTTTACTTCTGATTCCTCCTTCAACGAGTCACCAACCAGTCGTCATCCAGTCACCAACCAGTCACCAACCAGTCGTCATCCAGTCACCAACCAGTCACCAACCAGTCGTCATCCAGTAACCAACCAGTCGTCATCCAGTCGTCATCCAGTCACCAACGAGTCAATATCCAGTAACCAACCAGTCACCAACCAGTCGTCATCCAGTAACCAACCAGTCGTCATCCAGTAACCATCCAGTCACCAACCAGTCGTCATCCAGTCGTCATCCAGTCACCAACGAGTCATCATCCAGTAACCATCCAGTCACCAACCAGTCGTCATCCAGTCGTCATCCAGTCACCAACCAGTCACCAGTCGTCATCCAGTAACCAACCAGTCGTCATCCAGTAACCAACCAGTCACCATCCAGTCGTCATCCAGTCACCAACGAGTCAATATCCAGTAACCGACCAGTCACCAACCAGTCGTCATCCAGTCGTCATCCAGTCGTCATCCAGTCGTCATCCAGTAACCAACCAGTCGTCATCCAGTAACCAACCAGTCACCATCCAGTCGTCATCCAGTCACCAACGAGTCAATATCCAGTAACCGACCAGTCACCAACCAGTCGTCATCCAGTCGTCATCCAGTAACCAACCAGTCACCATCCAGTCGTCATCCAGTCGTCATCCAGTCGTCATCCAGTCGTCATCCAGTCGTCATCCAGTAACCAACCAGTCACCAACCAGTCACCATCCAGTCGTCATCCAGTAACCAACCAGTCACCATCCAGTCGTCATCCAGTCACCAACGAGTCGTCATCCAGTAACCGACCAGTCGTCATCCAGTAACCGACCAGTCGTCATCCAGTCACCGACCAGTCGTCATCCAGTCACCGACCAGTCACCAACCAGTCGTCATCCAGTTACCAACCAGTCAGAGAGTAAACATTTTTCCTGAGCAACTTGTAACCTACAGAGCACAGAGTAACAAAAACAAGACGACTTCACGTCCACCTCAGACCACATGTTTTATATCAGACTGGACGTTTTTCCATCCGTAGCACGTCTTCTGTCACGCCAGCGACTCTGGCGATATAACCCTAACCATTTACAGCCTACAAACAATAACACAGTCTGACAACAAAAAAACAAAAAGGAGATAGAGGTGCACACCTTTGATATCACAAACTAAAATCTGTTTTCCTTATCCATGCGCACACGCAGTGGCTTTTTCCAAAAACACCCGTCCATGTGTGGACAGGGCCGTCCAGCCTACTGGTCCTGCTGGGTACGATTTAAATTAGCACTATGAAGAAAACGAGGAACATTTAGAAGAAGGTGAGGAAATAAACACGTAAAAACATTCAAATTCTGAAAAATCTATCACATGCCGATCTGAAAATTCACCTGCAAGTCAGTTTGGTCCACATTTTAAATTACTCTTCAGATAACCCACAAAGATAATTCAGGTTTCATTTCAGATGATGCACAGCAGCACAGAAAGCTAAATAAAGCACAGAACCAACTACACAACACAGCAAAGCCGTGGTGAATATCTTTTACGTAAGACAACTGTGTGAACATTACTGTGATGTTTCCTGTGGCACATCGGTGGACTAAAAGCCGAGCTGGTGGTCTAACTTCCCACTGATGTGATTTTACCTGCAGCTCGAGCGGCGATGAAATCAGCGCGTTTCTAAATATAAACCAGCAGCAGCTGGACCACACGAGGCCGCGCTGCTCTCGTGTGAGTGGCTCACAAATGAACCTACACATGTGCCTGCATGGAAATGAATACAGCTGCCATGCAAGACTGTGTGTGTGTGTGTGTGTGTGTGTGTGTGTGGGAGGTAGCTACATATGGAAAACAGAGGAGGTGGAAGGAGAACGGGTGTTTGTTTTACATGGCTGACATGTCTTGTAACACCTTTTTCTTTTATTCTCGACGCTCGTTCTCGATATTCCCTCAACCCCCGACTTCGGGACAGGGTCTAATCGTCTCCTGATGTTCCCAAATTCCCAATACAGCCAGTAGCTAAGCTTCAAAACATCAGCTTGGAGTTTTGCGGAGATTAAGGCTTTATAATGCAGCTCTGCCAAAACTATTCTACACAGCACATCAAAGCTAGTTTAGGTGGACCACAGGGGGTTAATACTTCTGCAGTATTAACCAGGGGCTGCATGGAAAGATGAGCTATTACAGTTAATTAAAGAACTGAGCAGACATAAAGTAGATGAGTTTGAGCAGAAAGGTTAACGGTTAAACGCAGCCATGAGGGAGGCCGAGAGCCAGTGCAGTAGTCCTAGTCCCAATGGAGACGGTTGCATCAGGAAAGGAATCCGGCATTAAATCTTTGGAAATGTGGATCGTCAGGAATGGGATTTCATGAGTCCTGACCAGGATGGACAGGATTAGAGGCGGGAACATCAGGGACAGCTGATAGACAAAGTTAGAGAAAGCGATACTTGAAGCTGCTGGTTACTGTTAGCAGCTAACACTGGTGTGGACAAACCAGCAAAACTACAGCTAAACATAAACATGGATAACAGGTGACATTAAACAGTGAAACTGATCTAAAATGTGTGTGTCAGATTAAATTATGTATAAAATGTGACCTGTGTTTAAATGCAAATAAGATTTACGACAGGTGCACGCCACCTCTGCAGCTCGACGGAGGCCCCGTTAGCTGCTCCAAGCTCCACAGGGTTTGTTTCTAGCTCTGACAGGAAAGCGTCCAAGCGGCGTGTTCGAAACATCTCAGACAACAGCGATCGCTATCGAATCAGAAATCGCCCGTTTCCCTCCCGGCTCGCTCAGGCGGCAGGAAGGCCGGGCGAGCCGTGGCGGCCTGTCAGCTCGCTGGCTTGTTGTCCTGAAGTGACGGAGACGGTGAAGAGCGGTAATTAAAGGCTGGAGAACGCGAGCTCTGACACATACACTGACAAATACACGGGGCACTGCCACCTGCTTCACCCAGCCTCCAATTACTAAACTCAGCTGGAGGCTTAGCCACCCGTCTGGAGGTGTGACTGAGAGCTCCAGTACATTTTGGACTTGTAGTCTCTGAGCACGCTCAGTGTAGGAGATATTCTACATTCAGGACAAAGGCGACGGGTCCAGACCTGGGCTGGATTTGCTGTTGCTGGATATCCTCCCAGTGCAGGAACCATCTGGGATTCAGGTATTTTAACTGGTTTCCTGGAAACTGTGAATCATGAGTGATGCTACGAATGAGCCACGATCTACGACTGTGGGAGGGTTTTGGTCCAGCTGTGGCTTCAGCACAGCCGACTCCAGAGTCCTGTTTTTATTATATCTGCTGGAACATCAGTGGAAACACTTTGGGAAAAATATTATTGACGAAGTCAGCAACAGGATGACTTCAGAACCAATCAGCAAAGTAAGAATCTCGACTAGTTCTGGTCCAGTTTTATTTTTAACTACCCAAAAAGGCTAAAGCCATCTTATTTTATCACAGCAGAGAACAGCAAAGGTTTAGACCCTCAGTGTTGGTCTGCTTAGTTGAAATGACAAAGGATAAAAGACCTCATTTAAAATGTAAATTCTTCCAGTAATGGTGAAGATTGAACCTTTGGATGGTCGAGGTCCTGGTCTACGCATACTTACATAGATTGGATAGGTTTTATTCATTTTTAGCCCTGCTGCTCATGAAAAGGTCATCTGTGGGAATTAATTTTATTTGTAGCTCAGGATGAATGCGAGGCAATCAGTGGTGACGAGATTAAACCTCGGGGTCAATCCAGGCGTATTTTAATGGATCACATAGGTTTGCTGTGGAAAGCCGCTTTCACAAACACACCAGCACGGCCTCGACGATGCTGCGGCGTTATTTAAAGCTGCAGAAAAATATTGGCATTTCAAGAATTTAAAGAAACATTACTGAAACCTGAAGGACTGAAAGGGTGATTCCAATATTCACAATATTATATCTTCATGACATCATTCAGGGAACACATGAACTAACAATACATGAGAATAATCTAGTTTATTTCTATTTGTGATCCAATCCTGACCGAGTGATGTTCATCCCCCAAACTTTGGACCAAAATCGTGATTCTGGAAAAAGATGTGCCAAGAATTTTTGTAAAGAATGAAGAACCATCAAAGAAAAGTCAAAAACCATCTAAATTAATTTGGTAATTTATCAAATACAAATGAAACAGGTCTGTGACACAGAACCGTAACCCTTCATCTAAACATGTGAAAGACAGATGGAGCAGGACCGTCCTCTTGTTTGGGATGATGCTGGATAGAAATAGAAACGTCAGCACCTGACACCGTCCTGGCAGCGTCAGGTGAAGGTGGGGAATGGAAGTCCTGTTTCAACATTTAGCCTGACATGCAAGCTTACGAGAAGCAAAGAAGGGAAGGAAGACAGCAGGGAAATCAGTGGAAGATAAAAATAGTGCTTCACTGGAGCATATTTCAAGTCCTCTAGTGTTTGAAGGCTTCCTGAACACTGTCTCTCTCTGCAATACTGACAGAATCAGAAACAGAGTTACAGGCAGATACTGTACCACCTGCTGTTCCTGTAAAACGGCTTATTCTGCATTACAGTATTTAGTGAGACAGATATTAGCTCATCTCTCTCCTAACCATTTTCCCTTTAAGTGAATTATCCAGATCCAGAGTCTTTGGATGTACACGAATTATCCTTTATTTTGATATTAGGCAACAACTCTAAAAGCCTATGGACACACTAGTAAGAGCACATCTGTAACTTCATTAGGAATATAAGCCATCTGAGAAACACCCGTTTTTACAGTGGGAAGTTTAAAACTGCACATAAGACCAAGATCAACTTAACTCAAGTAACTTTTCGTTATTAATTTACTACATGTCACTTAAGTACTTTTGATTATTTCTACAGTTATCAACAATTTCAACTATTGTAACAGCACCATCATATGATTTCAAACTTGTTAATGATAATTTTAGCTAGCAAGCTAACAGCTTCATTTGTTTATCTATACTGTCAGCAACTACTTATCCATATTTATAAGTTTATTTTGGTCATATTGTTTACAGTTTCAAATATTAGTCATAATTTTAGCTAATAATTTTACCTGTTAGCCATATTTTAGCTAACAATTTCAGCTGTTAGCTGTATTTTTAGCTAACAGTTCTTTAACTATAAAATGTAGCTACTCAGCTAGCCTTTTTAGGCTAAGATTTTATTGGTTAGCCAAACTGTTAGCTAAAAAAATATATAATTACATATTTAGAATTTAGATTGGTAATTAAACCAAAATTTAATCTGTTTAACTATACTGTTAGATTAAAGAAAACGAATCCAGAATTTCAATATTTTTTTATACTATTAAGCATTTCAAGCACTACAAATACTTTTAGCTAATATTTTCCACTGGCTATGCACTACTCTAGCTAATAACTTCTAATTTTGTGCTTACAAAGGTATCTAGACAGAAATATGGATAAAACAGGAATCCATTTCCACATATTTTACAATTTAGTTAATTGATAACATTAATAAAAATTTTTTAGTAATATCAATTCATCTGGAATGAATTAAGTATTCTTATTTTGATCGATTTTAGCTAACACCTTTAACTGCTAGCTAATAACTTCTACCTACACGTTAGGAATTTTATGTAGAAACTAGATATAATTTCACTTTATCCTGACTGAAGGAGACTAAAATAAATGGCTTATCTATAGATTTGATTAATTAATTTTACTGTTTTTATTACCTCAATCTAGCCATTTCAGCCAATTGTATATATCCACTACCTTTTCATTTCTTTTTTGTTTTTTAGGTTTTTCGTTGTTTAAATATATGCATGCAGAAGTGGGATAAGTACTTGAACCCAGGTTGGAAATCATTGAGATAGTAATTTTACAGCACAGCAGGGAAACAACATCACTTCATCCATCCTAAAGAACACTTTGTTTTCCAGCAGATTATTTCAGGCAACATAATTTACTCTGCTTAAACGTCACACAGGGAAAACAAACAAAACCATATTATTGTTGTCGTTAATGTAATTTCTCAAGTAGTGCTAAAGATCTAAGAGCAGCACAGAGTCTGTCCTTCTTTTCTTTTCATCCCTCCAACAGTTTTCTTTTTGCAGAGTTAAACAGCAGAGGTGTGAAAACATTGAGCCTGAACTTTGTGGCTCCGTGTGAACCTTTTCTCTCTGAGCCAGACTCAGCTGCAGTCCAGTTTGTATGACGCAGGCCGAATGAAAAGAGTTTGGGAGTTGTTTTTGTGCAGTCATGTTTTCTAAAAGCTGCCGCTGGTGTTGAACTCCATTTCCTCTGCTCAGCAGCATGGCAGACAGCACGGCAACAGAGGCAGGCAGACCACCCGTAGCCTTTACTTTGAGCTGGACTTAAAAGCTTTTGTACAGGTAGAGAGTTTATCCACATGCTGCACTCTGCTGCCTCCTCAATCACTTCTGGTCTATCTGCCACCCTTTTCTAAGTCCTTCATTTGTTGAGCTATTTGTCATCCTGTGTTCTGGATAACAAGCACCAACCGAAGGCGCATTAACTTCACCCCCAAGATCTATTTTAAGGATCTATTATAAGGAAAACAGATGAACAAGAGACCGAATATTCCCACCACTAATGGCTTGTTGTTATATCAGCACTAAGGCCCCTCTCAGAGTTCGGAGGCTGCCCGGTTGTTTTGCTGCAGACATTACTGATCATTACTGTCCAAGTCCTCCTGATATACAGTTCAGACCCAGCCGTACTATCAAAATAGACTCACCTGAGGTTTTTAAAGCTACAGGTACTTCCTGTCTGCATTTAGCTTTCAAGCACTTGGACACTGTTCCCTTGTAGGCTTCCAGAAGTCAACCAATCATAACAAACTGATAAATCTGTTTTTTGGTATTTATCCATGTCATGAAAAATACTTTTGCCTAATATATTAGCCCACAATTAAGCAATTAACCTCCATCCTAACTACACACATGCACATCTGCCTACATGTTGTATCCTGTGTATAATGCATGTTATATATGTAAGTGATGCATGATCTGAGGTGATTAGAGAGTTTAGTGAAAGCTTAAAAACTACGTTTCCCATGATTCAACTGAAATATGGCATTTTTTACTGTTATTGATCCCAGAATGCATAAATGATGGACACAACCCATGTTTGAAAACTAAAGCCAACACACTGTTCACTGTAATGGACACCAGGGGGCGCTCTCTCTGCCTGTTCTTCCAAATTAAGTGACACATACAGAAAAGTTCAACTAGTTTGGAGCACAGGTTTCTCAAACTGAAGGCCGTGTGCGGTGAAGCAGGGGTGGTGTTCAGGTGAGATGATGAAGCTGTTGTTCATGAACAGGATCCAGCGTTTCAGAGCTGCTGACAGGTTTAGAGAGACAGACTAGAGCGCCGTCTGTTCTCATGCGTCTTCCTGAAATCGGCACAAAGAGATGACATCCCTGGTCTCATGTCCACATTAGCTGCCCCCGTCCGCGGCTCAGTGCAGAGTGTTATTGATTGGCCCTGTCGATGCAGGCCTGCCTTTAACTCACTTTACTTTGTTTATGGCTCGGCTTAAATGCCTGAAACTGCTGCTGCTGCTCAGAGCACACAAACAGCAGAGGACATCTGTGTCCTCGCCTTTCTATAAATTGGAAACTTTCAATTTATTAAAGGGCCCAGCAGACAAAAAGCTGAGCTGTAGGCTACAATTCTGACATGAGATATTGTCCATCTGGGAAGCTCGAGAAGAAGGCAAAAGACATCTGCTTTTTGCAGATGATGTGTTCCTGTTGTCTTCATGGAGCAATGACCTTCAGCTCACACTGGGCAGCCTGCAGCTGAGTTTCAATTAGCACCTCCAAGTCTGAGCCCACGGTTCTCAGTCTGAAATCAGTGGAGGGACTCCACCGAAGATATATTTGGATTTCTGATTAGGACGTGTCCTGGATGCCTCTAGGTGAGGTGCTTTGGGCATGTCCCTCTTGGGAGAGACCCCTGGGCACCATCCTGGACAGATTATGTCTCTCAGCTGGTTCAGGAACACCTTGGCATTCCCCATAACTCGACAGAGTAAGGTGTGGGCATGTCTGTGGCCCAGACCTGCTTAGATGGTGGAAACGTGATAAACTGATGGAAGGAAGTCAAAGTTTAGCCTCTCCAGTTTGGCTGCTTGGAAAAAATATAAACTGTCTTACTCTATTTAAAGTTTTCTCGTGACCTTTTCTCAGCTCACATTTTGCACGTGCACGACGTCATCAAAAGTAAAACAAATGTAGTTAGGTGCCCCCCCCACCATTCGCTTCTCCGTGAGTCAGACGCCTGCAGCTATACTTTACAGTGACATTCAGCCTCTTACTGTTTCTATCTGATCTATTATATGAACTTGTTTTCCAGTGCTCCCAGCAGGGCTGCAGACTGGACCCATCACAGCAATAAAGACACTCTTGCTTCTAAAGGCACAGAATCTGAAAACAGCTGGACGTGTTTCTTCTGGTCGATACTGGTGAACAGATCTGCAGTTTAATAACACGGCACTGCAGGAGGGACGGGTCCTTAAAGACACTGCAACACACACTTAGAGTGCAAACGAGGAAATCTCACAGAGCAACACAAACACTAAAAGAGCAACAGCAGCAAACCGGACAGATCTAAGAGCTCGTGTGAACCTTCCAGCTGCAGTCAGCCTAAACGTGAGCTACGCCAGTCATTTTTTAAATATAGCTGGTTTGATGCAATGAATGATATCTCTGTGCTGCATTTATTCAGTAACATCCAGTTTGGTGTTCAGGAGCACTGCCTGGAAATGAAACTGAACTGAGATATTCGACAGAAAGCAAAGGCGAGCACAAAAATAGTCTTAAGGGAAACAGAGGATAGAGAAACTGTAAATTAAAAAGTCAAAGGCTCACGACTGACTCACTCATACAGCTCAGTAGGCAACAGCAGTGCTCACTGAAAAACCGCATCACAACCAGCATAAAAAGAAAGAACAAGCTAAACAGTGACGAAATACAACCTGAGAGCCCTATGTATTAGCTAGCATTAGCTGCACTTATGTAAAGCTAATACTTTCTAATCCAGCGATTATTTATTCACAAGTATGTTTCCATTTTCAGTTGAACTGCTGTGTTGACACAACTGTGCGATCAATCTGGAGACAACACTATGTGCTGCTGCTGACCATCTATCTGGCCTATACCCTCACTACAACAGTGCCGTCCTTTGTGACAATGTTGTGATCATACATCCTAAGAGGTCTATACACAAGAGATGACTACCATAACCATCTAGCAACCAGAGACTTACACGATGAATTCAATGAACTCACATCAGTTATGCAAATACAGACAAAATAAATGACCGAGCTAAACCAATCAACTTACAGATCAGATCTAGAATCTTTGAGCCATTGAGATTAAAGTGATAATCTATGTAGCCAAAGGTACTGCTGACCGATATGTGACGGGGTTGAAACTATACAGACGGGTTATCTACACCAGATAACTAGAGTCTGGAAAGTCCACCAGCAACCAAGTGTCAGATACAGTGATGGTAACAACCAAATTTCAAAGTGTTAAACTGTTGCAGATATCAGTTAACACGCTTTGATTAGTGGCCATGTTCTACAAGTTTGCCTTTTACTAATGTCTAGAAATCTTTTCCATCTTCATAAAAGTTCTAGAATCTCATCGTTGATTAAACTCGGATAACATTCTAGACTTTTGCTTTCTAGAGTTTTTTGCCTTCCACTTATCTTTAGCATCTTGCTTTTGAACTTATGCACTTATACATTCAAGAGTACTGCCCTTAATGTTTCTCTTATAACTTTCGAGTCAGTTTTATTTATATAGCGCTGAATCACACCAACAGTCTAGAGTCAACAACTCCGACCTGCTTTAAACTCGACTGTATACTTCCTTGGAAGCTCAGCAATAAACCTGCCGAGTGCGTCAGAAATAAGACGTTAGAATAGTTTCTAAGAACAGAACAGCTGATTCGTCCACATTAGAAACAGTTCTCACTAAGAACAAACTGCCACCTCCAAAAAGGGCCATGAAGCTAAATCAATGGGTATGTTAAATAGTTTCAACTCAAACATTACAACCCCCACAAAAGCCGAACTGACTGCAGTACTGTAGTAAAAGACTCCATTAGTTAGCTAGCTAGTAGCTAGTTGCTAACATTAGGCCTACTTCTTAACACCCACGATCTAATGTTAAGAGCAAGTCAGATGAACATCGACCACTTTCAGAGGATCTTTGCTCTGCCAAAATAAAAAGTGCAGGACTTTGCTGGAAAGTCGTTCAGTTTCTGAATGCCTGTTTAGCATCCGACCGCTAACAGTAGAAGAGTTGACTTGATGGACGTTAAAAAGTTTTTCATGTGTTTTATTTTTCATTCTCATGGTTCATTTTGTCCTATAACTCAACAACCTGCAGGGTTTCTGTGAATGAAAAGTCAGGCCTTTATTTGCCACAAACTCTGTCTTTCACATATAAGTTTCACACATACTGTTGAAGCCCTTCAGCCATGTTTTGCTGGTAATGCTGGTTTGGATTTGCATTATGAGCTCACTACCACTGGTGGTGCCACAGGTTTATTTTTTATATAATTCCCCGGGAAGAATAGCTCCTGTCAAGTAGCACTGATGCAAGAAAACAAAATAAGGTATGTTATTAAGAGTTATAAATAAATTCGGATCTGTAATCACTGTCTGCTTGTTGAGTAGGCAGGTAAACACACCTTTGAATGACAGCTTAATTAATGTTCACAACCTATAATAATAATAACCTGAAAATTAGATTTGAGCAGCAGCAGAACATGACATTTAACCCCCCGTAGTCCAACAGAAAAAAGGAAAAGCACCTGGGTCTGGTATGTTTCCTGAAAATATTTCCATTACGTAACATTTCTCGATCACACGACAGCAGCTCGAGCAGAACGCGATAAAAGACCTACAGAAATCTGTCCAAACATTTTCCCAAATAACTCCACACCCTCAGCTTTCACTGGAATTCAACGGACTTCAAAGAGCCTCGGATGTAATCGTCAGCGATAAGATTTTGGCCCAGCTCCATCCAAACACACACACAAGGACGGCCGGCCTCTCGAACACTTTTGGTGGACGTTTTGGTGTTTTTTAGCAAATAAATAAAAGTTTCTTACCTGAAGGGATGAACGGCACGACAGGAACAGAGCAGACATGGAAGAGAAGAGAGAAGAGGAGGATTAGTCCAGTTAATGGAGCTAAACAGAGATTTTTGACATTGACAGGTTGAAGGAACAGTTCCCAGTCATCTTAAATCTGAGAACGGACTCTGGTCTGTGGAATAACATCAGAAAAAATAACCAAGTTTCGCGTCTAAGTATGACTTCCTTATCCTGTAATTACCATTTTCCACCTTATTAATTGTGACTCTTGTAATAATGAGAGCTTATCTACACGGCCGGATTAACCTCGTAATTAGCCAAAGACAAAACGTTTGTGACAGAGTCCTACTGACCTCAAACACACATTTCGACCATTATTTCTGAAGGTACCCAGAAACCAGCCAGCTCTACAGAGATGAAACTAACAGCTCATTAACTGACGGGATTGTAAACTGCGCCGAGTCAGTCCTCAAATTACAAAGTACTGAAAATCCACCGGTATTAGATTGTATTGAATAATTTCCAGTTTTGGAGACAGAATAAAATATTTTTTGTAACACATTCTGATATTTGATGCACTGAATAATCAGTTTGAACACTTTATCCAAAAGCAGCTTGTTGTCTTTATCTGCAGTGCTTCATGTTTAAGTTTGGTGGGCGGTGGGTTGCAAAGCAGGCTGCAGAGGCAGCAGCAGCTGAAACAGGCTGAAGGAAATCAGAGCGGTTAACAGTTTCAAACATGTTAGATGTCGTGATGGTCAAGATAATTGTTGGTTCCAGCCTTCCGACTCCTCTCCAATGGAGCAATGCTACTCGTGAACATACGTTTTCAGTTTGCTACCTAATAATAATGCTGAGACTTGAAATGTCATGAAAGCAATATGCTTTAAAATCCCAACAAAAAGACTTGTTCATTAGAAACTGAGTCACAGTTTGATTCTTCTGTTGGTTCATCCACGACTTTTACAATCTTTAGAAACATTTTAAATAAAGCATCTAATCGACTTCCTGTCAGTAACAGAGTAAGAGGCCAAAACAGAGGCGGCCATCTGCAGTCGTTTCAGTGGAATTAACTGACTGTAGATTAACTTTGTACCCGTAATAAGACAGGAAAAAACAGCTTTCTTGCCAAGGTTGTGGGTTTGATTCTCAGTGGAGCGATTCAGACTAAACATCCAGGATTTAGTCAGAGAAAATTACGGTTGTAAAAATCTTTAAGTCGTCCTGAATGACCTGCAGCGACAGTAAAAGGAAGAGTCTGCTACGCTGAGAGGAGCAGTCATCACAGCGACTCGTTTCACTCTGACTTTCCTTTGTCGAGCAGCCAAGAAGCAATATTGTGCTCTCCAGAAATAATGCTGCAGCAGCAGCAGCAACGCTGGCTCGCTCCTAAAGGAAATCTGGAAATAAGCTGCACCGACTCCCAGAGTTAATGTGGGTGGATCATTTAGCAGCAGTGGGGCCTGCTGAGTGGGAGGAACTGCTCGAAAATTACAATATCTGTCTTAAATCGGCTTTTGTTCTGCCTCTTCATCCACCACAAGAGACGCACTGCAGGCCTGTATTAGCCCGCTTCTTCTCAAAACCTTAACTTCTTACTGTGGCACTTAAAATAAGCTGAACCTGATTATAACGTCCCAACCATCACACGGTTTAATGAAGCTAAACCAGAGCGACTAGAACTACAGCTGGACAGCAGCAGCACACGTTTGGCACTGATGTCGATAAAGTTCAGCAGATTAAGACTTTTTAAAGAAATGAAGAAACAGCTGGATTTTTGATGACATTCATTAAACTGAACAGCGAACTTTCTCTCTCGAGCTGCAGAGTCTGAAACAGGGAAACCTTCTTGTAGATGTGTTGTTTGACTAAACAAATGTTTTCATGCGATTATGAGACAAAATTCAACGCTGCAAACATGAAGTGAGCCTGTTGGAGACGACTACATGCATCTGCAGAAACAACTGTGTGTAGTCGTCTGCATACATCAGCACAGCTCCAGAACTACTTTTTCTTCACCCTCAAACATGAAATTCAGATTTTGAGTAAAAAAGCAACAAAAATATATAAAATTAAAGGTTTATTTATTCAAATAAATATTTTTGTTTTAAACTGAATATATACCAGTTAAGTCAGTGGTTCCCAAACTTTTTTAGCTGGGCTCCCCTTTGTTTTACAAACCCCCCCCCCCAAAAAAAAAAACGTTCGCCCCCCCCGCACACACTAACACATCCTCCAACCACACACGCCCATATTTTGCTCCATTGCGGTTTATTGCACACCTCAAACATTTAGTAAAAAATTAAGCAAATACAAGTAATCTGCAGGTAGTAATAAAATTAACTAAAAATTCGTCCACGTAAACGGCGTTTCGAAACGAAGATTTTTTTAAAACTCCTTTTTTGCGTTTATGTGTGGACGAGGAATACAGAGTTCGTCACGCAACGTCAAAGGTATGCGCCTTTTTCCACGTCACGCTGTGGCCACGTTATTGTTTACATGAGAGGAATTGCAGAATAGCAGATAGAGACGAAATACTGTTAATCTGACTGTCTGCAGGTTTTACACGCAGTTACTGTCCCTCTATTTACAAAGGCGGAGGCGTCACGGTGTAGTTTTACATGTAGTTGTTTTTTCCTGTGTAATAATATTCAACATTGCTATCAATACATTTTTCAAAAAATGCCTCTCTGCAAAGTCAACTTCACTCAGTGTAGCTATTTACATTTTTATTATGTAACAAATTGACATGAAACATTTACATTTTAATTAGTTAAAATCAACATTTTGGGGAAATTTACTCCAAACCCGCTGCCCGTGTCCATCTTTTATATACAGTCTGTGTCCAGGACCCAGTTTTATTTGTCAACAGCTGCGTCACGTTGCTTTACAGGCAGGTGAACCCCGACTAACATACTAATCAGTGTGGTGTCGTGTTTCTACAGAGGGAAAGTGCGACCAATCAGACGACTGCCTGTGATCAGACCCATCGTTCGTCATCAGCCTGCTGTTTGACATTCACAGCCTTGAAGGTGACACGGACACACTCACAGCCTGATGACTGTTACAGACGTATGTTTGCTGCTCCGCCTGCCGCTCAGTTAGAAACATTAAACAAAGAAATCAGCATCAGCAGAGGAAGGAAAGCCCCGTTATTCCCTCCACAGGGCAGAGTACAGTGGAGCAGAGCTGGTGACCAGGAAAACCAGAAAGTGTGTCGAGATGTTTTTAGCCGGCACACAAAGAATGAGTCAGACGGCGCTCGGCCTGCTGGGACGTCACGTCTGCAGACACAGATACGAGGAGAGAGGGACGGGAGGAGGAGGAGTCCAGCTTTGTTTTCCCTGCGCCAATACCGATTACACCCTTCAGCGCTGCCCCGCAGCATCATCATCATCATCATCTTCTAATGGAAAAATAAGTATTTTTATCTTATTGTGGACCAGAAGCTGTCATCAGACGGCGTGGCTGCGCTCCACGCCAGGGCGCCACACGGGGTCCCAGCATGCCGTTTCCCTGCAGGCAGATCTCGGTTCCTCACAGAGGACAGTGCGTTTGCTGCCTCCACGTCTGTAACTGCAGCTTGTCTGCATCGTGTACTCTATTCCTGCTCAGTGTTACTGACCACAGCAGCAGGACAGCTGTACACAGCACAGACTGACAGCAGGCTCAGCTGGTCATTAAACTGACAGCTGCTCTAGTTCTTCCTTCCACAATAGTTAATGGAGTAAAGGAAGTCCTCGCAGCCTCTTCAGTCCTCTCATAATCAAATATTGAAGCCACCGCTCCGCCCGACTGTCACTGTCCTATTTAGCATTCATGGCAGCAGGTCAAACCCCGACACGAGCGAGCCGCTGTTAAAGAGAAAACACGGCCACGATGCATTAGCGACCTAGCTATTACCTGTAGTGTTACAGTTATGCAGTTATGTATAGACTACATAGTTCTTCCTGGACAACTCTTCAGATGTTTCTTGGACCTCTGCGAGGTGGTGTTGACTTTTTGATACCAAGCAGGAACCTGAAGAGCTGCAAAATGCAGGGGAAAAGAAAAAGTACTAAAAACTGCAGTTCCTCTAACTCCCACTAGAGGCTCCAGCAGCGAGTCACTCCCCGTACACCGCCATGTTTGAAGCAGAAATAAACATGTTTACAGCCTGATTCAGACCCTGTTTTGGCCTCCAGGTAAATTTCCTCTTCATAAAAAGTTGCTCACTGTAGAGTTATTTAAAATGAGGCATCTTTGACAGAAAGGGGGAGCAACAGCTATTAGCTATCTTAGCCTACAGTGTATGGCATACCTGGGATGTGTCGCCAATCTATTAACATCCGTGCATGCTAACGCCAGCTAATATTTGGATGGTGGGAGGAATTTAAAATAAAAGTTAGCACAGAAAGAACATGGAAACGTAGCTGCAGTGACGTCACAGAAAAGCCATCTGAAGCCAGTCAGGAAATGCCGCAGCTCGTCCTCACGTGTACAACAGATACATCAGGAGGTGCTGAGCCTCTGACGACAAACTTCCCATCAACTTTAACGTCACCTAATGTGACATAATTTATCGTAAATGGTTAAAAAAAGAAAGAAAAAAAAAGGCAGAAAACTACTCGAGTCCCATTCGCGTCATATAAAAGCATCATTAACACAGACGTCTGATATTTTTCCGACATCTGGGCCGAGTCGGCCGCTCGCTGACAGACAGCGGGAGTTTTCAGGTCTTCATATTCCAGTTGTGGCAGGAAAATTCAGCTCTGTGTATGAATCTGAAACGTTCTCCGAGTTCTTACATATTGCTTTACACAAGACATTCAGCAGTTAAATGTGCTGCTATGCAGTCGACTGACAGTTCATTTATATAGAGCCAAACCACAACAATGTGCTTTATGCTGTAACGTAAAACCCAAACTGTCAGACGACCCTCTATGAGCAAGCGCTTGGCAACAGTGGGAAGGAAAAACTCCCGGCAGAATCCGTCTCGGGGAGCGGGGTCATCCGCTGCGACCGGTTAGAGGAGCGGAAACAGAAAGTTGGGAAGATGTTCGGTGATGTTTCTGTACAGCAGATTTAGCACATCTGATGAAGTCGTGCAAAGTTTGCATTCACTCTGGATGTTTTCCACATTTCAGGCCTTTGAAGTGAACGAGGGCGAGTTGGAGTTTGGTGCTTTTTCAATAATTTTCCTTGAAATTTTTGGGGCTTAAAAACATTGAAGTTGCAGAATCTAAAGCATCATGGCATGTGTCAGAGTTCATCACAGGACCTTCAGCTGAGGAACCAGCAGAGAGAAAGCAGTGCATACTTTCTTGTGTTCGGAGGGTTTGTCCAGAGGCTGAAAATAGTTCCTTCGTTCACTCTCACAATCGTTCTGCTGTTTGGTTCCCAGACGTGTTTCCAGCTGCGCTGATGCGATTGCACTGACCTGTTACTGTCAGGACAAGAGCTTCATTTCACCGAGGATTTGGTCTAATAAGTGATAAAAATATGTTCTTAATGCTTCATATTATCCAGGTTATGATCAGTGGCACGACTGCCGAGGCCCGTGAGACCGACTAACATCATTATTATAGTTTTCAAAGAGAAAACAACGTTTTTACCAAATCTGGGGTAATGTGGTCTCATCTTATAGGTCCCATCAACTCATTGGTGCTGTAATTTGGACCAGATGAAGCTTTTTACAGCGTGCAGGATACAGTCTAATCAACTGAACTAATAAAAATGGAGATAGAAAAGAAATAATGTGATTTTAGAGACACGTCTGATTAAAAACAATCAGTCTGTTATTGATCCACTGAGTTTTATGACATAATGCAGTGTGTGAGAATAAATGTGACAGAGCTGCGACCTGATTGGCCCGTGATCTGCACACATCATTAGTGCTGCTGCCTGCTCTAACATGCAACACAACGTGTGCATGCGTGTGTGTGTGTGTGTGTGCGTTCCCAGCTTATCTCGTGTTGCGTGTGATTGAGTCACGGTGACACATTTCTATATGTATGAAAGGCGTGAAATCGGAGCGAGACGCCGCACTATACGCTGGCAGCTGTAATGGAAGCGGCTTCAGTGTGTTTTATATTCGCTGTAGTCGAGCAGACAGAGACGAGAAAAAGGAAACAGCAGGAAAAACCAACAAAGCAAATCAAAACCAGGCCGACCCAAACTGACAGCAGCCGAGCGTGATGATACCGAGCCTTCCTTATCGCTGTGCCGCAGGCCTCAGACATCTACCAGATCTTTAAAAAAAAAAACGTCTTTGATGATGCTCGCACTGCTGCTTAAACTCCAACATGTGCTCATCATCTTCTCAGCGTGGCTGCAGGGTCAGAGCACAGAGAGAAGTAGGGCAGCAGAAACCCTGCAGCTCCAGACTGTATATAAAAGATGGCCATCACAAGCTCATTGGAGCCTTAGAGTTCAGGTTTTGGGTGGTAACATGTTGGTTCTTTAGGCTGCACTACTAAGCTGTCAACTACAGCTAGCTAGTTAGCTTGGTTAGCAAGTGATGAGCTGTCCTGGTGTAACGTCCAAATCCTTTAACTTACCTCACCAAAACTAAAGCACAGACTTCTTGGTTGGTGTTTGTGCATTAAAAGCACAAACACTGTTCACAGGTCCAGTTCAGGGACTCCAGTTAACCACAGTGAGGTGTATCAGAGAGCTACAGCTACTAGAGCACTATTACTTCAAACTTTAAGCATTTGGTTAAAAAGGAAACTAAGAAAAGCAAGCTGCTCCTTTTACCATGTAAACATTTATTTCTGCTGTACAGTTTTGTGTCTGCTGGACTGATGTTTTTTTGCATTCGCCTCTTGTGGATATAAAGGAACTGCAGCTTTTGGAACATTGTATTTATTTTTGCTGATTGTATGGATCGATATAATTTCAGCAGCATTTAAGGTGGCTTACTTTAAAAGTGGGACAGTGCACAGGATTTTACATTTGCGGCTGGGCTATCATGTAAAGGTTTTCACATTTAGGCACACAGGCTAATTTTAATAGTCTTTAACGCCATTTAAAAAAAACAATAAAAGAAAACCGGAGATGTAAAAGCATCTAAACTGAGATTAAAGCCAAAACCACAACCTTATAAAAGAAAGATCAACGCACAAACATCCAAGAAGCTCACAAAGATGAAAAGCACATAAACACAAGCGCTAACACACAAAAACTTCAAATCAACACAGCATGTTTGATTATCAACTGAACACTATTTTACACATTTGGAGTGAGATTTGAGCAACGTTATGTTTTGTTTACATTGTTTGTGCTTAATATTGAATAAAAGAGGACCGAGAACAGAGCCCTGAGGAACACCTGCAGTATTTGGAAACCTACAGTCAGAATTACATCAGAAAGGTAGGTATACAATCGTTTAGTGGACTGAATCAAATACTTTTGGTAGGTTACTACAGTTTGACTACCAGAGGGCTCACTGAGTGAAACAGGGATTCATCATCCTGAATATAGTTCCCAGTAAATGCCCGTTTCCCCTGTGGGTTCGGCTGCCTGTGGGTATTAAAGGATTTAGAGCTGAGCTTTCTCATTTACTGCATCCAGACAGTCTTTTGTGATGTTAGTATTACAGTAAAATGGAACATTTAACCTCTACATGTCGTATTTCTCTCACTCCCCCCCATCTTCCTCTCTCGACCTCCAGCCCTCTCAGATCCGATCGATGGTGATTCGCTGAATAGAGCGGTTATTAATCCCTGAGGGGGAAACTGGAGCCATTACAGCATCAAATAAAAGGCTGGAGATGGAGCTACATTAAAGAGCAGAGGGGTGACACAGCATTTGCCCTTCAAACAGAATCAGCCAAAGTGCCTGTGAGCAAGGCACCGGGTTTCACGGCTGATTTGTACCACTGACAACCTCATCTCACTCGTAAAAACACGAGGATTATTTCTGCGGACTGGAAGCGAAACGCCAACTTATAAAAGTAACGAGCCGCCGGATGAGTGGGATTACCAGACGTCTTCACATCAGCTGCTTTAACAGAGAGCTCCTGTCTGCTAATCCCTCCAATCTGTGATTCCACGCTGATAATTAGATTAATGGACCGACGTTCTGCACCGCCTGCTTCCACTGAAGCAACTCCACCCGACATAGAGCGAGACCTTTTCCCCTAGAGTGGGATTTTACATAAATCAGAAAACATGACTGAACTACCTCAAAAATTTAAATATATAAAATTATACTAGTACAATATTGCTGCATGTCCTCGTTGTTCCTCTGTATGCTTTTTGCTATTTTAGTCTTAATATCTGGTAATTTTCCATGCATAATATAATATGATAACTTCTATTATTGCAGATGCTTCCAGTACGTCTCATTAACACAGCAGACTGTTATAACCTGGTTTTGCACCTTCGGTTTGTCAGCGGGAGTCTGACAGAAATAAACTGAAGTGTGGCAGCCTCCTGCGGTCTGATGTTGCCTGTCACGTCAGACCTGTTCGGAGGGTTTTATTGGAGCTGTGCACTGTTTACCGCTCTGCTCGGCTTCATATGTCCAGGTGAGAACAGAGGTGAGAATACGCACCTCCTGCACCTTAATACGCAGTGCAGCACACAACACAACACACAGGTTCACTGATGAGAGGGTCTCATATCAGGATAATGTGACGAATCCATCATCGCTCACAGATACTGGCCCTGCGTGCACTTTACATTTGAATACATGGTTTCTTTTGTCAAGGTATTGTTGAAGTCCAGAGCTCGATTATATGAGCTTATTGTGAGAAAAGTTCAGGGGTCTGGAACATTTAACAGTGTTATAAAAGCTTTACTGCAAACCACCCATAAAGAAACGTATTAACGTCACCATCTCTGAGCTGATAATCAAATATGGCATCACGCTAACCAACAGACAGACGTCCACCAACTAAGTGACTCAAACATTACTGGAACATGCAGTTATCAGAGAACTCCATTAGTTAATCCAATAACTGCACTTTAAAGTCTCCGTCAGCCTCGTGATGAACACGTTCTTTAAAAAGAAAAATCACCGACGTTACAGATAACGTGACTCAACCGCCGAGTTTGGAGCTTCCAGCGCGCTGTGATTAAAAACACCAGTTTTCAAAGCAAATGTTATCCGAGGACGTCACTGTGTTTGTCAAAAACGAGCACAGTGACGACGTGAAAATGGACAAAGTGTTTTCATGCAAATGGTGTAATTTCATCAAAAAAAACAAAAAAAACCAAACCCACAGTTTAAAGTTACAACAACCCAACTTTACAAAGAGATTTATGGCCTATAAAAACTTGGAGCTTGGCATCGATTTAGTCAGTACATAAAAATACAAGAACGCAGCCAACACACCACAACACGCTAGGCTAATGCATATCAGTGGCCTTGGAGTACAGCTCCACATGCTGCTAGCAGGAAATTGGTAAGAATGCATTTTATTAGTAACCTCCAGATTAGATTCAGCTACTGGAAGATGCTAGTGCTTATAACACCACATGTGTAAGAATAACCAACACTGTGCTGGAATGAGGCAAAATAAAAGAGCTTCCCTCCGACCCCTCCATCGACCCTCACCTCCTCACCCTTATTCTACCTCAGCTCCTTCAGCCACGTCAGATTTAACACAGTAATGTTACAGGAAGTAATTTGAGTATTTTTCAGTAAAATTATCAAGGAAAAACAAAAAAACTTTATGACATCTAAAAGCGTTTTCAGCTTTTAAGATGTCGTTTTCACATCCTGCCTTTGTCTGCCTCCTCCTCTGTCTTTGTCCCTCCTCCTCTCTGAGAGGAGGAAAAAGGACAGACACAGAAGAAGATAACACGAAAAAACCCTTTTCTGCTCCGTTCCACCTCATCCGTTTTCAATTACAGGTGCCGTCCTGTTGGGTTATTTTTGGCCTGCGGTGGATATCTATAGCCTCACTGCTACATACATCTGTGACAGCGGCTGCTGCTGGTCCTTCACCTTTTCTATAATTTACATTTATATTTGAGCTTTTTACTGAGACACTGAGAGTACAGTTATGATTTTTCCAGCAGATGAAAAGATTTCAGCAGAAGCTGCAGTTAGCTGTGACGACTGTTCCCATGATATCTGAGTGCTTACGTGGGTGTGAAGAGGTGTAGGTGCAGAACGGAGAGAAATAAGAGAAATTAGGGCTCAGGCGGGAGGTGTTTTACTGTAAAACGGGAGGTTATTAAAGGAGCCGAGCAGGAGGGATTCAGAGGGTAAAGTTAGTAGCGTTTGTATAATGTTGGGGAAAATTATGTGGAAAATGCCACCGTGATGAAAATATTCAGCTGGTCCTGAAAAACACTCATTTGGATGTTTTTCCACCCAAAGCAGCTTCAGTGATGGTCCTGTAATCAAATCCCAGCAGCCGGTGTGCTGCCGAGTGGAAAACTGGAAGTCTATAAACACTGTTAAATTATAAAGGTGGGGTTTGGTAGAAAGCAACTCTCTTCATGTATGAGAGAAACCATCTCTCAGCGAAGGTGTGAGTGCACGGCACAATAAAGTTTAACTTAAGGACATGAAGCCAAGTGAAGATGCTGCTTTAAATTATTCTAACAGGAAATTTAGAAAAAAGATGGATTTCAACCCTTATTTCCAAACGAACAACAAACGTATGTATTTATGAAGAAAATCACCTACAACACACTCACATAATATTAATATTTAATTCTGTACAGTTGATTAATAGAAATGTGCTTCAAATTTTGTTTTTATTATTTACACATTGAGTTTTTATTGAAAACCCTATAACAGCACGTGTCAATACATACTAAGCATGTATTCATAATAACTATGTTGAGAAAATAACAGTATTTTACTGTAAAGCTTACAGCCTGTGCATCATAATACTATTAAAACTGCTGTAAAGCAGTAAAGTCTATGAATACAATAAATGTAAATGTTATGCTACAGTATTACACCACATTTTCTAAAGTACCTGCATACAGTAAAACACCAGCCTGAGTTCAGGACGTCGAGTGAAACAGTTACTAAAGTAATTATCATCATTACTTTTAATTATGTAAATAAACAGTGAATAAACAACAACAAAACAAGATCCACTGAGCGACCAATGCTAAGCTGAAGCTTACTTTACAACAGAATATTTGTTTGGAGGAGATCGGAGACTAAACCATTTCTTAAAAACATCACATCACCACCATCGGCCTGCAGACTGATCCCAAACAGGTTACACATGCAGCTTGCTAACCAAGCCTGCTAGCTTTTGCTGATAACTCCACCCCTTCCTCCTTTTTCTAATAACTTTATCTCAACCTCGCTGAAAATCATCACGAGGCCAAAACCTGAAGCTTGGCGCTGCATTCCTGCTAAACATCATAATAAAAGGAAGAACTGAAGCAACTTTTGCTAATATTTAGAAAATCAAACTCAGAAACCTTCATGAGAAAAACTGACTGTTAAGCTGTCTCCATGGTTACACCCGCCTCCAAAAAACCAACATGGCAGCGACTAAAATGCTAATGCTAATGTCCAAAACCTAATTTTAGCTACAGCCAGATTTCCATAACATTTAGTCACAAAAGCTAAATGAACTTTTTCTTACAGAGATCCTGTCATATTAGTTTCTCTTTAATGTTGTTCTGAACACTTTTTGAGGGTTAAAGTTAGCGATGCATTACTGGGAAACTTTATTTCACTTCATTAACGGCATCCATCATCCTTCTGTCTCTGCAAAAGCTCAAATAAAGCCTCTTTGTTCTCATCCCTGCAGAGCAGCTAATGCTATCAGATTTTAGAGTCAATACTTTCGGTCTATTTTAGTCGTCTCTGCCTGATATCCAACACCCGCACATCCAGCTGCACCGTCCTAAAAACCATCCAGGATGTCCTTGTTTTTCATCTAGAAGAACAGAATTTCTGGAATGAGAGTTAAAGTTGAAGAAATTCATGATATCCTACTTGCCAGTGAAGTAAAACACCCAGCGAGCAGAGATGTAGAAAAATGCCTGGAGTGACCTTTAAAATGCTGCAGATACCTCATCATGCAGTGTCAGGAAATCAGGCACAAACTGTACCAGAGTGCAGAGTAAGCTTCATATTTTACATAATAGTATTTCTCCAGCCCCACGCTTTGCCAAAGTGAAAAAATATAAGCATAATCCTTCTCTGCAGAGTGGGAGTTAGTGTGCCAACAAGCAGAGAAGACCGAGCCACCTTAAATGACACGGACAGAGAAACGAAGCAGCTTGGTTTGAACGTTAAACCCGCATTTCACCTCTCCAGAGTAAATTAGTTAAATAAATTAATCTCATTACTGACCAGAATAATTTTCTGTTAGAGCGCTCAGAATCAGGCCCAGGAAATTTAAGGGGAAAGTAATACTGAGTATCATTTAAAACCAATAAAATTTAGAAAAATTCCGCAAGAAAAGTTTTACAATTTTCAAAACTGTGACTAGAGTTTGGTAAGTTTGCCAAAGTGACAGCAGCTCGGGGATTATGGGGAAAATAAATTGTTACACAGAATCATCTTTAAATAAATCTCCTTAATGAACAGATTCTGGTGATTCGAGTCATTTCTTTACACATAACTAGTTTGCTAATGAACCTGCTGCTTTTGCAGAGAAATACTGACAACCGTCATTTAAACTGAAAACTTATAACTGGTTTCTGCACAGACGTGAGATCAGCAGCTATCTTTTTCTTTTTTTCCTAGGACAGTAAGTGAGCACGTTTGACAAAATGCCTGTTTAGTCAAAATGTGAAGAGTTCAGGTAGAATTTTCCCTGGTGATCCAAACCATGTGACGCTTACGTTCTCTCAACAGCAACAGTGAGCAACATTGGCTAACATTAGCTTAGAAATGGCATCACAAACTGACCACCACAACACCGACTGTAACACAACCGCCACATTAGGACAAAAATAGATCCACAGATGTAGCTTTACGTAGCATTTAGACAGATGTAGCATTAGTAAAATAGCAAGCTAAGGTTAGCCAGCTAGTTGGTATTTTATGTAACGTTAGCTAATATTAGGTAGTACTTAACATTTTGTTAAGTAAAGTCCATTTGGCTGGTGAAACAACCAAAACAACAGTTTTGGGATCAGATTCTGGCGATGCTAAAGCGAATGAACGGCACTGAATGATGGCTGCAGTTCACTGAAGCCCTGAGTCAGAGCACTCGCAGTCCTGCTCACACTTCCGTCTGCTTTATGTCGAGAAACAGGCCTACTGGACAGAGCGTGAGCGTCACTTGTCATCGCTGCTGCAGCGGAGGAAGTGACACGCTGACAGCTGAGGGACCCACTGACCACACACGGTGGAGGAAAACTGACCCAGAGTTTGCTCTAAATACAGACAGACGACTGAAGCCAGAGTTTACCACATTCATTCAAATGGCATAAAAATAAATTTATTTTTTATGCAGTTACTGTAAAATTATTTCTAGTTATTCTGTATTTTACAACACAATGACGTTTAAAACAGGATATAAAGGACACTATTCAAATGTAATGTAAAGGCTAATATGAAGCTATAAGTGTTTAGCTTAAGCTAATCTGTTTGCCGCTCTTTTTTCAAAAGCACTGACTCACTTTTGAAGATAGCCTTTAGTGGCCACTAGAGGAACTGCAGCTTCTGGCATTTTTGCTATAGATGCAAAATCCTCAGACAAAAAGTGAACTGGAACTCCTAAAGATCCAAGAGAGCTTTAAAAAAAAAAAAAGTTATAGTGTGACAGATGGTAAAGTGCACAAATATCGCATTGACTTCATTGTAAATAAAAAGTTAAAGAATGCACAACTCAGACTGAATGACACATAAAATTCCCATTCACAGGGAACAATTAGTCAAACTTTTTACAGGGACAACCACAGAGTGTGGGGGACTCCAGGCAGAAATGGTCCTAACAGATGAATTAACAGCAACTGTAAAATTATGATGGTAACCCGACAGCTGTGGCTGAGCATGCACGGCCGTGCTGCAGTTTGCTTAAATGCTGTGCAGCTCTGCAGAGTATTTGTCTCTGATGTCAGCTCACGGCTGAGACTTTAATGGCTGTGTACTGTTGTCAGGCATAAGGAGAGAGCGGCAGCAGGGTTAGCTGTGCCCCGCCAGCACCCAGATGGTCTGAGAAGGATGTGTGAAGCGTGAAGGAAAGAATATTTAAAAGGATATCATCAGTCCTCGCTCTGTTTCTGGTTCCTTGTTGGTTCCCAGTATGTCAAAGAGCCTCTGAATGTGCTCACAAAAGTCATCTCAGTGTCTAGAACTTAAAAGATTAAAGACTACAGAGGCTTCTGTAACAAAGGAGCCGCTATCACGCTCAAATATCCGTGAGGCATCGAGCGTCAGGGGCTGATTTATTGGAAGCAAACAGTCGGGGAAAGCTAATCCCCGACTGTGAGGAGCTGCAGACCAAGACGTCTTCCTCTGCACAGCGAACAGGAAGACGAAAACACGAGCAGGTCTTCCACCCAGCTGTTTCCTGCCTTGTTTTTCACAGCCGAACAAAAGCACAAAAACTAATTAAGCATCAACTGAGCTACTGTGCAGCTGATCGATGCAGACTCACGAGCAGTGCCAAAACATTTTCACGCTTGTATGAAGCAGAAAATGTTTCTAAATCACGACGAATCCAGCTGTCAATGAATCCTAATGTGAGGTATTAATATTTACCTCGAGCGACTGCTGATCATGACCTCACCATCGTGGACAGGACGGAAGTCCGGCGAGCCAAGTGGTGCAGATGTTTGCTGATGCTGACATCAGCGTTTACAACATTTTTAGTGAGTCAACATTTCTCAGCTGAGTTCAAGACAGCATACATATTAAACTACAGCAATAGTTCCTGCCCACAGTTATTCTAGCAAATGGATGGAAATAAGACAAGAAGTGAGAAAGTTCACTTTAAAGGTAAACTATTAATTACTGTATTTGTTGTAAAGGTTGGAGTTCATATTGAGATGGAAGACTGAAAGAAATATAATCACGATTTAGTTTAGACATGAATGCAAACAGAGTTAGTAAAGCTGGGCGACTGGACGACTATACCGTCTCTAAGTCCATCGTCAGTTGTTTTTTCTAATGTTATTCATCCATTTTTTACCTCTTAATGTTTTTTATTTTACTTTGGTAAAGTGGAAATGAGTTTCCCTTGTCTATGGCCTGGACGGCCTTTCTTCGGCTGGGTCAGGAATACCTCGGTGACCCTCCAGAAGAGACTGTTCTGGAGAGGAAGACCATTTTTGATGATCTGCTGGATGGACGGATGATGATTCTTATTCATGACACTGAAACTGGATATTTGAAGGTCGAAACAAAACAAAGCTGGAGACTTGGTGACTATCACAGAGACTTGCTGGGTAATCGCAAACAGACTAGTTTTTAGTTACTGGATGTGCCAGCTCATCAACTTTCCAACTTTGATTATAGTTGGAAACTCCAAGGTGTCCTTAATCTGACTAGTTTGTCAGGTTTTCTGTGACTATTAACAAACTGCCCAAACCAAGCTGGTCTCAGATTATTTTGCATCTTTGATAAAATAAAAAACAACCACGTAGATGTGTTTCTATTCAAATCAGCAGATTGTAAAGTTAATCGAGGCTTCATTTTGCAGGATCTCTTGTACCTGGTTGCAGGTGAGTTAGCGCAGTGAAAGTGAGAATCCATTACTCTGCAACAAAAAACTGCCTATATAAACACAAAACTGGCTGGTTTTCTATCCAAACGCAGCAGAAGAAACTGAATATAAAGACAATCAGCCACAGAGATGTCTTACACAGCAGATGAAGCTGTTCCAAAAATGCACTTTAGTGTTCTCAGATGAAATAATCAGATATAGCCAACGGAGCGGACGCTGGAGAGCATGAGCAGCTTGACATACGCGGTGAAAGGAAGGGAAAAGACAGAGGGAAGTGCTGCACTGCTTGTATCCAGGCAGAGGAAGAAAAGCTGTGAGGCAACTACCCACAATGCCCCTGTGGAGTCGCATTGGCTGCCACCCTCCCTCCCCTAAAACACACACATTTGCACACACACACAAACACTCCAATAAGGCAGAGTGCTTAACTCAGCAAACTGCAGGCCTCACTGCTATCACTCATGTTTGTCTCCTGGCTCGCTCTTTGTTTTTTCCAGCGATTTTCTGCTCCTCTCTGTTTCTGAGGCCGTTTGTGTAACCGTGTTTACAACTTGATCACAAACACTTCGAGCATCAGAGTATCCAGCTTTAAACGGCTCGTATTGCTTAAATCCAAACATTTGTCTGCTGGTGTGTCTTTATTTTAGGCTAAATGAATGGAAACAGCACAGCCTTCCACAGGTACTACAGCTGTGGACTGGTTAGAAACAGTCTCATGTCATCGGAGACGCTTTGGGTGATGGAGAAAACCATCTGGAAAACATCTGCAGTGTTTAGTTCTTGGCACCAATGACTGCACACAGTACAATTAGCTTAATTATTGCCCAAAAAGATAAAATAAATAACTAAATATGACTGAAATGAAGACAAAACTAGAAACTCAGAACCAAACAAGCTACAACCTGGAGCAAAACAAGCATTTCCTGTATTTTACATTTCTATTTTAAACGTTCACCTCGGGTCGTTTGAACTGCAAATTAAATAAAGCTAAACTTCAGATTTGGAAGCTCTTCAGGCCTTAGTTTGTACAGGACCTCAGTGACTTTGGGAATTCATATCTGACTTTTGGGAATATCTTTGATAATTCCTTCGTTACTCCAATGAAGTCAAAAATCTAAGTGACTAAAAGATGACATTAAGAACTTTGGTGACCTGAACACGATCTCAGGAACATGAACATGGTTTTGGTCATTTGGACGTAACTTGACCCAAACTACAGATTAACGACTTGAAACAGACTTTTGCCGTTATCCTGTCTGACACGACTTTCAAATGCGACTTTGATGACTTAACCTTGGCAGGCACAGACTTTATTTTGGTGACTCCTTAGTGACTTGCCCTTGACTTGGGTTTTAGTGGCAGTAACGACTTTGTTAACTACTAACTTGTTACTTACGTAGATATTTCCAATTTTTTAGGAAAGTTTTGTTTTGGCAACTATTAAACATACTTGGCATCTATGAAAGACTTCAAACACTCTGACATACAAACCTACCTTGAGTTTACTTTGTGACTTAAAATTATATTAACAATTTGGTAACCGTGCCAACATGGTAGCAAGGATGCTGGGTTAATCCCGTTGGTACTGGTGGCTTTGACTCTGGTGACTCAGACCTACAGAAGTTACTTGAACCTGACTTTATGAACTCCTACGTTATTCTGGCAACTTAGAACCGTCATCTGTTGAATTTTATATCTCAGCCAACTTTGTTGACTGTGTTAGATTTCTGACGTCTACAAAACTTGATAAACATTGGTGACTTTGACTTTGCCGATTGTTTTGCTACAATAACAACTTGACTATGGCTTTACAATATTGAGGAATGACTTTGGTTGATGTCGAAGGACCTTGGAAAGAAAAGCATCTGGACTTCTTTAAGTCAGACTTTGGTTGATTTTCATGACAAAAGCCAAGACTTTGGTAGACTTAATATAAGATTAGATAATTTGTCAAGGATCTTGGGATCCTACCTAACTTTGGGAAGTTAGTGCCTCTTCCTGCTTTTGACCATTTAATGAATTAATTTGTGTTTACACTTTGAAAGCTTGGGTCACAAAATCACAGATCTGTTACTTGAACTATGATACATGACGTTTTTGACTGTGAAATAATTCGGCCAACATGGACACAACATTGACTTTGATGACTCAGATGTTTCACTGGTGACTGGAAGAAGATTTTCATGAATAAAAACTTGACTGCATTTGATTATTGACTTGAACCTGATTAGAATAGGACTGGTGACAGACTCAGACACGATCTCTGGGCATTACTTTTCCCAAATCTGGGTTATCGTTGACCTCGCTCTTTTAAGTTAACGTTACACTTGAGACTAAACTTTTGCCTAAACCATGAAACCAGTGCACATTTTTTTTGCTCAGTGGGGACATATACCCAGTGCAGTGCATCAAACCATCAACATCGCAGCTAATGCCTAACACCTGTGGGGTTTTTGGTGGTTTTCTGGCAGAGCCTACTTCTTCCAGAACCACTCATTGGTCACTTCCATGTGGTATTGGCACTGACATCAAAACGTTGGTCTGGCAGCAGCATTATGGATAAAAGCAGGAGAGGGAAGTTATCCCTCTCATCAGGCAGACAAACTGTTCTCTTCTCTGCTCGACTGCAAACCACACAGAAACAAAACTGGGCCGCTGGGAGCAAACAAGCGTACAGAATACAGAGCGGCAGAGGCTGGAAGACAAGGTGAAGGTGAGAGTGGAGGGAGGGTTCACCATATCGAGTACAAGCAGGGAGGTGATATCTGAAATAAACAACAGAGGGAGGTAGGTGGACTGCAGGTTAAGACTGCAGGTCCTTTTCTTTATGAAAAACAGAGATATGACTGCGGTGAAGGACAACAAAGCACAGCGGCATTTCTCAGTTTTTCACTTTAACTGGAGTCGAAAGCGAATTTCAAGAACTCCTGGCTCATAATAAAAACTGCGAGAAAGCAGTTATATTTGAAATATGCAGCAGTCAAGGTCCATTTGTGACTGCTCGTATACAGCAGTGTAATACAATGAACGGGTATGACACGTGTATTTTATGTCTTTCCTGCTGATAAAAGAAGATGAAATGTCAGTGTAATGCAAAATTACTGCATAATAAAAGGTTTGATAACCTCTTCCATCCAAAGAAGAAAAGGTGTGTTTAACATTTGTGCTGAATCTGGTGAGTATGTAGTCTACTTTCTGTTTCAGCTGCAGCTTTACTTGCTTTAGTTTGAGTTTTAGGGGTTTGGGAACATCTCATTCTGGAAGCGCTTCCTTTTACTGCCCAAATGAGCCCCTGGTTATGTTTAACTTTTTCAGATTTGTTGCATTTTTCATTCCCTGCAGTCACACGGACACTTTTAAAAACACACTGCTTCATATACACACAGCACAGTGTGGTTAGTTTCATTTAAATCTGTTAAATTGTTTTTGAGGAGGTGAGAAAGTGGCTTAAATTTGACAACCAGAAGGAGGCGACTCTTCAGAAGTCTGTGAGAAAACCGCTGATCACTCGATCTGTGACCTCAGTAAATACTCTACTGGTGATTTTATGGTCTTAATCACTACTTTTAAGTCTGATTAATGTTCAAAATTATATTCATTTTGATAATTATGCTCCCAGATAGAGAAAAACAGATAAGTGACCTTATGTAAGCTCATTACAGCTGCTGCCACTCCCAAGCAGTCAGCGCTGAACTGGACTGTACATCCTGAGCTCCTCGGTCTGTTATGAACTTACTGTGTAATAATATGGAAGGAGCACCGGCTGCATTTTAGCATCTTTCACCTTGTTTTGGGCAGCAGGAAATTTGTTCTTGTGTCCTCGGATGAGGCCACCGTGCACTGATTCCTCAGCAAACAGCAGAGTGAAACAGTTTACGGCTGTTAACCGTTAATAAGCCGTGGACACAGAATGTTTAGCAGCTAAATAGCGAAGTTTTGGTTAGCATCTCGCGACTTGTCAATCACAAAGTAGGCCTGATCCCAACCATACCTGGATTTACTGAAGACGATTCCATCAGGAGTCTGTTTCATGAAACCAGAACGAGCGAGCACTGAGCATCAGAGGAGTCGCCCCCTGCTGGCCACTAGAAAGAGTGCAGGTTTAAGGCACTGCTGCGTCAGCTTCACTTTCCAGACTTTATAGTCTCTGAGAGCAGCCAGACTGAGAAGATGTTCTGCTTCACTGTCCACATAAATCCCTCCTGTCAGCTCTCAGGCAGCAGCAGTCCGGAGAATAAAGCTCCTCTCAGTCTCCCGTCCTCTGGGGCTCAGAGCCGAAGCGCTCACCCCTGCTGGGACCGGGCATGTACAGCCAAATCCTGTGCTGCAGACACGCTCCTGCCATCCAAATCCCCGTTTAATACCAGGATGTGACAGACTAATGGAGAGGAGGGAGAGGCTGAAAGACACAGACTCCCCCTGAACACACTCTGATGGAAATTCTCAGAATAACAAACAGTGCAGCAGAAAATCTCAGGGAACGCTGTGTGAGAAGACATCTTTATAACATAATGTTACCTGATTATGGTACACCTGGATACATTTTAGCCTAATATTGTAGACCGACAGCTGGTCGCAGCTGTCTGTTGCAGCTTCATTGTTCAGCTCCGGTGAGATCTTCACGCTCTCTAGCTGAAAATTTTATGTTATTTAAACCAGTTTAAATGCAGAAAAATCTCATTTGACTCAACTCTGAAGTCTTTGTTAAAGAAAAATAAACTGTTGGTGACACTCTGCACGAGCCAGCTGTCACTGCTTCTGCTTGTTTTTTCTGTCACATTTAACGATATGGAAACGATCCACAACTATCAACCCCCCTAATATACATACCAGCTGTGGAAGACTGATTACTGTGTGTATGCAATGTTTACATTATGCTTATGATCTTTAAAGTGGAGCTATTCTACTCATTTCCAGCTATGTGCTTTTATTGATCATGCAAAGCTTAAGTATCAAAAGCTGCAGTTCCTCTCATGTCCACCAGAGGCTGCAGCAGTCAGTCTTCATAGACTTCCATATTAAAATGTCTGATGTTATAGCAAAAACCAAATATGTTTACAGGCTGATGCAAAAACTATTTTCTTCTCTCAAGTGAGTATATTTATAAGGCATAAAATTGGGGGCGTGGCCACTTTGACAACAGGCCGTACCTGCTAGCTGTTTGCTAGCCTTCACGTCAGCTAACTGGAGTAGCTAAAGTGGACCTTTGAGCGCTCGTGGTGCCTTCAGGGGCAGTTTTAATGCAGACAGTCTCAGAAATCTAAGTTCTGCTGACTGAAATTCTAAAATTCTAGGATTTTAATACCACTGTGCCCCAGTTAGCATGGAATTAACAAAGCTATCTAAGCTCATAACTTAACACTCCGCCCGTCATCCAAATAAGGTCCCTTCAAGCTCAAAAAAAAAGAAAAAAGAAAAAGAACAACATGTTGGCAGCTAAATCACCAGTGTTTAAAACAGCACTCTGATGTCACGGTGGATTTGTCCATCTTTTATATACAGTCTGTGATTTAGAGCAGCTTTTAGCTCACGGGGATTACGTAAACATACACTGACCTCATTATTTAGAAACTCTGAGTGTTTAATGTGAACATCCATCAGTAGAGCAGAACATATATGACAGAAACAGCTTATTAGGACCTCTTTACAGTTTAAAAGCATCATATTTCAGTTTGGTCTTCAAGTGAAGCTGCAATCGTTACCTGAGACGACTCGCCTGCAGCTGAATCCACCGAGAGGGAAACGGGGAGCCTTCAAAGGCTCAGAACAACAAAACCAACCATCACAGCACATGTGTGCACACACGCAAGCCTCTGGGTGCTTTGAAAAATGTGTGTGTGCGCTCATGTTGAAAAGCAAACACACACACCAACACCATTTCATCCGTCCTCCCTGCGTGAGTTTTCCCGTGCTACCTGAGCCCTCAGGAAGACTCTGGAGGAGTGATTCCTGCCAGTCTGCAGGGAGAGAGGAGTCTCAGCCTGCAGGCACAGAATAACAAGCGTGATGAAAATGCAGCCTTTGTTTCAGGATCCGTGGAATCTGTTCACCATCAAATCAAATAAGTCAAATCTTAAAATCAAATCTTAAAGCACACTCTGAACGATCTGCAAGCTCAAACACAGCATCTTTCTTTTTTTTCTAGTCTCTGCAGCATAGATGGACAGACGTGACGACGGGCAGACATGCGGGGCATCAGCTGTCTCGATGCACAAAGAGGCAAAAACAAATCGGGGCCATGTTTCCTCTCCAAGAGGCAGCATAAGCTAAATCATGCAGATTCAGTCAACAAACTGGAAGCCAAACTGGCGCTTACGTGCCCCAAATACTGAACCGGACGACCTCCTGTCTGCTGAAACTCAACATTTACCAACCACTAATTGTCTGGCCAAATGCGTGCTGGTGAAAGCATAATTGCCTGCTGCGTTGGCCACATTTGTTTGTTTGTAGGGTTTTTTATGCAGGAGTTGCTGCATTTGTTTACAGTATGGAGGAGTTGGGGGCGGCTGCTGAGGGCATGGTGGCCACACTGCTTACATGTACGTCTAACGCTGACCTCTACTTCACTTAGTCTGCACAGTCCTCATATTTTATAATTAAAATTAAAGTTTCCAGGATCTGCTCATTTTTGGAAACGCCTGAAACGTCCCTTAATTTGTTGATTCAGAATAAAAACAAATCCATTTCCTTCCTTCCTCTACTCACATTTACTGGAAGTGTTCAGAGACGATCGGGGCTTTTCTTTTTTCTTTTAAATTGATCGATATCAGCTGCACTAATCCTTTCTTAGCTGTGCTTGGCTCTGTTCATGCGCCTCAGCTCGCTGCTGCTGCAAAGCTTCTTTAAGACAGCCAGCCGGCGAGCTTTCTGCCACATGAGGCAGTTAAAGTGAAAGCGAAGATGCGCAGATAAATTAAACATCGAGGTCCATTTCATCCAGAACACAGTGTCACTTCCTCCAGACACTTCAGAAGTCACGCTCACATGTGTTAAGATTTAGCTGTCTGTTTAACGGTTAATGCGTTGATGTAACGATGAATCGAGGTTCAGAATTGTCTTCGGTGTAGCTCATTATGTAATGACATGCTAATTAGCAGTGTGCTAGCATGCTAACCTGGTCACCGCTGAAATTTTGAGTGAACTGGAAATTCATCGGGCCTTTGTGACGTTACTGCCAACTTTATTGGTTGATGTAAAGGGAGGAAGAAAAATCAAGCGATTGACTCGGCTACAGAAAACAGTTAAAACTGAGCAGAATCTATTGGGTGTGGCTAATAATTCTCTTAACCCAGTTCAAGCTAACTGTATTGCAGTGTTGTTTGGTCTGTTCGAGCTTTTGGAAAATTGATATAATGAACCACAATGAGGAGAAAAAAAGTGTGGTAGATGAGATTTACAAATGGGTTGTTTGAACATGTTGCTACGTGGTTGCTAGGCAACGTGATGACATCATCATATGTCAGTGTTTGCTGATATAGATGTGACATTACTGTCATGAAATTAAAATGATTCAAATAATTCTTTCATAAAGGTCCATTTATGCTAAAAACAGGCCATTTCAGCCCATTGCTAGGTGGTTGCTAAGATACATGATGACATCAAACTGATATAGATGAGAACCTTCAGAGGTCAGAGATGTGCTGAACTCCTGATTGTGTGGGAAAGAGAGAGAGTTTGTGTATCATTCAGATCCTTTCAAATAAAGACTGCAGCTACTGCACACTTCCACAAACAGACGCTACATCATGACAAACTGTCTCATGTTTTAAGTTAAAGATTCTTAAAAAGCCTGTGTCGAGGCTGCGGAGTGGAAAGGAGGCAGATCGACTCTTTGAAATCATTTTATGTATCTACAGGAAGTGGTCAGGCGGACCATCAGTGCGATTGTTGGGCTGCAGCCGTTACAGAGAGGAGTGCTGACTCTTTGTGGACACCACTCCAAGTCTGACGAGTCGAGCTGCGCTCAGCTGCATGGGTGCCAGCTCACCCGTCGGGGCTTATGGGATTGGATGGAGAGAGACGCACAGAAAGAGAGTTTATGACGCCGACATTTACACTGATGTTGCAGCTGCATTCATTTAAAACGCTGAGTGCATCAAAACCATCAGGAGAGAAAACTCCAACCACTCTAAGGAAGCTCAAGCTGCAAATTCATCTCACACCATCGACTCAAACTCTTCAGAGAAACTCAAAGTACCCTCATGTTCTTCATTTCCAGACAAAAACATGAAGGGAGGAAGAACTAGCATGGCTCAAAGACCCCGAGACCATCGAGGTGACTGTGCCTCCGAATTCAGTCCGTCAAAGCTTTTAACAGAGCTCAACACTGTAAAGTCAAACTGAAAGTTTTTAAACTGGTTCTTCATGTGAAGAATCACAAACCAGAACGTCAGGAGAACACAGGCTGTGCTACACTCAGTGCTGCAGGTATAAACTACAATAACCACCTTTAAACAGCTGAATGTATGAGTGCAACAGAAGGCATCTCTTTAGTTTTCTAACTCTAATAAAGACAGGTGACGGTGCAAAACTACACACCAACACCATTTCATGTGAAACTAAACGGCTGCACGCTCCACTTCCACGCTGCCACTATAACCCACATTGTTGAGAAAACACCCGATAAGATGAAAACAGTATCTGTGCAGGGCGGGGAACATAACGATTTCATTTTAGTGCAGAAGATTTTAGCACATGTCTACCCTTTACTCACCGTTACCTGCAGGTGATTTCATAATCTGGCTCACAGTGCTTTTGAAACGTGACTTTTAATGATCCCAAATCTTTTATCTGTGGGCTTCGTTTGTGCTAGCTTAATAAAGATATTGGTGCTTTCTTTAAACCCTGAGTGTCTCCAGTGTAATTTGGTATGTTTGGTATGAAGTGCAGCTTTCAGTCCCAGTAATAATAAAAAAAAAAAATCATGCTGCTGCTATAAAAACCAAACAAAAACACACCAGGACATGTCAGCTTCATAACACGACTCAGATGTATTTATGCACAATACACCAAATTAGACTGTGTTTTAATCTGTTCTCATGGAGGCCGCTAAGGCTTTAAATCATCCATCACTGTGTGAGCTCTGGTCATGGTGGCAGCAGGCTTTGTAGGTTTTCAGACGTTCTTCTCTCCCGCCACACTTCCCAGTTCCTCCTTGGGGATCCTGAGGCGTCCCCAGCCAGACGTGATATATAACCGGGTCTAAACGTGGTCTGGAAAACCTTCAAAGGGAGGTTCCCAGGAGGCAACCCAACCAGAAGCCCGAACCAACTCAGCTGGCCCCGCTCGATAGTTGACTGTTGGGATGTTTCATTGTTGGGTAGCTGTGTGGTTTACAGTGAAATCTGTTTAAAAAAAATCCAAACTTTATAAAAAAGGGCCGTGAAGAACCATCAGTGCGAGTTCACCAGGTTTAACCCCAGTTTTTTCTGAACGCTGGCCCCAAATGACCATTAGCATAGAGATGAGCGCACATGTAGAAACATTAAAGCTCAATTTTGTATGCAGAGGATGACGTTGTGTGTCTTTTTGTTCATAGTCGTTAATTAAATGCTGTCGTATCAAATGAAGACGTGCAGAGACAAAGGAACAAAAAAAAAGTCCAAGTCTTTCATCTGAAACAGGAAGTGGGTCCAAAAATCCAAGTAAGGAAAAAGGGTCGCACACACAGGAAGTAAAAGCAGCCTCACTGCAAAGAGCTAAGAATGACAAAATAAAAACCAAGCGCACACCTGTCTGTCCACAGGTGCGTTTCAGCTCACGTTGGGGTGTTTTCTTCCTATTGGAACTCACTCCAGTGTAAAATTCAGGAGAGGGCGCCGTGGACGAGCTCCTGGACTGTTACAACTAAATCTGTTTGTTTCCCTTCGCGACTCCCACTCGCCAGGTGTGTCATTCATCACACGGGGCTGAATCACCTGCTGCCACGTCACCCCGCTGAGCCACAGCGGCGCTGCTCCTCCTCAGCGCCTGAGCCACAAAAACGGGGAAAACACGATGAAATTACTCGTCGCCTCCACCGCCTCCGCACATCTGTGAGCCTCTCCGACACACCCCGCTCTCACTTCACAATAAGAGTCTGTAAAACTCAATAAAAATGAGAAAGATGCCTCCCTGCACTCTGTAACAAGCTGCCCTGTGTTCTGTCACTTAACGTCTTGTGTAAATCCGCGAGCCTCAGCCATCATCCATAGAGCGAGGCCTCGGCAGCAGCGAAGCCTCGGCAGCAGCGAGGCTTCAGCGGCGGGGAGATGGCAGCATGAATACTGTTTTTTTCAGAGGATTAGAGCACATTTTTCCACCTGGAGCTCACATGCAGACAAGTATGAGGGAGGCCTCCTCTGCAAAAACATGATATCCAGGGAGAGGGAGACAGAAATGGAGCAAATCTGACTTAATTACAGAGAAAATGAAGCCAGAAAAGGAGCTGACGAGGGAAGGAGCAGATGGATAATGACCAAGAAAAGGAGCTTGTGAGGTCCGTAAACCTGCGAGGGCATTTCCTCCACACGGCTGAGAAACAGGAAGCTAAAACCCGACACCTGTATCGCCTCTGCAGGGTAACCGCGTCTCAGCATCCGTCTGATGCACCAAAACCTGCAGTTCCTCCAATGTCCTCTAGGGGCTGCCTCCAGCAGTGAGTCAGTCTCCATAGACTTCCAGGTTAAAATGTGCGACTTTACAGCAGAAATAAACACGTTTAAGGCCTGATAGAAAAAACTGTTTTGGTCTCTAAAGATAATTGAATCCTCTGTAACGACTGTAAGGACGGTCGATTTCTATAGAAGTTTTTATTGAAGCATTTTAAAGTAACTGTCTTATAAATAATGAGGTTTTTGTGCCGTAAGCTGCAATAATGAATGATCTGAGAAGTCTGGAAGAAAGAGCCTTAAAAACAAAATGATGTGATGTTTATAGATTACTGCAGAAAGCAGGCTCTATGGGAAATAAATGTTTCTGATTCACTTCAGCGAGATGATCTTTACAAACCGACACTTCTCTCGTGGTCCTTGAAGCATGAATGAGTAACGTGCTAATGTCAGAAACTTTATGGTGCTGAAGTCATAAAACAGTCAATCAATCAGCGCTGAGCGTAACGCTGAGCTTCAGCAGCAACTTTCTCACTTTAGGAGACATTTCTTCCTTCTTTCTGAAACTCCTCCTCCTCCTCCTCCTGCTGTGGACGACAGAGATAAAGGCGCGGACAGACAGGTGAGGAGTATTTTTAGACATCCTCAGATAAATCGTGCTGGATTCGGCGGCGTCTGAAAGACTCCGATTTCTAAATAAACCTGCTGCCCGCTCTCAGGCTCGGCTTTGAGTCCGACGGCGTTCAAAGCCACAGCTTCCTCCAGCAAACAGCAGCAGCTTCACTCAGCTCCACAACAGGCGTCCAGCCACTCTCTCACACAGCAAGAAACATCAATCAGAATAAAGAAATCACATGTTTTTACTGTTACTGCATTCGACAGGTAATTTGGGAAAGTGGTTCTGATCAGAAGGCCTCAAAGCAACCAATCAGGTAACAGAGCGAGAGGTCCCTTTCTTATTCTTCCCAAAGGTGGGAATGTTTAGCTTGTTTAATTTTGTCTTAATGGTAAAATGACCACATGCAACTATTTCTTTACTTTGATCCGCCATAAAGACGACATTTGATGACCTCACCCGTAACCTTAACGACGAGCACCTCAGTTTACGTCAATAAAGTCTTTGTTTGACGACCAGACGACACTTCAAGGTTTACGTCTTTTAGGCTTTCAGGGAGTAAAGAGTTGAGACAAACTTCCCCTTGGAGAAGAGTTCAGCTTTTTGTTCAGAACACCTGACGTTGAGTTAAAGTTGACCTCTGCTCATTTGGTTGACTTTCTTGAATGAAGGTGGATTTTTCTGTATATCAAAGTCTTTCACAAGCAGCGTTGAATTTATCCATCAGTCCATCCACTTGACACAAATCCAGATCTGGGGCAACATGTGAAGCAGATGCCCAGACCTCCATCCCTTACAGCCTCCTTCTCTGGGACTTCTATTTGAAAACTGAGGCATTGCAATCTCACCTCACAGGAGGCATCTGACTAGGATATTAAAAAAAAAAAAACTATTTGGCTATAAAATAAACCACCCAGGTCACCGTACCTGAGTCAGCATTACTGCCCCCCATCATGGAGCCGGGCCTCTGGTAGGTGGCTGAGCGCAGGAGACGTCGTGGGGTTCAGAGCTTTGTGGACTGGGCAGCGGTTAAAGATGGAGGCCATGCTGGTTCGATCCCAGGCTGCCTGCAGGTCGAATTCATTCAACATAATATACATTTGTTTATCAAATCAAATCATCACCGAATCATCTGATAAGCAAAGTAACTGTTCATATGTGCCTTTAACTGAAGGCCCGTTCTGAGGCCGGATATTTCATGATATTTAATGACTTCCAGGTAAATCTCACTGTAAGAGGTCCTGCATGGACAAAGGTCAGTGCCTGAAGTGTGACGCTAATATGATGAAACCCAGTAGAGACTGGTGGATTATTCCCATTGGTCTGACTGGTGAAAGCATGCTGCAAATGGATTTTCTCCATTTTTACCTCAGATTTTTATTTCACCAAAACCTGCAGAGAGTGAATCTCCAGACTCCATGAAAATACCTTTTTTCTCTACTTTCAAAGCAAAACCTGATGTCAAACATCACTCGATAGTTACAGCCTGATAACTGGGAAATCCAGACGACTGTGCAGTTCCAGGAAGAAAAATTAGGCGGTCGTTTAAAGGAGCGGGCGATCGCGATCAATGGGACCAGCTCGTCCTGCGTTATCGCTGCAGTTAAAGAAGGTTCAGCTGGAAAGAGACGCTGCGAGAAAGTAAACAGCCCTGCAGTAATCGTTACCACGGCTCAGTCAGCAGGACAAAAAGGCTGTTCCAGGAAGGAAGTCAGTCACACAAACTGTGGACGCGCTTACGATCACAACAACGCTGGGTAAACCACACCCATGTAAGGCCATCACTGTCCTCCTCTAACTGAACAAACAGGAGCAGTTTGTGGTCAAAGCATCAGAATAGGACTGAAGACAGATTCACTTTCTTCCCATTTATTAAAAAGACTTTGAGAGGAAATTTCCAGCTTTTCTTTTCCTCCCTGGCTGTTAGTTTTTATTGATCACTGTTACACAAGCTGATTAAACATGTTTAAAGTCCATCCATCCATTTAGATCCAGCCTGCTGATATACTCAGCTTCATTAAGCCGGTGTTTATCTCAATCATTTTCTCTTTCCAATTAAAGAAGATGAAGAACAAACATCAGGACAATTTAACGAACGAGTTGAGCGAGCTTCATAAACAAACACGAGCTCACCCCATTATTCATGACAAACACAAAACACTTCAAACCAGTTAAAATCATATTTTATGTGTGGACTGGGCGATCTTTGAACCATCCAGGTCCTCGTGGAGTGTTTGAAGGCGTCTCTTTCTCTCACAGCTCTTTGGAGCTTCTCAGTTGTGTCGACTGACTTTCACCAAAGTTCTTATTCAAGTCAAAAACAAGCACAGCAGCATGAAACACTCTCGCGAACAGACGGCGGTTAGCATTTATGACTCAACTGGTTTGTTGTCATCAGTGTTTGGGTCGTTACTCTGAAAAAGTAATAGATTACACTTTACTGTTCTTAAAAGTAATGGAGTGTATTGTTTAATTACTTACCGGAGAAAGTAATTTGTTACATTAACCACTAACCTATGGGCTACAGACCCTAATGAGGACACACAACCTTTCTTTGAGTTTTCACATATGAACACAAAGCAAAGCTGAACGCCGGCCCTCAAAGACGCTCCAAAGCGACCGCCACACTGACCCTACTGCAGAAACATGAACAGGTACAAACTGCAGCCTGACAGCTCGTCAGTTTGTTACCTGTTGAAGTTCAGGCTCTGGCTGCTGGGCGGAGTCTGCATACGCTCAGAACATCACTCTGGGTTCTTGGTTAGCTTAGCGTTAGCATGCTGTTGGAAAAGTTGTGCTAGCAGCATGCTGCTTCCACTTTATGCTCTCGTCCTTTTGTGCCATAAAAATGAAAGTGATGTCCATATCTCCAATCCTGAAGAGTTTAAGACTGCTCCACCATGTTTCACCTTCACATGAACTAAAATCAGCTTATTGTCACGAAGAAACAAAACATAAAACAAACACGTTTGTTTGACATTTTTTGAACTTCCACCCGATGTGCAGACAACTGAAGGATGTTTATAAAGCAACTGTCACTGTAATGTCATTACTGACTTTACTGCATTAACACGCTACATTACGGCATTACTGAAAAATGTAATATGATTACAGTAACATGCTATTTAGTTACTTTGTTACTTTGGTGTAACGTCTTACAAAATTGCAAACACACAGTGTAGCTCTTTGGGTCAGAGTGACAGCCAATCCAAACTCATAAGGCTTTAGTGGATCACTGCACTCTTACTCTGCCAGGAGATCCCGCGAATGTCAAAGACAAATTCCACAAGGATCCATGTTGTTATCCGTCCACACGGAGCCCTTTACAGTCTGATATTAGACGTTTCCGCTGCACTAAGAGTACATCAGGATTTTTACACAGTAGTCCACATCGTCTATCAGGTTCTCGCTCGGCGAATGCACAAGCTGTTCTCTCTTTTTGACTTTGTTTAATATTTTGAAGCCTTGGAAATCAGCCAGCGATGCAGGGGAAGCATTCATACACTCACAGTAAGACAGCTTGGATTAAATTTGAAGAAGAGCATGAACAGGAAGGCAGTAGCTGTCTTTCATAAGTCCAAACTCAGCCTACGTGGAAATGAGTCAGAATGCACTCGGGGTACAGTAAAGCATGAAGGCAGGAACGTTTAACCAGGTTTTCTCACACGGCTGTGCGTGAGCCCAGATTCACAGTCAGAGCCTGCTGCCCTGTTTCCTATGTGAGCGTGAACATTTTCAGCCACTCAAAGTGAACTGTAGCAACGTCCATCTGATATTCTCATTAAAATTAGAGCCAATATATTCAGTAACATCATAACATCAACACCATTACATTTTACTGTTTAACACAGTTTCATTATTGTCAACTAATCTAGCCTTTATTCAGAGACAACGCTAATTATTTTATTCATTGGAAAATCCTTACTTAAATATAATCGATATTTTTGTTTATCAAACAGACAGAAACCGCAGATTTCTGAGACTCGAACCTTAACTCTACGTGAACCGAATAACACCCCCAAATCCCTGAATACATCTATAATCCAGTCCTTATGTACAAAGCTGCAGATACAACGGAGGAAGTCCACAGTCCAAAAATGAAAACCACAAGTCCAGACAGGGTGCAAAGAAACTAGATGTGAGAACTAGCTGGCAAAGATCGAGGGAGTGCACATCCACAGAGACGGAAAGGATAATGGGGTACAGGTGACCTCAACCAGACACTAATGAGGGCAGGAAAATGTTTTTAAGGAGTCCAGTGATAAAGTAAAAGCACAAAACAGAAGCACATGGACACATTTTCTTTTATCAGCACGCTGTCCTCTAGTTTTCTTTCCCTGGATGGTGCTAACATTAATCACTAACATTAAAGCGATGCGCTGACGTTCCGCCGGTTTGGACGAGCATCGTCGATCTGCAGCCAAACCTCGTATCTAACGTAAACATGTGAGGAGCTGATTCAGCTGCTGAGCGTCTCCCTCGTGCAGCATCCCTTCAGGTCCTCTCAGGACAATAAAAGCCGTTCCTCCACATGTGTTTGCTCTTGTCTCATCCACACATGTGGAAGGAATAACGGCTGCAGGCTGAAGAGGCGGGGTGGGTCTCCCTGAACAATCCACAGCTGGGACCGCTCCTCCACTTCCACACTCCCATTTAAGTTTTATAAACAATTCGCTCTGGCCATTTAGCAGCCGGCAGCTTTGAATAGCTCAACACTGAAGGTCAGGCCAGGTCAAACACACACACACACACACACACACGTCTCAGTTTTACGTCGCGTTCACATCACGAAATAATAGGATGGAAAATTAATGCTTTTTTTAGTCATGATAATCGTCAATAGTCAGTTTGCTCCTTTCTTCAGAGCTACATGAGCAGATTATGGATGATGTCACTGTTTAAAAAGGCGTGCAGTCCCTTTATTTCAGTGCCCAAAACAAGCCAAACGTAGCTCGAGTCCTGGAATTAAGGTGTTTTTAAATAAACATTTCAAACTGTTTACAGAACAATCAGCTGTTCTGCATCAAATCTGATGCCACACAAATTATTTGCGCCACTCCGCCGTCACTCCTAAAACTTCCCCCGTTTCTTAACAACTAGATGCCACGTTGCCTTATCATTTTTTGATTGGTCAACATGGTACTTTTTTGGACGAATAGGAAAGGGAGAGGGGGGTGGAGTTTGTTTCGAGCCTTTTTTTCTTATAAAACGCCGTTTTTACCGTTTCTTCCCGCAGTAAATATGAACAACGACAGTATTCAGGAAGAAAACCAAACATTGCAGATATTTTTATCATAACTCTGGTTTTACGTGGCCGATCAACAGTTTAAAAACTGGTATAAAGTCCACACTTTTTCCGTTATGGGATAAGGTGGCATCGTTCTAATCCTACACAGGAGCAGCCAGTCACTGACTAACACTGCAAAACAGGATTGTTAAAGTATTCATTTTAATTTCAATTCAGGTTCAATTTTTTTTTTGTGCGCAACGCAGATTTTCTGTGCGCAGAGACGTGCCAGCAGTGCGCAGCTTAGAGGGCACATTGGCTCTGTACTTATTAAACTCTGACTTTCGTCTGAGTCAGGGCAACAATAAGACATACAGCCTGTGTGCTGCAGCCAGGCTTTAGTAACCCTGGACTGTCAGAGTCTCACTGAGTCACTGAGGTTTAAATCTTAACTCCATGCTGGCAGACACGGTAACGTTTCTCATGCTCAGACAATAAATTCTCGACAGCCTCCTGCAGCCTCTGCTCTGAGCTGTACACGCTTTGTCTTCCAGTCAAAGGAGATCTCAGAGTCTGAGTCCCACAGGACAGAAAACTGAACATCACAAAGATACAGTCCTTGAGCCACAGCACAAAAATCCCGGTCTAATCTTCACAGCCAGGGGTGAAAGGTTTTAGAAGATCTCCAGTGTGAGCCCGGCACAGAGATTTGGCCATTAAACCAAATCCAGCGGTCCCTGAAGTCGTCACCAAAGACGAGTCGCTGGTTATCTTCCCAATCATGTCTGAAAGGCAATTTAAAAAGGCCAAAAAAGAGAGGGCTACGCTACAGAGCTCTGCCTTCTTTTTATTTGGTCCGTTTACCTTTTAAAACGGTTCCATTATTTCACAGTTGTAGCTACACCGGCTAAGCTAACAGTGTTCAGTTTAAGTGTTGGAGCAACAATGAAAATGTCGTTTTTTTTTTATCTCAAACAAAAACAGGAAAGCAAACTGGAGGAAATTACAGCATGCTGTTTCTACAGGCTTCAGCCTGAGTCTCACTCTGTCTGTATTTACTGTAGCAGTTACCCGACGCATCACTGTGACGCTTGAGCAAAGTTAGAAGCTTCACAACTCTTGTTCATGAGTAAAGGCGAGCACAGATGTGAGAGTGTGGGTCACAGAGTGCACACTGTAAGTCGCTCTGAATCTATAAATACGCGAATCACATCAGCGTGGTCGAGTTTGACTCACTGAAGGTCGGCAGTTTTTGAAGTGAACCGCGTCAGTCGAGCGCTGAGAGCCGAGCTGTGTCACTGCACTGCTGAGTGAAATACTTCAATAAGACAAGTCAACAATCAAAGCTGACAGAAAAGCCAACCTTTATATTCTTTGGAATAAATTATAACTAAAACCACCAACCTTTGCAGTGTAAAACCTTTTAAATGACAAAAAGTTTGCTTAACTAATCACATTCGATGAGTAAAGTGGACCTACCATGTTGCCCATCACGTACAAACCGCTCCAAAGGTGGACTTTAAAATTAAACATGGCTGAGGTTCAAAAAAAAAAAAAAGAAAAAGAAAAAAAAAAGTACAACTAATAACTTTGAACTGAAAGCTTCACACAGTTTTAAACACTCAGATTCACAGTTTTTTTCTACTCTTGGACTTGGATGATGTCACAGAGATGGAATATCCCTTATATGGTCATTTCAGGCACAGACGCCCCACCCACCTTCTGCTAAAAGTGTTTATGAGGGGCAGCCAATCAGAAGAGCTTAAACATAAGGATTATTATAAACTGTGAATCATGCAAAGCTACTCTGGCAGAGACACTTTGGATTTGGTGGCCGATTCGTTCCCACAGTGTTTCTGTTTTAACTTCTCGGCTACTGTTTAAAATACCTGAATTTAGAACAACAGCTGCAGACTGTGAAACATCCACAGTCTTGCCTCTAAAATCCTTTTTTGCTTGTTATCCAGGGAGGGATCTGAAAATCTGCAGAAATATTCACAAGATACAAAAACTGGAAACGAAACGACCCTGAAACAATGAGCCAGGAACACAGATGTTACTGAACCTGTTTAAAGACTCTCACTTGCACTTCTACTGAGTTTGAATGGACAGAAATGAGGAACAACCACCACACATCCTTTCAGTCCTAGTTTTAGTAGTAGCTGCCTCTTCAGTGAATGGGCCGTGCGTGGCAGCCTTTAAAAATGGTGTCAGATACTTTTTTATAAGAAATGTAACCTTTTAAAAGATGCAATATTTATTAATAAAGTGGTTAAAGTACACCCACTCTAAAAAATTGCCCATGTTGACAAAATATTAGGATGGGATTAACTGAAGACATTTCTGGGTGCGTGTAAAATCAGCCAATTTTAAAGTTGACTTCTGTTAGCAGCCGTTATTCCCCCTCATGCACGCTCACTTAGTCCGATTAGTCCCCTCGTCAGCAGGCCTTCAGTATTTACACCCCCCTCCCTCCACTGACCTCTTTAGCTACCAGTTTCAGTTTCTATCCCTTCCCAAATCCTCATGAGCTCCCTCTAAAGCTCTCTCCTCCCATCCCCCATCACCGCTAACTGCCTCCATCTGTAATTCTGCTTTCATTTCTTTATTTTCCTTTGATTTATTCATGTATGCAGGAGCTGCTTCACACACCGACAGGCTGCTAAAACAACGACTTCGTCAATCAGGAGTTCTTAAAAAACAAAAAAAGTAACCCATCTCTTACAAATTTAGCCGTTAAAGGCAGTTTCCTGCTTGGTGCATCAATGTCGTGTCAGTTTACAGTCAAAGCCGTGCTGTTTATTGTGGTTAATGCTCCTTATTTGTCAGGCCTAAATACCTGGTTAAGCGCCTCGTGTGTTTAGTGCCGCTGCAGGATGATAAATGTGGATCTCCAATGTAATTTTTCACATTTTGAAGCTACAGCTGACCTGCAGGTGTGTTCCACCACACTGAGGCTCAGGTCAGCTACCAACAATAATAACCATCAATGGTAATTCAGACCATGAGTTTGAGCTGTTATAAACTATAAAATCAAATAAAACAGACAACAAGTGCAACAAACTTCCACACGTCCGGCTGTAAGTCTCATATATGACGTGCAACTTTAAGCAGCTTTGAGATGCCTGCACTCGACACTGATGCTGCAAGCCACTTGGCAACCTTCCTCCACTTAATGTCATGTTTATTTGACATGACATTCAAGTGGGATGATTGATGCCTGTTGTGTCTGCCTTTTGGTTTTCCATTTTAGCCAAACAACCACATAATTACCGCAATAATTGATGCAGATAAAGTGGTCCTGATATAGCTGGAAAGCCGTGCTGCACAAAGTAATGCCGTACTTCTTTCTGTTTGACTGTGAAGTGCTAAAAGCCGAATTTCCTCGGATTTTAGGAGCTTTTAAACATGATCAGAAAGGCTCAGGGTTCATTAAAAGCTGTTTCCACAGACCTGTGAAGCAAATTTGAAAATGACGTCCCCTGTTTTGCTGAAGCATCAACATCTGGAGCTAAAAAAATGAAGCCAAAGCAGAAGCACCGAAAAACAAGTCACTGCCCACAGACTGATGTCCAAAATAAACCTGTTTACAGCCTGCTGAAAAAGAGTTTGGGTTCCTGCTAAAGACAAGATATTTTCTTCTAACCCTGAAGTTTAAATAGTATTTAAGCCACGTATACTTAATGTTATGGCTACTTTGATTGGACCTTGCATGATGCCGTTGCCACTCCACTAGCATATACCTCGCCTCCATCAGCTTATCAGACACTTCATACAATCCAACAAACAGTCTTCCTGCCTGCTGGTTCAGATCCAGATCTCTGTTGAAGAAGATGCTATTATAATTCACGCCATCTGGCCAATGTGTGAGCGACTGGGGTTTTCTTTCTTTGGCCAAAGCGTTTTATTTTTAGGTGAAATTAGTGTGTATCTGTGGCAGACTGGCTATCAGGAGAACCGGGACATTTCCCGGTGGCCTGAGGATGGTTCTGCACCGGCACACATTTGACACGCCCTCCAGAATCCACGCATCAGTTGCGAGTCTGTCACGCTCACCTGCACTCTCACCACAGCATCACCAGTTGCCACAACAGTCGCCTAAAAGCTGCTTATATTGTGAGGTAAAGACCCTACAACAACAGAGAGAAAACCCAACAATCAAATGACCTCTTATTAGCAAGCAGATGGCAACACTGGGAAGGAAAAACTCCTTTTTAAGAGGAAGAAACTTCCGGCAGAACCAGGCTCAGGTTGTAGCGACCATCTGCCACAACTGGAATAGAGTCAGATTCCGACCTTTCCCACATCCCACAGCCATAAAACATGGATACCAGTTTTCTCTACATTTAGTTAGTTTAAATGAACTTTGTTGCGTTTCCATTTCAGGTGCTGTTGATGTTCTAAAGTGTGGTTCTTACAGGGCTTCCCTTTATTTACGCTGCTCAGTTTCAGATCAGATGCAACACTTGCATCCTTCACCCGAGAGAACTCTGCAGATATCCACTCACATATGAGCTTAGGCCTGTGAAGCCAAACTGTGGTGAGTCTGTGGTTTGTCTTCGAGGTGAAGGTCCGGACATGCTGACCACAGCAGCCGTCCAGCTGCCAGCAAACGCCGCGCAGCGACCCTGCTGTCATCGACGCTGCTCATGAGCTCTGACACAGAAAAACAAACAGAGATAACAGCGATGTATCTGTCTCTGTCAGGCCTGTACTGTCCCAGGCAGTGTCGGTGTGACTCAGACGTCCACAGAGCACAAACGCTGGCCTCCATCCATCCATCGCACAGAGAAAGGGATGAACTGTGTTTCTGCATCTGCAGTTTCATGAGCAGAGGAAGATGAGGAGAGCTCTTCTTTTTGTTGTTGTTGGCAGGAACAGAGACACAGAGCAACAACAAAAAGTTTCCAAAAATACGGATCCATCTTTCCGACAGCTCAGAATAAAAAAGGCTGAAATAAAGCAGAGGGGTGTGGACTTAAAAAAGATCTGCTGAATGATGAAGAGGAGGTGGAGGAAGCTTCAGAAAACCTAAAATTACAGCTGCTCTCACAAAAACAACAATCCATTGATAACACGATAGTCATATTTTTTAGTTGTGACCTTTGATCAGTATGTGCTGTTTGATGAGGATGACAGTCACAATCCATAGACGAAGAGCCCTGAACAGTTACAGTCAAACTCGCCTCGTTCAAAGGTTAACCGGTTTAAAAAGCCATTACATCGGCCCATAGGTCGAAGAATGAGCCCTGTAAGCTGCATTGACTTCCAATCTGAATCCAGCCGGAGCGCCGACTGGCAGTGGTGGTGGCTTCAGGTCTGATGGCTTTTTATTCAATAAAACGGGGCAAAGAGGCATTAGGGCTCACAGAGTTTAAAAACAGGAGGAACTGCAGCGAGTTTCACCAACAATAACCTCTGCACAGGCTAAGGAAGTGATGTGCTGGTGAAGTTTTATACTTTATCTGGGTTGCCCAACAATTTTGCTTCTATATCGTTAGCCAACCCCAAACCCAACTTTTATACCACAGCAAACCATTTTAAGGACATTTCATGGGTCATTTCACAACATCTTTGACAAGAGGCAAGTTTTAGGCTGTACATAGTTCACAGGGGTTAATCCTGCAACTGTCCAAAGATAGAAAGGGGTTATCTTAAGCAGGACTGTTGTGAGATTATTAGGAAAAGGTCTGTTTGTGTAAATTCTGCAGACTGTCCAAAGTTTATTGCCTTCTTTATTCAAACAATCTTGAAAACTTTGTCAGTTGAGTCTTAACTCTGCAACAAAGACTGAAACAGCCATGGTGACTTCTACTTTGAAGTCTCAACCTGAGCAGTTTCATAAGGTAGCCTCACTGTAATTCAGCCCTGGCTTTATCACCACAATTTAGACAATGAAAATGATTTTGTATAAATTTAAACTAAAATTTCATACTGTAAACCATTTCCAGGTTCAAACATTTCTTCAGATCATAAATCAAGTAAATACTGATGCAACACAGAGTTAGAACCAGTCCAAATTCTTTCAGAGTCAAAATGATCGGTGTCTCTGTTCTACCAGCTGCTACAGTAAAGTTCATCCAGGATTTATGAGATTTACCCAAGTTAGAAGTTAGCAGGACATTAGCTAGCTAGTGTCCGTCTAGCTAGCTAACCACACGGATGTTAAATTATAAACATCCATGTGATATCTTAAAACTAAAAGATACAGCTCTTCTATAAATTTGGCACATGAGCGAAGACGGAAAACAAAGTACAGACAACGTTTGGAGGGTTAGTGAAGCTGGGTTAGTTGACATGTAACAATGCTACCTAGAGGCTAGCAACAACAATATAGTTATGCTAATATAAACACATAAGCAGGGAGATAGAGGGTAAGGGTTAAAACTGTTCTCAATAAAAGTTCATGTTAAGGAAAAACAAACACTATCAAGCTACCTACAGAAGAAGACACTGAAAATGGACCAAAAACTTAAGATAAGAGAACGTCTGAGATGATGCATCCTTAACACGAGGTTAGTCTTTAATATGTCGTTGTGTGGTTTCTCAATATGAACCTGCTCTAACCTCGATGTCTACAGTGAAATTTGTCTGGCCTGAAAGTGATTCTGCTCTGAAACGTTATCAGATATCAGCATCTGGGCTGCAGTTACACTGTGAGATTTTAAAAACGGAGCTTAAAGACGAGCAACACATGAACAGCAGAGTGCATTTAAACGACAAACGCCTCAAAACACAGGAGGTGGGAGCTGATACATTATCAGGTAACAAGATTAACATACTTATAAACAGAGTTAATTATTTACCAGTTATAATACTAAAATTAGGCTAAATACTGCACCAAACCAGCCACCAACAGGTGATAGCTAACATTTTAGTACAGAATAAGATCTGATGTAGGTGTAGAAACATCACCAGTGACGTCACAATACAGACCATCTGAGAGTAAATGGGACTAAAATCTCAGATTGCAGTTTTTACTGCATTAGACAGATAACAGGAGGGGAATAAAGTGGTTTAAAGTAATTACCATTCAGTGGACTAAAGAGTCTAAAAAGCTAAAACTCTCCTTAACATGAGCTCTTTGTCTGGCTTATAATAAGAACATTAACGTAATTAAAGGATGGCATTTTCATGGGCTTTATCTTACATTCATTACTACTTTCATCCCATTATAACTGAATTATTAAGAGTTCATGTAAAAGTACAGCAGTGTCAGTGGAGGCAGAGGCTGCACATCTGGTGCTACAAAGATAAAAGTTTGGGCAAATAAAAAAATGGGAAAGAGCAACCTTTAATAAGCATGCTTGATTCTTTTCTTGTTTCGGGCCTTTATTTGCCAACAGCCTCGAATCTGTCAAACAAGGAGGCTGAGAAAATCGTGACATGCTCTAGAATCACTTAAACAACCTAAAAACTCTTGTAATCATGGCGTTCTTTCACTCCACGAGGTAAAAAGGCTGAGCCGGCCACAAACACCCGGACAGACAAGAGCTGAGATAACTCCATCATTGAATTCTGCAGTAGAAGTTTGTGCCTTGTTTTACTACCACAGTATTTTACTGCCATATGTGTGCAAGTCTGTGTGAGTGATCTCGAGTATCGTACTACACTTGGCAGATGTCTCGATTAACTTGAACAGGCTGTTCATCTAAATCAGACTCGAGTCGTGATTTATTTTTTTCCACTCAGAGCTCCAAAGAAAAGAAAAGTGACATTTCCAGCTCTGAGCTGACGACAGGAATCAGGCTCAGAGCAGCAAATACAGACCAGAGGAAACGGGCACGTCTAGTCTGTAATGGTGAATGGTCAAAAACCACCACAGGGAAGATCAGCATCTCGGTGACGAATGAATGCTGATGTTGGACACACTCGATGACTGGTTAGTTTATTAAAAAACAACCCCTGCGCATATTTACAAAGTCATCCACCACGCCTACAACTTATCCATCCACCCTCCATCTGTTCGACCAGGTCCAGTCTAAGCTCAGACCTTCTCTCCAGCTCTTCTTAAGGGACGCCCCGATCCAACCGAGAGACACCTCTCGAGCGTGTTCTGGCATTTCCTCCTGACATATTCAAAGCACTTTATCAAAAACGCTCAGGAGGCATCACGGTCAGATGCCCGAGCCACCTCAGCCAGTTCCTTTAGGACTCATCACAGTAAATCATTTCTGCTGCTTATGTCCTTACTCTTTCCATCACGACCCACAAGTTGTGACCACAAGTGAAGGTAGGAACTTAGACTGACCAGTAAATGAATGACATTCCTATTCCCTCTTCACCACAACAGGTCGTTACAGCATCCTCATCACTGTAGATGCTACATCAACTCTCCTCCAAGACCCAGAGATCCTTGAACAGCTCCACCCCTTTCCAGCTGAGAAACGTGGCCTCAAACTTCCATGATGGATGGAGGCCATCAGTCGATGAAGCCAACAGAAACACATCGGGACGAGATCCTGAACTCGATTCCTGAAAATTCTTTCCATAAAGACATTATCTTCTATTAAAGTAGATGGATGACGGGTCTGGAGTGAACCATCGAGCAGTAATTAAAGATTAAAACCCCCCACGACTCCAATCGTCCAAACAATCCACTGACACGAATCATTAAACTACAGAAACCACACTGGATATTTATTAGAAGAGTGCCTATTTTTAGACGTTTGTGAGGAAACGTTTGCACAAACCTGCTCTTTTATTGCACGTAATTCAAAACTAGGCCATGACTTCATTCCCAGCTCAGGTTCTGATTCCAGCAGGATTTCCACAGCTTCAGCTGCTACGATTTGAATTAGAAACTGACCAGCAGAGCAGCGTTACACTCAGATCTATGAGGGATGTAAGGACGTATCTGCACAACGAAACACAGAAAGTCTCTCAAATCATATCTGGCTGCTTTCTAACTGCACGAGCCAGCTGAGCTCTGCAAGTTCGGTTGGAATTTCGATGTGTGAAAGCAAAGCTAAAAATATGAGCCGATTTCTCTTTTCTGGCCAATTTAATCTCGCTCTCCTTCTTCTTCGTTGCCTTCTGCTACCAAACTGCGAGGGCAAAGTGCAAATGACTCACAGAGAGGAAAGTATTTCAGAGAAGCTCCGAGGTTACGATCTGCAGGCTCTCTCTCCTGTACCTCGACGCTCCCTCGTTGAACTCACTTTCAGACGACAGCCCGACGCTCGCCTGGAGTTTCATTTCACTCTACTGACACTCAACGCTTTTCTAAAGTGGCCTCAGCGCTGCTCATTTAACAGAAACCCGGCTTTCAGCTCAGCGGGGTGTAGCAGATGTAGACACCAATGTTCACTCGTGGTTTAAAACATGTTCCTTCTATTCCCCCTGCTCCATATTCATGTTCACACAAAAGAAAACTAATTATTCAAGAATCAGCTGGTTACCTCTAAGGTCTCTTTTACAAGCTGCACAAAAAGCTTAACAATTGTTCATTTTGGTTTTTCATATATCAGTTTGCTGCTTTTCTCTGCTGTTTTGCTTTTTTGTCCATGTGAAATGAATATTTTTATGTTTGGGTACCAAAGAAACAACACAGGGATGCCACGCTGGGCTCAGGGAAACAGCAGTTTCTATGTTACAGACTTCTTAGGTAAGATTTAATAATTAGCAGCTGCAGATCTAGTAGCAGTACCACGCATTCGAAACTAAATATCTGTGGTTTTAATATTAAAGGTCAATTGTGCCTATTTTGATAGCTAGCAGCCTTAGGGTGAGGATGTAATGGAACGCCTCCCAGCATGCAGCAGTCCAGTGGTCATGAACATCAGCTTAACATTTTGTTCTAGCGTGTTCCCCCAGTTCTGGCAGTTTAATCTGTGCTTATTTCAGCCAATTATGTTCTCTAATAAACGGAATGAACCTCTCTGTTGGAGAGGAAATCGTAGCTAACCATTTTTGGGTGTTGATGGAGAGTTTTTCTCTGCTCAAAATCAGCCTTTAAGAGGAGCACGTGCACAAGTTTTGTCCATATATCTAAGGCACAGAAAAACGAATGTTTATATACTTTTAATACAATCATGGTGGTTTTCCTTTAGGGGCCAACAGCTCTTTCTACAGATGCAATTGAATCCCGTTGATGTAATCTGGCAGTATTAATATTGCATACACGTTTTATCCACGTGTGTGTATTCACAGACTGCTAATATAAAAAGGATACTTTTAATGACCAGTAGGGGGAGCCTGCACCAAGTTCTGACAGAAGCCAAATTACATAAAAGTCAATCAGAAACCTGTTTAACGCTTGTTTTATTACTTCGATAAACTGTGTTTATGATCTTCATTATTAGTTGCAAGTCTCTTTCACTGCAGCATGATGCTGTAAATTAAGTTTCCATTTTGGGGTAAAATAAATGATAAAGCAGGTTATAATTTAAGCTGTGGCTGTTAATGGAGTGATCTGCCAATCAGGACAGGGCATAACACTGCCAATTATTTCATGTTGAAGTTTTATTGGACAGTGTTTATTTGTTCTAAAAGACTCTCAAGGGCAAAAGTAGCTGAGCTGTAAGAAAAACTATTTAAACAATCAATACGATTACATTTTAAATTCTGTGATTAAAATGAAACAAAGCCTCCTCGTGGAGATCATACCCATCTGTGTCATGCTCTGTAGATCTGACAGAAAAAGGCAAAACCTAAACCAGAAATATCAGTCAGTGAGGAGGGCAGATCAGCAGGGAGGTACCAGGGGGAATTTAACACTGACGGAGCACAATACACTCCCATAAATCTCATCTCATCTGAGGCACATCCCTTTGAAAACACCCAAATCCAGTCACCACTGATATCAACTTTAATCTGACTGGAGACCTTCCCTGGCTTCCAGATTAAAATAAATAAATAAAAAATACAGGTGAAGGACTCTCAAGCATCAGTACAGCTCTCAAAAATGTCCAATAAGAACAGAAACCCCCTCTACTTGTTAGCATAGCAAATGCCTGGGGTCAAACACAGCCTTCAGCACCAAATGCCCTAATTGGTTTACTCTGCAACCCAAATCAGCCTCAAGCCTGTTTGCTTTCAGTCTCCACATACCAACAGCCTGTCAAATAAATAAATAACAAACTTTAAGAATTACATTTAGCTTCATTTCCAGTCCACAAATGAGAATATAACACATTTCTTCAGGATTCATTGATTGATGAATCAATGAAACATTGATGAAACATTTCGTCTATAAAAGGATCAGTCCACCAACCCTTCATCGAGGCTCCAGGAAAAGCAAACACTGCAAAGAGACCTTGAGTCCTTGTTTGCTTTTGCAGACCCACTTTTACCACCAAATGCACCCCCCAACGGGAAGATACAATCATGACATCCCTCTGTTCTCAGACATACAGACAAATCTGCCTTTTATTTTCCATAAAAGTGGAGAAATTTGTCTTTCAAACCACCCAAAATTGCTAATCCTGATCTGCAGAAATGCTAATAACACCAGTAAGGCTTTTCCCCCCACACATCTGGCAAGTGAAACATCATCTGAGTGTCAGATTATCCCCGTAAGCCCTGAAGTCTGTCTGCCTTTGATTTGCTTGTTTTATCTTCTGGACTGCGACGTAACGTTACTCTCGACTGCCCTCTCGACCCCGCACTCATTAACCCTTTAAGACCTACCATAGAACCAAGTCTGCCAGAGCTTATATTATATTTTTACATGCTGTGGAGCCATTTTTGGGAGCATTTCAAGTTGCTATACATCAATACAACCATTACAGCCTAAATTGTAATAATATGTCTGCATTAAGTGCATAGTAATTACATAAATTGCAAAAAAGTGAAATAAACTACAAAAAAAATTTAAAATCGTTTTTGCTTTCTTAACATATATTTCTAGTTAGAGAAATTTAAGAGGCTTATCCCTCAAAAGTGTAAATAAAAAAAAGTTGCACAAAATAGTTTCCCACCACAGGAAATTTATTTTGAGTGTCTTCATAGTTTTATTTTTGAAATACACCAATTTTTATACACTGCAGGAAAAACGAAATATTATACTGCAAATTTGCAAAAAAAAGCAGCATGTGCATCAAAATAAACTATTTCCAGCAGTGCAATATGAAGCATCCCAGAAACGACACAGAAAGTCATAAAGTCAAACATAACTTTTAAAAACACCAGTATAGGCTCATGAGGCCCTGATGGTAAAAAACTACATTTCCGCAAAAATGACGTCACTTCCGGTTTCGGGCAGGTCATGGCGGACATGCGATAGTTCGTGCTGATGGACATAGGAAGTGTTATGAACAGCTGATCGGATCGGCAAAGCGTGTTTCTGGAATATTATGTTTTTGTTGCTGCAAGCGCTTTTTATGCAGTTTTTGCAAAGCTATATGTGGAAGGAAACTGTGACCGAGGACAAGCTGATGGCATCAGATGCAAGTACAACTCCTCTGGTTTCATATGCAAAAAAAATTATTGTGCTAGCTTATGTGGTTGCAGTGCTGCCGGGATTTAAAAATAGTTACGCAAAGCAGAGCATGCCCGCTCCGACCGATTTTAAAGGGTTAAAGCTTTCAATATTCATGGACAAGTCTAAAAAGCTTTAAAAACGTACTTGGGAATTCTTAAACAGAATCGTGGCTTGGTTCTTTCCGAAATAACTTCCTGTTGCCAAGATGGCTGACGACAGAAGGACTCCGAGGATGATTCCAATAAGTACGAAACAAGCGTATCAAATCATTTGTTAATTTTTTTTAATCTGTTAAATAATTTTACACTTTCAGTTTACTATATACTCTTAGCATAACATTATGTTTACCATTCACAGGTTATGCTTTTGCCATTTAATTAACCTTTCAGCTATTCAATATAATAGCTGTTAATTACTTTACATGAACCAAAGGTAACTGTTCGGCTATGTTTATGTTACATAACTATTCTACTTGTTACCTGTTAATTTTAGCTAACAAAATTAACAAATAAAATAGCAGCTCTTAACTGGTAGCTAACCAGAACATTCCCTGATCAGTTTTATATAGACGTCACAATAATTAAGACGAAGAAGAATTAGCAATCATCGCTGTTAACTTTAGAAGGATGTTTATTTTGTTGACATAATGGGAAAATGCACTAATCGAAGGACACTGGGACATTTGTTCCCTGAATTTATCCTTATGGCAGAGAGAGTGCTTATGCTACCCGGGGGAAGGTGCTCCCTTAAAGTAAACACCACAGATATGACAAACTGCAATATGGCTGACTTCCGAGCTGGGAATAAAGTAAATCTCCCTGCACGGAGATGGTTACACTTTAGAGGTGTAGCTACACCTCTGCATAGGCTCCTGTTACATAACACTCTGCACATCATCCCTTCTTTGTGGAGCAGCTTGCACTCGAGCACGCCAGGCTTACATAAAACAAACAGCGCTACCAGCTTCCTCTATTCTGGACACTGTCAAGAGGCCTCGCTACAACCCACTCTTCAAAATTTACATAATTAACCCTATGAAAATGATTCATCCATGAAAGCAAACCCACTGAAATTAATTGATTTCTTCATTAAACTAACACCAATTAAAAGGGTCAGGCCTCTTTTCTATGTTTTTTTTCTCCACTTTCTTCTCATATCTTGAGGCAGCATTCCTGCTTTTCAGTTCCATCATCGCCTCCCTTTCCCTCGCTGCTCACACTCCTCACTGCTGGCTGCCTTGAACATCACTGACATGATTTATTTAAGCTGATTCTGGTGAAGCAGCCATCAAATCTCACTCGACTTCACAGCATCAGCTAAGTTCCTAAATATAAATGTCAACTGTTAGAGGAGGGGGAGGAATCAGAAGTAAGAGAGTGAGAAGAAGATGAGAGGAAGGAAGAAGAGGCACCGGCCAACTATAAAAACACCTACATCGTTAAATGACAGAATTAGTGGTTTCCAGCCTTTTTCATTTGTAATGCCGCCATCAACACCAACCTTTATGACTAAATAAGATAAGAAGTTCAAACTAGATTAACAATACTTGGATTATAAATGGTAATCTGAATAAAACTGCTCTCTTTAGCTGACTATCTTAACTTCTGAATATTAGCTTAAAATACATCTGCCATTAAACAGCTCCTCATTACATTATAGTGACCATTATAGTGAACTTCTTAAATGTGGTTGTTAACCAACAATTTCACTTCTACATTTTCAGTTAAACATTTCAGCTGCTAGCAATACTTTTAAGAATTATCCATGACATTAAGCTAACAACTGCGCTTGTTTATTCATACCATTAATTTACAATCTTAGTTTTTATCCACATGTTTAGCCAATAATTTCTCTTTTTTAACATACATTTTATTGATCTATTTCAACAGTTCAACAGCAGCTGTTAAGATAAACATAAGATAATTGTTACAGCTGCCATTGTTAGCTAAACATTTCAACAGTTTATATATACGCTTTTAGCTGAAACTGGTAGCTATACTTTTAGCTAACAATTCCTTTAATTAACATTTTTTGGCTAACTGTTTCAACTGCCTTAGCACTCCAAACACTTGTGCTTGTTAGCTAACAGTTGTTTAGCCAGATTTTTAGTTGCTACTTAACTATAAAGAATATTTTTTTCTAATATTTTAAACTTTTACATTAGCATTTTTGCTAGTTATTGTTTAGCTAAACACTGAGCTTGCTAGCTAAAACCTCATTAGTTTATTTGCCCTATTAGCTAAAATATAAACTCTTGGTAATTAACAGTTTAGCTAAATTTAAACTGTTTTAACCATCATGTTTTAAAAAAAATCTTAACAGTTGAGCTTGATAACTGAACATTTCAACAGGTTATCCACACTTTAGCTAATTATTTAAACTGCTAGCCAGATTTTAAACTAAAATATTGATTTGAATTATTCTGATTTTAAAAGCTTGTTTTGGATATTTGAAATCAAGTCAGAACGCAAAAAATAAATAAAATTCCACTTTCTAACATGCCATGCTGGTGAAATTTATGCAGAAGTTTCCAAAGACACATATCCATATTTATAGAAGACATAAATAAAACAAAGACACATGTCTGGTTGTAAACCAGCCTTTTCTTAGCTCTGTATATTTTTGCTCCTGTAAGTGAGGAAGCTGTAAGTGAATGCTGAAGGATGATGTCGACCTGTGTTTTATAAAGCTGCTGTGATGAAAGTGAAAGCCCGTGTTTTTGCATGTTGTACCACTGACCCTGTTCTATATTAATCTGAGAGAGTGCAGAGAGAGCGGCGAGATCACGGTGAAAACACAACATGTCTACTAACTGCTCTCAAGGCACATTAATGCTCTCTCTGCTGAAAAACAGAGCAGAGCAGATGATGATGAGACAAAAAGAAAGAAGGGGCACATTCAGGAGGTCAGAGATTAAACCTCCAAATCTATTTGTCCTCAGTCAGATGATCCATTAAATGTGTTTTTGGTAGAGGGTAGGGTAACTGCTCTGGACGAATGCAGGACCAGAAACCAGCCATTTCCTGTACAGTCTGATTATTGCTGTCATGGTCGTTTGCAGAGCAAACCCCAGTTTACCTCCCAGACATGCAGCTTTCATGTTTACGCTTCCTCTCACTGACAGACTGTCCATGACCTGCATAACTCACACAGAAGCCATAAAGTACCATCTCTGAGCAGCGACATCTTTTGTGGTAATTCCCAATAAAGTCACGTCTGTAGGGAGTCATTTTCCCATGACGACACGCACACATTACCAGTAACAGTTCACATACAACTTTACTGTAATGTAGAACATGCAAAGCTAGTACAGCGCGTCGACACCCTCACTTTACGCTGCCTGGAACAAGCTGTTTTAGCTGCTGTGTCTTTAAGGGCCACCCTCTTTATTGGCCAGCTTCTGGAAGCCTGCTGAGGGGCAACAGTCTGAAGCCTGACTTCAGATGTGTGCAGCTTGGTTCAGTTTTGGTGACGTGGGAACGGCAGCGTCATCTTTTGGTATGTTCAGCTCATTCAGGTTTCTCCTTTGTCACCTGCCTGTAACAGGTAATAAGTAAGAACACCACGAGCCGTACTTATTAAACTACACGGCCTCAGGCTGTTTCCAGCAGTGTTTTGTTTCTCCTTTGACCTCGGCTCTGCTGTGAAGCATTGTTTGGTCGACCTTGAATTCAGACCTTCCTGAGGGGTAAATAAACAACTCGCGTTAAAATGATCTCAGAGAAATACGCCAAAGTGTGTGAGCAGTCCAACAAACGTCTTCTATCTGAGACCAACAGACTCAACCTGCTGCTCAGCTCTTCTCTCCACCATTTTCTTCTTTTGTCTGAGGTGACTCGTCAGGTAATGGCTTCCTCGAACAGCTGGACAGGTCAAAGGGTCATATGACAGCAGCCTGTGGCCAATCAGCAGCCACTGAAAGCAGTTTGTGGATTTTGTGATATCGGATAACCCTGATTCACCCGCTGCCCTTTTCACAGTGTCACCTTCACTGCAGTCTGACATTTATGGTTCAAGAGGTAACATTCCTTTCTTTTAGCTTCAGGGAGCGGATGAATTAATGATAAACAGGCTGGAGAGGGAATCTCATCCTAATGTTCACCCTTCAGGAGTCGCCCATTACCGCTGCCTGCAATGCTCTGAGGCAGGGAACAACCCAGTCTTATCAGTTTAAAAGCCCTCATACTTTAAAAATGATGTAACATGCTTCATATTTGCCAGAGCCTCCTCCTGCACATCACCGTCTGTTTGAGCTCTTCAGTCTTACAAATTCAGTTGTCCTCATCAGTTTTAGGCAGGTCGAGATACACAACTGGAAATTTTATTACGTTTTTGTAAGAGGAAGACAAAATTTTAAGTTACCTCAAAATTTTGAAATGCCAACCTAAAATTGTGAGTTACAGATGGCAAAAAACCCAAAAATAAATAAAATCTTCAGTTGCAACATTCAAGCTTCCATGAACATGTTTACAGCCTGCTACAAAAAACAATTTGTCTCCAGAGTTCATTTATTTACAAATTTACGACAAATATACTTGAGAGCAAAGTTTGAACTGCATCAAAGTGAATTATTAATGCTGTGAGAATGAATGCTGAAACCGTTTTGTGATGTCCAACATCTGATAAAGCGTTTTGATTAGTAGTTATCCATTTAATATCACCGTAAACTATGCTTGCTAATGAAGCTAGTTTAACAAAAAAAAAAACCATTAGCTGATAAAAACATTTTATCCAGATACACTAATATTAAAACAAATGTAGGGTCTCAGAATAGAAGAACACAAACTAATGAGTGACAGGTTTTACTATATCAATTTATATACAAGTTTAATATAGTTAACACCCTATACATCAGAGTTAGCATTACAAGCTAACTCTGCTAGCATGCATTACCCGACAGGAAGCTTTAAACAAAGAAAACACTTCAGGAAATAAAAAATAATTTTGATCATTTTTACTAATTTCCACTTTTATAAAAACTGTAATTCATACATTTGTATTGATTTTCTTAAAATTTAAAGTAAGTGCTACCTTTACTTACAAGCTAACTAGCTGTTAGCTAGTCCTCAGCTAACTAGAGTCCCTGCCTGAACCTTTAGACCGTGTTTGTGCTGTTAGTTCCTTTTTATTTTAATTAAAAATAAAAATAATAGCACAGCTTGTTGTTTACAGCCCATCAATGCTTTATTTAACTTCTATATTAACAAAGTATAATTTCATTTCACTATTATTTTTCTCCATCTTCCATACAGCTGACGCATACAAACACTTATTCCTCTAATTCTGAGTTATTGGTAATTTTACCCAAATGCAGCACTTCTTAAATTACAAGCAGACATTACAAAGAAAGTTTTTTTTTGTTGCCTTTCGTTTTTTACTTGCAGTGTTTTTAGATGTCAGGACTGCTGGTGGATGAAAAAAAATATTTTTATAACAATAATGTTTTCTTTGGTCTTTAACATGCACTTCGGTGTCTGTTGCACCACCTCCTTAAAGCCTGATTAGATTAATCTTTGAATGAAGAAATCAAGAACTTTACACTCTAATGTAATGCCACTTTTCCCCGTGGTACTGAATACTGATTAGGGAGTGGTGCGCAGTCGTGCCAGCAGCTCTGTGAGGCTTTAATTAGCTTTCTAACATGCTCACAGTGGTGATGCTCGATTTAATCCGTCAAAAACCAAAAACAATGGCACCACATGAATCGTAAGGGGTCACTAAAGTCATCAGGGTTAATCCTGAAGGAGCTGTCTGTGGATGTGAGTCTATAGTTTCTCAGATATTTGAATTTGACTAAAACAGGAAAGTAAATTTAGATTTTTGGTAATTTTACACTTAAACAGCGCTCTCTCTGCATGTCTTTGTCCTTAGGAGGGACTGTGTTTGCTGCTCAGGATAAATCCATTTACCCTGACGCCATCATTAAACCCAAACTCATCACGCAGATGTTTCCTTTGTGTTTGACGCTCCGAGGTTCATGAAGTCTAACAGTCTGTCCTGTTATCAGCAGGGACGGAGCTTCACGCTTCTCCCCGACCGAATAAGCGATGCTGCCGACTCATCTGTCATCTGGATGCCTCCCGCACGTTATCACTTCGACTTGCTGCTCTCAGACCCTCGCGGCTGATGGCGTTCTGAAGGCCGATCCGCCTGTGACGGACGAGACCAGCCGCAGGCGATGATGAGAGCGAGGGGGAAGCTTAAAGTTCGACGGATGTTCGAGTGAGCGAGGCCGAGATAAGACCTGTTCACGGGGGACGAGCGTGACGTGAGGGCGGCGTGTAATTAACGAACAAACCTCTACAGCTTCCTGACCGAGTCCTGCCACCGACAGGACGACAGAAACAAAGATTTACAAGAGACGACGACGGAGCTTTATCCAAAAATCATCGATTAGCCTGCTGAACGTTTCTTTCCCCGATTCATCATCAACATTTGAAAAACAAAAATTTCTCATTTTTATAGTCGGGTCGTTTCATGATTGATGGAAAAGGACACTGCTGCTTTCAAAATAATGTTTCTTATTAGAGCCCGAGTGACGTTCAGTTCAATCATTTTCATTATGAGGCACTCATCTCTGGGAAACCACACAGACGGATGCAGACCACAGGGAAATACGTTTAACCTGTTTAAGGTGGACTGACACAAAAATAGCCCCAAACGTCTAAATTCCAGGAAAAAAGGTATTTCTGTTTGCAGTGAAGCTGCTGCGAGATAAATAAATGCATTATTATTTTATCGACAAAACCAGGTCAGAAGAACTCGTCTTATTTGGACTGGTGTGCCCGAAAAACCAGATTTGAGGAGGGGCTCCAGAGACTGCATTTATCCAGCTCCTAAATCCGCTCTCTGGGAAAGCAGAGTAGGGCAGAGGGCGGTGGTGTGGAGGGTGTTTGGGGGGGGTCCCGTGTTGTTTGGGGTCAGCGTGTTTGGAGGTTTCTGCCTTTGTTTGAATCCCATCAAGTGTGAAAAACGGGGGCAGGCCTGAGGCCCTCCGCATCGTCTCTCCGCCCCGCCGGATCATCCCACTAAATCCGAACGCCGTTATAGGAAACGTTAACCTTTCAACATGACAGCTCGCACGAGCAGTTCAGCTGACACAAACACGTAATTTACACTTTTACAGTTTGGTGACGCCGCGAGAGACTCGAGGGTGGAAAAAGCATCATTTCTTGCCTCCATCAACACCTGAACAGCGATGTTTCTGCACCCTCGGAGAGCTCGGTGTCAGGCTGTGACGAGCGCACATCTCCGGGAACAGAGGTGGAAATTTGTCCTCGATGTCTGTCTTTGTATCGATGACGAAATCTGCTGTAAATAAACCAAAAGCAGCCCAACAGAGACGCCTCTGTTGTTTCTGATGCTCAGTTTTTAAACAAACCTCCATATTAGTGAAACTCTGATGAACTGTTGGAGATTTCAGCTTCCAGAATCTGAAACTGTAAAAGCATTCAGATTCTGCTGAATCAGAATCTAAAATTTTGGTTCCACAGACCTTTAAATGAGATTATTAACGATCCGAACAGCAAACTTCATTCCCATCATCACGCTGGGGACACCTGGGGTCACTTCCCACACTGAGCCTTTCGGCTCTTTGATGATTCAGCCGGCGAAACTGTTTGAATGCTGGAAATCTCAAAACCTGCTCAAACAGCTGTGATGAAGTTTCTTACTTATGAAACAGAAACATTCACGTTTCCTCATGTGTTACATTTGTGACTGAAGCTCATGCTGGGGTTAGATTACCGCACATCACCTGAGCGTGTTCAGAGAGCACAAAGCGCACTTTGGCTCTGCAAATAAGCTTTGTTTGTTTTCTCACAAATAAGCGTGTTTGTTTGCAGCCACTGAAAAAGAGTTTTGGTTTTTGCTCCACATGAGTCAAAACGTTGAGTTAGTGACTGAAAACGGTGACAAAATAACTCAAAATTCAAAACAATGTCCCAGATAGTTAGCCTGAGTTGTTCTGTGTGACAATGTTTGACAAGCTATGTCCACACGTACCCGGGTATTTTTGAAAACGCAGATTTTTCTATGCGTTTGCACCTTCCGTCCACACGTAAACGGCGTTTTTGGTCACTGAAAACTGAGATTTTTAAAAACTCAGTTTTTGCATTTACGTGTGGACGAGAAAAACGCAGCGTCAAAGGTGTGCGCCTTTTTTGACGTCACACTGTGCGCCACGTTATCGTTTCGGTGAAATGAATTTCTACAAACTGTTACTGTTACTCTCTGCAGTGTTTAAATGCTCACATATACTGTCCCTCCACACCTTCAATGCCCCATCCTTGTTTACTATTTCCCACCAAGGCTTCTAGACTTCTGATTGGCCAACATTTCTACACGGTTAGGAATATATCGCCATCTGCTGCTTTGGCATGTTCCTAGCAGCGTTTTCCTTCATTTCTGCCTTTACGTGTGGACGTGGCCTCAGAGTTCAACATGCTGCCCACAGACACTTCAATATACAACTATAGAGTGGATCCTGATTGAAAGACCCTTCCTCGACCTCCTCAGCCACAGAAACCAGCGTCCACACTGGACTGTTGGTGGGTGGCTGGAATATTTTTGTCTTAACATCAGGTTGGGGTTAGGTTAACCTCCACCCTTAAGCTATAGCCTTTCTTTTTTTCTACCTTTTTGGAAAAACTGTCAGATCTAAAGGAAAAGACGGATTTCAATGAAAGGTACCCTCCATCCATTTCCCGTCACTTCAGGTTTAAGTCAGGCTGAGGCGAGTGGGCGGGTACACCTGGACAGACAAACAACCGCCAATTCAGAGTCACCAGTTAGCCCCATGAAGGATTTTGGACTGGGTGAAGAACCTGTAGAGACACCAGGCTGGATCTGGACCTGAGACCGTTGTTCCTGTGAGGCGATGGTGCTAACCGCTGGACCACAAAACCTCTAACTCCAGCCCAACCCTGCTGACGTCGCTGGGTGAGGGCAACATATTGCTCAACTGTAGCTGCAACTATACTACAACAACCAGAGCGACTCCCACCTCAGGACAACGAGCACAGCGTGTGATCACGTGGGTTTAATCATTTATCAATAATAGATCAATGATCTGCTCGGTTTGTGGTAACACTAAAAAAGCCTTCGTGTTGTTGTCGAAGCTAATCAACTAAAAAAATATATTACCATCCATTTGCACGCCCCCTTGTGGACAGACTGAGTGAGGCGGTTAGGCTTCCTCGTGACCTCACCTGGCCTCACGACCTGCAGCAGATGGCTCAGGTTCACGTTTCAGACTCAGCGTTTGTGTCCAAACAACCTTTCACAAAGGACACCTCTGATTTTTAATCAGGGGAGCAGGTGGAGCTGTTATGACTGCTGCCTTATCGTGTTCAAGGACAGAGGCTGGAGTTTAACATTAAACCTGCAGTCCAAGTCAAATATTACCTCCTCTAAGCTAACCAGCTCCTCTACATGCTGCAGCTTCTGAAACTAAACAAATCGGCTCCTTCCCCTTTTTGTTCTGAGTCAAACACAGACAGAACAGGAAGGACGTGCCGGCACCAAAACCAGGCCGAGGTTTCTGAAATTCCTCTTTTTTCTCTGGGATTCACCTAAAACTTTGCTGCTCTGGATTCACAGGCTGCCGGGGAAATTCAGCTCGGTGACCTTCCTGCTCGGCTACGAAATGACAAACTCTAAACCTAAGAGTGCTTTTGGTGTTTCAGCACCAAAGTCCATGCAATAAACGTTTACTTTAATACATCACTGCAGCCAGTGGGGCTGTTGATCTGTGGGAGTGAGTCATTGTTAAACCAGTGAGCGCTGGTCTGTTTGCCTTCTTCATAGACAGAAAAGCTGTTATATAAAATTCCAAGATTAGAGATTAAAGCCTGATCTTTGTCTGTTAATAAATATTAATAATAATGTTTCAGTGCAGCAGCTCCAGTGTGGTGGTTTACACATCTGCCAGCAAAAGGTTGCTGGTTTGATCCCATTAGGGAGCAGCTGGGAGCAGTACTTCAAATACACATAGTTTTACTCAGGCCATGGTTTGCGGTATGGTAGCCTAGAGGTGCCAAACACAACACACCTGAAAACTGATTTTTTCATGTTTTTGATATCAGACTGATATCAGATTTTTAAGACCGATACTGATATCTGCTGATTTTACTGATCTGATATACTGGCCGATATTCTTTTCTTTAAGACATTTATTATGTATTTTTATTTACTCGTTTGCACTTTGCCCAACTCAACACTCACAACATGGCTGAAGGGCGCTTCTCCTTTCTCCTCTTTACTCTTTACATTTTTATTTATCGGCCGCAGTAACTGCCGATACTGATCGATCAACAAATAGCCAAACGTTATATTTCAGTAAACAAAATCACTTCAATCGCCTTGAAGTCAAGAGTTTTAACTCTGGGCCCGCCCACTTCTGTACTGTATACTACTATTCTGATTGTATATATTGTATATCTTATTCATCTGTTCCTCTGTCTCTCCTGCTGCTTTGAGCATGTACATGACAAAAGAATTTCCCTCGGGATAAATGAAGTTGTTCTTATTCTTATTCTATAGTTTCAGATCACCACACTGCTGTTAGTCACTTCCTGTGTTGGTCTCCTGTTCAAAAGTCATTTTTCAAAATGCTGATTTTTCCTTTTTGTGCTGTTCCTGCTTCCTGTCAGGCTTTTGTGAAATGTTATTGTTTTCTTAAATCTCATGTTTTCATTTTTTTGGTTTAATGTTTAATCGTTTTGGGGGGTTTTCCCAATGTTGTCACATTTTTTCCTGGAATGTCATGAGATGTTTGTTTCTTTCCCTGAATGTTGACGGGGTTTTCCTACACACGACTAAAAAATTTTTTGCTTGTAATTGTGTTTTTATTTTGTTTTTTACTTTTCTGTTCTTTTGCTTCACAGTTTTACTTCTTTGTTGTATTTTTGGTTTGGTTTGGTTTTTTACAAAACAAAGTCCAGTTTGGTTTCACTGTTGCGTTTTTTTGATTTGATGTTTCTAAAAAGTTGTTGCGTTTTTCTTAGTGTCGTTGTGTTTTGCACCTTTGGGCCACCGTACTGCTCGGCAGGCCAAATGAATAATTTTTTACTTCACTAACTTCCTTACTGACCCTCTTGCACCATTTCCCAGTGAAGAAACGCCACAAAGGGGGATGATGGAAGCCTCCACCCCTTCTTTCCCCTCCTCCCTCCATCCCACCCACCGGCCTCGCCCCTCTTCCTGCTGGTTTAAGGATGCAGGGGCTCATCAGTATCTCTGGACCACCTCACACACACACCTCTGCATCACTTTGCACAAAAGCCTGAAATTGCTTCCAGCTGGGAGTGAAGCCGGTCCCGGCGGACTGAGGGCAAACAAAGCGCATTTTACGCGCACAGTGGCGCACATTTCCCCGCTGAGTCTGCACTGCGGGGCAGCTCGGGACCCCCCCGCCCCATAAAAAAAAAAAAAAAAAGACCTGCAGCTCTCTGACACAAACTCTCTGCAGACCCGAAACAACCGCACCCCCTCCGTCTCTACTTTACACCAGCTGTACTGACGACGATGATGAAGGTGGTGGTGCCCCAGTCCTGCCCTGCGCATCCTCAGCGCGCAACAACCCGAACAACGAAACCCCGAGAGGAGCCGTGAGAGGAGCGGGAGCAGAACCAGGAGAGGACAGGAGAGCAGGGCCGCGGGACTCACCAGTCGGTGTCCGTGGTCTCGTCGATGACGTCCTGGTAGGCGGTGAGCAGGGCCAGCCGGTTATTGCCGAGATTCACAGCCATGTTTCCGTCCCTGCAAGCATCCAGCCGCTGCTGATGGAGAGAGACTCGGAGTGAGACTACAGGAGGACGACAGCAGCAGGAGGAGGAGGAGGCGCTGACTGGTGGAAACAAAGAGAGGAGCGCGGTGTCCGCGGGGTCCTAGCGCCGGAACACCAGCCGGTCAGCTGTCCGATGGGTCCTAGTGCCGACCTTTCAACTCCTGCAGCTGCACAGAAACAGTTAAAGTTTAAATTTGTCCGAAAGGAGGAAGATTTGTGTGAATGTGCGTGTCACTGTGGTAAATCATTACTTTTACATTATTGCTGTTACTGTTTAACATGCGCTGTACTCAGATCGTCTTACAGCACTTACAAAAAACAAGGAGCTCGAGCAAAGAGGAAATATCAGGTAAAGGAGGTCAATAAGTACGAAACCAGGTGTGAAAGTCAAACTTGCTGTTTTTCTGAAGGCTTGCTCGTGAACAATGCTCTGCTTTCTGCAGTGTCACTCAGTCTTTTAATTTGGTGAACCAAAGACAATCTCCCACTGATGTGGATAATAAAGTTTTTTTTCTATTCTGTTCTAATCTACTCTGGTCTTTCCCTGTGACATCACACAGGTCCAGGAGAACAAAAAAAAACTATGTGAAGTGAAGCTGTTGGGCTTACAGGAGTAACTGATCTCATTATGTGAAGCATTTCCAGCTGGAACAGCACCAGGTGAGAGTGACCTGTGATGTAAGCTTTTCTGTGGGCGGGGCTTTTACTGGTAAATGGAGGGTTCCTGAGCACCCAGCATGCACCTTTCTACATCTAAGTGCTTTTGGTCTAAGATCCACACTGATGAACACATCAGGATGTTTGGCACGCAGACTGGAGCAGCCGGGAATTGGCAACCTTCTCATTAGCTGATGACCTGCAGAGTGATGAGGAGTCTGTAATCTTCCTCAGAGTAACACATGAAACATTCTGTGCCTACTTTGTGTTTTCTGTAAGTTTCTCTGATCAGAGTTTGGCGAAATAATCAGGTGGAAGAAAACCTGCAGTTCCTCTGGTGGCCACCAGAGGCTCCTGTTGTAAACGTTCACATAAAAATGTTGAACTTTACAGCAGAAATAAGCACGTTTACAGAAACAGTTTGGGTCTTTGTGGATCATTTCCTCGTTTATAATTGGAGCACGGCAGGTGGTTGTTTTTAAAGCGCTTCTTTTTTAACTTGATTGAGGCTTCAGGTTTGGTGTGTGGCTCCTCTGGTTAGAGCTGGAGCTGCTAGTCTCGGCCTTGGCTGTCTGGAGTCACTGAACTCGACCTGCGGTCCAAGTTTGTGCTGCATCCTTGAAGTCTGTCCTCTAAGTTTGGGTGAATTAAAGTCTAAGAGTTTGTTAGCCTGTTATTTAGCTCTCATTATTAAAGGGTGCAGTGTCAGTGTGATGCATTAGCTTAAAAACCAGTCTTGCTAGGAGTAGCTGATCACTTCCACCCTCTTGTCCAAATATGGTCACTTCCAGCTCCAAACAAACCAAGATGGCTGCACTTAGACTTCAAACTGTGAGTGCAGTAACTAAAGGTGGCCTCCTCCTCCTCTTAGCATTCAGGGCTTCTTCTTTGACAATCTGTGGATTAAAAACCTTTTTAGGACTGTAATGGGGGCATCAACCACTTCAGAAGGAGCCTCCATCAGCCGGGTGGTGCATTAGTGAAGTCGTCTGGAGGCACGTGGGTCCCATGTTTTCTTAATAACAAGTCTCTCATGAAAACCAATAAGTGGCAGAGCTGCCTGGTAAGTTTGCCTGTTGCTATGGATTCCAGCATGGCGGTCCTGTTTTAAAAAGCAGATCAGATGATGAGCGCTGAGGAGCAGCTGAAGCTGTTTTCAACAGCTGGAACAGCTGACCTCTGTCAGCCTCTGTGGGCTGATTTGTTTGTGAGGAATAGTCAGCAGGACCCGATGGCACCGCCGCCTCCTCAGACCAATCCCTGACTCAGACCGTCTCCATTAGTGATGGGTCGGTCGCGAACGAAATGGCTCTTAGAGCCGACTCTTTCAAGTGAACAATGCAAGATTTTTTTTTTTCTTTCTCTCACTTTTTTTGCTTCACGCTGCACTCCTTGTGTTGGCGCTGAGCAGAGATGGGAGTTTGCGCCCCTCCGCCCAGCGCTGCGCGGGGGGGGATTACAGTCGCATTTTATTGTGTTGTGGTTTGCAGTGTTTTGTGTTGTTTCCTTTTAAATTTGTTTAAAAGGAAACATCTGAAAATTGAAATAGTTAAAAGCTGAATTGTAAATAGTTGATTTTTGTATATTATAATTTATCTTTTTTTTATATTTTGTGTGGTGTGAGTAAATAAAATAATATTTATATATTAAATATATATAAATAAATAAATAACATATTTTTTTTTACATTAGTAGTTCCTTTTGTGCATAATTTTATATTGCTGCTGATAATAAATTCATTAAAGCAACAAAACGACCTGACGAGCCTCAGGACCGCTCGCCAGATCGCACTCCCAGTGTTTTGTGGATGGTTTTTACATGAAGCAGGAAACAAGCTGACTACTGAAGCCGGGTGAAGTTAACAGTTAAAACCAGTTTATTCTGTTTCTTGTGTTTTCAACATTAGTATTAATATAAATACTCTGCTCCATCTGAATTAAGTATTTACCAGATGAAAAACTGCAGCGCAGGCAGGCAGATGTCGACTTTGTTTCCATGAACACTACAGCTTCATTCAAAGAAACACAGATGAGACTATAACACAGAAATTAAATGTTGAGTCTGCTTTCTATGAATAAAGTTACATTTGAACATTAAACAGTTTCCACAGATTGCTTACCTGAGCCTGATTTTGTTTTTTAACATGTATGAATTGTGTGTCATTCGTTGTTTGCTGACGTGTCAGACTCATCGCTGATACGCAGACGTTTTTAGTATTAGTATTTATTTATTTATTGTCATTGTCAAGAACAATGAAATTGCGTTTGGGGCTTCCATACAACCCAAAAAAAGAAGAAAATAATAAATACCCCTTAAAACCCAAGTGTACATATTTAACCCAGTGTGACTCCAATGCAATAAGACAATCCTTAGCAATAATGTTTGTAGAAATTCAGACAAAGACCTGAGAAACATGACAAAATACAACAATGCAACCCATTCAATATTATTGTACTGTGAGATATGATATCAGATATGATAGTTATCTATTTAAGAAAGAGGGGGGGGGCAGGAGGGGGAAGAGAATAAAGATATGATGCACCAATGCAGACCAGTTCATTGCTATTAAGAAGTTGGATATGGTTATTGTCCGTGAGAGGGGGGCAGAGAGTTCAGGAGCCTCACAGCCTGTGGATACAGGCTGTTGGCCAGTCTGGATGTTCTGGCCTGTATAGACCTGTACCTTCTCCCTGAGGGCAGCAGATGGAAAAGGTGGCGCGCAGGGTGATGTTGGTCCCGCAGGATACTGTGCACCCTCCTCAGACAGCGAGTGGGGAAGATATTACTGATCTCTGGCAGACTTGTTCCAATAATTCTGCCAGCTTCTTTCACCACCCGCTGGAGTGCTTGCTGATCGGCCTTGGTGCAGCTGGGGAACCACACTAGAAATCCATACGTCAGAACGCTGCTGATGGCACAGTTGTAGAAGTTCAACATCAGAGATCTGGGAATGTGTGCACTCCGCAGTCTCCTCAGGTAGTAGAGGCGCTGTTGGGCCTTCCGTACAACTGAGGTGATATGGTTGCCCCAGGACAGGTCCTCGGTCACAGTTACCCCCAAGAATTTAAAACTGCTCACCCTCTCCACCGCCTCACTGCCAATGAAGAGAGGCAGATGGTTGTTATGACCCCTCTTCCGGAAATCTACAATGATCTCCTTGGTCTTTTTGGTGTTTAAGACCAAGTTATTGTCGTGGCACCATGACTCTAGTTGTTGCACCTCTGTCCTATAGTTTGTCTCATCGTTGTTAGATATAAGTCCGAGCACTGTAGTGTCATCTGCAAACTTAACAATGAGATTGGATGTGCAGGAGGAAATACAGTCATGGGTGAAGAGAGTGTATAGCAGAGGGCTCAGAACACACCCCTGAGGGGCACCGGTGTTGACCACAAGGGTGGAAGAGGTGTTCTTACCCACTCTGACACTCTGTCTACGGTTAGTGAGGAAGTCCACAATCCAGTTGCACAGAGAGGAGTTAAGTCCCAGTTGGTGGAGTTTGGGACGGAGTTTGTATGGCCGGATGGTATTAAAAGCCGAGCTGTAGTCTACAAAGAGGAGCCGTGCATAGGTGTTCCTGTGTTCCAAGTGCTTCAGTAATGTGTGCAGCACTGTGGCGATCGCATCCTCGGTTGACCGGTTCTCCCTGTATGCAAACTGGTGCGAGTCCAGGGATGGTGGAAAAGCAGCTCTGATGTGTTTAATGACCAGTCTCTCCAGGCATTTGGCGGGAATGGGGGTGAGTGCCACAGGTCTGAAATCGTTCAGACATGTGACATTTGACTGTTTTGGGATGGGAACGATGGTTGCTGCTTTGAAACAGGATGGTACCAGTGAACAGGACAGCGAGGTGTTATATATAGAGGTGAAGACGTCCGCCAGGTCCGCAGCACAGTCTTTTAGCACCCGGCCCAGCACTCCATCCGGCCCGGCCGCCTTCCTGGTGTTAATGCTCCGGAACACACGCCTCAGCTCATGAATGCTCAGGACCGGAGCAGGGTCGGTTGAGGGGAGAGGGGACAGGACAGGGTCGGTGTTCTCCCTGTCAAAACGGGCATAAAAGAGATTTAGATCCTCAGCCAGACCAGAGTAGAACTGTCGGCTGAGGGTGATGGTGTTCTTCTTTTGTAGTCCGTGATAGCCCTGATGCCCTCCCAGACCTGCCTTGGGTTTGTGTTGTTCTCAAACCTGGCCTCGATACGCCTCCTGTGCTGCTGCTTGGCAGTCTTGATGCCTCTTCTCAGGTTGGCCCTGGCAGCACTGTATGCCTCCTGGTCCCCGGATTTGAAAGCGTTGTTCCTTGTTCGAATAAGTTGTTGAACTCCGTGTGTCATCCAGGGTGGATTATTAGGGAACACACGGAATCGTTTCCAAGTTGTTACATTGTCCACACAGAAACAGATGTAGTCCAAGACAGTGGAGGTGTAACTGTCCAATGCGACACGATTGTCAGTGTCCTGCACCTTGAATACATCCCAGTCTGTGCAGTGGAAACAGTCCTGAAGCATCGGAATAGCGTCCTGCGGCCATGTTCTCACGGTTTTGGTTGTAATCCCAGTGCTCTTGATCTTTTGTGTGTATATTGGGTGTAGCAGAAGGGAGAGATGGTCTGACAGACCCAGGTGGGGATAAGCCTGGGCTCTGTACGCATTCGCCATGTTGGTGTACACCTGGTCCAACGTTCTATCTCCTCTGGTAGCACACTTCACATTACGGTGGAAATTGTGAAGTACAGATTTCAGGTCCGCGTGGTTAAAATCCCCAGCCGCAATAAAGACACTGTCCGGGTGTGCTACCAGGCTGTTATTGATGCTGCTGCTCAATTGTGCTAACGCTAGCTTAGCATTAGCATCTGGTGGAATGTAAACAGCGCAAATGTAAACGGCAGAAAATTCCCGAGGGAGATAGAATGGACGGCACTTTAACACCAACAGTTCTACCTCTGTACTGCACAGTTTTTCCGTTACCGTGACGTTCGTGCACCAAAGGTTGTTAATATAGATGCACAGCCCCCCGCCAGTCTTCTTACCCGAGTCCGCAGACCTGTCGGCTCGATAGGCGGTGCGGCCTGCTAGATCGATAGCCGCATCGGGAATGGCGCTGTCCAGCCAGGTTTCAGTGAAAATCATGCACGAACAGTTATTAAAAGTCCGTCGAGTGGCGATCTGCAGTCGTATTTCATCCAGTTTGTAACGGATTGAACGGGCGTTGGAGAGGAATATGATCGGGAGTGGTGGTTTAAACGGACTAGTCTTTAGCCGTGCCCACAGGCCTCCCCGCTTGCCTCTCTTCTGCCTCCGCTCGCAACGTCTCCTCCTGCGGCTTGCTGTTGCGGGTAGCCCCGGGGGTTGCTTAACGATCTCCGGGGGGATGAGATACTCGGATGTTAGTTGAAGATCTCCACGGCTTTTAAACGTGTTGTCGGTCAGATCAGCAGGACGAGAAACGGTGGGAGGTCTGGGCTTCGAGTGGATTCATCTGTGGACCAAGTGAAGCACAACTTCAGACTTTTGTGGTGATTTAATTTTTGAGAGAACAGAAACAGACAAAGACTTTTTTTTTGTAGTTTTGCTTCTTAACAACATCACAGTGGATTTCAATCAGTCAACACATGATAGAAGTTATGAGTGAACTTGTAAAAAGCATCAGTTCTTATGTACAGTGGCTAATTTTCAGGTTACCTGCTGAAATGTGATTGGTCGATGTTCCAACGACTATAAATGGAAAAAAAAACTGAAATGAAAAAGGACCAAAATGTTCACGTTAAAGTGCAGAAATGTACCTGAGTATGACATGCTGCCAACAAACATGTTACAGGGAGACTACTGCACTGACAGCAGCTCTTCATGTTGACCTTCAGATGGACAGAAACGTCCACGGTCAGCTGATCCACTTCAGACTCAGCTGGTGTGTTTCAGAGGATGTCGACGAGCTCCGTGTTGAGTTTCAGGTCGTTTGGTTGAGCGGTTCTCGTATTTTGGGCCAAAGATGTTTCCTGTTGGGGCGACTGCTCCACTCTGTGTGCAGGGGGAGGAGCTAATACACACACACACACACACACACACACACACTTGTTTCACTAACTTTGTGAGGACATTCAGTGGCATTAATGCATTCCTGAGTCTCTTATGTTCACGTTTAATCACCACATGTGTACATGTGGTGATTAAACGTGAACAAAGGTTGTTTTTTTTCTTATTACTAAGACGTCAGGCTCTCTCGTCTGCACAAAGAGTGGCTGCATCCAGAGAAAACCGTGCTGCAGGTCCCTGAAAGTAGCCGCCACCACTCAGTTGGTAACAGAAATCTGAACCCAAGCATTATTTTTCTTACTGTTGTAGCAGTCTGGAGATTTCCTCTGATTCAGCCATGAATACTCAGACCGTTGAGTCCTTTGCAGCTTCTACAGGAGGATGTGGCGGCCGCAGGGTCCATAAAAATGCTGTTTCAGTGTCCGTGTGTCAGCTAACCTGGCTGATAACCCAAACCTCTGACTTCAGGAAGCTAACATTTCAGCAGGCGTTACGCTAAAGCTGAAGTTTCGAAACATGGAGGCCAAAAACTAATGTATAAAAGATGATTCAACTTTTAACCCATTAGTTCATTTCTGTCTGATTTTCAGATTAAGAGTTTCAGGGTTAAAGGAAGAATTTGGTGAATTTTGGGTAAGTTTGGCACTCTGAGGGTGAACATGGGCACACTGGGGTTACATACTGCTACTGCAAGGCTCTTTTAACCTGAAACCAATTTTATTTTGTTTTAGCTGCTGTGTTACGATGCTGAAGTTCAGACAAATGAAATCCACAGAAAAATCTGTGAAATATGTGAGATATGTGTGGCAGCAGCACACAAATCCGACATTAAACTCTTCACATGGAACAAAAAACAGAGCCTGAGTTTTTATTGTCAATCACACGAGGTGAAACAAACAGAAGACGTTCTTACAGTGTGAGTCAAGTACAAACAGACACTGACAGTGTGGTGGGGAGTGCAAATACACATCAGGTTTGTATGAAAGCTATAAAATCTGGTTGAAGACGGAGATTAACGACGCCAAACTCGGACAAAACGAATCTCTGATGACCGAATGGCCCAAGAATGTCTCTCGAAGCCGTCTTTGAGGGTTTTTGGGGACCCTGTAAGCAATGAGACTTTAAAATGAGGTTCTTTTCTCCCCGTTTCCTGGAAAAGTTGACATTTAGGAGGTTTTTCCCAGCTGGCGGCGGTGGCCGTTGCTGTGGAAACCAGGCTGCCTAAGAGAGCTGAACCCCACGCAGGCCGCCTCGGTGTTTGTCTCCCAAGCGGGCCCACCGGCTGGCGCCGAGCCCACATACCTTCCCTCGGCTCTCAGAGGCCAGAGGATAATGGAGGAGGGGCGGGGGCGCTGGTGGCGCTTTAATTGGCACAGACAGCGATTATGTTCAAGGTGAAGCTGCTGAAACTCCCTCGGCCCACCATTCAGCTCTCTGAACCCCGCTGCACTCGTTCCTCTTGTGTTTATTTGCATGCAAGGCGACCCTTTAGCTCCACACTAAATAACTGCTCTGACTCTTTACCACGACTGCAAAAGTCTGCACCACCTTTCAAAAACCTCCGCACTACCAGGACACCGTGCACACGTGTTTACTCCTCACAGTACTGATGCATCATGGGATCATAAATTACTGCCAGCGTTCTCTCCCCGGGCTGTCAGACGACTGAAACACTTTGTGCTCGGCCGGTTTGTGGGAGTGGGTACAGCGAGTCTCTGATAAAAAAAAAACTATTTTCAGCTGTGCACCATAATTCAAGATTAGGCACAAAAAACCTGCCGAGATGAATTTAATGAAAGCTGGTGTAGAGGCGGAAAAACAGGAAAAATTGATGCAGAATCGGACGAGTTTAAAAAAGAAAAAGAAAAAAAGATTTTGCACAGCATGATTTCTCTGAGTGCAAATTTTAAATCAGCCTTAAAATAATCTTTTTCATTTTTATTTTAATTTTCATTTCTTCTCGTGGCCACTTTGGTAGAAAAATCCTTTAATTGTCCCACGAGGGGAAATGTGGGTGTAACAGCAGTAAGAAAGACACATATACAAACAAACAGAAACACACACAGTTTTTACATATTTATATCGAGGACTCTTGGGGCTGCCTTCAGCAGTGAGTCCGCCCTCATACACTCCTGTGTTCAGCTGTCCAGCAGAATTAAGCGTGTTTGGTCTCAGTGGATAGTTTCCTGCTCACGAATGATCCAGCTGGATACTGGATTTAGGGGCGTGGCTACTTTGATTAATCAAGTTTGTTAATATTACCTGAAAATTCCAGTATCATCCAAATATGGTCACTTCTTACTGTAAAACAAACAGACAGAAAAAGCAACAGGACAGTGGTCCACGCACCAAAGTTGTTTCTTCCAAACGCAAAATCCAGAAACTAATGGCCACGTCCATCTTTTATGTACAGTCTTTGTCCGTGTGTGACGTATATTTGAATCCTAAATGTTGCGTTGCAGCTTTTTCCAAATGCACGTGACAGTTTTTGACAGCTCGCTCTGCTCGGCCTAACAGCAGCATGAAGGCTCGACACGTGAAACTATTCATGGCTTTGTGTGGAGCTGAAGGGGTCTGTCAGGGGTTTTACAGGTGAAGGAGACCAAAAACGGAGCTAAAAGACGGCGTGTCGGTCAGAGTGTGTTGAGCTGTCATTTTTAACCTTTAAAAATCTGTTTGTGATGTTTCTCACTTTCAGCTTGCTGGATGAAAACGAAGAATGAAGACTAGTCCCGCCCCTCGTTTGTTCAGTCAGAGGACGAGGTCTGAGCGTGAGCAGCATCGCTGGGTCTGACGCTGCCGACATCAGGACTATCGATCGATGATCGATTACAGCATGTCGGTGTGCTGAGTCAAAACAGTTTTATTATCTTTGAGTTTTTATTTTACGTTTTGAATGAATAGAAACACAAAGCACAACAGAAACACGTCAAACTTTTAACTTCAAACTGTGAAAATCTTTGACTTTCAGGTCGATTATTGTTTCATTTTTGGAGTTCGTCGTCTGCCCAACTCACAGCAACAGTACAGAAAGGTTTCACACCTGTCCTCATGTACGGAAGCAAAGCTGGGACACAAACAGGAAACGTGTCGACTTCATCGGGAGGACGAGGAGGGTCGGATCGATGATGTCACATCAGGAAAACAAAGGGAAAAGAAGTGGAGGAGGCCGAAGGAGAGAAGCCATCATGGGCAGAAGGAAAGGACGAGCTGCTGCGCCGAGGGAGAGACCGAGCATCCTGGAGGACCACGAACGCCGGCGCCATTCAGCAAGGCACTAAAACAGAATCTGACTCTGCACCATCGGCCTCTTTTACCCGGCCGCCGTCGTACCGGGCAGAAAATGTTTCCTTTGTGGTCGTTGTGTTGGTGCTGAGCTCATGAGGGCCGCCAACAGGATCCTTTTCTTTCCAACATAGGGGCGTGGCCTGTGTGACTGACAGGTGGAGGTGACACAGGCGAGTGTAGCAAGTTCTTTGGTGTGACGCTGCTGCACGCTTTGTTTCTTTACTCCAGTGTCTCCAAAAACCAAGATGGCGTGACCCAAAATCCAAACTTCAGCCGCTGACGTCACCGTGGCTTCGGTTTCTGGTTTGTACCAATCCGCTGCAGTTTCACTAACAGCGGGCGGCCGGACACCGCAAGGTTAAAAACAGCGACCTGGGTTTGAGTCCCACCCTCCTCCGTCTCCTCCTCGCTGCACCGTCAGATGAAATCCTCCAAAATGAGCTTGATGTTTTCACTCTGACATTGAAGACAGAAGCTCCACCTTTGTCAGTACTGAAAATAATGACCTCACGACTGGGATTAAACAGCGACCGCTCTCTCACACTCAGGGTTTCGTATTTAAACTCACGATTCGTGCAGTTCAGTTTTTGCTCAACACAGAAGCAGTCTTAGTCTTTTCTGTTTTCCTTCGTTTAAACGAGTCTCATATCCACTTGGTTCCAGTGAAAGAAAATAAGACGCAGGAACAGAAAAAGTAGGAATCTGTGACGTTCACGCACATACAGGATGTTTGGTTCAATCTCACACGCTCTTATTTTGTAGTTTCCAGCAGATAAATCGTTGCTGTTTCTTTGCAGTAAAAACTGGAGGAAACAAAAGGTTTCTCTGGTCCTTTGTCCAAACCTCGCTGCTGTGTGACGGCGGGGTATCGATTGATCCATTGATCAGCATCTACATCGGGACGCCTGGAGGAGGAGGCAGACACGTGGACAGATGGAGGACAAAGGAAAAGCAGAGGTTCACTTCCCATCTGTGGTCTGTGTGTGAGACAGAGCGTCTCCCCTTTTGTCCATCAGCAGTCACGTCTCTTAGTTTTCCTTTGGGATCAAATAGAAGCTCCACAAATCCAAACTCTTTGTCATTTAGTTTGTCTCTAAGCTCCTAAATCTGCATCCTCCGATGACTCGACGCGTTTGGATCCTCTCAAATGAAAGATGTTTATCAAGAAATTATGAAGATCAGACGCTCCGAATGTTTCCGTCCAAGTAAAGAGGCGTCGGGATGTTGAAACAGATTAGAGCAATAAAAAAACTGTGTGGGGGTGAAACGAGCTGAAGATCAGCTCTGAACGCCGTGACCGCGAGCTTTAAACCAGCATGTGTGAGAGCACCTTCACAGAGCTTTAAAGGAAAAGCCCGAAGATCTCACATCACCAGGCATTAATCGTTCTTTGGTCCCGTCTCATTCATACACGAAACATCACGAGACCTGAAAAAGGGACAAAAAAGGAGAAGCTGAAGTTTAAACCCAGTTAAAGATGATTAATTTGCTAACTGGACTCCTTCAGTATCCTGTGTTCCTGGAGAAACTAGCACAGGCGTTGCTCTGGTGGGATTTTTATCCCATTCTTCCAGATGAATGTGAAAGTTTGACTTCTGTGAACTTTTGCTTTTTTCCACAGATTCCTTCGGTGATTGAGTGGGCCGCTGCAGCAGCTTTATTTTCCTTGGCTGTGTGCTGAAAATCAGCCTCACACCACAATGTTCCCACCTCCAGACTCCACTGTTGGAGCCTGATGGGCAGTATGGTCTCGCCTTCAAACACGGTGAACAATGACATCCAGCCTCGTGTGACGGATCCTCCCAGGAGTTCGTTGGCTTTAAGCGAGGCAAACTTGCTTCCCGCAAGCGACCCTTCACTCTTCTGACTCCTCCGTCAGGCGTGTCGTCAGTAAGGTTCAGAGCGGCGAGGATGTGAAGGTTTTGGGAGATTTCTTTGCTTTTACCTGTGCGACAAACTGATGCTGAAAACGTTTTATCGGCCATCAGTCCGCCTCAGTCAGCTCATATCAGTTTGGGGGCCGGCTTACTTTCTAATCACAGGTCTCAGCTGTTTCTTGGCTTCGTGCCTCTTCGCTGTGCCATTCGATTTTATTACACAGAGGTAATTCTCACTGAGCTCTGAAACGGGGATGCTGCTCCTCCACATCCAGCCACGGTAACATCTGACTGAGGTGCCTCCTACAGGTGAGGCGTTTCAAGCATGTCCAGCGTGGAGGAGGCCCTGTTACACCTCTGAACTCTTTTATTGCACCAACTCTCAGGAGGATATGTTCTGCAGCTGCCTCCCTCCCCACTGTGATGCAGTATAAACAATGTTTTTATGACTAAATGTGACCAAATCAGAGTTACTGTTGAGTTTATAAATGTGTTTAACGGACTGGAAACATCTAAGAGACATAAGATAACTCTGAGTTGTGTTTTCACTGGTGGATCAATCAAAAGCTCCTAAAGCACGTCCTGTGGTGCTGTCAGTGTTTCAGACATTATTTAGGAACTGTAGATTCGATTTTACATGTTTCAGTCACATCGTGAGTCTCTTTGTGACATCCTCCATTTCAGTTTCAGGGAGTCGTGACGAACAAAAGGAACCTCTGATCAATAAAACATCTCGTCGTGACTTTTTCTTGATATTTAGTTTGTTTTTGTCAGACGATAATCTGCACTCGCACCGTTGCTTCCGAAAAGCCGTTCTTGTTCTGCACGTTCTCAGTGTCAGACTTTTCTGTCTTTGCTGCTGAAGCTGTGTTTTCATTGAGATTATTAGATTTCTTTCTCCTGTCTGGGTTTTATTTTTACAGTTGAGCGCAGACAAAGACTGGAGACTTCAGAAAGAAATATTTATGAGTCTCAAGGGGTTAAAAGTCTGCAGGACAAACACAACTCGCATACCAAACCAATGAGACGGAGCCCCACAGTGAGTTCTGTAATCCAGAGCAGAAACCGAAAGACACCGAAAGACACAAAGTCTGCAGGAACACAAACGTCTCACAGAGGCTCAAATGTTCAAAATGAAGTGGCTGAATCTAAACTTTCAGCTGTTTTAGATACATGACACAGAAAAATACATTTCCTCATAAGGTGAATAGAAATGCTGATATTTGAATCAGACTCTCAGCTCATCATTCAAACTAAAACTACATTTTTTATTCCCAAAAAGGAGCCAGAGTTTGAATCTGAGCACAGATTTACAAGCTGAGGCCGGCAAGCATTTCCAGTTCTTTCCAAGGAGAGAGAAGAAAACAACAACTATATTTCGAAACTATTGACTGTATGTAAAAATGGATGGTTGCCACCTTGAAGTCACCATTGTTTTAAAGCTCCTGCCTGTGACCGTATTTGAGTTATCAGCTAACACGAGCTAGCCTGGTCAGTAAGCTTATAGCTAATTAACAGTAACAGCTGAAAAGTGGTCTCAGAGAGGCTGCGGCACAAACACAAATATATAACATCATAATTTCAATAAAGATGGCGAAGACTACAAAATTATGTGAATTCAGGGTTCCTGATGGACACGTTAGCAAAGAATAAACTAGTCTGCATGTTTCATTAGTTTCACAGTTTTCTTTTTAAATTATTATAATTTGAAAAACTATGTCAGATGAGAGGTTGATGTTATTCTATGACTGGTGTAACAAAACAGTCACTGATTCGAGTCTCAGCATTTGCATTAACGCTGAAACATCTGACAGTGTTGTTATTATTTGTGTTAATTTAAACATCAGTGTCGATTAACACACTGAGCTTTGGTTTAATTGAACTACATCACCCTCCTTAAAATTCATCTCATTGTGACGTCACCTCCATGAGTTAGGTCATTGGTGTCAAAGGTCAAACCTGCATGTCTTCATCTACAGACCTCTGTAAACAGCACGCACACACACTGTGAGTAACAGTGCTCCTGCAGCAGACTCAGGAATGTGCTCATTTCCTCTTCGGTTTGAGTGTTTGCTCTCAGGATGCCTTTTCTTTTTTTTAAAACACGGTGAGTTTAAAAGTCCAGCAGCAGAGGAATGTGTGTGTTCTTGTATTACTACTGTTGTGGGGACACAACTCTGTCTAATCACTCACAACACAAGGACCTGCGTTTCATTAGGCATAAAGCTGGCAATAAAAATCTGAGGGCAAATATTTTACTTTAAATTTAGACTCAAAACTATCTGGAGGATATTTTTTAAAGAATGTTTAATTTAATCATGATTAAATAAATAACAATTAAATAATTATAATCTTAATTACATTTTTACATGACAACAAATTACACAGAGAAGCTAACATGAGAGCAAAAAGATGACTCGAGAAAACTGGTCAGTGTTTCTGCTCTCCATAATAAAAGCTTCCACACGGGACTCAATTCTTCCAGGTCTCTGGCTCCATCTAGTGGTCGGATTGAGGAATCACAAGGTTTAGAAAAAAATCTGGAGGTCATTATTGTTTCTGTTCAACTTTAAAAAGCAGGAATTTGCTCAAAAAAGAAGAGCAAAAATCAAAATGATGCTGAAGAGTTTTCATCATCATTCATAATTAACATCCAAAAATTAAGTCAACATAATTTTTCCTATCATATATGTGCAGGGTGGGCCATTTATATGGATGCACCGTAATAACATGGGAATGGTTGGTGATATTAAAGTCCTGTTTGTGGCACATTAGTATATGTGAGGGGGCAAACTCCTCAAGATGGGTGGTGACCATGGTGGCCATTTAGAAGTCGGCCATCTTGGATACAACTTTTGTTTTTTCAATAGGAAGAGGGTCATGTGACACGTCAAACTTATTGGTAATGTCACAAGAACAACAATGGTGTGCTTGGTTTCAACGTAACTTTATTCTTTCATGAGTTATTTACAAGTTTCTCTTTGTTCACAGCCACTGACATGTCGAAGAGGTTAACACGTGAGGAGCGGATGGAAATTGTGTTGATATCTGGTGAACGCAGTAACCGGGTCATTGCAGCAGATTTCAATGCAAGACACCCTACGAGACCACCCATCTCCCATGCTACAGTCAGCAAACTGCTTGCTAAGTTTCGTGAAAGTGGTTCGGTGTTGGATTTGCCAAAATGTGGACGCAAGAAAACTGTCACTAATGAAGAAACATCAGTGGCTGTCCTAGCTTCATTCAGCAAGAGCCCACAGCGTAGCACTCGCCGCATGTCACTGGAGAGTGGCATTAGTCGAACATCCCTTCGGCGGATATTAGCTACTCACAGATGGCACCCTTACAAACTCCAGCTACTGCAGCATCTCAGCGAGGATGACCCAGATCGGCCACAGAATTTGCAGAATGGGCAAAACAAAAATTGGAACAGGACCCTCAGTTCACGCAGAAGATTTTGTTCAGTGATGAGGCAAACGTTTATGTGAATGGTGAAGTTAACAAACAAAACCACCGCTATTGGTCTGACACTAACCCACATTGGATGGATCCCTCCAAGACTGTTGGAACAACAAAAGTGATGGTTTGGTGTGGTATATGGGGTACAACGATAGTGGGTCCATTCTTCATCAATGGAAACCTCAAGGCCACTGCATATTTGAAATTGCTACATGATGATGTGTTTCCCTCTTTGTGCACTGAAGCTGGCACGTTCCCTGAGTTTTTCCAGCAAGATGGTGCACCACCACATTATGGGTGCCAGGTCCGAGCATTCCTAGATGAACAGTTTGCTGGAAAGTGGATTGGTCGTCGTGGGCCAGTTGAATGGCCCCCAAGGTCTCCCGATCTGACCCCCTTAGACTTTTATCTTTGGGGTCATCTGAAGGCAGTTGTCTGTGGTGTGAAGATACGAGATGTGCAGCACCTGAAACTACGGATACTGGATGCCTGTGCTGGCATTTCTCCTGCGGTGTTGCTATCAGTGTGTGAAGAGTGGGAGAAGAGGGTTGCACTGACAATCCAACACAATGGGCAGCACATTGAACACATTTTATAAGTGGTCAGAAACTTGTAAATAACTCATGAAAGAATAAAGTTACGTTGAAACCAAGCACACCATTGTTGTTCTTGTGACATTACCAATAAGTTTGATGTGTCACATGACCCTCTTCCTATTGAAAAAACAAAAGTTGTATCCAAGATGGCCGACTTCTAAATGGCCACCATGGTCACCAGCCATCTTGAGGAGTTTGCCCCCTCACATATACTAATGTGCCACAAACAGAGATTCCCATGTTATTACGCTGTATCCATATAAATGGCCCACCCTGTAGATATCCATATTATTGGGGGGGGGGGGGGGGGGGGACGACGACACTAAGTGTTATTAGTATATTTAATATGTATAAGGATACAAAAAAATTCTTACATCATTTCTATTATTATTATTACACCTACACTTGTGATGTTAAATAATCTGACATTAAATTTACTATTTTTAACAAAAGTTTATTTAAAAACAACCCCCCCCCCCAAACAGACAAAAAAATGTCCAGAGTTACAGATTTAGGGACCAGTTAGCAAACATCTGTAAATGCTAACCCCTGGCTGAGTGGTTCACGCTAACAGTATACACGGGGAAAAATTTGCTTACCTGCAAATATCGTACAGCTTTTTATAATCAAGTTTACATCTGATATAAAATAAGAATAATGTCACAATCAAAAGATTATTTTAAACAGTTAATTCTTATTTTGCTTACGGAAACAAATGACTTAATATTTGTACTGCTGAGCAGGACAGGACAGGCTGTCTGTAACATTACTGCTTTTATAGAAGTTCTCTTTTGTTACTTTAGTCACATTTTGTGTTTTCATAAAAGACAATTTCCAAAATTCTTCAAATCCAACTTCCAGCGTCATTTAAGAGGAAAACTTTGTTCTAAAAATAACCCACACAACTTGTAACTCAAAGTATTTTGAAAGCTTGATTAAAAAAATAAAATAAAATTCTAATTTAATGAAAGGACTAGATGTTACAATCCCTGATACCGTGTTGCTTCAAATTGAGAAAGTCTTGAGGGATGGCTACTATGAGGGAAGGCAGCCTGGAAGCTTTACCAGCAGGACACAATAATAATAATAATAATAATTCCAACTTCATATATTTCTACTTGTTAACATCGTCTTCTGTCATGAGTGAAACGCTGGCTGCTATGGAAGCTTACTTTTGAAACTGTTTGCAGCAGTAAAAGAACTTTTACTTTGAAGGTGAAAGGTCTCCGGTTCTGGTTTGCATTGGCTTTTGTTCGACTTTCTCCACAGCTCACCAGGTAGTGTTTTCAAAGAAGTCTCCCTGTTTCATGCAAACTACGGCCAATCTTCTAGCAACCAAAGCAATCACAAGGCTTTCGGGGCAAATACTGTGAAGCTGTGGTTATCAGATGGCAACTAACCTGTCTCTATGCCTCTGTGACCGAAACCTTAGTTTGGTGTGTTTGGTGTAAAAGGTCAACTAGCATTAGCTGATCACACAAGACTCCACCCTCTCTTCCAAATATGGTCACTTGTGGCTCCATAAAACCGACACAGCAGTGGCTGAAATGTTAACGTCCACTGTGACAAACTTTTACATACATTCTTTTTAATTTGCCTGTAAAACACTATAAAGATAGTTTATTCTGAGAAATCTACTTTACTGCCATAAAAATTCTATAAAAATTCTTGTTTTCTTTTCAAATTCTAACTCAAATATTTGAATATCATCTCATACAAATTTCCGTGACATCGAGACTTTTCCATCTGAACACCGTCCTCAAGTGAAGGAACATCGTGAATACTGGAGGAAACATTACAAAGGAATTATTAACAGATTACTTTTATTATAAATATACAGTGTTAAAATGGAATGGTACCTGACACTGCTAGCTGTTTACAGAAACAAAAAGGAAGTTCTGTTTAACATAATCAATCGAGAGGGTTTAAAAACAAACTCCTGCAGTTCAAATCAAACATCTCGGGGAAGCGTTCGTTCTCTCCGGTTGACTGAGACCAAAAGTTCAACTCAGGTTGCAGAGAAAAAAAAAAAAAAAACACGAGATGCTTCTGCTGATCCAGGGTTCGTTTCCATGGGAAAAACAAACAAAAACAAAACGGGACAAAAATCATGAAAACAAAAACGTGTCAGGTGATTTAAAAATGAGATCACAGGCAGATGTGAGTGAGACATTCGTCAGTGTGTAACATCCAAGAGTTTTTAAAGGTGCCACAAGCAGCATTTTTAACACCTGGAAACATTTAATTTCTCTGCCAGAGGACCATACAAGGGAAATCCCCTCTCTGTGATGTCATACAGAGCCAGGAGGACTTAGACCAACATTTGAAACTTTGATCTTCTCCTGGAGCAGGAGATGTGCAGCAGGAAATAAAGAAAATCACATAAGTAGAAACAACAACGTCCCAGTTTTTTAAATCTGCTGAATTCTAACTCAGTTTAAAAAATTTCTAATATTTTTTTTGAAACACTTTATTCGGCCAAACATTCAATAGTTTATTCAAAAATACAGAATTGATTAAAATAGTCGTCTTTAGGAGCATCTGACATGGAGCTTTCTATCTTTTTAACAGTCACATTGATGCAGCAACGTCAGATGTTAAAATGTGGCGTGCAGCACCTTTTAAAAAAGATTTGATCATTTTTCTTCATGAATGTCCGTCCAGCTACTCGGCGTCCTCGTTAGGTCCAGTTTGCTCCAACAGACGGAGCTGAGCGAGCGTCCTGCCTCCAACACCGCGGCTTTACCTCATTTCACCCAACAGGTCAAAGAAACGCCATCCGACTGCAGGAGCCGTTGTTCAAGTCAATGTTGTGAAGGCCAATGAGCTCATTCGCCTGCAAGTATCAACTCCAATCCAAAGTATCAGGCACTTAAATTTGAAGAACTTTACAGAAATGAGCAGTGCCGTTTGAGTCTTGATGCTGGAGTAGTGTGCAAAACACTGGATATAAGATCTGCTGAACATGCATAACAAAATGTAAACATTGGAAAATTTAAGATCAAATGGGAAAAGAAAAAAAAGACTGAAATTATACCTAAAGAAACTTTAACAAACTCAGTTTAAATAACCAGGAACAAACCTAGTCTCACACTGGTTTCACCTGATTCTCCAGCTCTAAACTAGAAGACCTCCCTTCACCTGACTTTGCCTCGTCAACAATAAATGCAGCTAAAAATAAAAACAGATTTAAGAGATTAAAGAGAAAACTGGTCCAGTGGAGTTATGGTTTGACTGGGAGGCGCCCAGTGAGAAGCTGAGGTGAATCAAAGTGAACGAGGTCCTACGACAGAGGAAGACGAGTTGATTCAAAGGTCAGGATGACATAATGGCGAGTGAAGCGATTTTGTGAAGAAGAAGAAAGTTTTGTGAAGTTAACTGCGCTTCAAACACCTGCTTTTTGGCAGCGAGGGTACCCTTAGTGACAAGTTCTAGCACCTCAGTATTAATCGACAAAGACGTGGATTGAAAATCATTGAAAGTTTCCGGGTTCTTCCAAGAACATCTGAACATGCAAAGACCACCCTCGCTAACATTTGATGCAAACCCAGTCATTTTGCTAGTTTTGAAATGTGACCTCGTCTTCATCGGTTACTCCTGGGGTGCTTTTAAGGGGTCATCTGCACACATGCCACTCTACTGTAGGCTTTACTGGCTGCTGCCCCTCAGGAGGCTTACAGCAGTTGGACAATCAGAGGAAAGCAGGCTTTTCAGGAGGGTTTCCTTAGAGACACTGGAGCTAAAACAGCTTGTTTTAGACATACGATAAAGTTAAAGCCCACTTTAATAAAAATAAGGATTATTTTGAGCTATGAGTCATGCAAAGCTGCTCTGGTAGAGTTGAAGAATAAAAATAAAGGAAATGAGCAGAATCGGTCCCCCTTTGATAAAGTCCTAAGTTGTGCGTTAAAGTAAGCGGTACAGCTCGCCAAAAGCTAAAGGTGCAGGTGGAAAACTTTCACACAACCACTTCTGTCACATTTCTTGTGTAAAATCGAGTGTAAAGCCTGAAAAGACACGCTGCGTCTGCAGGACGATAAAACCGAGTGTACATGCGTTTTTTGGAAACGTTTGGAGGTTTATGAACTCGTTCCCTCTGAAGCGCCTCACCTACAATAAATAAAGGTGTTCTGACAGGAAGAAGCAGAGCCATTATGTACAGTAGTTACCCTGTTCTCACTGTTGTTACTGCATGAAGGGGAATAAGACTTTGTATTTACCGGTATTCACCATCGTCTCCTGGTTACTGCTCATTTTCCCCACGAGTGAAGAAGAAAATCCTGAAGTCCTAAAACTCCGACAGAGGTCACGGAAAAGTCCCGGTCGAGTACTTTGGTGCGTCTGCCCAGCTACGACCGACTGAGTGTGTACATCTCTACTCGCGTACTCATTCACAAACGATTTGCCTCACATGAAGCCAACAGTCGAATAAATCAGGAGGAAAAAGTCCTGCACGTATTTTCATAAACAAGCCACGGTTTCTTTTAATTAAAATAGACTTTCTTAAAATTCTCAGGAAAATTAGGTCGGCTACGAGGAACTTTTCCTCTCGACACGTGATGGCGATGAAAAGAACAACAACAATAATAGCAACAATAATATGGCAACAAAACTAAGCAAACAGCACCACTTAATTTCGGTGTCGTAGTTGATTCGACTACTCGGGCAGGAAGAAAGGAAACGAGGAAAAGCGAGTGTGTACAGTAGGTGTGCAAATCTGAACCAACGTCTGTGGCAGAAAACAAACAGGAAAAGGCGACTTAAAGGGATACCTTGATGTTTGTTGGGTTTCATGTACGCACTTTAAATGACAGGATGATGATGATGAAGTGATGAAGGATCCGTTTCGCAGTCTTTGGTGGAGCTTTTTCCTAAACACGACTGAATCAAACAGAAACCGAACTAACAGGTCCGACGCGCATCGGAGAGCGGTGCAGAATCGTTTCGCCGCTCCCGCGAAGGACGGCGCCGCTCTCAAAACGAGATGTAATGAGGTCCGGATGGAGACGACTCGAGCGCTCGTGAAGCCGCAGGAAACCGCGACGAGGTGATCAGAAAGTCCCAGACATTGGCCCGTCAAAGGACCGGAAACCTGGTTTCACATTAAAGATCCTCTTCTCTGAGAGGTCCAGAGTTGGAGCTACGGAGTCGCACTCTGACCATCACGGATGGCGAGCGTTCGCTCTACGAACCAGACGAAGACTCCAGACTTCCTGACAGGCTCAGCAGGTGAAGTCCGTCATGTTCTCCACATTCATCAAGTTGTAAACCGTGAATTTATCCCTCACCTGCACCAGGTGATTCCTAATCTTTGCTCACCTCCTGAACCCCTCCCTCAGATCCCTCCGTCTGAGTTTGTGCACTTTGAGAAATTAAAAAGAAGCTGAAAAATCAACGCTGGAGGTCAGCCGGTGCCTGCCTCCCGAGCAGCTGTGCTGGAACTTTCTGATCTCACGCTGCCCTAAACACCCCTATATACGGATCAATCCGCCACTAAAAGTAGTTCCTAACAGTTTGTAGGAGTTGAGGAGAAGACGTGTTTTAACAGTTTAACTCCACATGCTTGGCATCCATCTATGTGCGTTTATGGACTGGCCTCCTACCCTAATGCATGCTGGGATACTCCCCTTGAACATATGAAGCAGGCGAGAAACTATAAAAGAACCTGAGGTAGTCTGAATGCTTGGGCTACGAGTTTGGTACGAGCTCTAATGTGAAGGCTGGTAGTGATGAGGGCGCCATCGTAGCTGCTGAGGGTTTTATAAGGAAACCAATGAGGTGGAGGGTCCGCGCAGTCGTTACGAGCTTAACGAACTCTGAGAAACACTGAAACGCCAATTTTTCTCAGGCCTGGAAGCAGCTCTACAAGAGAGCTGAGGGACGCAGGTCCATCATCAAGGTATCTCTTTAAGAGAATGTGTTTGAAGCCGGCGACGAAGCAGCTCGCAGGCCGATTTAAGGCACGTGTGTGAGAAAGTTTACATCATTAGAGCTAACGAACAGGACTATAAACGCTTCACTTAACGAGCTATAACGTGAAGACTGAGAGGAGCTGCTTCTTTTTTCTTTTGCTCACGTAACATCTAAACACCTTATCAGAAAATAACTCTGTCTCTACAGACGTAGAGTACAATTTAAAAGCTACAAACTACAGTACACTCTTAATGCTAGTTAATGAAGTCCCGATGCATAGCATCACCCATAGATGGACACTGATTCTGACTTTGTGGATCTCTGACGGCGGAGTCAATCGTAGTGTTATGGAGGTTATGGCAGTGTGTGTCCGAGTCCTTGTCTCGTCTCCGGTGAGATGCGTGATTGTCATGAGCCGTCGTTCCTCCGCAGAGTTCGTCCGACGACGTGAGTGGAAAAAAACTAAAACGCGAAGAGGAAGAGTTGGTGAAGATGGAGAAACGAAAGCTCCGCGCTCCCGTGGGTTCAGGCGCTGACGTGATAGGGCATCTTCCAACAAATCAGAGCGGCGGGGGTTAAAAACACTGCGTGTCAGCATTGGCGGCGCCGCGGCTGGAGCAGTCTCCGCAGTCTCTCCCTTCCATCGCCATCTTTTCTACTGCCACCTCCTCCTCATCCTCCTCCTTCACATCTTTTAGCGGATCCTCTCCGCTCTCGACTTTAGGGACGAACTTCCCGAACCGCACGCCATTCAGATCCTCCTCCAGTTTGACTTTGAAGGGCGGCAGGCCGAGCAGGAAGGCCCGGATCCTGCTGGGCGAGCTCAGATCTGCGGGTTCATCCTGGTTCTTCATCTCCACCTCGACCTGCCCTCCTCCTCCCACCACCGCCGCTCCTCCTGCTGCACTTCCTGCGGAGCTGGAGCGCGTTTCCTCAGCTGGCTCTGTGAAGCCGGTCCTCACTCTCTTGGCCGGCAGCTGGTCGGCGTTCCCATTGACGACGGCCCGGCTCGGCTCCGGCCCTTCCGCGGCGGGTCTCTTCGGCGTGAACCGTTTGCTGAGGTTGAGGGGCAGCGCCTGCTCGGGGGGAGGGGTGGGCTTGGCGTTCAGGTCCTGGGAGAGAGCCTCGGACAGGCACCGCGTGAACATCTGCAGCTGGGACGGGCCCAAGCAACGAGTCCTCATCAGCTGACACACCTGAACGCTGCAGTCAAGGTTCACGGGAAGGACTCGGAGGGGGGGCATGGGGGGCCGGGTTCTAGCCTCTCGCCCGCCTCCTCTCGGCCCCCCCTCGTCCATGTTACACCCTGAGCAATGGGTGTGGTGCTGCTGGAGGGGGTGGGGCTGTGGCTGCTCCCCGCTCGGGTGAGGGGTGTCTGGGCTCCCACTCTTCGGCTGGGGGGTGTAGATGATTGGATGGTGCTGGCTCGGGTTCTGGGGCGTCAGGGCAGGGCTCTCGGGGCCCCTCTGCAGTCCCAACCGGCTCCTGAACACGTCCGAAGGACACAAGCCTTTGATGGGGCTGAAGCCGCTCAGAGAGCCTCTAATGAAGTGGCGCGGCAGCGCGGAGAGGAGCACGCCCGTGGCGGGAACCACAGACTCCCCTCGCTCTGTCTTCACCTCCTTCGGTTTGGGCTGGAAAGAGATGAAGGGGCCGGCGAGGGGGGCGAGGTCCGGGGTGAGGGGCATGGTGATGGGCAGGATGGCCGGCTGCAGGGAGCAGAGAAGGAAATGAATCACATGCAGTCAAATCAAACCTCCTCACAGGCGTGTACGAGTGTTTCGTGGTCGTTACCCTGTGCATGCCGCTGGCGGCAGTTCCTCCGCGGCCCACGGCTGGAAGCTGTTGCTGCGTCATCTCCACCGCACTGCCTTTGACCTTCGCCTGCTGCAGTGCCAGCAGCTTTGCCTGAGCGAGCACCGTGGCCTTGTTTCGCGTGCCCGGCGGCCGGCCTCGACCTCTCTTTGCCACCATGGTGCCGTTCGGGTTTGGGACCTGTTCAGAGGCAAGAGAGGCTGGAGGTGAACCAACTAAGTCAATTAAAGCAGTGACGTTTGCAGGGTTACTGAAGTGGTGGTGGCTAGCAACACAGCTATGTTAGCATAACATAAACACAGTGAAGCTGGAGGATGAATGCTAACTTTTTCCACCTGATAAAAGTTAATGTGAGGGTTCCTGATGGTTAGAGACAAATACAGTCGCATGGCAGGATGCTGTAAACGGACCAAACGTCAGTCAGGAGAACAACTGAGATAATCCATCCACAGGTGAGTCATTAATATACTGCAACAACATGGGAACAGAGCAGCTGCCAGAGAATTCAGCATTAATGAATCAGTGGTACAGAAGTGGAGGAAGCGCAGTTTTTGGCTTCCCCCATATTCCAAAAGTGCTTCATCTCTTTGCTATGACTGTCGCCCGCCATAATTTGCAGATGATGTTGTTTGCAGCTGCTGCCATGCTTTCGACCAACACAGGGGCAGCTTGATGACACCATCAACATGCGCTATCGCCGTAGAGCGGTATAAATTTCTACCGTTTCTACCGCCCACCCCGAGGCGGCAGTGTCAGCGTCCCCCCATCACAGCATCACCCGAGCATCTGTTACGGAGCATCAGCGTTCAGCAGTGTTAGTAACAGATGAAAACAAAGCTGTCAGCTCACGTCATCATGCATGGTGGGAGAAGCAGCAGCAGGTGGTGTGGCCACCTTCCTCTCCCGGGGTCTGGGTCCCGGCTTTTTGCCTCTGGGATGTGGTCTCCTGCCTCTGATGCCTCTGGGCTTCGGCACCACCGGGGATTCTGGGACTTTAAACTCTGCTCCGCCCGCTCTGAGGTGTTCTTCATAAGGAAGCATCAGCCTGAGACACAGAAACCTGAACTTTAGCATGTGGACCCTTTTAGTCACAGGTCAAAGGTCAAGGGTTTAGTTTTCAGTATTTCCATTACATCTGTCAGGATATTACGGAGCCAGAATAATAATGTGCACAGTAATGCACATGGTCTACTCAGGTACAGGGAGCTTTCCTGCTCTCTAACACTAATGACCGCTTCATCCAGCGCTGACCTCTGCTGGATGAAGGTACGAAGCCCACTGGCTGGTTTTCCTCTCTGCTTACAGACCCTCGTCACTTCCCTTTGCTCACTTTTGAGTGTAAAACGGTCTGAAACGCTCGGTGAGCGCAGTCAGAGATGATGTTTGTCTCACCTCTCGTAGTGTCTCCTGGTGCAGGTCGCAGCGCTGGTGCTGCCGGGGCATCCGCCCAGCTCGTTGTAAACCACTTTCCACAGACGGTCTGTCGTCACCTGCCGCACGAAAACAAGCAGAAAGTCAGATAACGAGGAGTAACCCTCAAAGGACTGTGGTGACCGGTTCACGATAGTTCAACTGGAGACTCCCAGGTATTCAGCCTGCAGTGGAGACCATGCACCAACTCTAAGGCCTTCACCCCACTGCAGGCTGAATACCTGGGAGTCTCCGTCAGCTGCCTTTTGATCCTGGAAGAGGTCGAACCGCCTCCGACTCCTCAGAGTCAAAGTATCAGAGTCGACTTTGAGAGGAAAACTTGACCTAAATCCTGGTTTACATCAGTTTTAGTGCCCCCTACTGTTTAGACACGTGTAACTACATCCTCAACCATTTGGAAAGGGTGACGACTGATTTATACTTTTAATTTTGTTGGTAGTGGTTTCATCTACAAAGACTCTTCTGTGGAACCAGCTTCCAGTTTGGATTCAGGAGACAGACACTATCTCTACTTTCAAGATTAGGCTTCAAACTTTCCTTTGTGCTAAAGCATATAGTTAGGGCTGGACCAGGTGACCCTGAATCCTCCCTTAGTGATGCTGCAGTAGACGTAGGCTGCCGGGGGATTCCCATGATGCACTGGGTGTTTCTTCTGCGATCACTGTGTGTTTATACACCTCTCTGCATGTAATCATTGTTATTATTAACCTCTGGCTCTCTTCCAAAGACATGCAGCCCCATAATGTGTTAATTATAAAAATCAATGCAAAAATGTTTTAAAACACTTTGTTGGTGATAATTTTAGACGAATAAAAACTGATGTGACTTCAAATCCAAATATCTGCAGAGATGATCTGATCCTGATCTTCAGCTCTGGCACTTGTTAGCGTGAGCTTCAGACGCTTCATTAATCTCCACGTTTGTATTAAAAACAGCAGTGTGACAAAAAGCTGACGTCTCTGCGATCAATGGAGACGAGGCCAAACAGACGCTCTGCAAACATGTGGACAAAGTCAAACTCTGCAGTGGATCAGTTTTTATTTTTGAGCCGTCTCCATCGTCTGTGTGTTAATCCTGATGTAGACCATCAGACGTGCAGCGACACTGAGACAAATTAAAACTCATCTGTGCAAATGAATATTTAATTATATTTACAATAAAAACTCCAGTCTGGCAGTTACTGCATGTTTCAACTCTTCAGGTTTAAATGTGGACCGATAACGTTTTAGTTTGGCTGCAAACACGTTCAGTGTCGCCGGTTTCAGTTTCACTTTATTGAGGGAGCGGCTGCAGAAACTGAACCAAAGGTCGGATCATGTCTGATCAATTTACACCGTCAGCACATCCACCCCACAGGGGAATTTAAAGCAGTCGGACAGGAAAGACCGCTCGGCCTCGAGTCCCAGGGCGCCTCATCTAAATAAGCTATAAAACAAAACCTGATGAAACGCCTCGAGCGAGCGGCCTGCTGTCAGCAGACTAAAATCAGTGTTTGCAGTTTTCTCAGCAGGGACGGAGACAGAGCTAACGAGCACAAAAACTTCATGATTTCACTTTAAAATAAATCCCTGCAGGCTGATTTATAATCTGACCTCATCCTCCTGGATTAAACCAAACACACAGTCGCACTCAGATGTGCCGTCCTCGCAGGTTCGATTTAACCTCACGTGAAACAAACTGAGCTGAAACACGTTCAAACTCTTTATTTAAACCTCACAGAAAACCTGAAAAGTATCATAAACGAGTTTTTAATAACAGAGTCGTGCAGCTTCCCGTCTTTATGCAGCAAATCAGCAGCTCTTACTATTTTAGAGAAACTGAAATAAACTGAAGTGACTCACCTTTTTGTAGCCCCCGAGCCGTTTGACCACAGAGTACATGAGGAAGAGGTCGACTGAGGACGGCGGCGA